>NC_079147.1:59307592-59962522 GCF_945859685.1 Eupeodes corollae | reverse complement strand
ACACTTGCTTGAAACCAGCTCCTACCGCCTCCACTTTTTCCTTCGGATATTCATCTATGTAAAAGTAATCGTCAAAGATGGTTTCTTCTGGACCTATTTGCACTGTCCTGAGTACTTCCCTGTTTTCTTCAGTTCTTTGGAGTTTCAGACACGGAAGGTCATTATCGTTCTTTTTTTCCTGGATATATTGTTGATTTTAGGGAACATACTAGGGTCACTGGAATTAACTGACCGGCTCTTGAGGTCCCAGTAGGGGAGAGTGGGGCTTAAAGTAACAGGGGTAAGAAGTAACAGCTAAAAATAATAGGGTTCCCCTTAAAATTAAGAATCGCGTAAAGGAGAAAAATGTGCATCCTTTCCATATCTATCAGCGTCACTACTACAGTTGTCAATTGGACGTCAACGAGAAAAGTTCTGTGTGTGGTCCCAAAAAACAGCAGGTTTCTAACTTTTTTTTTTGTTTGTATTTTTGGACTTTCTGTTCACACAGAAGAGATAGCGTGGTGGTTGTTTTTTTAAACATCCATCATAGTTTTTGTTGTTTTTGTATGTATATCTTATATATGTATGATATTCGGTTTTTTGTATATTAATTTCTTTGTGCGAAATTTCATGGTGAGGCAAGTTGTAACGTTTTTGTGGGGTAAATAGTAACATGTTAAAACTTACCCCTCGATTCTTCTTTTACTGATCGTTGTGATCGCTCAAGATGCCTGGATGCGAAATAACTCCGGAAAGCAATGACAGTGCATGATATTCCGTCAATCGTAAGCAAAGCTCTGCCCTTAGCCCTGAATCCGACAAACATACAAAATGGATTTAAGAAGACTGGAATCGTTCCCCTGAACGAATACATTTTTCAGGATCATGATTTCTTGTAGGCGTTTGTAACTGATCGGCCAAATCCAACAGAATCTGATAACACACTTCCTTATGTGGAACAACAAGCTGAAACAGGAGGAGCCATTTACGAGGAGCAACCTGACCAAACATTACCTGCAGTGGCACAGTCTTCAGTTACTGAACATGTTTTATCATTGGACCCTGTTCCGATACTTACATGTTCACCGGGACCACCCGGATTCGAACTACAAAAAAATAATTTCCCACCCGATCATATAAGGCCTTTACTAAAGGCAGGGCAGCGAAAAAAAAATATAACTCGTATGGTTAGAAAAACGGCAATTTTGACGGATATACCCGAGAAAGCAGCCATTTTGGAGGAAAGAAACAAAGTTCTGGCCAAAAAAAGAACCAAGAACGCAGCTAAAAAGGGGCCTAGGAAAAAACAAAAATAACAGTTGAAGAAAAAGGTAGGTAGCCTCTCCATTAGAAGATGATGATGACCAACAAAGTTTGTATCTCGTTTATTGTGGGGCATTTTCTGAAAGCTTGCCCCCACCAAGTGCGTAAAAAGATCTCTTCGTGTATACGTATGCCTCAACTGTGACACGGATAAAGATTCTTCTTCCTAGTCCTATATTTTTTGATGAATGAATTGTGATTTTTTATTTTTTTGTTTTGAACTTATTTTTTTTTTAATTAAAACTAGGGCTGCTTTTTTACAAAACATATTTAAATAATATATTTTCCTTAGCAAAAGTTTTATATAATTGAATTAAGAGTTATGTTTTTTTTTTATTAGATTTTAATAAAATAATAATGTTCATTAAAAATATTTCTTAGTTTTTTATAATTCGTGTTACAACTTACCCCTACTTATGTTACAACTAGCCCCATGTGGGGGTAAGTTGAAACAACACGTTATTTTTTTTCAATGTAATATCTTGACATCTTTCGAGCATTCTTTGTTTAAATTTGTGTGTGGATCTTGTAGCTGAAACATTGTTTTTAAATTTAAAAGAGTTTTGGCAGACTTATTTTCAAAATATTAGGATCTACAGAGGTTTTCGTATAAAGTGTTACTTTAAGCCCCACTCTCCCCTACTTGATAATTGATAGCCTGTAGCTCTTCTTAATCAACAAATTGACATTTTTTATTGACGACTACTGTGTCCTAACCTCCAAGTCGTGTGGGTCTGTAAGTCGTCTGTACAAGTTTTTGAGTCTTGTCAGTAAGCCACTCTTGTGCCTACGTAGTGCGTCAATTGTCGCGTTTCTGTAAGCGTCCATTTGGTTCCGTTCTTTGTACTTTGGAATTGTCCGTTCCATCGTTCGTTTTATTGTTTCGTCCATCTGTGGTTAAAGTTGGTCCATTTCTGTATTTGTCAGGTTTCTGTTAGTTGGTGAGGCTATGTCACTCAAACAAAGTTCTCTCGCTAAGGCGTTGGTGAAACAAGGCCAGCGCACATGCCAACTGCATGTAAGCAGTTTCGAGGGTGATTACCCACTTTGCCTGTAACTTTTAGTCTGGTGTCGCAACAGCAAAAGATCCAAAAAGGAGCCACTTCTTGAATACGATGGCTTTTCAGTAGCCAGCAGGTCGACTTACAACGCTGTAAAGATTCATCAAATTAAAAAGATGATTACCTCTGGGATTATTATGTTGATTTCCCCAATCTACATGTGCGTTCAAATCACCGGCCAAGATGAAATAATTTTCTTCCAAGCTCAGTTTCAGTTCCCTAAAAAGAATCTCGAGTTCTGAAGCAAAGTAAGTGACCTGCGGAGCTCCAGCGGCATAAGCCGCAATCATATACATCCGCTTCCCTTGACTGAGAGAGATGCATACAACGCAAACCTTTCATTTTTCATTCATTCATTGTTGTATATGACTTATAATTAATGCCTTTTCGTATAAGGAGAGCGACACCGCCCCCTTGAGTGAAGTCGGGCCGGTCTCTTCTTATGATATTGTAATTTTTATGAGTCAATTTGTGTTTGTGGTTTAGCTTAGGTTCGCTAGCCATAAACACATCGGGACTGTAGTCTTTCAACAATTGGAACATATTGGCTCTTCGTTCAATCCTAATCAGTGAATTTACATTCACAGCTAGGACTTTTAGGCGCGTCTCCAGCAGCGCGCCCATTATGGTCTAAATTGCGCCAGGCCAGGCAACAAAGCGTGGAGATGATCTACCTTTTTGCCTTGCTCCTTTATCTGGCTTTGCAGCCCTGTTAGTTGACCTTGAATGCTCAACAACAAGGTTACAATGTCAGGCTGCACCTCTAGTGCCTTAGGCACAGGGCCTTTGGGCAACCGTTGGTAGGGCCTGTCTCGTGTTCCCATTCCCTGACACCATTTGGGCGTAAGAAAATTTGGGATGCACGAATTTTGTGTTGGAGCCTGTCGAAATATTCGACTTCTTTCGGCTTTTTGACTGGCCTGTTTTTGTTTTATTTGTTGGTTTGGGCAACCCCTATAGTTAGCCGGGTGTCCTTGGTTTCCACAAAGGACACACTTGAGCAGGATCAAATCCTCAACCCGCTCATTCCCCAGCTTGCATTCTCCTTCTTTGTGGGTTTCTGAGCACCTGACACAACGCAACTGCATATTGCAGTTGGCATTGGCATGGCCAAACCTCTGGCAGTTAGTACATTGTAAAATGCCGTCGTGCCTTTTTAATGTATCCCAGCGTACAGTTTGATTGTCGAGAGATGTGATTCCCTTGACACTATTAACACTGCTTTGGTTCGATAATGTTACCAGGAACATTGGCAGCCTATAACCCCCTCGCCTGGACTTCACCGTAGTGAAAGGCTTGACCCCGATAAAATCGAGATCGTCCGTGGCTTTTTGACGGAGCTCAGCTAACAGCACCTCCGGTTCCGTGCAGGAACTTATGCCTTTCAGAAGGACCGTCTTGAATTTTTCGCTCTTAGGCGTGTAGCTGAAGAACTTAGCGGTGGCCTGTTTGAGCACGCCTTAAAGTAAATTGTATTCGGCCAGTGAGAAGCAATGTACCGAATACCGCTTTTCGTTGTCATTCAAAATATTTTTTACAAAATGGCCCTTAGTGGCCGACTTACATACCTGTTTCAAGTCCTGCAGGTCAACCCGGTAGGTCCTAATTGGTGGCACCTTCTCGTTCTTGGGCTGTGGTTGTTTCTGATGCTGCTGCTGTTGTTGCTGCTTCTGCTGCTTTTGCTGCTCCTGCTGCCTTGGTTGTAGTTGTTGTTGTTGCTGCTGTTTGGCATTAGCCGAGGTCGATAGGACCTCAGCAATTGGGCCTTTCACTACAGCTGGCTTCTTTTTATTTTGCTCTGCTCCTGTGTTTTTGCTGCTGTGGTTGTTGTTGCTGTTGTTTTTGCTGCTGTTGCTTTTGCGCTGCCTCTTTCTGTCGGCGCGCCTCTTGCTTTTTTTTCGGACGCCAGCTCCACTAGGCCACCAATTAGTTATTACAAACTGTGGCTTACTGCCTACTTAAATGGAAAACCTTACAAATGCTCTTTTAATTTAAAATTATCTACTATCCACTTATAAACACTTGTTTTCTCTTTGAAAGTCAAAGAACGACTTTTAAGTACGATGTTAAAAAAATCGCAAGACAGCGCATCACCTTGTCTAAAACCTTTTTTGACATCGAAAGGTTCTGTTAAGTTCTGTCCAACCTTTATGGAGCAGCGTGAATACTCTATGGTCATGCTGCACAACCGGACGAGTTTGACAGGGATGCTAAAACTAGACATGGCTCTATACAGCTCGTCCCTGTAGATGCTGTCATATGCGGCCTTGACATCGAAGAAAAGATGGTGGGTGTCGGTTGTTTGTTCTTGGGTTTGCCGTTATATTTGAATATTTGATCGACTGTGGACTTTCCTGGTCTAAAACCACACTGATAAGAACCTATCAGGTTGTTGACGATGGGCTTTAAACGTTCACATATTACGACAAAGAAAATTGTTTGAGAAGGAATTAGGAATAAAATTAAAAAATATGAAACAACGATATATTTATATTTATTTATTTTTTGACAGCTATCTCAATACAGCTATCCAACTCGTTTAACAAGGTATCTAAAAACCCACCTATCCAAATCGAGATTGAACGCAGCCAATTATGTCACCTGCCAATACGTTATGCAATGAAAACTTGTCAAATAAGTGTGACAAATTTGACCTGTCACCTGCCAATGTTTATGAAATAGGTCCCAGAACGTCCAAAGCCTTGGCTCACAATCGGGATTGATGGAGAGAGGCTTGTTGAATGATTCCAGGATTTTGTCGTAACTTTGATGATGACATAAGATAAGATTGACAATTGTGGTGTGTTCTGAAACTAAATGTTTTAAAATGTGAAAGCTCAAAGTTGTCAAACAATAATATTGAGAAACCGTTCATTCTTAACTATTAAAATCGGATAAAGCTGATACTCGTACAATTGAGAGAATAGAGAACTTGAAATTTGGATCAATCGACAATCGACTGGAATGAATGAACAAAACTATTTTAGTATTAAGATCCTGGTGGTAGATACAATTTTGTCTCTGGATGGTTTCTTTTCACTGAACACTTTTTAACTTAGATAATGTTCAACATTCAGCTTTCCCAAATCTCTGATGTATTACTTGGAAGGTGTTTTTTAGAATGTTGTCAATAAACTATAAGAAAACTCCTATTTTATCAAAATTGTATCTTAATATTTTGAAATTCACTATAATTTTTAGAACTTATGCACGTATTTAAAAAGTAAAACTATGCTGATTAAGAGAAATGGAACTGTTCAGCCTATTTTAGAAAATAATGTTGATTTATAAAATTTTAACCATAATTGTACACTAAGCTCATTTTATATTCTTTGTGTACTTGTACTTTTACATAGCCACTGAGTTATCGAAATATAAATAAAAGTCAAATTATATAACGTCAAACCTAAAAACCACATGGCTCAAAAAAGACTAAATTTCCGTCTTGCTCGCCATTATTAAAATACTTGTCCTCCAAAGAGGTTATAAATAAATTCTTTATAAATCATTCAAGTACTCTATTGTTTTATTCAAAGATCAATATATATAAGAAATCGAAAACGCTTGGTTTCAACATTTTCATGGTGACCCCGACGTGATTTATTTCGCTATACTTTTGCCATCACGATGGCCGAAGCCGCTCAGAAGAAAATAGAACCGCTAAAAGCTCGACGTCTCGTTTGCACCAAACAATTAGACAGAATAAATGAGTTTCTATCAGAAATTAATGCAAAACACACTTCGGAATTCGAGGTTCGTCTTCAAGCTTTGGAGTCTGTTTTTAAAGCATTTGAACAACTCCAGATCAAGTTGGAGGATATCGATCCCAAGGAAATTGGTGCCAAAGTCGACGTGCGAGCTGAATGCGAGGAGATGTACTACAAATCAAGATCCAAAGTTCTTCATGAAATACAAAGTCGAAAATCTACTTTGCGAACAGAAAATGTTGTATCTACCGAAACTAAATCATCTAATCAGTTGAAACTTCCAAAGCTTAACATTCCTATTTTTTCAGGTGAAGTTACCCAGTGGCTATCCTTTCACGAAATTTTCAATTCCCTAATCCACAATAATTCCTCATTAAGCAATGTCTCCGAGCTACACTATTTGATTTCCTCTCTATCTAGTCAAGCTGCTAGGACAATACAATCGTTGGAGATCACTGATGACAACTTAGAAGTTGCTCTCAATCTGCTTATTGAAAAGTACGACAACAAACGTGTGATTGCCACTGAACACATTAAAAAGGTAATGATGTATTCAGCTATTCGAAAACCTTCATCGTCAAGTCTACGTCAATTTTGTGATGAGATCAATAGTCATCTTCGTGCTCTTACTACACTTGGACGTCCTGTAAGCCAATGGGATGACCTACTAGTTCAAATACTTCTCCCAAAACTCGACAGTGCAACACTTAACAAATGGAACGAAGAAGGACCCACCGAAAGAATGCCCAGTTACCAGGAGCTTATAAAATTTCTTACCAAACGCACCCTGATTCTCAATGACGACATTCCTCAGGCAAGTACTGCAGTTCATGCTAAAACTAACCAAATTCATCGCTCTAAAACCTTTTCTATTCAACATTCAAATAATAAAAATAACACACGATCAATTTGTTTATTTTGCAAAAAGCCTAACCATAATATTTACAAGTGTTATCAATTTCTTACTCTGCCTGTTGCTCAAAAACAAAGTTTTGTTAGTGGGAACCAACTATGTTTTAATTGCATTAAGCCCAATCATGATGCAAATAATTGCCAAGCATCAAAATGTCGCAAGTGCAACAATTCACATCACACGCTGCTTCATGACGATAACGTTATACGCATCCCTCAGGATGTTCCACAATCGGCTTCATATAACATTGCATCAACTTCAAATGGCCAAAGACCTACCTCAAACAATGTCGCAAGTTCTTCCAACAGCCTGGCTTCGCCGATGATTCAGCCATATCCCCAAACATATCATCTTCATGAAAATACGTCTCCAGCTGCATACGATACACAAAGCCGTTCAGCACAAGCCATTCTTGCCACTGCAGTAGTTTTTGCTCTTGATAAACAAAACACCCCAGTTCCTTGCCGAGTTTTGCTTGACTCTGCTTCTCATGTCAGCTTGTTAACTGAGCGATTCGCAAACCTTTTAGGCATAAGACGTAAGAGTAAAATAATGTCCATCTGTAGCATCGGAGAAAATTCATTAATTTGCAAACATCAAATTAGCTTCACCATCAAATCGCGATTTAATAATTATGCTGAAAATATTGATGCTTATATTGTGGCCAGAATATCAGAGTTCCTTCCTGATGCTCCCATTAATACAAACGGTTTATCTATACCATCGAATATTAATCTCGCAGATCCCTTATTTGGAACCCCAAGTCGAGTTGATCTGTTGATAGGAGCTGAATATTTATTATCCATTGGACAGATTAAGCTAGGCCCTTGGCTTCCAACTCTTCAAAACACTGTATTTGGCTGGGTGGTGTCTGGCAGCATTGCACAAGGAGAATGCAAGAAAAAGGTCCATTGCTTGGTAAACGATTCTGATGAAAATAGTGAAAATGAAAATATTGCATCAATGCTTACCTCTTTTTGGGAAATTGAAAAGCACGAACAAATTGAATTGCCATTCACGAAAAATGAAAAAATTTGTGAAGAACATTTTCTTAAAAATGTGAAACGTCTCAGAAATGGCCGAATTGAGGTAAGATTGCCTTTTAAGCAGAATCCAGAATCATTAGGCAATTCTTATGCGACTGCCCTTCGAAGATTTTACGCATTAGAACGTAAATTGATAAAAAATCACGATCTCGCAGTGCAATATGTTTCATTTATGAAAGAATACAAGCAACTGAAACATATGGTGGAGATCAAAAATCAAGATTTTGGTAAATTACATTATTATATTCCCCACCATTGCATAACAAAACCTGAGAGCTCTACTACAAAACTAAGAGTAGTTTTTGATGCTAGTGCCAAATGTGATAATGGTGTGAGCTTAAACGACATCTTATACGTGGGCCCAGTCGTGCAGCCTGACTTGTTTTCTTTACTTATCAAATCTAGATCACATAACTACGTGTTTACTGCTGACGTAGTAACTAAAATGTACCGTCAAATTGCTCTCAATGAACAAGATCGAGCATTTCACCAAATTTTGTGGAGAGACAGACCAGATGAAGAGATAAAGACTTATGAACTCTGTACTGTGACGTATGGTACGGCCTCAGCATCTTTTTTGGCTACAAGAGCGCTTTTGTACTTAGCAGAGGAAGAGGGTGATAAATTTTCAGTAGGAGCATCAACAATCAAAACAGAATGGGGCTAGCACGTTAGAGGAGCTCGAATGTATCAAAAGAGAATTAAGAGGAATATTGGAACGTGGTGGATTAACGCTAAAAAAAATGGTGTTCTAATAATGATAGCTTGCTACAAGATATACCACATGAAGAAAAGGAACAATTTTTTCAACTTAAAAACAATGATGTCATCAAGACACTCGGTGTAGTGCGGGACCCAAAGGATGATACTTTTTTTTACAAGGTCAATGCCGGTGAAAATAAGCATATTACTAAACGCACTGTGTTAGCTGATATAGCACGTTTATATGACCCTTTAGGACTTATAAATCCTGTTACTGTATTGGCAAAGATTTTTTTACAAAGGCTTTGGAAGCTGAATTTTTAACTGGGATGAAGCTCTTCCACAATCACTGCATCAGATGTGGCTACAATTTAGAATGGCATTATCAAATTTGGATAAAATATCAATTGAAAGACAGGCTATGTGGGGTAACGTTGATAAAGTAGAATTACACGCCTTTTCTGATAGCTCCGAGAAGGCACACGGAACCTGTATTTATATGCGTTCTATTCTGTCCAATAGAAAGGTTTCGGTACGACTTTTGTGCGCTAAGTCTAAAGTAGCACCTGTAAGGAACGTTTGTCTTCCACGACTTGAATTATGTGCTGCGCAGTTGATGGTACAATTGGTAAAAAGGATTCGTCATATCTTCCAAGATAAATTTGAAAGGGTGTATTATTGGACAGACTCCAGTATAGTCATCGCATATCGCATGGTTGTCTTCAGAATCACATCATTGGCAAACTTTCGTCGCAAACAGAGTTGCAACAATACAAAATCTTTCATCCATAGATCAATGGCGTCATGTAAGCACCAAACAAAATCCGGCTGACATTGTTTCGAGAGGAGCATTTCCTTGTGAATTGATGAACTCAAAGTTATGGTTTCATGGTCCAGAATTTGTATACCTTTCTGACGAACATTGGCCTAATGCGAAGTCTGTAGATACAATTGATGAAAACCTTCTTGAGCGCAGGCCTACAAAACATACCTTTTCATTACAAGAAGATACCGATTTTGTGATTAATTTGAAATTCAACAATAATCATCAGAGAACACTCAGAATAGTTGCTTATATTCTAAGATTTTTCCACAACTCTTTAGCGTTATATAGAAAAAAGGAAAGAGTAGGTGGGCCATTTACATTGGAGGAAATGGAGAACGCTCTTCATTGTCTTATAAAGATGATACAGCAATCGAACTATGGATCCGATATCTTACTTTTGAAACAAAAAAAAATCAATTTCTCCCAAATCAAGCATTTGCTCCCTCAATCCATTCATTGATGAAAAGGGAATACTTAGAGTTGGTGGAAGGATAAATAACGCTGATGTTGGGTATAAGCATAAACATCCAGCACTTCTTCCAAATAATCACGCGTTTACAAAGGCTTTGATAAGAGATATTCATATAAAATATCATCATGTAGGAGAACAAGGATTGCTGTCAATCGTTCGTGAACAATATTGGTCTGTGCATGTGAAGCCTCTTATACGACGAGTTATCAGACGACGTATATTATGCGCTAGAGCACGTCCACGTTTTGAGCATCCGCAAATGGGAAATCTACCAGAGTATCGTGTGATGCCCTCACGTCCTTTTACAAATGTAGGAACAGACTTTTGCGGACCTTTTATGGTTCACTCTCGGCGTCGTGGGACAGCGGCCGTGAAAGTAGATGTAGCGGTATTTGTATGCCTTGTTAGCAAAGCTGTTCATCTTGAACTAGTTGGAGATCTCACTACTTCTTCGTTCTTGGGTGCTTTGCGGCGCTTCATTAGCAGGAGAGGCCTTTGCCGTATCATATATAGTGATAATGCTACAAATTATATTGGGGCACGTAACGAGCTCAGGGCGCTTTATAAGATGTTTCAAGATCAACAGTCTAAATCCGAAATTATGAAAACTTGCTTAGACGAGGGCATCGAATGGAAGTACATTTCTCCTAGATCCCCACATTTTGGTGGTATTTGGGAGGCAGGCGTAAAATCTGCAAAACATCATATGAAACGAATTTTACATCTAGCGGCTTTGACATATGAAGAGCTTAATACTCTTATTATCCAGATAGAGTGCATTCTTAATTCCCGTCCTCTTTCCCCTCTCTCTGAAGATCCCAATGACCTTAAACCTTTAACCCCAGGCCATTTTTTAACAGGTTCTTCACTTATTGCAATTCCTGAGCCAGATCTGTGCGATAAAAATTTATCCTATCTAAATCGTTGGCAGCGAGTGCAATGGCTTATGCAACAATTTTGACACCGATGGAAGAATGAATACCTCCACACTTTGCAACAGCGGAATCAATGGAAAAGAAATAAATTTATTGGCCTTTAATTAAATCACATTGTCATAATAAGAGATGATAACCTTCCTCCGTTGAAATGGAAGCTTGGTAGAGTCATGGAATTGCATCCTGGTACCGATCACATCGTTCGAGTGGTTACTTTGAAAACTGCCACTGGAATTTTTAAAAGAGCAGTTGCTAATCTCTGTCGACTACCGGTCGTTGAAGCACCTTCGGACGCTGAGGCATCTTCAGTTGTTGAAGCACCTTTAGTCCTTCAAGACGGGGAGAATGTTCAGCCTATTTTAGAAAATAATGTTGATTTATAAAATTTTAACCATAATTGTACACTAAGCTCATTTTATATTCTTTGTGTACTTGTACTTTTACATAGCCACTGAGTTATCGAAATATAAATAAAAGTCAAATTATATAACGTCAAACCTAAAAACCACATGGCTCAAAAAAGACTAAATTTCCGTCTTGCTCGCCATTATTAAAATACTTGTCCTCCAAAGAGGTTATAAATAAATTCTTTATAAATCATTCAAGTACTCTATTGTTTTATTCAAAGATCAATATATATAAGAAATTGAAAACGCTTGGTTTCAACATTTATAAACCAAGTTCTGTAAAGAAACCATTTTTGAAAAATAAAAAGAAATTTAGTAAATACAACCATTTATTTAATTTTCTTTTACACTCACTTTATTAAAACAAAAAGAGATGTATATACCATATACTTATATTTATATCAACTTAAACAACAAACAATTTTGTTGTATATTTTCATTTTTACGTTATGTTTTTTTTTTTAATTTTTCATTTTTGATTCTTAATTTTTAAGTTAGTTTCAAGTTTGATAGTTTTGATTTTAAAGTTTAAAATGTTTCCATACAAAAGAAAAAGAAACAATATTGTGCAGAAATATTTCTTAAATAAAACTAAAAAATAAATAAACATAAATCTATAATCTATTCTATTACATTATTATAAATACATAAAATAATAAATATTAAATTTAATCTTAAAGTGTTTTTAGATTTGTACAATTTGTAAAAAATATTTTTGATACGTAGTTTCTTTTTGTTTTATTTTTGAGCAGACAATAATATTATTTGAGCATATGCGTTCTTTGATTCTCACTTTCACCTTTAAGTATGATTTCGTTAAGGTAGATTTTATGATAAATTTTGAAATGTTGAATTTTTTGTATAAACACATCAAATTATTTCGAAAACTATACTTTTGCCATTTATTACATTTTTATTTTTGATCCTTAACGAAAACTTTCCAACTTCTTCTCTTCCATCATATGTGCTTGAGCAATTGTTTATAAAATAAATTAAAAAAAAAACTTATATTAAACTATATTTTTTTTTTATATAAATGTAAATACAAAATTTTGAAAATTTAATTAAGTATTTAGCTTAAAATTCTACAAGACTAGACATTTAGTAGTTTTTTTTTAATTCCTTATAAAAATGACAGGTTTTGAAAATATGTTTTCTAGCTAAATAAAAATATTATAATAGTTTTTGGTTTATTTTTTATTTTTGATATTTTTTATGTTTCATTCATCATTAATTTGTATGGAAATATATTTCCTCAAGTTTTTAACAACCATTTTTCATATTTTTAATTGTTTTGTTTTTATAATTTATAAATAAGGAAATTTTCTTTAAAAATGTTGCAATGAACATTTTCTATACTTTTAATTAATATAACTTGATATTATATTTTCTGTTGGTTAAAAAACATAAATATTATAAATCTACTATATTAATTCGTTTTGTTGCACTTTTAAGGCCTGTAGTTAATTTTTTTCATTTTTAGAAATAAATAAATAATAAATAAAATATACATAAATATTTTACAAAAATTTAGTTTATTTTGTATTTAGTTTTGAAGTAACATTCCGTTGTGTAGTTTTTTCTTTTTTTATTTTTATTGAAATTCCAAGTCCACGAAGTTTATTCATTAATTTTACAAAAATTCTTCTATTTTTGGACGGTTTAAACTTTAAAGGATTGAATATCGAGGCAAAAAACTTATAAAGTATTCGACTGATAGATATGATTTTGGTTTATGAGATGTGACAAAATAACTGAAGATTAATTAATAACGATAATTTAAGAATGAGTTATAAATATGAAGAAATTTAAAAAAAACAACAATTTACCAATCGAACATAAAAAAATCAAAATCGGTCCTAATTTATTTTTCATGTCTTTATTTTATTTTATAAAGTTCAAATATCAATTTCAAATTGTTTTGGGTTTAACAAAAAATCAAGTATTTTAATCATTCGTGTTTCATTCTCTTAGCTATATTTGTGTCGGTTTCAATAAATGCCAGTTGGTAATCAAATTCGAAATCGGTGTCTTTTTGCTGTAAGAACAAATAAAAAAAAATTATTAATTCGAATACATACAAAAATTAGGAGATGTATAGAAATTGCAAAAACAAAGTAAGAAATTAATTTTCGAAAGTATCTTAATCGACCTCTTAGTGTAATTTAATGTTTTTTAGTTTAACAGTTTTTCAAATTGATAAATAAAGAAATTTCACACAAGGGTTGACTGACCGGAAACGAAGTCATTAGATCGAAACTATGCTGTTTTGATTTAGGGGACGTGTTATCCATCCACATTCTCGTGAATAATTATATGTAGAATTACGTGAGCTTAAGATAAGGCATTTCCAATTATTGGTCGCCAAAATCATGCGAGGATGTTCAAATGGTAGACATGTGCATTCAAGAGGACACAAGCGTCCACAGGTTTTTCTCAAAACCCACCTCTGTCTATCAACTCCTACTCTCACCTCCCAGCGGTGAACATCGGGTGCCTAGTACCTCAACTGAAGATTAGGTTCCAACCCCAGTGGAAAGTTTTTAGGGCAGCAAACGAGAGAGGGGGGGAGAGGTGTTTCCACTAAGGCACCTCTCCTTATCCAGGCGGCAGCAGACGAATTCTCGAGATGGAATCAACGGTGGCGTCTACAGTTCCAGCAAGGTTGAACTACTTATAGTGAACACCTTATAGGGCTTCTTTGACATATTCGGAGCCCAGTCCTGTAAGGAGCGTTTTATCCGGCTCACCTTCCTTGGAGTTATACTAAGGATCTGGCCCTCCAGGTTGGTGATTGTACCGTCGGGGTGACGGGGCGAAGCACCAACAAGCCTCCTATAGGGACGGATTCACTGTTGACAACCCACGCAAACGAAATAAGGACAACGAACTTCGGATATGTACGTGGAATGTTAGGTCCCTTAACAGACCACGTGCAGCCGAACAATTAGTGAAAGCCCTAAATTGCTGCAAGGCAGATATTACCGCGATCCAAGAAGTGCGATGGGATGGACCGGGCAAACGCAAACTAAAAGACTGCGATGTTTACTACGGCGACTGCTACCGAGAACAAAGACAGCGTCTACTTGTGTGTGGATTTGCTGTTGGAACTAGACTCAGGCAAAAAGTCTTGAGTTTCAACAGTATGAGCGAGCGCATCACGACAATCCGCATCAAGGCTAAATTCGCCAACTTAAGCCTAATATGCGAGCATGCCCCCAACAGAGGAGAAAAATGAAGACACCAAAGACATATTCTTCGAGCTCTTGGACAAGACATATGAGCAGTGCCCTGGCTATGACATTTAAATTGTCTTAGGACATTTTAATGCCAAGCTGGAAAGAGAAGACATCTTTGGTGACATAATCGGGAGATATACAGCCTGCACGACACCACCTCCGAAAACGGATTCAGGCTCATAGCTAGTACGCAGTTCACGCATCTCAATATCCACAAGGGGACATGAAAATCTCCTGATCAATCAACCGTCAACCAGATTGACCACATTGCGATCGACACACATTTTCATTCCGAGAGGCCAACATTGACTCGGACTACTACCTCGTTGTAGCCAAGGTACGGCTACGGATATCCCGATCCAAGCCAAAACACGGAAGTACTGTGAAAAGATTCGACGTTAGACGGCTACAATCGCAAGAGACTGCCATGTCCTTTTCCGATCGAGTCTCTAATAACCTCTTAAGCAGTCCTATGCTTCCTGCATTAAGCATTGAAAACCAGTGGCAACATTGCCTTGCAGCCATCAGAGATGTCTCCTCTGAAGTGCTAGGTTTCACACGGCCACCACAGCGAAACCGCTTGTTTGACGACGAATGTCGGCAAGCGCACGCAGCGAAACAAGAGGCATACAAAACGGCGCTGCACAGAAGGACTAGAGCTGCTAGCGAGCTCTACGAGCAGAAGAGGAGAGAGGAACACCGGCTTCTTAGATGGAAAAAAAAGAGAGCATGAGAAACGCGCAATCGAGGAGATAGAGGGATGTCACAACAGGAATGAGGTTCGTAAATTTTACCAAAAAGTAAAAAAAAACATCCAAGGGTACCAGCCGCGAACCGAAGCCTGAAAAGACGATCAGGGGAACATCGTAGTAGAACCGCAGTCGATGCTGAGAATATGGAAAGATCACTTCTCCAAATTATACAACGGCGATGACGAACCGAATTCCACTGTAAGGGAGATAGAACCACTCAACCTCGGTGACGCAGATCAACAATTCCGCTTACCCGACCTTGACGAAGTGAAGATAGGTATATCTGAACTTAAGTCAAACAAAGCTGCTGAAACTGACGGCATCGCTGCCGAACTATTCAAAGCAGCAGGCGATGACTTGGTACGGAGCATGCACCAACTGATCTGCAAAATATGGTCGGAAGAAAGCATGCCCGATGAGTGGAATCTCAGCATACTGTGCCCGATACATAAGAAAGGAAATCCTCTAAACTGCGCCAACTACAGAGGCATCAGTCTCTTAACATTGCGTATAAGATCCTCTCTGCCGTATTATGTGAACGTGTGAAGCCGTTCGTCAACAACCTGATAGGTCCTTATCAGTATGGCTTCAGTCCAGGAAAGTCCACTATTGACCATTTTCACACTAAGGCAGATTTTGGAAAAAACCCAGGAGCTCAAATCGATACCCACCATCTCTTTATCAATTTTAAAGCCGCGTATGACAGCATATATAGGGAAGAGCTCTACCGAGCAATATCTAGTTTTGGCATCCCTGTCAAACTTATCCGTTTGTGCAGAATGACGATGGAGAATGCACGCTGCTCTATGAAGGTCGGAAAAGATCTAACCGATTCATTTGATGTCAAAAATGGTTTTAGACAAGGCGATGCACTGTCATGTGACTTCTTCAACATCGTTTTGGAAAGAATTGTGCAAAACTCAACCGTCAACACTGGAGGCACAATCTTCCAAAGGTCCATCCAATTACTCGGATACGCAGATGATATTGACATAATTGGAAGATCAAAGCGTGATGTCAGTGGAGTGTTTTTGAGCATTGCGACGGAAGCGAAGAAGATGGGTTAAGTGGTCAATGAGGGCAAGACAAAGTATATGCTCTCATCAAAACAGACACTAAACAACGACGTCTTGTACCAAACGTCACCATGGACAGCTATAACTTTGATGTAGCTAAGAGCTTTGTCTACCTAGGCACCGCTATTAACACAGACAACGTCACCAGCGCTGAAATCAAACGAAGAATAACTCTTGCAAATCGCTGCTTCTTTGGACTTAGAAGGCAATTGAGAAGCAGAAATCACCATCTATAAGAGACTCATCATCCCGGTTATCATTTATGGCGCTGAGGTCTGGACCCTGTCAAAGAAAGATAAGAGCGTCTTAGGATGGCGCACCCCGATGGGAGAAGACCTCAACCAACTTGGCGTGCGAAACTGGAGACAGCTAGCTAGGGACCGAGCTGGCTGGAGACACATGTTGGTTGAGGCCCAGGTCCACCCCGGACTATAGCTCCACCTTAAGTAAGTAAGAATTTAACATAATTCGAGTTGACCCCTTTGCACTTAGGGGGTTTTATATGCTAATACAATACAAGTAACAACTGCCCTAAAACCCAACTTATTAAAAGCAAATTAACCTATATAGCTTGGAAATATTTGATTTTGTAGGAGTTTTTTTAAACAAAAATACACAATCGTCTTGAATGGCCTTCCAAACACTTTTTGGAAGTATTTTTATCGCATTGGATGGTCTCTATAGGAAACACGTGGAATCTCAGAAAAACTTTCTTCGTTTGCAATAAGTTCGTTGATCATAAATGAGCAGCAATCAAGGCCATATCAGCCATTGTCACGAAGTAAAAACTGGTAAGGCAGTGCCAAGGAGATCTACGTTCACTCAGCAAAGCCAATACGGTTAACCTTCGTTGGGTTCCAGTGCACTGTGACATTGACGAAAAAGAAAGCACAGACCAATTGCCAAGAAACGGATCAATGCTTCAACCCAGCCATATTGTTGCTTTGATCTATAAGCCAATAGATCAAGTAAATCGGCTGATCTAATAAAGTTTTATTGAAACCGCAAAACGGCGGCTCTTCAGAATTAGGGGTCTTCATGGGGAAGTCAATGGCAAAATATTTGTTGATAGGTTAGGTATCCAGAATGGGTATCAGCTCAGGGTGCGAAGTCGAAGAGAAGAAAGAGATATTTTTAGATCGAAAATTGCATCATCCCGTCAAACCTAACCTATATGCGTGCAGACGATCTCCAACTTACATAAGGAATATTCTTATTTTCTTTATGATTTTTTAGAGTGAGGTGAATCGAGTCTTCAATTTTTTCATTATACAATTTATGTTGTAGAGGGTTCATATCCAATTTGTAATTAATATAAAAAGTTTTATATTTTATACATAATTAAGCTCAAGCTTCAAAACCTTAATAATCAATTTTGGGCACCTTAAGAGCACGACAATTAATGTATAATAAACAGCCTTACATCCTACACGTAATTTATTTAAAAAGTGTAGGTCAGTGCTAAGAATCTTTTTCGTGCAAAAGGGCTTCATGAACGATACTTCATTAGCCTCTACAAACCCGTTTGATAAAAAAATATTTTTTTTTCAATTTCCTCAAAAAGCAGGAGAGAATTTCAGAGGCCTCGCTATGAACTTCTTTTGACTGGAAGGACACCGGGAAAAATTTCGCTGAATTCGCCGGACCACATTTCAAAGTTCTCCGTATTTCCTTAATTGGATTTTTGTCTAGACCATTTTAAGCAGAATGCGAGAAACTATAGATGGATGCTCACCAACTTCTTGTGGTCTAAATTGGATGATGTGGTCATAGGAGACATTTAGTTTCAACAGGATGAGGCTACATTTGACACAGCTCGAGACACAATCGATTTTCTCCCCTTCCAGTTTCATGGAATGGTGATCTCGCACAGAGGCGACTTGAATTGCGGTTCTAAAATTGTCTGATTTCACCAGTTTACACTTTTTCTTGTGCGGCTTTCTCAAATCGCAGGAAACAAATATCCTTAATCTTAAATATTTCTGTTAATTCTTTTGGTACTTGGTTCTATTGAAATAAACTTAAACATTTTGGAAGCGGGTTTCATGTAGATGTATTACCGTTTTGCTAACCTCCAGAAAAACACCCGTTAACATCAGATATTTTTAAAATTTAATTCATACACTTCGTGTCACATGGATAGTGACAATTATTTTCCGTGTTTTATTTGCCGATATTTCTTAAACCCTTAGGTTTTTGAGAAAAACTCAAATGTGGAATGAATGTGGTATTTATTAAATTTATATTGCAAGCAAACATTTTTGGATTAAGTTAATAAATACAAGTTTTATGACGCTTCTTCCAAAGAAGGTCTTAAAACGCACCTGTTTTTTTGTCACATGAAGAAGATCTAAATTTACCCATTAGCATGTTTTAAATCAGATAAAAGGATACACTGATTGTTTGGGAACTTAGTACAAGTATTAATTTGATAGAATCAAGAAGTATGTGTTAGAGTCTAACCAATGAGGGAATAGGCCAAGTTCGAGCTTAAAGAGATCTTGGCAAAACCATCCGTTTTATAGCCAGCAAAATTAGAATAAGTTCAAATGTATACAACTACCTCAAGGATCCAGAGAGGCAGTGAAAAAAAGCAAAAAGGAAGAGTCAACAAAGCCACATCATTTCAGGAAAGGCAGGCAATAGTGAGTGCTGATTCAAATTCAAGGTTTTCCATTAGTGACGACACCAAAAAATGAAGAAAAACCCACCATTGAATGCTACACGCATGATCAAATGGGGTGGCGCAACAGTCCGTTGTGAACCAGGGCCTAGTGACTTACAACTCTCAATCATTCCTGCGAGTACTGTTGTCAGGAATGGTAGAGACCTACAATTTTAGGCCGAATCCGAACGGCTAGTTTGAAATAGCACTTTTGTCATGACAAGGATTACTCTTGAAGGATTTGTCAATTCCTCGCAAGAGGCAGTACCCGCGAAAATAATTTTTATTTTTTTTTAAATTAAGGTGGCACAGGCAGGGATTGAACCCAAGACCCCTTGCATGACAGTCCAACGCACTAATAATCATGCCACGGGTACTACACGCATGAGCCAACGCCTAAATTTTGCAACAAATCACCGTAGGTGGAACCGAGCTTGGCATACTGTGCGTCGTCTTTTCCGATAAAAAAAAATTAATTTGGGCCTGATGAATATAGCTGCTATGTCCATGATTTAAGAAGGGAATAATTCTATCTTGAAAAAAGGCACAGCAAAGGAGGTGGTGTAATGGTATGGGGATCAATTACCTATTACGTGACCGTTGGTTTTTCAAAGCTCTGATATGATGACAATCACTTATAAATCGATTCTGGAATTCCAAAAACTTCTGAATAATTTGGTGGACAAAACGGACTTTCCAACAATAACGGCCAACAAAAGCATTGGCTCAGGGTTAAAATATGAACCTATAACCATGGCCCCCATATTCTCCTGAACTGAACATCATGTAAACGAGTGGGGATGCCTTTCAAGAAAAGTCTACGAAGGAGAAATGCAGTACCAAAAAACCGAAGAGTTTATTGAAGCCATAAAACAGTCTTGGGTCCAAATTTCGCTCAATGAATCCATGCATCACAGGTTACTTGAAGTAATTCAGAAATCAGGAGGCAGCACACACTAAAACTAGTATTTACCTAAACCATAATATTTCTTTGTTATTTTCTTTACTTTAAAAGGTCTTACAGATAAAATTAAGGACTTTTTATGAACTTCTTCGGAAAAACTGCCATAAACTTGAATTTTTATAAAAACTCTGTGGGACAGATCAGAAAATTTCGAACGCCCTTTAGACAATACAAATAAACACCATTGGATCTATTTAGAACAATGATAGTTGTTAGCGCCGAAAATTTACTTAATTCCTTAAACTTTTTTTAACCTTATGTTTAGCCAGCCTTAAAATTGTCTGCACTAAGAACACGTTTAATGCAAAGTAAAATTTAATTATAGTACTAATGAAAACAAAATCACATTAAACAAAATTAATGAACATTTTTCATTATTATATAACTTACCATTCGATCGCTAATCACAGCGATTGCGGTCTTCTGTAAAACCTCAGCAACTTTATGTTCCACCAAGAAAAACATGTATTCATCATAAAGCAAACGTATCAAATGGAAGCTACCAAAGCTTGAAGCCGATCTTAGAGTTAAATCCCTTATTACCATTGAACTGTAGAAACTCCATTTGAGCAGAAATTGTCGAGCAGCTTTAGCATAATTGGGTTTGTCTCGATATTCTTCTAAAGCCGAATCAACTACAAGACGTAGCCAACTAGCCCATTGTTCGAGGGTATTTTGTTGTTGTAAAGCTGTTTTGAAATCATTCTCAAGACGTTGAACAATAGAAGTGTCACATTGGCATACCCAAGCTGCCTGTTCCTGCAAAAAATAAGAAATTAAATACTTCTTAAAGGCTTCTTTTCTTTCCAAGCATGACTTCTGGTGTTATACTCACTTGGACATTGTGGAAGTCAACACGGTTAAGATCATTCAACATCTGTGCAATTTGGGAATTATTTTGAAGAACTGCACGTGCAGCCTGAGCTAGATGGTTCAAAGATGTATAACGTCTAAGGGTTTGACAAAAAGCCGAGATAGCTGCAGATTTGATCTGGACCACACGATCTGGGGCCCCGACCATTGCCTCGCAAAGCCAGATTTCCAAGTTTTTGGCAAAATTCCGAATGGCTTGGGTAAGTGCGTTGGGTATGGAACGAAGAACGTCCGGAATGAGGACATCAACCATATTTTGGTAAAATTGGTAATCCACCTTAAAAGAATAAAATTTCTTCTTTATAGAGAAGTTTGTTTGGTAAGATTTTCAAATCTTAGATTTACCTGTTTGATAAACTTTTGAACTCCATTGCAATGACAAAGTAAGTAAAGTTTAGTTTTTGATAAATATTTTTCCTCTTCACATTCATCTAGGTTATTGTTGTCCGAAGAACGCCAAAAATCACGCCAAAGATATTCAATGGTACCAAATTCGAGATTCAAAACAGCATCGAGAAACGATTCACAATGCTCACGATACATGGAACGAAAGGTTTCAACATCATCCAGAGTAAGTTCGTTGTTGAATGAGTTATCGAGCTCAATGTGAGGAAATATTGGGATGCAACCAGAACCATCCCCTAAATACTAAAAATATAAGAAGAAGAAAGAAATTTTTTGATTAATAACAATTTCAATAAATAAATAATAAATAAAAACAATATTCCAAAAATTTAAATCTTAAGTTGAAGGAAAAAAGTGCGATTCGAATATGTTGGTTAGGGACAAAGGCTTTTGTACAAAGAGTTAGAATATCGTTAAAAAGTGGTTCGACTAAGTTTTCAAATAGTTGGTTCGGACTATTGTTTTCAAAATGCCGAGCATAAATTTATCACTAAATTCCTCCATTCTTTATTTTATTAAATGATTAACCGTATAAGATGTGATGTTTCTACAGCTTGACATTAAGCTAAGAACATCACAAGTTTCGTTGGTGGATGGGATTTTTATGCTCAGTCGAAATAAGTGTACTAAATTAAGCTTTAAATACCTGCATTATTGGAATTTCAAATTTTTATTTTGAAGCCTTACGAATCTTAAAATATAGATGTTTAAAAACTTTTGGGAAATCAAAAATGTACATTTTAAACATATTTAAATATGAGGTGCACGTAAAAACGGGTCGGTTCTTTTTACGGGTCGTTTTTATTTTGTTTAATAAAACTAAACATTTACTATCCTAATACTTTTTTTGACCAACAAAGAGTTTTGAAAACAGGGCGCTGAGACGGAAATGAGATGAAATATCAAGCAAGGCTTGACTCAAAGAAATTGTGATTTATCCAAGCTGGATAAAATAATCAAGGAGTCGTATCCAACTGTAGCGGCCAACAGCAAATTCCGGGAGAACTTCATAGAGCCATGGTTTGATGCAGACTGTAGAAAGGCACGGAAATTATCGTTTAGCTGGCTTAGAGCATACAGGCATTCGAATGATGGCTACTTCGAACATCAATATTTGTTGGATAATAATTCTTTTTAGCTGCAGTGGATCTTAAAGATGGGAAAGCATGCGGACTGAATGGCATACCAGCAGAATTTTATAAGTATGGCACAGCAGAGTTTATCAATCGACTGACAACTATATATAACAATGTCATGGAAATAGGAATGATACCACTAGAATTCAAGGAGTCCATAATTTTCCCAATTCATAAGAAAGGGAGCTTTACCAAGGTGTCTTATTATGGAGGAATATCCTTTCTAAATGCTTCATATAAAATATTCACGCTGATTTTGCAAAAACGTTTTAATAAATGGATAGAAGACAAAAAGCTCTTAAGGAGTTTCAAGCCGGCTTTATTACAGTTAATTCGAGGGAAGACCACATTTTTACCCTTAAAAGTATCGCAGAAACATTCCCGAAATTTTGATTTTTAAACGAGGAGGCCGCAATTCAGCGAAAGAAAAATGGTTCTATAATAGAGAGATCATTGAAGTTGTCACGGAATTCAAATACCTTGGAGTTCACTTAACGAAAAATTTGAGCATGGAAATTGATCTTAGAGAGAAACTAGTTAACTTGGAAAAAATGTTTTTTAAACAAAAGTTTAAGATATTTGAAGCGGTTTCTGAGTCTGTCATATTTTAAGCGGCACAAACTTGGGGAATGAAACAATACGAAATAGTTGAGAAACTTCTCCGATACTTTATTAAGCGAATTTTTGGACTGCCATCAAATACACCCAACTGTGTTATTATTTTGAAATCAGAATAATCACCTATGTTCATACGAACCCTAAAAATGCAAGTCGATTACATTTTGAGAGTTATGAAGATGAGCAATAATAGGCTTTCGAATATAACAGCGCTCCAAGAAATACGAACCAAAACAAGTTGGTGTGATGATTGGATAAATTTGGTAAGCGAATGTGGAATGGAACTTAACCTTTTGTGTAATAATCAGGATGATTTAAAAGATTCTTTATACCCGCACATTTCCGCAGTGGACATAAAACAACGAGAGAAATACTTGAATGACATACATTGTATCAGAAGTTTTTGAAATAAATTATTATGTGTTGTTGTATGAGTCCAAAAAGTGTCGCTTAAGGTAAAATATCTTATCAGTGGAAGTTGCTGTACAAAAAGAAAAGGGAAGCACATAAAACCGGTTGAAATGGCCATTTTTGTTTTCGGTTTTTGATACCACGGTATGTTGTCCGTTGAGTGGAAAAATGAGATAGAAGTTCTAAGGAATTTGTCTGGAGACATCAAATCATTTAGTTGGGACGGAAAAAACTCGATCAACAACTTTTTTTCGGCTAAAGTTTGTCAGCCCAAGGGATTTTTAATTTACCTATTCAACTAATAACATTGTACCAAAAAAGTATGGTCAAATGGTAAACATGTGCATTTAAGAGGACACAAGCGTCCACAGGTTTTTCTCAAAACCCACCCCTGTCTATCAAGTCCTACTCTCACCACCCCTTTGTGAGAGGGGTTTTTACTAAGGCACCTCTTTTTATCCAGACGGCAGCGGAGGAATTCCCGAGATGGAATCAAGGGTGGCGCCTACAGTTCCAGTTATAGGCCTTCTACGAGTTATTCGGAACCCAGGTCTATAAGGAGTGGTTTATCCGGCTCTTCGTTCTTGGAGTTATACTAAGGATCTGGCCCTCCAGGTTGGGGTTGTGCCGTCGCGTCGGGGTGACTTCCTGACCACGTAAATACATTGATTGCGAAGCACCAACAAGCCTCGGATACGGACGGATTCACTGTTGACAACCCAAGCATACGAAATAAGGACAACGAACTTCGGATCTGTACTTGGAATGTAAGGTCCCTTAACAGACCACGTCGGCCGAAGAATTACCGGAGGCCCTAGGCTGCTATAAAGCAGACATCACCGCCATCCAGGAAATACGATGGGATGTGTCGGGCAAAAAGAGGATGTAAAACTACGACATTTACTATAGTGACTGCTACCGCGAAAACCAACAGCACTTATTTGGCAGCTTTGTTATAGGAGCCAGATTTAGGTTACAAGCCTTGAGCTATAGTTGGATCAACGAGCGCTTCATGACCATCCGCATCAAGGCTAAATTCGGCAAAATTAGTCTGATATTCACGCACGCCCCCACAGAAGAAAAGGATGACAACACCAAAGATATGTTTTTTGAGCTCTTAGACAAAACATATGAGCAGTGTCCTACATACGATATTAAAGCTAGGAAGGGAAGACATCTTGGGTGCTATAATCGGGAAAAACAGCCTGCACGACAACACTTCCTACAACGGATTCAGGCTCATAGATTTTGCTGCAGGGCGAAACTTCATGGTAGCAAGTACGCGTTTTCCACACCTCAACATCCACAAAGGAACTTGGAGTTCTCCAGATCAATCTACCGTCAACCAGATTGACCATATTGCGATTGACGCCAGACACGCTTCCAGCAACATGGATGTCCGAACTTTCCGAGGAGCTAACATCGACTCGGACCACTTCCTCGTTATAGCCAAGGCAGCACTTCGGTTTTCCAGACCCAAGCAAAACAGGGAGGTGCCGGGAGGAGGAACAACGCCGAACGGCTACAATCGCATGAGATCGCCAATTCCGACCGAGTTACAAGTAACCTCTCTCGAAGTTCTCTGCCGCCAACACAATGTATCGAAAACCAGTGGCAACATTGACAAGCTGCAATCAGAGAACCCGCCTCTGATGTTTAGGGTTTCAAGCAGCCACCAACCAGGAACCCCTGGTTTGATGAGGAATGTCGGCAGGCAAAAGCAGCCAAGCAAAAGGCCGAGAGCTGCTCATGAGCTCTATGAGCAGAAGAGGCGAGAGGAACTTCTTAGAAGGAAAAAGAAAGAGCGTGCGGTCGAAGATGTTGAGACTTGAGAGGATTAAAAGGAGAAATGAAGTTCGAAAATTTTATTAACAGGTGAAACGAAATTAACAAGTATATAAACCTAAAACCGAAGACTGCAAAGACGAAGTGGAAACATCATAGTAGAACCGCAGTCAATGCTGAGGATATGGAAGGACCACTTCTGCAAAATGTATAACGGCGACGACGAACCGAATTCCGCTGTCATGTCAGCCAGGATGATCCATTCAACATAGACGACGAAAGCTCCCGACTTAGACGATGTAAAGATTGCCATATCTAAGCTGAAGTCTAATAAAGCCGCTGGAGCGGATGGCTTGAATGCCGAGCTCTTTAAAGCAGCTGGAGAAAAGTTGGTTAGAAGCATGCACCAACTTATCTGTAAGATATGGTCGGAAGAAAGCATGCCCGATGAATGGAACCTCAGTATTGTTTGCCCGATCCTGAAAAAAGAAGACCCTCTAAACTGCACCAACTATAGAGGAATCAGTCTACTTAACATCGCCTATAAAATCTTCTCTGCCGTAATTTGTGAACGTCTAAAGCACATCGTCAACAACCTGAAAGATCCTTATCAATGTGGTTTTAAACCAGGAAAGTCCACAGTCGATCAAATATTCACATTACGGCAGATCCTGGAAAACCCCAAGAACACCAAATCGACAAGGCCGCATATGACGGAACGAGCTGTATAGAGGCATTTCTAGTTTTGGTATCCCTACCAAACTCGGCCGTTTATGCAGGAAGAATTCAAGTTGCTATATAAAGGTTGGAAACAACTTAAAAGAACCTTTCGACATCAAAAAAAGTTTTGTTAAAGGTGATGCGCTGTCATGCGATTTTTTTAACATCGTACTTGAAAGAATAGTGCAGAGTTCACACGTCAATACTAGAGGCACTATCTTTCAAAATTTTGTCTAATTACTAGCATATGCTATGACATTGACATAATCGTATGAACTTAGCGTGATGTCAATGGGGCTTTTGTGAGTATTGAGGCAGAGGCGGCAAAAATGGGTTTAACGGTTAATGAAGGCAAAACAAACTTTCGAGACCGACGTCTTGGTCAAAACGTCACCATCGACAGAAGTAATTTTGAGGTAGTCAAGGACTTCGTCTACCTACGCTCCGCTAATAACGCAGAACAAAACACCAGCGCTGAGATTAAACGAAGAATAGTAAGAGTTATTCTTCGTTTAATCTCATCTATCTTTGGACTAAGAAAGCAATTGAGTGGCAAAGTCCTCTCTCGAGGGACCAAAGTGTTGTTATATAGGACCCTTATTATCCCCGTCCTGCTATACGTCCTGCAGAAGCATGGACTATGACAAAAGCGGATGAAAGCACCTTGGGTCGGTTCGAGACAAAAGTTCTTCGTGTGATCTACGGTCCCGTATGCATAGCCAAAAGGGTAAAAGTCCAACGACTAAGAAAGCTGGGTCACGTAGCGTGCATGAAAACCAATGCTCCGGCCCGGAAAGTCTTCAAATTCACACCCACAGGGCTGCGCAGTAGAGGAAGACCGCCGATCAGGCGGCGCTCAAAAGTGGAAAGTGACCTCACCCAACTTGGAGCGCGAAACTGGAGACATCTAGCTAGGGATCGAGCTAGATGGAGAAATTTGTTGGGTGAAGCCCTAGTTCACACAGGACTGTAGCGCCACCTTAAGTAAGTAAGTAAGTAAGTAAGTGCCTACAACGATTTTATTCATTTAATTTAAATGTTTATACCCATTTTCGAAAATACTGTTTACTATTTTTTTTTTCTCCAAATTTTGATGGTTAATGTGCCATCTGTTGGTGTTAACTACTCTGTTAAGATCTTTAGAAAAGAATTATCCAAAATCAAACACTTACTTAAAGTTAAAATTCAACGACATTTCGCTAAACGCTTACTTAATTGTAGAAATAAATGATTCTTTTTCTTTAAACTAACGACAACCATCACTAACCATCTTCCCAAGTATATTTAATAATGTGTTTATAGATCAGATGAGCACCGCAGAAATTGAAGGAATTGCAATATGAATAGGCGCGCTATCATAGGCCAAGTTAATGGGTCAAAAAATGTTAGATTGTTTAGGACAATTTCTTTCGAAGATTCCCATACACCAAGAGCTGCAGTAATTTTTAATACAACCACCTCAGCCATAACTCTTACATAATAACTCATTGCTTTCCATATAACAAAACTTCCTTCACAGTTGTGATGAAGCTCTTAGCCCCTTTTTATTTTCTAAAATGTTGAAAGTATTATTTCAGTACCACCGAAATAAATAGTTTTATCGTCAAAAAAAAACCACGTAACACCATTCTTTGTCCAGATTATTTGAGTTTTGAAAAACTCTAATAGCATAACTTTCCGTTGTTCGTGAAGTACCGATTTTTTCTCAAGTTTTATTATTTAAGAATTTTAATAACTCTTAAAACTGTTGAGAGACTTGTGTTTATGCAAACTTTTTGTTTTATTTTTTCAGCAGAATCACAATAATCAGATGCTCACCTTAAATTGCTCATCTTCAAGCTGCTGTTAGGGGCAGTTTTTTTTTACCTCCCTATATATTTCATCCTTACTTATCTTTATTGTTTAAGTTAGAATAAAAGCCAATAGGACTTTGGTCAATTTTATCAGCTGTTGCACGTCGTTAGGTCTTAGTGTCTAATTAATTCGATATTAGCTTTTGAAACACTGCTAAGGCATGTAGATTTAGACATTGGCCTTGAAATTTTAGATCAGAAATTGAATTGCACTTAAAACACTTTAATTGTTGATTTAAACTATCCAGTACTTGAAAACGCTCATAAACAACTATCAAATTGTCGTTGTACCTATTCACTTGACTCAAAAAGAAAAACTTCTTCTTCACGTATGAAATACTTTACAAGTGGGCGAAAACAACAGTTGCAGTTTTATTTGGATATTTTTTAAAATTTTCGGTTAAAGGTAAAATTTTGAAGTAATAAAAACGAATTTGAATAAAAGCTGCAATGTGCTTAATCTTAATTTGCAAGGAAAATTATAAAATTCAATACTGAACAACTGAGACGACCGACTAATTCCTTCTTAAATACTTAAAAGAAACAAATATCGATTTCTCATGCTTAATAATATTAATAAAAATCATCCAGATCTTTACTACCAGTGGCGTCGGTAGTGCAAAGGAAATTACGCAACACGTAACGTGATTGCAAATCCATCAGTACCCATAATGTTTCGCGTTCACTTGCTTTAAGAGGCACGTAGAATCAGAAAGCGTTTGCCAATTTTCTAAAATCTATTTCTGGCCCAAATGGCTCAAAACAGTTCTGGCGGCGGAACTAATTCTTGTACTTACATACTTTTTTTTTTACAAGGGAGGGAGTCTTAATTCTTCAATGCAGTTACATCCGTTTTAGACTTAACACAAAATTCAAATCGTATGGGGAAAGTTGGGGGTACTTACACTTTACTCTGAGCTATGACCTTTTAACATACACAACGTTTCTAAAGTATCTATGTACACAGTTTGTAATGAGCATTAAGACAGCAATTAAAAATAATTAATTTCGTAGGAACTTGTTTGATATCTTTTTGCATATCGTAACGTCGTGCGTCGGTCACCGTGTTGAGAATTTATAAAATATAAAAAGTCAAGTAAAAATGAAAAATTCCACAAATTCTTTTATGTGAAAAAGAGAAACTCTACCGCACATAAAACCGTTTTAATTAAATCCGAATTAGTGGAGATATAAGTGCTTTTTATTTTTTAGTTTCCCACTTTTCTTTTCGCATCTGTATCACAAAAGAAAACACACTTTTATATGAAAACTAATTAAAATTTAATTCTTTGTTTTTAAACAAAGACCGTAAAAACTGTCACCGTAAATATTTTTCTGCATTTTTATATCAACTTGCGCTGGAGATTTACCAGAAAAAAGTTAAAATAAAAAAAGAAAACAAAACAAACACAAAACCGAGATATGCTTTATTTTGATTTTGATGCGAATCTAGGATACTACGAGTATCTACTAAAGTGGGACTCACCTGGGAGCAAGCTTCATATGTCTCGGGCTTAACACTGTGTTTTTTCATGCCTTTGCCCAAGCTTCCACCTCCTGAGAGATTGCTACCGCCACCGCCATTGCCACCGCCGCCGCCGCCGCCGCTACCACCACCACCAATCCCGTTAAGATTACCACCGTTCGGATTTTTGCCAGAGAACGGCTGGCCCGGTTTATCTTCCATAGTGTGCGACAGGGTAGATCCGGGCTTTATGCGAATGCCATAGTAGTGATACTTGGAATTTCCACGAGTACCCAACCGACGAGTTCGCAATCCGGAGAAAACCGAACGAATTAACTTGCCGAAGCTTGCAGCATTTACTGGCTCCGATTTGTTTTCGTTGCAATGGTGCATGTAGTGATTGTAGAGGGTTGAACGGGGCAGACTTACTCCTTCCGCCGTCTCATAGTTACGTGTAAGCCATTTTATCTGTGGAATGGAAGTCAACACCCATCATATATACCTACTTTATACTTTTCATGTACAGCGCAAATTCAAATTTATATGAACATTTTAAGGGATGCAGTGCAAAGGAAAGGGAAAAGGAAAAGGAGTGAGGACGAGGATGAGGATGAGAAATGCATCTTTTTAACTTACCGTTGCCGAGGCAATCTTGTTGGCATTTGCCAGGTTGTTCGAATCTCCCACATTGAGTCCTCCACTGACAATCACACCGTTACCGCCGCCACCAACACTTGCATTGCTGCCACCGACAGCAGCTCCGCCACCTCCACCACCACTTCCGGTCCCACAGGAAGCAGCAATTGATGGAGTTGTAGAGGTTGGTGTTTGTGCTTCCTGCAAGTAAGACACTTCCTAATGAAGAAGAAAATTTTCAATATATGAGTTATTTTAGTGATGCGAGTTGCCAGCATAAAGCCACAATATATAATAAAGGTATCCTTACGGATAAGCTCGGTGGTGATTCGCGGCTTTGCGATGAGGAGTTTAGGAGAAGATTCTCCTCGACAGGAACTAAATAAGGCAACCCGGATGCATGCGATGGGGGAGTATTCGTTGTAGAGTAGTTGGCCGTAGTTGAATAATAAGATTGGCTTGTTGTCTGATAATCACCGACGGGACAGAAAGGATATGTCCTGTGGGAAATTTTATAAATTTTTGTTATGAGACATATTATATAGATTTTTGTTTTGTTTATCTTACATCTGCGACTGACTGGAGTTACTGTGGTATAACTCGGTGTCCACATATTGCACTTGATAGGAATTCTGACCGCCGACGGTGTCTTGAGTGGAAACTAATGATGATGAAAAGGAAATTAAAAAATATGCGTTTAATAAACAGTAAATAATTTCGTAGGTAAAATGTAAATGTATTCTTACATCTAAATAAAATATGTTCCATTATTTCTCTTTAAGAGGTTTAGCTGTTTTTGATTCACCAATTTTTTTTTTTATAATTTAATTTAATGTAAAATATAAAAATACAATACGCGATAATAGAAAATAACAAATGTTATTACACTACAGTGGCGAGGCGTGACTTATTTATAAAGTTAAGTCGGAGAAAAATGAGGGACTAGAAAATATATCAGAAATGTACTTGCTGAAAAAGATCTCCCAACTGAAGTAACAATATTCGGAAGTGTTAAAAACAATCTACTCAAATTAAAAATTTGAGGAAATGTGTCGCGTAACATGTCTAAAATGAGTGCTAAATCTTCAAGGTGACGAAGGGATGGAGTTGTATGCAAAAACTTTAAGTTCATTTTTTAAAGCCGCAAAATCGAATATTCCAGGAAAAATATTTATTAAACAAGATATTTTTTCATACGGCATTGTTGCTACAAAAGAATCCTATTTCGATTTATTAAGAATGTTAATCTAAGAATACTAAATTAGTAAAAGATTTATATCTTGCATTAAGTTGACCTATAATATTATCTTTAATTTCTGTACAAAAAAGCCTTTATAGCGCGTTTTTGAATCCGTTTCAAACAATATCCTTTTCAATGCCGGTTCTCCGCAACTGTTAGCGTTTAGACTTTCGAAAATTGATTCAAATTTCTCAATGAAATCAGAGCCAAGCCAAGCCAAGGTTCAAAACATTCTATTTCTCTCTTTGCGATTTTAACATCCGTTTGTTTATTTGGAATCAAATTGAAAAGAACACCAGAAATATTTGCTTTCTAATTTAATGAATAAGCTCAAAGGAGGGGTTGAGTGTCCAATTTCTACAACTTTTTTTTCTTTAAGAAATTAAATTTCTTAAAGTCGTTATTTTCATCTAACAAAAAATCTCTCAAACAGCAATCTATTCCTATAAGAGCCATTGTGACTTTTAAGTTACTAAAATTTAAACAAAATGCAACCACATTTCCCAAATTACTTCCAATTCAAATTTTGTACACACTTTTATTCATACACCTTGCACTGCAAATCTGCCTCATTAATGTTGGCTACTTGTGCCACTTAATTAAAATTACAGTAACTTTCTGCCAAAAATAATTCCACTACGCAATTTTGCTTAAGTGGCAACCCCTACTTCTTAAACTTCGTCCGCCGAGAATGAAGGAAAATATCGAATAAGTCGATAGAAGATGGGTTACGTTTGGCTTGTTTTCTATACAGAATGGATGAATTTTTGTTTGCTCTATGAATAACAAGTGTAGTGCGTCAACGTACTGCTTTGCTTAGGCTCAACCTGACATGTGCAATGCGTATTTCTCCGTTTCCAACAATCTTGTTTGTTTTTGCACAAGCAAGTGAATTTTCAGATACATAGAAATTCATCGAAGGAAAGGCGGTGAACATCGGGTTATTTCTATGCTTAAGAAAGCGTTGGTTGAATAAAGAAGCATTCGCCTAGAGAGAAGTAAAAGAGGAAACGGGATAGAAAACAAATTTTGCTCTATTCAGCGAAAAAATAATAACCCGGCATACCTTTGAAGAAGAAAATACATGTTGATTAAATTATTGTAAGTAATGTCGATGTCACAAGGGTTGCTGTTGTATAATTTGTTTATATACATGATGCATGAAGTTTTTCTTGTTGATATTGAGATTTACAAAAGGTAAGTCGATAGGAATCGACTTATATGGTGCCTTCGCCACTGTTACACTATGAAGTCAATGTTTTGTATTGGTTATGAGCCGACGACTGTGGTACTTTTTAGAAAAAGTATGTCATTGCTGAAACCACTATCAAATCTTTACTATCTTTTTCCTCATGAGTAAAATTTTTGGTACACATAAGGTTTTTAAAAAAGTAATATTGATCACTTGACGAGATCTGAAGGTTTCTTAACAAGACAAACCCAAGATATTTGGGTTCTCATCCACTCTATTTTTATTTCAATATAATTTTTATTACGTTTCAAACTTTACTCATAATCTAAAAGTGATCGCTACATTTTAAAGCTGTGTAACCTTTGAACCAAGGGCGGATAGATGAGTTTTTACTCACGGCTTAAAAATCTTCTTTAATGTTTTGTAAAAGATTCTAACAAAATTTTATAATTGTTAAAATGACAACTTTAGTTACCAAATTATTTAGAACACTGTTGTCCAGCAAGTTATGGTCTAAATATTTAATTTGGATGACTCATATGAAAGCATTCCAAGATTCCAACAGTTTTCTAAATATGCCATATTTAAGAGCTAAACTACAAGATCTTAGAGGGTTTTTGGTATGTAGGAAATTGTTTTGAAACGTTGCTTTGTTCCAAAAACAAAACACACTTTTCTTGTTTTCATTTATATTGATGCAAAAATTTAAAAATCCAGAAAATGATAGAGGATCTGATATGTAAAAATGTCTTGCTTTTTTGACGTAGTTTTTTTCGAACTCAATTTCCGGGAGTCTTTTATTACTATCGCTATCAATCTGCTTATTCGTATTTGGATCTTATAAAGGAGTCAACAAAACTTAAAAATTGTAGAGACAAAAAGGTTTGGTTCTGGAATTTAAGGAAATAGTTATATTTAAGAACATAATTTCTCTAAAAAAAATAAATTAAAACAAAATAAGGTAATTAAACAAATAAGTTGGGAAGAAAAGTTTTGTAGTACTCACAAATTACATGTTTCAAAGCTTTTATATCAATAGATATGAAACGTTTATTATGTTTTTAATAAGCCATTAGTTTAACAAAAGTGTCACTTGATTTTTTGGGACATTTGTTTTATTGAAATTTGTGTTTGAATCTCAGCTCTAGAGCATCCAAAGCAAATTCACTTCAAAAGTAGATTTATTTAATTTCTTAAGATCTTTTGTATTCAACACAAACCTAATTTTGAAAGAAATGAAATGCACGACTGGGTCGCAAGAACTTGATAATTTCTTCCAAAAGGTCTGTTTAAAAATATTGCCTATATTTTAAGATTTAAAAATGTACCCCCAAAATAAGTTCTTCTTACAAATTTAAAAGCCCTTTTATTTGTCAAAAAATCTAGTTTTTTTTTATTTTTTTTTTGAAAATCATTCTTGAGAAAACTTAAAAACAAAATAATGATTTTTTTTAAGGGGTACCTTTTTGGAGCAATACGAAATATGTTGTAGAAAGAACCAAATTAAGAACACAAAATTTTGAGAAAGTTTTATAGAAATCACATGTTTGAACCAAAAAATTTGTAATGCTGTAATTTTTTGTATCAATAAAATGATAAAAACTCCTTACTCCTTACTGAAAATCTTAATTTCAATCAACACAATTGTTTGGACTGTAGGGGCCAGGAAAGACAGACAGACGGAAGAAATCGAGGCACTCACTTTTTTCGACTTCTTCGTAATGTCATATTTGATTAAAAACTCTAGTTTGAAATTGTTTACTAATGCAAAACTTGCTATATAGTTCCTATATGTCGCAGCAAAAATCACTTCAATAATCACTATTTATGTGTGTCAAAAAAATGTAATAATAAAATTGAAGGAATTCAAAGGCAACTTATTATAAAATTGATGATCTCTTATCCAAGGTTTCATCTTAAGAACCTAAAAAATAATTTGAATTGAAAGTTTTTTCAAGTTCTAAATTGAGCGGAAATCAAAATTTGAGTTGTTTTTGACAGCAACGTTGGTAAATTACTAATAAATCTTTACTTGTACAACTTAACTGTATAAGGTTTTTGGCTCAAAGAACCCCCACCTGGATCGTCAATTGGTCAAAACTTGATGAATTTGTACTGTGTTTTTGGAATAGGGCTGAATATTCGCTTCATATTATGTTCTTGGTCCAATCTTTGTCAAAAGTAGTTCTTTTAGCAACAAAGTTTAAGTAAGTAAAATACAAATGTTGTTTTCATATAGTTTCATAAGGGAATTCCTACGAAAAAGCAAACAAATTATCTCCCAGGGGGGGGGTCATGACCCCTATGACCTCCCCTGGATCCGCCATTGCTTTGAACAATATTGTTTATACTCGACATGATCATTTAAACACTGTTATATTTCGCACATAATATCATTGATATGGCTTTCAAATAAAGAAAATATTAGAAATCCATATTGTCAAATTGAAAATGTTGACATTTCTCTAGTTTTCTCTGAAAACAATAAAACAAGTTTGTAAGCCGGCTAAGGCTTAAAATCCCATTCCGACTACGCACTATCAAGTACCTATTGCAGCCATCAAAACAGGTTCTCCTGCTTCAACATATCAGTTCGGTTCCGTTCGGGCATAGCCCTACTTAACCGAAGAAGCTCTGCTCCGCCTTGTGTCATGAAGTCCCGATTGTACAGGAGTCGCCTATCCACTGTTCGTCGTCTGACTTGGTAGATTAGCGGAACTGAAAATCTATCCTGTATCAGACCGCACATATCTAAAAAGAGGAATGCCTCTGGTGGAATGAAGCCGCTCAAACGTGCACTCTCAAAATACTCGCCGTTTGGATAGAAAACCCGAGACATAGCTCTTGCAATGTGACCTCGAACGAGTTTTACTACGAAATTGTCAATTCTGTTCGTATGAGGGTCATGTAGCAAATTACCTTCACTCTGGGGTCAAGCCGACTTCTGTAAAACAGGCGTTTCGTCATAGCGAAATATAATTACTGATCTACTTCACTGCACTTTTGCTCTCTAATCGCTGCCCGTGAAGATCAACGCGCCAATTCTTGCTTATACCAAGCCTGCTCAATTATAGGTAAAGACCCTTTAACCATACGGTGTAAAAGGCCTTTTCCAAATCAACCAGAATAGCATCTGTGCATTGCTTTTTTGATTTATTCCATTAGGTATCGAAAACTAGTTTAGACGCATGAATTGTATTATGAGCCGCCTTGAACCCGAAATGTTTATCCGGAATAATTTTGTTGTCCGCAACCCACTTATAGTCAGAGCCCTGTTGATTATCTTTTCGAAAACTTTGCTGATGCTCGGAAGGAGACGTATCGACCGATTCCAACGCACTAACCATCACGCCATGGGTTTAGATTAATTTTACAATGTATAAAATGTCGATAGCGTCATTGGTTCAATTAAAAATTTTTCGTTTATAGAATTGAATGAATTTTTTTGAAAGCCCTTTCTTCAAATTTTACACATGACGCACTTAATTGGGTGTCAAAATAAAGTGTTTTCATTAATATATGTATATGATACATTTCTAAATGTATTTAAAAATGTACTTCATTTGAATTTACAAAAATCCTTATTAGTTATTACTTCTTCACTTTGCTTAAATATAGAACTTTCTGCTGAAACGGCATTTTAGAGAAATGGGAAACAGCGACCATCAAGCATATTGAAAAATTGTAGTGATTCTCTTTGTTTGCCTCTGTTGAAATTGTTCAACAACTCATTGTCCATGGGGTTCTTTTTACCAGAATGGAAAGAAGCATTTCTTGTTCCTATATTCAAGGCAGGTTCTAAAAATCTAGTAGAAAATTATAGAGGAATCTGCAAGCTCTCAGCCATCCCCAAACTTTTCGAAAGTTTGGGTAAAGATAAAATAGAATTTATGATAAAGGAATGCTTATCTGAGTCACAACATGGCTTCGTATCAGGTCGGTCTACTGTGACTAATTTGGCTGTTTTCTCTTCATATGTTCTAAATGCAATGGAGAATAAATGTCAAGTAGATGCTATTTACACCGACTTTAGTAAAGCTTTTGATTAGGTAGATCATATTATTTTACTGAAAAAGCTTCAATATTTTGGTTTTCATTCTGAGATGCTTGTATGGATCTCTTCGTATTTAGAAAGCAGAACTCAACGAGTAATTATTGACCACAAAGTTTTGAGAAGTATAAAATGTATCTCCGGCGTTCCGCAAGGGAGTCATCTTGGCCCTTCACTTTTCCTAATATATATTAATGACATAGTTGACATAATACAAAATTGTAATTATCTACTATATGCTGATGATTTAAAATTGTACTTTAAAATCAAAACCATTGATGATTGTGTAAGAGTTCAATAAGATTTGGACCATATTTCTACGTGGTGTTCTTTGTGTTTTGTGTTTTAAACTTAATATTGAAAAATACAAAGCTTTATCATTTTCTAAATCTGCATTAGCTCTTAATTTTACATATAAAATTGAATCGAATCTTTTGACTAACGTTAACAATATCAAAGATTTATGCGTAATTTTTGATGATACTTTGTATCCAAAAAAACATATAGATTTCATTGTGGCTAAGGCGAACACCCTAGGTGGTTTCATTAAAAGGAATAGTAAAGATTTTACTGATCCTTATGTTTTACTAACCAAATATGCTAATGTGATTTGGAACCCATGCTGTAGAGTTCATTCTGATAGAATTGAACAGGTCCAAAGGCGGTTTACTAAATTTATATTTCGTAAAATGCGTTGGAATTTAAGTCCAGACTATAAAGCTAGGTGCCAATTAAATAATTTAATAAAAAACCTGAAAAAAGCAAAACTGTGAAACTTCAAAAGCGATTGATACGTTTTCAATGAAAAACTAAAGTTTAAAATTATATATTCAAAAAGAATGGATTTCGATACTCCGCACATTGTGGAGTATTTGTCTTTTGAGTAAGTAAGTAAAGGCGATTTGTTTTCAAATATATGCCATTACTTATTTTTAAATATCATATAACTTTATATGTTCCTAGAACGATTTAAATAATTTTGAGTTAGAAAATAGGAAGAATTTGACATTTGCATGTAAGCAGGTCCTTTTCTTTTATAAATTTAACTTATTATGAAACTTTTGTTTTAGTTACTGAAGTTAAAGTTCAAAATATTAATTACAATACAGTATGGAAATTATATTTAATGTATTAAAGTCCCACAAACTCTACGAAAATAATAATCTAACATTCTATCTTTGCAGACAACTTTTTTGAAGAAAAAAATAAAAGTTATTTTTTAAATTTTATTGTAGGTGAAGATTTAAAGCTTTCAATATTTACAATTTATACGCAATAGCAATAAGCTTCAAATAAAATAACTATGTAGGAACATCCTGACGGATGTACCCTTAAGTTATAAAATTAATGTTAAAAGCGATGGATGAGGGACTCATTAATGAAGTAAGAAAAAAAATATAATTATATTTAATCAAATAAAACAAAAATGAAAAACTCAAGCAAACACATCAAAAGCAAGGAAATTTATGTAAGTCTTTTTATAACTCTCAAATAATTATATGCAATCGTGTATCTATTTCACTAAAGTCCAAAGAAAAGAGAAAAAAGTAAATATTTCTTAAAAATATTGGTTCGATTCTTTCGCATTTAATATTTGTATGCATGGTATTAAATAAACAAGATGCAATAACTAAAAAAAAATGTCATATGAGCTTTTTTTTAATATCACGTTAATTATGTAATCCATACAATCCGCTGTGTATCCAGAATTTTCGAAACATATTTTTTAAACTTTAGAGAAATATATGTGCTTTTGTGGCAGACAACTTGGAAAGTTAGTACTTGGAGTTCTACGATCAACCCAACCAATAATTCTAATAGCATGCTTTTTATTGACAAGTAAAGGCTCAAAGACTACAATATAGATGAAGGTGGTAGATTTGCATAACAACTTGATTAAAATAATTGTTTTAAGGTCGAGTTTTGGTTTCTATTTACCTACATATGAAGGTATTTGAAACCTTTTATGGGCTAAATTGTAAAACACCCATCAGAATGAAGCAAGTGTTCATTATAGGAAGTAGCGCTATTATGCATTAGACAATCATTATTAAGCCGATATTTAAGACTGAAAGGTAAATGATAATTTATTGAAACATTAATTTTGATGATATTTTACTAAGTAACCTCAAGTTCAAAATCATAAATTTTGTTTTGTCAAATACAATAAAGTCAATAAATTTAAAACCATTTACGTAGTATCTCTAGATCATCATTTACATTAAGGGGGTATTCTGGTCTAGAGACATGAATTTTTGGTAATTTTTGAAGAGCTGTAGAAAAAAGCAAGCAACAATTTTACCATCAATTTTTTTAAACATTATTTATTCGCATTAGAAGCATACAAAAAAAAAATAAAAAAGTAAAAAAAAATCAAAATTCCGTTAGTTATCAGCTGATGGAGTGGTGCGTCTCAAAAATTTGGTACGTGACCATACCCACGATTTTAACTCTCCTAGAAAACTGAAATCAAAAACTAAAAAATATTATTAATCTACAATAATGTCGCAATGTGTGGAACTACGGAAAAGTTACAAACATTTATTTTTATAAAATGGCGACTGCCTAAAGAAAAAAACAAAAATTTTACCACTTTTTTGAACATTCTTCGACTTGTTAAAAATAGTAAAAATAAAAATTTATGGATGGCCGTAGTTTTAGACGTAGACAAGTCCCTAAAGATGACTCTCTTAAAATTTCAAGTAAATCGGTTCCGCGGAACCTGAGAAATCGTGGGTATCAGATTCAAAAAGATAGTTCTGAGAAAAACGAGTTTAAGGTACCCCATTATGTCTTTTGTTCCATTAGTTGCAGCCCAACCGATTTGGGTGGCTGCTCAGCAAAATACTTCTTTCTCCGAAAATAATTTGAATTTGGGAAAATCCTCTCGTAGACATATTCTTAAATAGTTAAACTATGAAAATACGAACAAAAAAAAAATCGATTTTTTTTTTTTTCTAGACCAGAATACCCCCTTAAATAATAATTAGCAATCATTTTTCAAAGAATTTGACAAAGAAGTATCATCCGCAAAAGCAACGATAATGCCCTTAAAGCCTTGAACAAAAAGCGAGTTTACAAAGAAATGGATAGGTCCTTAAGCAGATCGTTTTGAAAACAGCTATATTAATAAAATTCTCAGAGCTAAAACTATTCCCAAGCCTTTGTTTTCTTTTCATTTAATAAGATTCTAACCAACCATACAATTTACCTCTAAGTTTACCTAAAGTTTATTTGCATTATTTAGAGATTTTAAATCTACAGTTAGATAACCGAATTCGAATACACCAATACCTCACTTTGCGTCGTGGTTACGTTCCAAAAAAACACGACTTATATTGAAACGACGCAAAGTGAATTATAATTTTTGTATAGGAAGCCATATAAAGGTTGAAGGAAGGTTCCAGAGTGACGAAAATACTCTTTTTAAAAAGAAAATTCAACAAAGTAAATATTTTAAAAGCGAAAATAATATTAAATTCTATTACATTCATAAAATAACAAAAATAACAATTAAAACAAAACTAAATAGTCAATAAATTTATATAAAAAAATCACTATCTAATGAGTCTATATTTAATGTCGTTAATCTACTTTTTTTCTTTATTAAAATACCTGTCTTATGTTTGCTGAACAGCTTAGAATAGAAAGAGAATACCCGAGTTTTAATAGCATGGCGTGTAATTTAAATCAAAAGTCATTGTCATCTTTAAAAAAAAAAAACAAACAGAATTGTTTTCTTGAAAAAAAAATTAAGACTACAACCCAAAACAACGCAACTTCTAAAATCTAACGACGCACAGTAAAAATAAGTACTAATTCAGCATCGACGCAACTTTGAAAAAACGCAAAACGAAACCACGCAAATCGAAGTATTGGTGTACGTACATGCTATTACATACAATAAAATATTTGTAATAAAATAAAAACAAACATTAACAGTAAAATGATATTTAAAAATTAAAAATCATCATCAGTCATCAGCAAATAGAAGTTGAACAGAATTTTCGAAAGTATCAGGTAGCCCATTGACAAAAATTATGAAGAGAAGTGGCCCAAGATGGCTACTTTGGCGAACACCTGCGGTTACCAAAACAGGACTTCAAAAAACCATATTTTCAATTTTAACAAATTGAATACGATTCTTAAGGTAAGAGTATAATCATTTCAAAAGATTTAAGTGAAAAACAAAATAAATTAATTTTCTCAACAAAATTGAATGATTTAATTTATCAAAAGCTTTAGTAAAGTCTTACCTTTATCAATGAACAAAGAAGATGGTGCATCAGAATTGTTCAAGATGCTATAAATTTTACCACAGAGTTTAAAGACAGCTTCCTCGTAGAGCTATAAAGCTTTATTAGTCACTAAAAATATTTGTTTTATTTAAAAAAATAGCATTCTGCAATTCGTCCCTTATTAAGCTTTTTTTTAAACTAGTAGTAGGGATATGGGAAGTTATTTGTTTAGGGTTGAAGTGGTAACTTTTTTATGAAGTTGGCAGCAGCAAAAACTCCCTTTTCCAAGCTTCAAATATCAGAAATACAAATTTAAATATTAGATATCAATTTATTAGAAGTTCGAGTTTTTAATGATGTTATTATTTTATGAATTCCTTCCAATGGCGGATCCAGTTTGTTTGTTTTTTCGTAGGAATTTCTTTCAATTCAGAACTAATCGTATTGAGTTAATGGATATTACCCCCATTATATTTGTAATTATATATTCTTTGCATATGAGAACATAATTTGTATTTTACTTCCTTAAACTTTGTTGCTAAAAGTACTACTTTTAACTGAAGACTGGACTGGACCAAGAACGCAGCACAAACTCATCGATTTTTTTGATCCAGAGGGGGAAGGAAGGTTCATATTAGCCATAAAGCTTATACAGTCAAGTTGCATAAGTAAACATTTCATCTACAGATTTGTTAGTAATTTAACGACATTCACCAAAAAGTAGTTCGCTGTCAAAAACAACTAAAATTTTTGTTTAAACTCAATTTAGAGTTCAAAAAAACTTTTAGTCAGCTTTAAATTATTTTCATAAAATTTGTTTCTTAAAAAAAGATCAAATATTCGGGTTCTTAAGAAAAAATCTTGAATAAGAGATCATTAATTTTATATTAAGTTGCCTTTTGATTCCTTAAACTAGCCTTCAATTTTATTATTAATTTTTTTGACACACATAAATGGTGATTATTGAAGTAATTTTTACTTGCGCCGCATAGGAACAATATAGCAAGTTTTGCATTAGTAAAAAAAAATCGAACTAGAACTTTTAACATGACATTGCGACGCACGACACGGTAGAGAAATTAGACTGAGAGCCAGCAACAGAAAAAGTAACGTCATTTGTTTAAGAAAATATTTGGTCTCATTGTATAGTCTGAATATAAATAAACATTAAAATAATTGTCTGCCACTTCTCCGTTGGTGGGGAGGGCGTTGGTAAGGGGTTAAAGGGGTAAAAAAACTAGGACAAAAACGTGATATCATTAAAGCTGATTTTTGGTGTGTTGACGCTTAATAATATTTTATGTAACATATCAAAAAGGCAGACAATTTAGGTGGTACGAAGATGGTGGCAGACTTAGGGGAAGGTCGAGAAAATAAGTGGCTAATTACGCCATTTCATTAAGCTTGAAAAAGGTGTTAAAATTTTTAAAATGTTATTTTAATCCTATAATCAAAAAGGCAGACAAATATTGCGAGCCGAAAACCCTGGCGGACATAAAAACACAAAAAAAATGTTATTAGTAAAAAAAAATTAAATAAAATGAACAAATTGAACTTTTCAAAAAAATCTGGTTTTTACTTTCAAATATTTTATTCTCCATTCTATTCCACATCGTAATTGTTGAATGGAACATCAGGAGTGCTTCCATCGTCATCACTATCTTCATTTTCTTCATTATCTGTCAAAATAATTTGGTAAAAATTTGCAATTATTTTTTAAAGTAAAAATGAGTTCATATTGTACATTACAAGTGACATTCATATCCTTATTCAAATTTTCTGGTTGAATTATTACGTCATTAACCAAAGGTGGTGACTGCTTGCCTTTAAACCAAAGCATAGTCTCACCCAAATTACCGTTTAATAAGGTAGCATTACAATAAGAATGTCGGTGTCTGAGCACTTGATAACAATGTTGGCCTTTAAGTTAATGTTGCAAATGTGATAAACTATTTTCGTATCAGCTTCTTCATGGGGCTCACATGATAAAAGCTCATCAATAGATATTTCTACACGATCATTTACAACTTTATAAGAGTAGCATTAATCGAACTTCAAATTAATTATTTTATTTAAATTGAATGGAGCCACTTCATCAGTCTCCAAGTGTGAGATTAAAAATCGTACAAGAGCTGTTTTAAAGTTTGCCTTTAGGAGTTCCTTCACAAAATCGGAAGGTCTGACCTGATCCGATACTGTTATCACGTAGGCACAATCTTCAAAGCCGTCCCTTCGCGAACGTTCATTATCTTTAATGGATGGTGAAAAGTATTGATCTAAAACAAGATCAATCCATTGATTGATACCATACCAAATGTTTTCGGAACTTCTTTGATTAAATGCAACATGAAAAACCCGTCCAGTATGACAATATAAATATTCGGTGGTGGATGACTCACTACTCTTTTCTCTAATAGCTTCATGAGAGTTGACTTGTTAGCCTTGCACATTGATCCATCTAGGTGACACATAGCCATAGGTATAGGTGTTAGAGGATATGACAAGATCTTTGCTATATCTATTTTGTCTTCCATCGAAACTCCAAGCATTCGGCCGAACAAATCTCGCTGCATCTTCACTTCCTGCATTTTGCTACCAATTTTAATTAACTTTTAATTTGATGTAGCAGAAAAGTTAGAAATTACAATTCTTTTAATAGGGTTCTCAAATCTGTCGTCGGCTGCCGCACATTCCGAAATAAAATTTTCTCGTAACCTCTGCCCTGTTTGTTCGATGTTGAGAAGGAAGTTAGCTATATCATCTGTAGCAGCTCTCCCAGTGGCAATGTTGAACAGAAATTTCTCATCCAAGTTTGATTGAAATGGGTTCATATTTGTACTAACAGATTCAATAAATTTGTGCAGATGATTAGAATTTGTTTTAATTTTGCTATGCTCCAATTCTCCCGAAATATCTTGCTTGTTTTTTTAATATAGTTTGTTCGTAAACGTAGGAAATTATAGTCGATCTGATAATGTGACTTTTCGCCCACCGTTGCCTAGCCAATATGGAATTCGTGAAGTGTGCAACCCCTGTTAATCGCCGTGCTGCATCTGCGTTGACAGTTTGCTCCAAAGTGATCATGGGTTGTCTAGAAAAATTCTTGTTGGTATGTTTCACACCAAAATTTCCTTTCTCAAAAACTGCTTTGAGTCTTTGATGACGATGGAAGCACTCCTGATGTTCCATTCAACAATTACGATATGGAATAGAATAGAGAATAAAATATTTGAAAGTAAAAACCTGATTTTTTTGAAAAGTTCAATTTGTTCATTTGTTTTAATTTTTTTTTCGGTTTTTCGGCTCGCAATATTTGTCTGCCTTTTTGATTATAGGATTAAAATAACATTTTAAAAATTTTAACACCTTTTTCAAGCTTAATGAAATGGCGTAATTAGCCACTTATTTTCTCGACCTTCCCCTAAGTCTGCCACCATCTTCGTACCACCTAAATTGTCTGCCTTTTTGATATGTTACATAAAATATTATTAAGCGTCAACACACCAAAAATCAGCTTTAATGATATCACGTTTTTGTCCTAGTTTTTTTACCCCTTTAACCCCTTACCAACGCCCTCCCCACCAACGGAGAAGTGGCAGACAATTATTTTAATGTTTATTTATATTCAGACTATACAATGAGACCAAATATTTTCTTAAACAAATGACGTTACTTTTTCTGTTGCTGGCTCTTAGACTAAATCGAAACAAGTGGGTACTCCGATTCCGCCCGTCTGCTGTCTTAACTGTCCCCTATAGTCCAAACAATTGCGTTGATTGAAATTAAGGTTTTCAGAAGTAAGGCGTTTTTTCATTTTATTAATTCAAATTTGTTGGTTAAAATATGTTTTTTTTTTTAAACTTTCTCTAAATTTTGTGTTCTTAATTTGGCTTCTTTCCACAAGAGAGGTACCCTTCATAAAAACTTTAATTTGGTTTTTAAGTTTTCTCAAGAACTAATGGACCGATTTCAATAATCTATTCTTTCTGTGGAAGCTCTTGTCAATGATAAAATTGATGATGTTTTGTGATGATCAAATATGTATTTTTTTTTAAATATTAATTTTGTTTACAAAACTCAATATCTCAAAAAGGGGTCGACATTTTTTAAGGAAATTTAAAAGTAAAAAGAATATTTATAAGCACTTTATTCTGTGCTTACCAAAAATATTTTTAAGACAAAATTTAAAATGATTTTCGAAAAAAAAAAATAAGTTAATCCAGATTTTTTGAGAAATAAAATGGTATTTGAATTTATGAGAAAAACTTATTTTGCAGGTATACATTTTTAAATCATAAAAAAAAGAAATATTTTTAAACAGATTTTTTGAAGAAATTAGCAAGTTCTAGTGACATAGGCTACCATTTTATGTCTTTCAAATTGATTTTCTGTTGAATACAAGAGATCTTAAACAATTCAATAAATTTACTTTTGAAGTGAATTTGCTGTGGATGCTCTAGAACTGAAATTTTAGAACGAATTTCAATAATATAAATGTTCCAAAAACAGTGACACTTTTGTTAAACTAATGGCTAATTGAAAAATATAATAAACGTTTCATATCTATTCATACAAAAGCTTTGAATCTCTTTAGATTTGAAGTGAAAAGAGATTCTGAAACGTGAAATTTGTAAGTGCCACACAAACGTTTCTTCCCAACTTATTTGTTTGATTTGCTTTTAAATATTTAATTTTTCAGAGAAATTATGTACTTAAATGCACCCATATCCTCAAATTCAAGAACCAAGCATTTTTCTCTCTACAATTTGTAAGTTTTGTTGACTCCTTTAAGACCAAAATACGAGAAAGCAGACTGATAGCGATAGTAATAATAGACTCCAGAAAATTGTGTTTGAAAAACCGATTTCAAAAAAGCCCGACATTTCTTCATATCATTTACTCCATAATTTTCTAGATTTTTGGATTTTTTTTCTTCGCATTTATAGAAATAGAAACCAAAAAAGTATGTTTTATTTTTGCAAAAGAAGTTACGTTTTAAAACAACTTCTCGCATTTCTTTGTGAAATGCACCAAAAACCTTCTAAACTATTGTGATATAGCTCTTAAATATGGCATATTTAGAAAACTGTTGGAATCTTGTAGGGGCTCATCAAAATTAAATTGTTAGACCGTATCTTGGTGGACAACAGTATTCGAAAATAATTTGATAACTAAAATTGTCACTTTGGAAATTGAAATGGGTAAATGTAACGTTAATATAAACATTATGTTATTTAAATTTTGTGAGCCTCCTTTACAAAACATTAAAGAACATTTTAAAGTGGTGAGGAAAAACCCATCTAAGTGTGTGACTTCCCCTGATTAAGAGCCTGGATCTACTCTTGATTCCTTCTGAACTAAAATTTGCAAAGAAAAAACTTATTGGTTGAAAACTATTTTCACCATTTTTATTTTCAAAAGATTTAAACTTTGTAACTTTATTAGGATTAGTTTCATTAGAGTTTTCAGTCTGTATCACGATATTAACCTCAAATTTGTTTCTGTTCAAAATACCATTTCCTATTTTCCATTCTTTTTTCGAGTTGCCTAAATTTTCAGCAAGTTTATTAAAAAGTGTCTCTACAAACGGAAATTTGACTTTTAAGTTTTTTATTTAAAAATATTCACTTGAAAAAGAAAAAAACATAAGAAGAATATTATTAAATATTTACCACCACAGTAGGATATATTATTGTGACGCCTGTACATATCGCCGGCGACGTGTTTTCTTTGTTCCTTCGAAAACTGATATATTCGTGAAATAAAGTCCGGTTGATGCATTCAGTTGTTGTTGGTTTTTTGAAAATTTCACGTAAGTGTCCTTATTTTTTTTTTAACTTTTGTCTTAAATTGAATAATTTTAAAAGGAGAGGAAGTACACCACAGCAAGAAAAAGATTACTTCCGTTTTTTTTTTTAACTTTAAGAAGTTTTTTGTTTTAAATAAAAAAGACGTCGACGATGCAAACAAATAAACATTGACACCCGAATGGAATTAAGATAAATGTAACGCGACACCAAAGTTCGCCAAAGGTCGTCACTATGGGCAATGAACTAGTTTTAGAGGCCGTGCACTCTCAAAGCAGTATAGCAGTAGCAGGAGTTGTCAGTTGGCATCAGGTATAAGTATGTACTAGGTGTATATAGCTTTGTATAGACAATCGAAGAGTACAAAGTTTAAAGTGCACCAATTACAATTTACAATAACAAAACACAAACGCACAACAAGAATCCATTTCATTGAAAAAGTAAAACAAAATTGAAAATTGATCCCATTCAAATGGTTTACATCACCACTAGTTACAGCCAGGAGCAGCCGAGCCGGGTCGTCGTAGGTACGGCGCGCGGCGACAACGAACGGTAGCAGTAGCGGGCGTATGGCGAACAAATAAAATAATCAAAAAAAAATAAACTCAAAACACACAACACAAAAACAACAACCAGGAAGATATATGAAAATCGGTCCACAAATTCTGCTGCACCAGCCAGCCAGCATCAGCTAGCACAAGCAAAAGCTGTTGAAAGTGAAAGGAGTTTTCAAGCAGTAGCAGTAGCAGCAAGAGCAACAGCAACAGCAACGGAAACAACAGCAGCAGCAGCAACTACAACTGCCACGTTACGATATGAGGTGCTTTTGTGCCTAGCAACCGGACAACACGGTGACGGTAAAATTACAACTGAATTCAAAATCGAATGTTATCCTAGCAATATGCCTTCACATTGCCGTTGTCGACATCGACATCGACAACGTCGTCATCGTCATTGCCATAACCATCACCATCACCATATCACCACCTCCCCCATCAACTGCTATCAAGGCGACACAACGAGAATGAGATCGAGGACGAGTAAAAGAACGAGAAGAATACGGCAGCGATACCCGAACATACCCGTGACAAAGCCCATCAGCTACAGCAACAGCCACCCCGGAGTGGAAGCAGTGTTATCCTTTTCATATACCCACAACCTACCTACGTACGTACGCACAATTTGCAAATCCTAAAGATACACATTCAAAAGATCCCTGGATTTCCTCCTAACACAGGTGTATAATATGATGGCGATGACGACGGTAAGGGTGACGATACCCAGATTCAGAGTTACCTACCCGACCTACCATCCTGCGTACGGACGGACGGACATCATCCACCCAATCCGGGATGAGTTCTGTGTTTTATTATTTTTCTGCTTGCTTATTTTCCACAAACCCTTGCAGGCTAAACAGGGGATGCTCGGGCGAGAAGGACCAACAACAGGTGAAAGTGAATCCAACCCCCATTCAGCATCTGACATTGTTGTTGTCGTGTCGGATATGGCCGGATGCTAGGATGCTTGGATTTTCGAATGGGTGGTGATGTGATGCTTTGTGTTGAACCGCAGCAGGGCAGATTGAGCAAGTGAGTGTAGGGGATGAGTGTTGGCCAATCAGACAGAGCGCCTCCCCTTTTTGTATGGATGCGTGCCAGGGTTCATCCCTTATTTTTTGCTCCCGCATCATCGCGTCTACATGGATTTTATTTGTTCCCTGCACAGAGAAATGGATTCTCGCGCATCCTCCTTCCTGTTGCTGCTGCCATCATAATAAATCGTCAAACTTTAGTCCTTTATTAATTCTAGGATTTATTTCATCCAAAAGTGAAAAGGATCTTGCTCTGTTTTTTTTTTTTTGGGATTTCTGGTAAAAGGAAGGAAGGAAGGAGGGATACAAGTGTTGTAAGGTGTGTGAGTGTGTATAGTATTTTGTTAGGTTTTTCAATTTGTGATGCTTTGATGTTGTCGCCTATAAACTGTCACCACAATACTGCTAAGCATTCAAAGGGTTAGCTTATACATCAGTTGTAGCTTCAGAAACACTAGGTTCAGGTACAGGTGCACAGGCACACAACACACAGGATAAACCGAAGACTATAGCCTTCAGCTTTTGTGGTTTCAAGGAGAAGAATTTCGGACGAGTCAGCGAGCTATGATGATGATGAGGATGAAAATATGGGAAAGGATATTAGTTTATCTCTTGAGAAACCATCCAGGAAACAACAAAAACTAGGTAATATTTTATTTTTAATCGACGTCAGTGATTTTTGTTGCTTTACTTTTTTGGACGTCGATTTTGTCGATGTGTCGAGTGCTGTTGTTGTTTTTGTGATGTTTTCCATCAAAACAGAGATTGAAACTTTTTCAATTAAATTCAAATCAAAAAAGGAAATTTCTTAACAATTAATTAAGGAACGGAATTTCCCACAGAAAAGATTTTGAATACTGTTATATTTTAATATTTATCTATCTTTCTATGTGTATATTTTTTCAAGATTGGGAGAAGAGGAGAACTGGCGTGTGGGCTTGAAGTCGGATTATCTACAGCAACAATTTATGGAATTGACGAATTTTGTTTTAATTAAATTTGGAGCTTATGTAAGAAATCTGTTTATAAGGTAGGGATGAAAAATACAATTGTTATTGTTTTGTACCTTTGATACAAATAAAAAAAAAAACAGAGGTGTGGAAGTAAGGAGAAGCAACTCACAGTTTAAATTGAAATAAAATAAATTTAAGCTGAAATGCAGTAAAATTAAAATCCGATTAAAGTTTATTATTGGAATTGAACTACCCCCGCATGGATTAAATAAATAGGTTTCCCGCATGGAATTGATAATCTCTCTCTAGGACATGTGAACATTTTTACTCGACATTTATTTTTAACAATACGAATTATGGTTTAAAAAGTATGAAAACAATAAAACTATTTTAATTCAATTAAGTGAAAATATCTGTGAGAAACCAATTTAGTAAAAATATGGATACCTTTTAATATCTTGGAAAAATTCTGTTCATTGAATTTTTGTGAAAAATTTAGCAGTTTTTTAAAATGACGGGCTGAACGGGCATCTGTCAAACTAAGTTGTTAAACAAATTTTTCTTTTTGTAGTTGAAAATCCGACATCTAAGGAAATGGATCGCTTAACTATCGCACAAAGCATACAAATTGTTAAACCCTGCTACAAAAATGGTGATTCTACCACAGCCGCATATCTTGCTTTAAGAGAAGATTATGGTTTACATAATCTCCCAACTACGCAAGCAATTGGGCGAAATTGTGAAGAAATTTCAAGAGACTGGATTGGTTACAAGTATTGTAAGGCCTGTGCATCATTGTTTGGTCATACCACTTAAAATAAAGCTGCTGTAAGCAAAAGTACCAGTGTTTTTTTGGCGTTCTATGAATAGTATAGTAGAAAATTCCCAAGAAAAATCATCGGCAGTAGCCACATTTTTGTATTTAAAAATTGTTACAACTGGAAAAAGTCCTGTCAGAATAATAATAAACAAAAACACAATTACAATTTAATTTGTGAAAATTAAAAGTTAAAATTAACTTCACTGAAAAAAATTAACAAAAACTAATAAAATGGACAATTTACAAGAAGAAATGATAGGAAAACATCTGGAAATTGAATTCTTTAAAAAAAGTCCATTTAACAATTGCAGCTTTGACATAAAGTAAAAACTTCAAGAAGGGGGTTTGTTCATAGACTACTACATTAATATGTGGTGTTGAAGCGAGCTTGAAGCTCACCTCAATTCTTTCCATATCTGAAGCGAGTTGAAATTAGTTTGATTCGATTCTATTCCGGTCGGGGATGGTCTTGAACTATTCAGTTCTTTATTGTTTAACACAAATCAAACTATTTCACTTGCACTTCATAAGAAACATCGAAACAGCATTTGCGTTTAAGAAAGTGCTGTCAAACTTAATCATTTATAAATCTTCTTCTGCGGTGAAAACACCTCAAATATTTATTTAATCTAAACTGAGGTATACCTTTGGTGGGAACATAGCAAAACTTAATTATCTTTTCTATTGTTTTCTCTTGCAAAATAAGCCCAGTAAGTCCATTTTTATTAACAAAACTAAATAATATCAACAGTAACAGGTTGATTTTTTCCCCAATGGAAAACACATGATTCCAAATGCACAACCACTCAACGAACACAGCCATCGAGATACAAATGAAATATCAATTTTATTAACATTTGAGAACGAAATCATATGAGATAAATTAGAGACTCGTATAAATGACAAAAACCCATCCGTAGTAAGATTGCAGTTCTTTAACTTTTATCGGTAGTATTCATACTGCGGATATTGGTTTTGTTATTCGTGTTAAATCCTACTATACTATTGATAGGTTTTCCAACAAAACACTGACTGTCTTTCAGAACATTATGGCGTATTTTGGATATGGATCTAATCCTAGATAAATGTCAATCCCAGCTCTCGCAATAGCAGAAGCCGGCTGACCATTCACAACGTCGTAGATACGTTGAATGGGTGCGGACGGCAAACTACAATTTTTCGAACAAAATTTTCTTCAGCGACGAAGCACATTTCTTACTCGGTAGGTATGTTAATAAACAAAACTGTCGTATTTGGGGTTCTGGGAATCCTCAAGTAATTGAAGAAAAGCCATTACATCAATCAAAAGTCACTGTTTGGTGCGGGCTTTGATCTCGAGGTATGATTGGACTTTACTTCTTCGAAAACTACGATGGAATGTCTGCCACCGTCAACTCGGAGCATTATGGTAACCTGTCGTGGTAATATCAACTGACCACTAAGATCATGCGCAAAGTGGATAACCCTGTATAAGAAGAATTGTCACAATAGGGGTACAATTGGTTTAACTTGGAAACCCTTAAACATTTACTTTTAAAGAAAAAACGAGCAGTTCATAACAAAACTTTGGAAAAATATTTAATAATTATTTTTATCGAATTGAAAAAAGACACATATTAAGATCTACTTGAAATATTGTTTTTAAATAAAATATTTTAAAATTTCATTTTTGTAGCTCCTTTTGTAACAATACCATCTTCTAATGTTATATTTTTGTTAACTTGTTGTTTCCTTTTTAAAATGAAACTTATTTATTTTATATTAATTTGAATACTTTAGGCGAAGCAAGTAAGCTAAACTCAAAAAATACGGAACTCTTCTGTCAGATACGTTGTCAGCTAAGGTACGCGTCAAGGCGGTGTGTTGTTGTCTTTCCTCCGGAATCGGTTAGGCTATTGTGGATAAAAATGACCCTAAAAGAACTCTTATAAGTTATAAGATTTAAAGCACTCAAGGTGTTTATACGTTTGTGCAGAATGAAGATGAAGAATGCACGCTGCTCTATCAAGCTCGAAAAAGATCTCATCGATGCATTTGATGACAAAAAATTTTTTAGACACGGCGATGTATTGTTATGCGACTTTTTCAACATCGTTCTGGAAAGAATTGTACAAAACCGTCAACACTAGAGCCACAATCTTCCAAAGGTCTATCCAATTACTCGGATCAGTGGATCGTTTTTGAGTATTGCTACGAAAGCGGAGAAGATGAGTTCAGTGGACAAGGAAATTGCACGAAGACGCTCTGGACGAAACATCACCATGGATAGCCATAACTTTTTGGGTAGTTAAGGACTTTGTCTTCCAAGGTACTGCTAGAAGGCAATTGAGTAGTAAAGTTCTCTCTCAAACATCTAAAATAACCATCTATAAAAGACACTCAGCTTCCCTGTTCTCATTTGTAACGCTGAGGCCTGGACCCTTAATTAGGAAAGTTGAGAGCGTCTTAGGATGCTTTGAGAAAAAAATTCTTCGGGTGATTTTTGGTTCCGTCTGCATAGATGGAAAATAGAGGAGAAGATACAACTACAAACTGTACTGTACAGCGACACTGACCTGGTTAAAAGAATAAAAGTCCAACGACTTAGATGGCAGGGTCATTTAGAGCGAATGGGCATCAAAGCTCCAACCCAGAAGGTCTTCGAATCCAATCTTGAGGGACAGCGCAGCTGAGTAAGACCGCGACTCAGGTGGTGCACACAGGGGGGAGAAGAACTCAACCAACTTGGCGTGCGAAATGGAGATAGCAAGATAGGAACCGAAATAGCTGAAGACGCATGTTGGTTGAGGCCCAGGTCTTCCCGGACTATAGCGCCACCTTAGGTAAGTAAGTAAGGTGCTTGATATCTGTGAGCAGATTGCTTATAAGTTTGATAATTGCTGTCTAATAGGAAAGAACACCAAGATTCTAGCCAGGGAGAACTTAAAAACTCATTAATAGAACTAAATTGGATTTCCGAAAAAAAAAATTGGATTCCAAACTGCTTCATTCGCTCATAGAAGAAGCTTGTACCACCGAAAGATTCCCGATGAGTGGAACAAGGGAATGATCGTCAAGCTCCCAAAAAAGTAGAACTTACAAAGTGCAAGAACTGGAGGGGAATTTGCAGTCTACTTGCCGTTGTCTAAATAATAGCAAAAGTCATACTGGAACGCATCAGAGAACACCTTAAGGCCGCATTCGATGCCGAACAAGCAGGATTCCGCGCTGGATCCTCCTGTATTGATCATATCAACAACCTGCGGATCATTATTGAACAGTGCGTTGAATATCGATCACCACTACACCTGCCGTTTATCGACTTCGAGAAGGCCTTTGATAGCGTTAACAGGGAATATACTCGTATCTGGTTAGCTTTGTGGAGGAAAGGCATCCCAGAAAAACTAATTGCTGTTATTAAGCAGCATATGATGGATCCAAGTGTCTCGTTCTGCTCGATGGAAGTTTTGAAATCCGTAGCGGAGTCAGAAAGGGTTGTTTTCTGTCGCCAATATTGTTTTTGTTGGTGATAAGCAATGTACTGCGCGCAGCTTTGTCAGGTATGTATTAACGTGGATTTCGCCGACGATGTTTGCTTACTCTCTCAAGGGATCATGGATCTCCAGCCTCGGAACTCGACCATCCTCACAAATAAATATTTTCTCGCAACCGGTGGAAAAAATGGAGAGATTTCAATACCTTGGAAGTATCGTCTCCAACGAAGGCGGAACGGAGCAAGACGTCATCTGCCGCATAGGCATAGCAAAAGGAGGAATAACTCTATCAGCTTAAGGACAAAGCTACGACTGTTTCGCACAAATGTCGAATCTGTGCTTCTTTATGTGAGCAGCATATATAATACGAAGGCGTAAGTGGCAATGGATTGGACATACGCTTCGAAAAGGTAACGACTGCATTGTAGGCCAAACAATGCAGTGCAACTCTCTCACACAAAGAGGAAGAAGACCTGGACGACTGAGAAGCACATGGCACAGGAAAGTGGAAGAGGGATCAGCGTCGCTAGGCAAGAGTTGGAGGGAGCTGAAACACATCTCCGAAAACCGTACACGATAGCGCGTAGACATAGCAGAGGCCCTATGCCCCTTAAGGGGCACGATGAGGAATAAAGTTAAGTTTCAAGACTTCAATTTTTACTCCAAAGATAAGGCTTATAGCTTCAATCGACAATTCATTATTGAAGTAGTTTGTTTCTAATGGAATCTGATAATTGAGGTACCTATAGGTATTCCTAGATGTTGTTAGTGTTGCTCTGAAAAGATGCTGATTGAAATTTCTTCAATTTTAGCTGTAACATTGGAAAACATAATATTCCAATCATCCACATAAGACTCCATTAAGTTGAGGTTAGTACAATGGGAGATGGCTATCTAATTCCATTCCTTGAAAGGAGAGGCATTAGATTGAAGTATCTTTACGATAAACGTGAAGGCTTCTTTCATCACTTTACACCACTTTCATTGTATTGGTGTTATGCCAGACTCCACGTAGATAACATAATTCAGTGTTGAGTTTGGTATTTTTAATAAACGTTCGAAGTAATGTCTTTAAAGTGCTTCAAATCCTGGAGACACAATTAACTATAAGTACCATAAGTATGGGCTCCATAGCACAATTATGTGTTGACATTAGCTGAAACAAGCCGCATTTGGACACTAGATCAGTTTTTGGATTTCCGAAAACTTCGGCCACATCGAACTTAAAGCTATCTTAGCTTAATTGCTTTCTTGTTTAACGTGGTTTGAAAAGTTTAAATCATGCATTAGCAAAACTCCGAGATATTTAAACTCTTGCAATACCTCAATACAGACATTTTTCAGTGAACAAACTATTGGGTCGGTTGAGTTTAAACTTGGAAGTTAAGGTTTTGAGCAGATTCGCGTTAGGTGTTTTTTCAATTTTGTTCAAGATCGAAAGTAATATTGGCCCCCATACAATTTGTTTGGCCAAAAAATTAAAATTCGAATTTTCTCAAAAACAAACCGATAGATTTTTTTGTAATTTTCTTTACATTTTTTTTTTTTTTCTTTAAGTAAGTAAAACCTATTTTTGTATCGCCCGAGAAAGGTACCGCTTATGGAACCGTTATTTTGACTTTTAACTTATGCATTTCATTCTATTTTTTTTTTAAACGAGCTCTTATATTGCCTCAACAATATTTGATTATCAAAAGTGCAGTTATTTCTTGTTTGGGTTTTTTGTTTAAAATATCGACTTTTTTTAAATCCTATATCTCAAAAACGGTTCAAAATTTTTTTACGAATATGATATGTTTATACAAATTTTTTTTTTAAAGTGTCTATTGCGATACCACATGGCTTTCTCCTAGGCTCAATATTTATATATACATACCTATGATTTTAAAATATTATTCTTAAAGAACACATATTTTTCTTGCCTTCGCCTATCTAAATGAATAAATACTTAGTACAAGTTAAGGAATCGGACCAGAAGTAGTATACGTATTTTCTATTAGAATCACTTGTTCAACGTATACACATTATACCTATAAATGTATTACGTACACCCCCTTTACAACTACTGTTTACGTGTCACTTCATAATTAAAATACAAATGCTTGTTTGTTTTTTAACTATAACAAAAAAAAATAAATTGTACGTAATCACTCCATGTTTGCCTTGAGAACTTGTAGGAAAGAAGTAATGTGATTGTATTGTAGTAAATACCTTCTAACTACTAAAAACATTCCTTCGTTATCATCATAAACAATGAACTATTCTTCATTTGTTTTAGACACCTGCCTAACTAACACAACCAATAGGCGATCGCCTTACAATTTAAACATACATTTTCTTCCTCTTTCTAATCTTTAGATAATTTATTTTCCATCCTGGTTCTTCTAATATGAAATTAAAATATAGCTATCCAAAGGAAAAACCTTCGAACGAACTAGTTGAATACACAAATAATTGTTTTCGTTAAGTGTGCTTAGAAGTATTTTTCATTTTCGGGATGAGTTGTCCTAGGATGAGTTGTGCTTTGGGATGAATCGCGCGGTTTTTATGACAAATTAAATGGCATTTATATCTTTGAAGACAAACTTATTTGACAGGTGTATTTTTAAATCTTATATAGGTACTTTTTTAAACTGACTCTTTGCATAAAGGAGCAAGTTCGTGCGATCCAGTCGGGCAGTTTATTTTTATAGGTTTTGGTTTTTTCACGAGCTCTATTGCACCATCAATTTTAATTAGTTTGTGATTTCTTCAGTTGCCTTCAAAAATTTAAGTTAATTTGTGTTGGGAAACCTTAAATATAAACATAGATTTTATCAACATCTTAACAAAAGTCACACCAATTTCCCAAGTTTCCCAATTTAACACAGTAAACAAAGTCAACAACTTTCTTGTATTGTAATTTATAGAAAACCTCTTCAAAGGCAAATAATACAAAAACTTGACATTTTGCTTTTATTATGTTACTGTTTCCTACCACCAGAAACCAAACTTCAAACAAATCATTCTCACGCTTGAAGCATCCATAATGTCAAAAAAAAAAATCTCAAAATCTCATCTGCTGTGTTGATTCCAATTAGACCACCAACCAAAAATGAACCCTCATTAACTTCCCTCCTCATCTTCATCCGAGTGTCCTGATGGCCTCCTTTAGAAATTAAAAATCATCAACAAAAATAAGAAGAACTAGCAACGGAGAAGATACAATTTTTATTTTATTTAATCCGTAGTCGAGTCGTGCCGAGCCGTACCCACCCTCAATCATTTCAATGCACCGTGCCGCGACAAACTTACAATCAAAATAAGTTTGTCAGCAAAGTATAGAACCATCAACATCATCATCATCAAAATCAGGAATAATGAACAAGTATACAAGTAAAAATAAAAAAGAGATAAATCCTTTTCATTTAGTCCACATATTACATTGATATTGCAATTAAAGGATTTAATTCGCATATACCTGCGTAGCACGTGTTCGGTGGGTCTCCTTGATGAAGGGTGCATGAATGCCAAGTAAGGTGCACGAAGAGCACCCCATCACACACCGTCACGGTGTGCCCGTCGTTGTATCCTTTTTCACCTTTTGTTTGGTGATGTTCTACACCCGCTTGAAAACATTCAATATAAACATGGTATTTATTTCACGCTTCTCTTCCTGCTGCTACTCGCACTATTGTTGTTAATACATCGTATGTAAGTTTGAGTCCTTGAAATGATTGGTATTGGGATTTTGATTATTATTGTGCAAAGCGCGGTATTTATTAACTCACACCCCTCAAGGTGCGTCGCCATCGTCGTCGTGTGGTGTGTTGTCTGTTGCTATCATTCGTCCAGGATTCTTCCAACCATCCTTTATGAAATATACCTTTTACTTGTAACTTGTATCTCCCACCCTTTATTTTGTTCATATATTGATACATTTTATTCCAAGTAGAATTTTTTTCTTTTTACCTTTGCCATAGGGCTCAGGAGGGTTGGGTTGGGTTGTATACGTATATTATCATTATGATGTGTCCTTTTTCGCTTGAAATGTATCTGATGAAATAATTGTAATTGATAAAGATTACATTTCTGACGAGGACCAAACAAAAAAAAAAAAAAACAGATTTGTTTCAGAAGGAGAAAACAAAATTAATAAAACCAGAAGATACGAGAGCGGATTATGCCGACATAATACCGGATAATTGATTTGATTTGAACTTATTTTATTTTTAAGGACGTCATGCTGTGTTTACTTTAACTAAACAGAAACACGTAGTGTATGAGATTCATTGTTTTCAAAAATTCAGGTGGTATGGACCTTGGTATGGTCTTTAATATAATTATGTATGTAGATAGTAGACTTTTTAGTTCTATATGTAAATAAGAAAAGCCTTAGAAAGAATGCTTTTGTTTAAGGTTGTTTTTATCTAAAAATAAGTTTAGGCGTTTCTATAAAACTTATAAGGTTTTATTATGGTAAAGAAAAAGGAATGTTCATAAATCCTTTATACATTTTTATTAAACACCACCCACAAGTTTAACATGTTATGCGGCACAATTATTGGATCCTTAAGAACCAGCTCGTATGGGAAAGGTATTGTAAAAGTACGCAATCTCTTGCAATATTTTATGACTGCAATATAATGATCTTGTTCGATGCGGCATAGAGTTAGGATTCAGTATTTCGACTCGGGCTCTAAATATGTAACTAATATAGCCTCAGAAGAAAACTCGTTACTAAAATAATTAGTCTGTGATGTTATTTCCTGGTTGAGGTTTCTATGCACATTTCTTGAGAGTGTTTATTGAAGATATGTTCATCAATTCTGGCGATCAGATCATTGAAGATGGGGTGCTATTGATTCAAATTGCACTTCCAAAAGAATAGATTACTGCCATTTGAAGAAGCTTTCTGGTTCCGTTCCTTAAACGGGGAGGTATTTGTTTGCATAAGAGTTGTCATAATGGATTAGTAAAGGCTTCTTTCATCCCTCCTCATAACTTTCAATATGTAGTCTGAGTTGGTTTTAAGGTTAGTAATGTAAAGAGGTATTATGCCAGACTCTACATATACATATAGCATAATTGGGCGTTAAAAAAAGCAATCTGAACAAGCGTTTGAAGCGTTGGCACAGTTTAAAACTCCTCCAGTTGTAAATATCCAACAAGCTTGTTACCTTAGGACATGCAGCAGTTGACGGTTGCTTGAAAAACACGATATTTGGATTTAAGATCGGTTTTTTGGTTACAGAAAATCTTAAGCCACATCATGTTTAGAGCTACTTTGGCTTCGTTGCTTTTTTCTTTCACGTGTTTCGAAACATAAAGATTGTAAGACAGAAAAACTCCAAAATAGTTGAAATAATGAAAAACCTCAATAGTCGCGTTGCTTAGGGACCAGTCTTCTTTTTGACGCGTTTCAAAAAACATTATTTTTGTCTTTTTAGTATTGACACAGACTTCAGTTGAAGGGTAGATGGCTTGTCAGTAAAACGTAATCCTTGTCGCAGAGCAAAACTTTGATTTGTATACCCGCAAAGAGTATTGCACCCGCAAATAATATCGGTGTTAATATACATCCTTGGGGGGCACCTGATGTTGTTTCAAACTATTCAAAGAATTCCGTCCCACACTGATGCAGTAGATCAGGCAGGAAATTTAAAATAGAACATTGAGAATTTACGTGAAATTCCTAAAGATGACAATTTCTACATCAAGGCATTTCTATTCACCTTGTCAAAGGCTGCTTTAAAATCCACAAAACAGGCATATAATTTCTTTTTCTGCTTAATCGATCTCCTAACCGCTTTGTTGAAATTATTTGGAAGAAAAGAATTTTCATAAAATTTGTTGAAATATGGCAGAAGATGATTTTAAAACGGTTCTGTACTATTCTTGTAGAATTCAATGCATAATAAAAAGCATAGTGATTCTCATCAGCCGACAAAATAGTTTTAAAATGAGCTACTAGTGTCTCAACTTCAAGCGTAGTCGCCATGCTTCTATCACGACCACCCAGCTCACGAACACTGTTCCAGAAAGCCTTCGAGTTCTTTTGCAACATTATTGACGAAGTGAACTTTTGTTTTGGCACAAAGCCTTTTGAAATTCTTGTTAATATGAAGATAAATATTTTTTAAAGTTAGAGCATTTCGCCGGGTGAATGCTTAAATGCCCCATATACAAAATAATTATTCCTCAGAAAACGAATTTTAAGGTTTGAAACATAATTTCGTAATTTTGCATTTGAAAACTTCGACCTTTGAATTTTTATATACATGAATGGAATATTTCTTTTTTTAAATTTGAAGTCCTAGGGTTAAAAACATTTATGGTTATTTAAAAAAAAATAAAAGTTTAGAAAAAGTCAAAAATGGATATAGAACCCTTTCCATACGAATGTTAAATCTATGAAAACCAAACTGCAAATTTCCTATGGATATAGAACCTTTATGCTTTTAACATTGGGAATTCAACGATAGCAAAAATAATAATAAAATGTAAAATTTCTAACACTTTTAATTTTTTTAAATCTATTTGTAGTGATAAAAATATAAAACAAAAAGGAATATTAATATAATGGCTTAGCCCTTCCCTATATTACATTGGCTTAATTTTAAGTCGATAAAAAAAGTATGAAAAATGACAAAGTATTTTCACGCTTCACAATTAAAAATACCCAACTTGAACTTTGGTTCTTAAAATTTCCTAGAAAAATACATTCAATTTTATTCGGAATTGGTTTAAAAAATACTTCAGCATTCATAGGATTAAGTTTAAGTATTTTTTCACAGTTTTTAAATTAACTATTTTTGGTTTTTACCTTTTCTATCTTTATCCATTTTAGTAAAAACAAAAAAAAATGTTTGAATATTATCGATAAAAACCTTATTAAAAATACTATAAATGCATTTATATAGTTTGTGAACCTGAATATATAGAAATAGTCTTATTAAAAATATTTGTTTCCCCTTATTTTAACCTCGTTTTTATTTTTTTTTAATATTAAAAAAAATATATATTATGGCCTTTTTTGAGAAATTATCTTCATTAACACAGCAGATATTGCCTAATCAGCCCTGAAAACTATCAAAACCAGAGTTGAAGCGTCGAAAAATAATCAATAAATATTTAATTAATTATAGACAGCATTTTTTTTGGGTTTTTAATTAATGTTTGTATTTAAATTTTATTTTAAAAATGATTTAGAAAAATGGATATAGGGCACATAAGCAGGAAAAATGTCACTTGGTTAAAATAGATTGTGAGAGGTTACATGCTCAATATGTCATCTCATGTGGATTTGAGGAATTTAAGTATTAAGCGTCTGTTTTTAAAACTTGAATAGAAAAACTGCCCCACCTCGTACAAATTTTGGATATGCCGCAAATAAGCACGAACAGAACCGAAAATATGTGGTCTATGGAGCAAAACTGGTTTCTGTAACTTTATTAATAATAGAGATAGAGCAATGGGAATAGCACCAAACGAAAGAGAACATACGAATTAGTATAACTGCATCTTTCACTCAGTTTCCCGAAAAAGTGGTCTGTGGGGCATTTAAGCATTCAGCCGGTGATTTGTAGATCTGAAAAATTTAAGATAAACAAATGAAAGCTTACAGAGTTTCACACAATCATTATCAAACCATTTGTTTTTTGACGTTCAAGCATTATTTCAGCTGTTGTTACTGTGGGCAAATAGTGCTGAGGCCTTGATAACTCTTGTAATATGTTCATCATAACTTTTTAGACTGTTATATTGATACGAGAGAATAGAGCTGATGTTACGCCTTAGTAATGATTTGTATAGAGCGGCACAATTCTCTTTCCATCTCAATTTTAAAAAGTTAGTTGATTGTCTCAGTACAATACTCCTACTTTAAAATCTACCGATAGATTAAGCCACTCAAGAGATGTAGCTGCAATATCGATAACAGATTGTCCTTGGCCACTTACAAATGTGAATTCTCCCGAAGTGTCTTGTTAAGAGGCTCGATTCATCACGGATAATCCTAAGTTTTCAAGGAATTCAGTAGGAAGTCTTCCATTTCGGTTAAAGCTGTCATCTTTGGAGTCTCTGGTATGATTGAGGGTGTTGTGCGAGATTTAGTTGAGGGCAGAAGAAATTTGATAGTTCCCGGTCCATGAACACTTGATCTTATTGCGGGTGACCATAAAATATTAAATTCCTAAGAGTATTTTAAATAATAATTGTTTTCATTTTTTTCTTCTATGAAGGTGTCCGGGAACTTCTGATGGTCATATTCTTATCTTCTTTTAATTTGAGCAGCCTTTTTGCAAGTCTGTAATACGACTTGATTTGCATCGGTTTCTCCACTTACGGGAAGATGAACGACAACGGATGACTCATTAGCAATTTGTAAAAAGTGTAGACTTCATCGTTTAGAGTCGTGTGAATTCGTCCTTTGTAGCGAAAGTTTTTAGTCTTTCAGTGAGTTATGTATCCAGAGTAGTTTCCAGGATTTTTTTTTTAAATCTTCAACAGACATCTTACCCACTTCCGTTGCCATATCTTTTTTGTATGTACAATACTTTTTTTACCAAAATTTGGTTCAGGTGAGATTTCGTTAAGAATTCTTTTGTGTGTAGTTTTATACACAGGGAAAATCCCGTAAAGAAGTTATTGACTTTGCTCGAAGATAAAATTAAGTGAAGAAAAGCTTTGCACTTTTATTTAAGTGATGAAATTTAAAACGCCGAAAACATACAAAACTTCAAAAATGTTGAAATACAACTTTTAAATAATTAAAATGACTTTAATTAAATTTAAATTTAAAAATGAAAGAGAGACTTTAAACTTTAACACTTCCACTTTTGCAAGATGAAATGCCATCTTAATTGATTGCAAACAATTGGTTACAGACAAATAGACCACTTTTTACTCTAGCTGAATTTATGTACATTTCTTTTCTTTTATAAAACAAGATTGCAAAATTTACAAAAATATATATGCATGTATATATTTTTCCTGAGGAGAGGGAGTTAGGCGGTAAATATAAATTTAAAGCAAATAAATAAATTTAAAAAAAAGAGGCTGGGATGCGACCCACACTGATAACATCCTATCACGTTTGTCGATTTGTCTTGTTTAAAAGTATGTAGGTTTTCGTGTTGTGTTGAATTATTCTTGAAAAAAAAAACAAAACTACAAACAAATTTAGTATATAGTAATGAAATAGTTTTATTTTAAAATCTAGATTTGTTAACGAGATTTTTACTCGAAAACAAATTTTTACCAATTTTAGTAAAATTTGTTAAAAGTTTTTATTTCTTAAAGTTAAAACAAATACTAATTGGATGAATGAAGTTAATTTTAGAGATATCGAGATCGAACATCAATTTGCGTGTTATTTTTTGTAGATTTATTTTTGTATGAAAACATGGACTGTTGGACTCTTATAAAAAGTGACTGAATGTCGAAAACAATATTTCTTATAAGATACAATTAGTTTAAAGCCAATTTCTTAAAGTTTTGAAAAGATATTTGAGTTGAAAAACAACTTTTACCAAGTTATATTAATTTGCTTGTAGGTTTTTAATAGATGTCAAAAACGTTATTCTTCATTACACAAAATTGTTTTGGAGATAAAATAATTTTTTGTTCGTAACATTTTCGTGGTGTATTGGAATTTGTTTCCAAAAATATATACGTACAATTTAATTCAAGTCACTAGGGTTTTTGGTTCGTGAGATATTTATTGCTGATAATATGTTCACCTTTTTTTTTTAAATTGCTATAGTAAAAAAAATTATCAACTCAATTTTCTTGAGAGTCCTTTCTGCATCGTTTTGCATAATTATCTGCATAGCAACATTTATTTGAAGTCCATATCTCTACTGGTTCTTGAGCTATGGACGACGAAAAAACGTTGCGAACGTACGGACGCACGCACGCACAGACATCTTTCTAAAAATCTTTTATTTTGACTCTAGGGAACTTCGAGAAATGTCCAAATTTTCAAAAACCCATTACAATAACTTCCTAGGGGAAGTTAAAAAAAAAAGTTAATTCATTGAAGTTTGTGTGACAGCTCTTTTATATTCATACGTACATAAGAAAAACTTCAAATAGTTGAGGGTCTTAATTCCGGCATAAAGTAAAATCTCTGCTCCCATAACAGAGATTTCGTAATTGGTTTACTGTTATTTAACTAATTTCTCTTCGTACAAATTTTTTTGGGAATAAGGTTCCCAACTTTTTATCAAGCTAACAATCATTTTTTTTTCTTGTTTCAGTTCAAAGTCAGTAAAGTGTGACATTTAAACGGGTTTCTGAATAATCCTCAGGGCGTCTTTGTGTTTTTGTTTCTTCAGTTGGGCTATGAGGTTCTTTGGTATTAGTCCTGTGGCGGATATGATGATTAGCGCGATATCTACCCTTTCTACATGATACATAGCTTTGACTTTGTCGGCCAGGTCTGTATATTTTTTGATTTTCGTGCTATATGTCGACTGGGTGTTGGGATACCGCTGCAGCGGTATCAAACAGCGTTAATTTCCTCCCTAGTTTGTCAAACAGGACTATGTCCGGCTCATTAGCTCGTATGGTGCGATCTGTAATTATCGACCTGTCCGAATAAAGCTTCGAACTTCTGTTTCGAGCATAGGTGCAGGGTCGTACTTATAGTACATAATATGCAAGTTTTTCCGCCACAAGGTTCTTGTTTATTGCTTAACCTTGGTGAATGATCTTCGCTGCCTGCTTTTGTCTCGCCGTATAATCATGCGATGCTAAGCTCAAGCATGCACCTATAATGTGGTCAATTGTTTCTGCGTTGGTCTGGCAGCGGCGGCATGCATCGCTATCTAGATTTTCCTTCAATATGCTATATTATATTATAGTACTATACTATTTGCGGTAGTTTTTAGTTGCTATGACCTTATCTTGGATAGCAATCATAAATCCCTCCGTTTCCGCGAAAAGAGACCCTTGCTGGAGCCACGGATTTGAACTGGTCTTGTCGATGAAGTCTTGTTGCATTTGAAATGTATGTATCCCGTGGGGAGTTTTATTCTTCCATGCTCCCATGCGTTTTTCGCTAGAGCGAACGTTAGGTGGCTTTTGAAACTCGATGGATTTTAAGTTAAGCGGTGTGTAGTTCTTGTCCGCAAGGCATTCTGTCCTAATTAAATCCGATGTTTTAATTTAGCTTCTAAAGTAGTCTCTAAATTTATTTGTCTGAGAAAAATGGAGATTCGGTACATCCAGGAGCCCTCTTCCACCGTCTTCATGAGGTAGGGTAACCCATTCAATTGCACTTCGCGGATGGTGACGCAGGTATTTAGTCAGGGTGGTTCCGTACTGAGGTTGATATCTAATCAAGATTTGTGTTTGACCAACTGACGATGCCAAAAGAACATGTAACCACTGGAAGAGCCCAGGTGTTAATGGATTTTCGCCGGCGGAGTGTTTAAGTGAGACTTGAAAACTTTAACTATCCTCTGTTCAAACTTATTTCGTAGCATTTTCTTAATTTCGAGTTCTTGAATTCTTTTCAGTTGTATAGAAACCAAGATATTTGCAGCTTTCGTCTTGGGTCAGATTGGCAATGATGTTGTCCTGATAAAGGTGGTATCCTTCGGTGTTCTTTCCTTTTTGAATATGTATCATTTTTCGATACCAAATTCCATTCCTATGTCGCCACTAAATCGCTTTACTACTCGTATCATCTGGTTTATTTTTTCTTTACTGCTGGTATAAAGTTTCAAGTCGTCTACATAGAAAAGGTGGTCGACAAGAGTTTACATATTTTCTGCTTTTAGCAGCTTAAAGCCCAGCTTGAGACTTTTAAGCATTCTACTAAGTGGGTTCAAACTAAGGCCGAACGAGAGGGGGCTAAATGCATCTCCTTGGAAAATTTCGCATTTGATGGATATAGCCTGACTAGTATTCTGTCAAATGTGAAATTTAACGTTCCACATTCCATTGTTATATGTTTCCATAAAGTAAATGATTCTTGGGTCAATTTTATACAGCTCCAGGATTTTCAGCAAGAATGAGTGCGGAGGGCTATCGAATAATTTTTTGTAATCTATGTATCCCATGCTAAGATTGTGTCTGACATCTACTGCTTGATGAACTAAAACGGAGTCGTTTGCCAGTTGTTCCTTGCATCCAAAAGAATGTCGAGTGCATTCTGCTCTCGCGTCATGATGTTGTATTTGGCGCAATGATCGTAAACGCGGTTGGTGAGAATCTTCGTCAAAAGCTTATACGTCGTTGACAATCATGTAATTGGCCAGTAGTTCGCTGGGTTTTCCTTTTGTAATAAGGTATATAATGGCAAGGTGAAAGTTCAAATCGTTTTCTGATTACATCTCGGTTTATTTTATTTTGTTGTTGATTGGCCGGACAATTAAATGAAGCTCAACATATGCAATTGTTTGATCTGGTGTTAAGATTAAAAAGATATCAGTGTAAGGATTCATTGAAAACCAAAATATGATTTAGTTTGGAAAAGGGGAGGAAAATAAAATTAATTGAAGGACAATAAACTGATTTGGATTTGTAAAGATGTATAACAAGGAGGATGTTATCGAAGAGTAATTTAGTTATCGCTTCGAGAGCTCTTTCTTCAAATCATACACTTGAAGCTTATTGAGTCAATCTTTTAAAAGCCACATATTCAGTTTTTAATTTATGAACCTATAAGAAGAAGTCAGAGGTGTTGTTTTATTTTGTAATGAGGAAGGTATTTGCCGTCATTAAGAACCAAGGGTTCTCGTGTGGATTTCTTAAAAGTTTGCTAAAGTATTCTGCAAGCAGTGGATGAGTTGCAGTAAACTTTTTCAGCCATACATTGTGGATTTTGTCCGGGCCAGTCGATTTCGTTGTTCTGCATCTCTCCATAGTGTCTGCTATGTTCCAATTCGTCAATTTGTTAGCCATTCGTTTTCCAGGTCTATATTCTTAGGTTTACTTCATGTTTCGTTCCAGAAATTTACAACATTGTCCATTGGCAGAACCTGCAATTTGGGTCGCTTTTTTTCAGGTTGGTCCAATTGTCGATAGAACTGTTTTAGTTTTTTTTTTACGAAAAGGCAATTCTCCAATCTTCGGGCTCTGATTTGTCTATATTTCTCGAGGTGCTGGCGTAGGCAGCAAGTTGGTGAGTTTTCTCGTACTTTATTTCCGTTAACGTGTTTTCTGTTAATTCATCAGTTTGAATGGGATGCATGATGTCTTCCTGTAGATTCCGGATCATGCTCCACCGGAGTAGGTTGTGAGTCTGCCTATGACCCGCCTGATATTGTTTAGTTTATTGACTATACGTCTTTCCCAAGCCGGCATTCGTGCTGTTTTCCGTGCCCGAGCTTCCTCACATACTATTGTCTTCTTGCCAATAATTCTTACTATACTGCTACTGTACCCGAGTATATTAAACAGTGCACATCCTCTTTGTTTAAGGCTGCTGTGAGGTAGTTGGGGAAGATGTCACGGTTAACAATATGTGTAAGCTCATTTACTCTTCTTACTATACTGCTACTGTACCCGAGTATATTAAACAGTGCACATCCTCTTTGTTTAAGGCTGCTGTGAGGTAGTTGGGGAAGATGTCACGGTTAACAATATGTGTAAGCTCATGATTCCGTCTTTGCGGGAAGGGTCACTGTTTTGATTTTGTGACCAGGCTACACGGAAGTGTTCACCGAGTGCCGCTGTTAGATGCGCCTGTATAGTAGATGTGTCTGGATAGTTGTTGTTGCTACAGTATTTATAGTGTTTTCCCTTACTTGGCTGTTGGATGTCTCTAGTACAGCGTGTATGTGTGATTGCTGAGACGCAAACGAATGGGTGGCTTTTTGAGTCCGGCTTTAGAATTGTTGTTGTTGTCTAGTTGTTCCTCATTTTGTTGAATTGCATCTCGATCTTCAGTTGTTTCCCTAGCTGTGGAGATTTGGTTTGCTGCTTGTCGTTTGAGGTCCTGTATTTTTTGCACAGAAAGAAGCTGATTTACCGTTATTGCTCACTTCTGTCAGAAGCTTTTATTCCGTAATTCTAGTAAAATCAAAGATAACTCTCTTATTTTTGGCCGTATAACTGATTGATTCATTTCTACAGTCCAATTTATAAGTTGCCTAGGAAGACCTGCTACTGTGGTTGCCATGGTAGTCCTTGGCAAAATACGTCGAGTTCCAGGTTGTGGTGTTTGTATATTTTCGAATTTTGGGCTATTGATGTGGGTTACTTCTTCGGGTATCCCGATCGTCTGTCTTACAATGTTGCAAGTTGAGGATTACGGATTTCTTATATTAATCCCCAGGGCGTTTTTGAGGTTGTGTTTCTTCAGTTGGGTTCTTTGGTATCAGTTCTGTGGCGGAACTGATACCCTGTGTCACCCCCAGCGTTGGCTCCAGAAGAATATTATTATTATAATTATTAGTATTAGAAGTATAATTATTATTATTATTCAAGAGCTCAAAGAATGTGATAATTTGATGCAGCGTCATCAAAAACATGGACTACAGCTGTATCGAGAATTTAACTGATGTTGACAAGGGTTTGTTCCTGGCAATCAAGTTGTACTTTTCTGACGGTTTTTAATTCATTCAAATCAGTTTAAGCATTTAGAGTACCTAAATTACTTAAATTTCACTTGTCTTACATAATATCCTAAAGAAACGCTGAATCATTAATGCTTAAACGGTTCTTAACATAAAAGATGGTTTCAAAGTAATTTTGTTTTCGTAAAGAATTCATACTCTTAAGTATATTGCGAAATAGCAAATTCATGTCAATTATATTCACAATTGTACAGAATTTGGATTTTTCTACAAAAAAAACATGAATTTCTAAAAATGTATTACTTCGTAAATGTATATGAACAGGTGTAATTTATGTGTTTTTGTTAAACAGAATCTTTCACTTATTTCGACAAATGTTTATTTTCCCAGAAATAATATTTTTACAAAAGAAAAAAGATATCAAACAAGTGCACCATTTCATAAAAATTTTCCATCAGATATCGTTTATATATTATTTGTTCAAATACAATGAGTCAGAAGTCGAGATGAAATAAAAAGTTCAAAACGTTTGATATTACCTATCTATTATAATAGCTTATCATTTGATCAAAAAATCATAATATTCTGTGAAACAGTTTTCCTTGCAAAAATAAAATGCTAAAGGATTAGGGAATAACAACAACAACAGTAGCACCCCATTCCCTTTGATTTGATGATTGAATGAATAAGTACAGATAAATAAATTTATACGTATGTAGATAAATTGGAATGGACGAATTATATCTGTTTTTGGTGTATGTTTCGGTTTCGATTTAATTCAATAAAATATAAGGATTCACTAACGTTTGAATTTTATGAAAAAGAGGGTTCGATTTATACCTTAGGTAGATAATGGCAAGGTGAAAGTTCAAATCGTTTTCCGATTACATCTCGGTTTATTTTATTTTGTTGTTGATAGGTCGGACAATTAAATGAAGCTCAACATATGCAATTGTTTGATTTGTTCTAAAGATTAGAAAGATATCAGTGTAAGGATTCATTGCAAACGAAAATATGATTCAACTGTGAAAAGGGGAGGAAAATAAAATTAATTGAAGGACAACAAACTGATTTGGACTTATAAAGATATAAAACGAGAAGGATGTTATCGAAGAGTAATTTAGTTATCACTTCGAGAGCTCTTTTTTCAAATCTGGAAGCTTATTGGGTCAATCTTATAAAAGCCACACATTCGGTTTTTAATTTAAGAAGTTATAAGAAGAAGTCCCACGGATTAAATCGCTTAAACTCGGTGTTTAATTACGCACATAAACTCATAAAACTTTAATATTTCAAAATCGTTCGAGATACAAATTTTTTATTTGAATAACAAATTTTGTTTTTAAAAGATTCAATTTCCTTTACAAAAAATATCAAAAAGCTCACTTTTAAAAAATGTGTCTGTGGTTTGAGGGAACTAGAAGATCACTTTTAAAACTTAAAAAATTACTAATGAAATCTTCTAAAATAATTTTTGAAAAAAAAACTCAAATTTATCTTTTTGGAAAATATTCAACATTACATTTTGTTTTATTTTTGCGGAATATTGAAGAGCTAAAAATCAGGTCTTGCGTGTTTATTTTAATAAGAATGATTACAAATTCCTGCAGATAATGTTTTTAAATTTCTAATTTTTTTTTGTTTTCGAAGCTTAATTTATTGCCAAAAAACTTTAAAAAATCCTAAACCACGCTAACTACAAACCCATTCATTTACTCAAAAACTGCGCAAGCTACAAATTACACTGGTCAATATGGTAATGAAGGTAACAATGAAATTATACTTTCTCTTAGGTTTTTGATTGCTTTAGTTCGAATCTGACCTCAAAATCATTCTATCATATCAGGTTTTTGAGATACAACCTTTTACATTTCGAAAAAAAAAACACTTTTCAAGGGTGTTTAAATTCATGAAGTGGGTTTTTACTCAATAAAAAATATAATAGTTTTTAAAATCTACAAATCTTACTTATTTTTCAAAAAAACCTGAATAGTTGTAAGTTTTAACTTTCCATACATTAACTTAAGACGGTTTTTAACCTAAAAATTTAAAACGAAATACAAATAATTTTTAATATTATGTATTACGAATTCGTCAAGTTTTGGAATATAATATTCATAAAAATAATGTTGAAAATGCATATTTCTGAGTTTGAACACATGTAGCTAAAATCGGAGTTTAGAATCCAAATCAGCACTAAAAATTTACTCTACAAATATTTATACAAAAATATAAAAGAATTACTTTCATCGTTTTTGAAACGGATATAGTTAAAAGAAGATCCATAAATCATTTCAAAACAAATTACGAAAACTAATATGATACTTAAATGATTTGAAATGTACACGGTGGAGCGTGGTTACTTCCTTATCCAAAACTCTCGCAGCTGAGCAGCTATTAATAGTAAAACGTTGGTTTATGGCTTGGTCGAAAGCACGTTATATAAGGTTTTTTTTAACGACTTGTTCAGTGTCAACAATGCAGTGTACAAAGCTAGAGCACGCGTTCACCTTGGGGGCCTACTTTTCTTTCAGCAGTTCGATCATCGGAATTCAACGTTCAGGGATAACGGTAGTGTGCAGAAGAAACATATAATGGGCCTTCCAGAACCGCCAGGACGCAATAAAACATCGAAAGGGTAACGACGGCGTTTTGAAATTCCGTAGGCGATATGCACACAAACATTTAGTTGCTTTAGGTATTTTGAGTCGAACGGTAAGAAGAATTCTCCATGAGGAACTTAATTTTCACCCGTACAAATTTGGCAGTGGTGAAACAACTCAATCCTCGTGATTATGTTGCAAAAAAATGCATGTGAAGCCTTCCTTGAAAACCTGCATCAGGACGCCGCCCGCGGCACGCCGATGTTTTCTTTAGTGACGAGGCACATTTCCATATTTCAGGATGTGTGTACAAACAAAACATACTATATTGGAGCCCCACGTAGGGGAAGTGTGGTCTCAACAGGATGGCGCCACAGCTCACACGGCAAAAAGGTCAATGAATATTTTGCATGAACACTTCCCCGAACGGCTGATCCCTTTTAGAGGTGATCTTCAGTGTCAAACCCAGTCGCCAGATTTAGCCTCATGTGATTTTTTCCCGTGGGGCAACCTTAAACTGTTGGTATACACTGATCGTTCAAAGATCCTTCGTCAACTTAAAAATAATATTCTTGCTTCTATCGCCGACATAAGCACAGATATTCTGGAAAAAGTGGAAAACAATTTCAAATTCCGACTATCACAGTGCATTGATGAGAACGGTGACCATCTTCGAGATGTCGTTTTTAAAATTAAATAAAATAAAACTTAAAATGTACTTCTATACATAGAAAAATAATTAAATCAATATTGCCAATACGTTTTGTGTTATTATTTTAAAAAAATAAGGAAGTAACTACGCCCCCTCCTGTATTTGGAAAACAAAAATTTATTACTTAAAAATCATATTACTGTTAAGGGATATGTTGTGTTTTAACTTTTTAGCATTGCATTTTTAAAAACTTAATATGGTAGACAAATTTAACGCTAAGATTTTAATTCAGGACTTAAACTTAAAACCTTTATGGGATGGGTGAACTGAATTCTAAGATAATAAAATTATACCAGGTTAAGAACAAAACCGAATCCAATGAATATGAAATTTAAATCTTAAAGAGGAAATGTTATATCTGGAGTAATCAGGTTAATACTTTAAGGAGAATAGACAAATCAGATCTCATTTGCCACCAAATAGCAACAGCAAGTGATCTAATTTTGCACCTAGAACAGCAACAACAGAAGTTATGTAAGCTATAAAAGAACTTTATAATACACAGTCAAAAACATTTGATGACATAGGTAGGTAGAAATGGCGAAACTCAAGGCAACCTAGCCTAAGATCCAATTAGCGCTGTAGTGCGCCGTTTTGATACCAAAAACTCGTTTGACCTTTGATTGAAAGGGATAGATTTATAGAGAAACTTCATAGCGATTATGTTAGAGCCATTTTGTCGCCTTGAGAAAAAAGATTAGGTCTCTAATCTTTGTCTCAGAAAGCTCATCAAGTTCGTGAAAAAATGCTTTTTCGAAGTATTTCATTCTGTAGTACCCGTAGCATGATGGTTAGTGCGTTGGACTGTCATGCAAGGGGTCTTGGGTTCAATCCCTGCCTGTGCCACCTTAATTAAAAAAAATAATTTTCGCGGGTACTGCCTCTTGAGAGGAATTGACAAATCCTTCAAGAGTAATTCTTGTCATGAAAAAGTGCTAGCTTCGGATTCGGCCTAAAATTGTAGGTCCCTTCCATTCCTGACAACAATACTCGCACACAGGAATTGTTGAGAGTTGTAAGTAACTAGGCCCTGGTTTACAACGGACTGTTGCGCCACCCCATTTGATTTGAAAGTATTTCATTCTAGTGTTTGCCAAAGCAGGACATTTGCAGATGAAATGGATTATCGTTTCACTTTCTCTTTGGTCACTACAGCTACGGCACAAGGTGTAGTAAGAGATACAAAACTTCTCTAAATAAACTCATATAGGCCAATGCCCGGTACAAACCGCAACAATCCTCGCTATGTCTTGCCTTGGCCGGGTTTTATTATAGGTGAGCCATATCTTCCTAGATATAATGCAGTTGGGTAAATTGCTTCACCTTCGGTTTGATTCAGTTCGGTAGATAGAAAAGATTTTACCCCTTCATAGCACCAAGAGGAATGTTAACCATTTCCGCAAGTGAGCTATGAAGGGCTGATCCTTGCCTGGCTAGCTCGTCAGTCCGTTCATTTCCCAGATCTGGCTCGGAACCCAGATCAGGGTGAAACCAAGGTTAATATTCAGGCTCGCAAGCTCATCGCGACATTGCTAGACCAATTTAGATGAGGATATGGCCGAGTTAATGGCTTTGGTAGCTGCCTGACTGTCTGTAAAGATAGCCGCATTTCGGTTTTGGTTTGGGTTTTGTTGAAGTATCTTACATGCCTCCCTTATTGCCAACAGTTCAGCCTAAAAAACGCTAGCAAAGTCAGGAAGCCTAAAGGATTTGGCTACATTTAGGACTCGAGAAAAGATCCCAGAACCAACTCCGCACTCCATCTTTGAGCCGTCAGTAAAGATGGTTGTGTCGAAACCTATCGACACAATGTCATCATCGAAATCTTCTCTGGATAGGAAAATAACCTTAAAACCATTACTAAGGCTCAAAGTAGGAGTGCAGTAGTTAGTGTCTACCGAGATAATATCTGAGGGAATCAATTTCGTTGTGTTGCTGTGACCATAAGGTTTTGACAACCAGCTATTTGATTCTTTCAGCCTAATAGCGCTGCAGGAAACTATGTATTTAATAAAAAGGTCGATTGGTAGAAGAACCAAAATAACGTTTAAGGCGTCCGTTGGGCAAGTACGCATGGCCCCTGTGGTGCCCTCGCAAGCTGTTCTCTGAACCTTCTGATGACATAATAACAACATTTTTAAAAGAAGTTCTACATGTATATCACCATTACAAACCCCATTCATTGGAAAATAAATGTCTTAAAAGGGAGAAAAATGTCAGCAATTGTTATTGGCCTGGAAAAGCCTTCAGAATCCGTCAACACAAAAACGTTGGTTAATAAGTTAAGACTGGTCGGTTTTAAAAGCAAGGAAATAAAACTGTGGAAATTATTCTTATGAACCCCGAAACAATATGTAAGCATCGAATCTAAAAGTTCCGATGTTCAATAGCTGAGAGTTGTGGAATACTAAAAGGAAGTATTTTCGGACCACTATTTTTCTTTGTACTCACAAGTGATAGTAAGAATCGTCAAATTTGAATTATCATGTGAAAATATATAGTAGAGAAAATGAAGCAAGAGTTTATCCAAATAAGTAATTTAGCTTTTTACTCAAATCCAAACATACGCTAATATTACAATGCCCACCCTATTGCAAGAGTAACAAATTTCGTATGTATATCTTGGAGTTCATATCTACGAAGACCTTACATTTAAAACTCACGATGAATTCCTGGACTATGCATGGTTGAATTTCTAGTTTCTTAGAAGACCGTGGCATGTGTGTGTTGGACTGTTATACCAGAGGTCTTGGGTTCGATCCCTGGCTGTACTGTACTGTACTTCCTCTTGCGAGGAATTGACAAATCCTCCAAGAGTAATTCTTGTCATGAAAAGTGGTTTCTCAATCTAGCCGTTCGAATTCGGCATAACAACTGTAGGTCCAATCCACCATAGGGAATGACCTATTTTTATAGATGACTTTTCAAGAAGAACATATGGAATCCATCTTTGGGGTACAGTTAACAGAACTAAAGTGATGGAATCAAAAGTACTTTAAAAAAAGCAATACAAAATACGGTACCTAAAAAGGGAGATAACAAAATATATTCACGAGGCTCATAATATCATACTAATATACTTCATCTATTTATGTTCATAAGTTGATAAAAAATCACGCATTATATAACCAACTCTGACACTACGATGGTAAAGAAGTCAAAGAAAGTAGGTCCCCAATTCCGTCCAACAATCTTCACCCCTACAGCCTAAACCATAGGGCCGATTGACAAAGCGTTAGGCGCTTTTAATTTTATTTGAATATCAACATTAACTGCAAATTGGGGTTGCGCTGCAGGTTCTGGGAAAAAAAAAATTTAACAACAAAACGAAATTTTCGAAATGCCAAATTGTTAATTTTTATTAGACGTAACATATCCTAAGCCAGATGTAAAATTTTCAAGGGTACTCAGTTCACTCTATCTCATTATTGCAATCATGTCTCAAAACATAATATTTTTTAGAAAAATGAGAGACACGGGAATGAATGATATAACACATTCGCGGAGTACAGCAGAAGAACGAATCTCAATAAGACAAGAAACTTTAAGACGATTTTCAGGCGAACGTAAGTGAAGATATTATCACAACGTAATTTAAATGCCTCAATACTGTCCAAGGGATTTAAGTAAGTTGCGGGAGCGCCAGCTCAGATATTGGAGTTATACTCAAATTTTGTAAACATATAAGTTTTGTAGAAAACAGTTAGATCAGAGGGTGATAAAATTGCTAGTTTAACCTTAGGAAACTCAAATACGTTGCGGCATTTTTTGCCACATCGCATATGTAATCGTTCCACAAACGTTGATTGGTAGGTATACCTAATATATCGAGATGTTCAGTCTCATTGATACAAGTTCCATCCCTAGATAGTGTCAAGGAGGTAAATAGCGGTTTAACGATGCAATACAGCATATTGTTTTCGAAAACCTTAAATTACACGTGATTTTTTATTTTCCATTGTACAATACTATTAAGGTGAATTAAATAAGCTTATATAATTGTGATGCATGTGGGTGTGAAATAAAATATGAAAAGATTAGAGTACAGCGAAACAACTAATTGGATTAAAAGGTGCATACAAGAGATCATTGATGAAAATAAGAAAGAGTGTCGGAGATTAAAGAGAGCCCTGAGGCACACCAGTTTTTTTTTTGTGGTTGTCAGATAAGAACCCATCCAATGCTATTTGCATTGAACGGTTTCAAAGGTAATTTCTAATCTAACGAAGAAGTGATTCGTCTAAACCACTTGCACACATTTTCGTTAAGAGAGCTTATTGCTAACTCCTATCAAATGGTTATGAAATATGAAGTGCAATTATCTTACTTTTTTCCAAAACGATGTTAAGATTTGCTCAACTGTTCGGTGAGATGAAATATGAGATCACCAGTGGACTTATTGCTGCGAAAGCCGTACTGCGGGTCATTAAGAAGTTTCGTACTTCGAGATATTTCATAAAGTTATAACTTATCAGCGTTTTAATGGCTTTGAAATAAAGGGACTGAGTTCAATTGGTTGATAATAAGAGGGTGAATATGACCTGAACAAATTCTATTTTTCTTTTACTTGAAACGGGTCCTGAGGAGTAGGACAGATGCAAAAGCTTACGCAGTGACTTTGTCTTGAGAAAATTAAAAATTAAAATGATCTATTATCCCAGGTTTGTACAACAAAAACTGAATTATTTTTGTTTGTTTTTCAAAATAGATCTAGTTGAAACAATTATTTTAATTCCTTGTTCTCTGCTAATATTCTTTTAGAAGTATTATGAACTTCTCAAATTATGTGCTTCCCAAAAACCAGGTTAACAGCGAGATTGGAAAAATGTTTGATCTTATTGAAGAATAAAAACTTCATATGTATTTTTTAGCTAACTACTTTCTTAATAAACACCCTTAAGACTACTTTCAATATTTTTTTGAGATATTTCAATTATTTTTATTAAAGAATTACCTGTAACTGTAATGTACTGCGGGCTTTCTCCATCTTCACCATTTGGCGCCTGCAGAACTGTCACCTGAGCCAATTCGACGCCATCTTTAATTGCACTTAAGTCATGATGCATGCTATCACTTTCTCCATTACTGGAGTCTGATGCATCCATAGGTACGACATCCAAAACAGGCATATCATTAGTATCGGTTTGCTATCAAATAAAATTACAATTAAATATTAAAAACTTAATTTATTATGTAATTCAAAATACTAACTTGTGATAAAACATCCTCCAGTTGCAACACATTCTCATCATTTAGACTATCTTCAGTTGAAATTGCAATAACCTCATGTTTGATTTCATTAGTGGCCAATATGTGATTGGTTGTTGCACTTGCATTGCTGATATTTGCTTCAACAACATTTGCTGAAGGATTCGCTATCACAAAATTCCTTTGTGTTGCAAGACTAGTTGTCATTTTATTAAATATTTGTTTTATTTTTAATTAAATTATCTTAAAAATAAACATTGACTAGATTTAAAAATTGTTGATCCTTTTGTTGGTTAGCTTCTATCTTATTTTGTTAAGTTTATTTTTCGGTTGTTTGGTGTGCTGAAAACAGCCTGAAAAAATGGAAATATGTTAATTAAAATTTAATTTAGATTTATCAACAGAAAAATACGAAAAATTGAAATTAAAAACAGAATTTTTGTTAGTAACACAAAAAAGTCCTCTTTCCTTTATCCTGTACTTCTGTAGTATGGAGCTTGTATAAAATCTGTTCACAAAGGACATTTGTACAATTTAGGGTACAAATAAAATATAACAACAAAAAGAATAAAGAGTACCCATAAAATACAATATAAATATGAGTAAATGTGCCAGAGTGACTAGGGTGTTGCCATGAAGTTAACCTCAGTCCCGGATTTAAGGTAAGGTGTTTCTATGACAAAATCACTAAGGACGCTTTTTTTTCCTATAATTTTACCTGTTTACCTGAGTTGGGTGGCTTGATGCGTGTTTTCATTTAAGACGGATGAAGGAATTGCGAATGTTGATGATGATGATGGCCGCGAACAATTCAATGTTCAAATTTGGTAAATATTTTGTTGGGGATGTTTTCTTTTTTCTTATTTTTTTGGAGTATGAATCACACCTGTTAGTTAACTTAAATTATATCGTCCACATAAGCGAAACACAAAGAAAAGGAGGATCTTATGGCATAGTGAATCAATGATTGCTGGATTATGTGTAAGTTTAAGCTTTCAATTAGGTATACAATAAATTCCTATAAGCAGGGGCTTTGGAGTCCAGTTTTTCTATGTCAGTTAATTCAGTATTTAAATTGATTTTATTTATAAAACTTTACTAAAACGAGAAATCGAGATTTCTTAAATTTATTAAGGTTTAAAGTGTAGATTTTTATTCAAATTATTTTTGCAGTAGCTTAAGGCTAATTAATTTCAAGAATAATTGTAATTTTAGTAAAACCAATTATTAGTCCTACTTTAACTTTTAACAAGAAAAATGGATGTAATTTCTTTCTAAATTTAACTATAAAATTTAATGAATTTATTATTTTCAAATCTTCAACATTGTTTGGACTTATTGTGGTGGCTTGAAAAAGAAGTTTTCTATTTCACAAAATGTTCATTTCTTATCTACTTAGAATTTCAAAAAATCAAAATCAAATGGGGTGGCGCAACAGTCCGTTGTGATCCAGGGCCTAGTGACTTACAACTCTCAACCATTCCTGTGTGCGAGTACTGTTGTCAGGAATGGAAGGGACCTACAATTTTAGGCCGAATCCGAACGGCTAGTTTGAGAAAGCACTTTTTCATGACAAGAATTACTCTTGAAGGGTACTTAGGATTTCACTTATACGAAAAACATCTCTTCAAATGTGAAGGCTGGTCTAAAAAAAAACAATAAATTGAACAAAATTAGGTTTTTTAAAAGTAGGAAGTATGACTTTATTAGGTTTAAGCAACAAATTATAATTAATTAATCATTTGACACAACAAAGGTCAAGGGGCTGCTTTGGTTGACTTAGTAGTAGTAAATTCTATCAATCTAATTTTCCAAGATAACGGGGCCAAATTGCAGCTTCGAGGCTGTCAATTGACATCCCCACCTGATAACCTGATTTAAGAATTTGGTGAGTAAGAGATCTATTGTGCTTCCCTGCATCAACCAGAAGTAGTTTAAATCCATGTCTTCAGTAATACAAAAAGGTAGTTTAACTTGGTTCTGTAAAACCAACCGTTGCGTTGTGTAGGACAAAACGTTGTTGATGATTTACATAATCTTCATCAAAGTACATCACTCTCAGTAGATCAATTGGCTCCTGAATGCAAGATGCGCCAAATTTCATTGTTATTGTAGCCGTCAAGAGGAAATTGCGAAAAAAACCCAAATTGCAGAGTTATATAACGAATCGGATAGTCGTGCTCTTTCAATTGCAAAATTAAACTATTAAAAGAGCGCTGTTTAGGATGAACTTCTTTTTTTAAGCGCACTCAATCGGATTTTCGATACCCTTAATAATAAGAATAAGATACTGTGTAAGCATCAGAAAAGGGAGAGAGGATTCGAAAGGAGGTTTCTGTTACCATTTGTTTTGAATTCCTGGATATTGCTATAACTGCGAAAGACAGAATGTGGTAAATCATTCCACATTCGCGTAGTACGGCTTTAGAACGGCTATGTACTTAACAGTTTCGAGTAATGCAGATGGCTCGAACTTAATCCTTTAAAAATAATGATAAAAAAGGGTGAGACGGGAATCTTTATGACGGTGTTCAAGCTATGTAAACGATGATATTATTACTCAACAGTTTGAATGCTCTATGTTCAATGCTGTCTAAGAGATTAAAATAAATTGCAGGAGCACACCAGGAACTAATTCAAGTTTTGGACATACATATATAAGACTTATAAATATTAGCCTGATCAGATGGGGAGAAAAACTTCTTGCATCAACTTAGGAAACCCCTAGCAGAATCCAGCTGCATTTTTGGCGACAAGGAGTGTGTGATCCTTCTACAAGAGGGATTGGAGACACACATTCCGAGAACTTGGAGGTCTCCGTGATAAAAGTGCCACTCATGGATAGCGGTTAAGATAATAAATTATTTTTAACGACGAAGTACATCATTTAGTTTTCGCCGCATTAAATTCTACTCGATTTTTGATAGCAAACTTAACAATGATTTCTAGGTCAGAAACAAATGAGCTTACCATCACATTGCCATTGAAGATCCACATCTTGAGAGTATGAAAAGCTGAGTGTTTACTATCGTTAGCTAAGCAGGTAAGTGGATTAAAAGTTTTAGACAGGATTATTAATAAAAATGAGAAAGAGTGTCGGAGACTAATTACAACCCTGGATATTTTGTTTTTGTTTCTCAGACTTGAATTTATTCAATACAGCTTGTATTGAACGGTCCGAAAGGTAATTTATAATCCAACGAAGGAGTGATGCGTTTAAACTGAAGCTACTTTCTACAAAACGTAAGGATTTGTTCCACTGTTCGGTAAGTAAAACTGTCACATCACCAATCGGGGTTTCGCTTCAAAAGATGGTCATTAAGAAGCCTTAGATCTTCGAGCTAGATCTTGTGGTGATGGTTAAACAGAAGCCGTTTCCATGAATATGGAAAGAATGGACGTAAGTGCGATTGGTTGATAATTTGAGGGGGAGGAGGATTTGACTTTTTTGGTTATCGGCCCTACAAATGCCGTTTTCTATCTACTCGGAGCGAGACCTAAGAAAAATAATAGATTATAGAAAAGCTTAGCTTACGTATCACCAGCGTTGAAGAACAATATAGGAAATGTCATATAACACTTTAATTTTTTTAATTTCAAGCACCCAATTATACTAGGTAACCATTTTTTTTTTTCATAATATCTTGTTATTTGTCAGGTCGTGAATGTATGAACACTGCTTCAATGTTAGTTTCATCAATACCAAAATTGGGAAATTTTTCTTTTTCTGATATACGGTTATGTTGCGTTCTGCACCTGAATTCAAAAACTCTCATCAAAAAATCAGAATTGCCAGACTTAGTGCAAGGAATCTTTCTATTCAAATGACAGCGTCAGGGGCAAATTATAGACATCATTTGTTTTAATCATTGAAACCAATTATTGGAATTTTTTTGGTAGGTTGTTTATAGCTATCTATGAAAAAATTCTAATTGATATTCACTGACAGAAATCTGTCATCGGAATTTTGTGAATTCGGAACACAAATCAGTGCAACGATTCGTTTCACTTTTGTACATGGAAGTATCAGCTGTTTAGGAAAAAAGGAAAAAAAAAATACATTTTTAACGACAAATAAATCTGCACTAAAACTTTTTTTCCCTTGTGTGATTTCTGATTGATCAGTATACATATACGAGCAATTTGTATTTTTAATCAAAGGAAACACCATCAAATATCGATTCAAAATTTTTTCCGGATTGATTTCAATGATAGCGGCTGACTAAGCAGATGAGTTGTCATCCAAGCTGATAACGAGTTGATAATCCAGATGTTCAAGTCTTTATTTGAAATTTTCTATTAAATATAAAAATGTACAGTGTTTGATGCTTGATCACAATGAAACTTTTTATCGGATCAGTTTTAAATTAAATTTAAATTTTTCACGGACAGATTTTTGTCACCTTAATTTTTTCAGTTTTAAGGAATAAAAAAAAAATGTAATATGATGGTTAAACAAAAATATATTTAAAAATGTCCAAAAACCATTGTTTTTGGTTGAAATTTGAAATTGAGTGTTTAATACCTATTGCCTGTGTAGATATTTATTCAAAAAATCATTATTTTTACGAATTTGATAAAAAAAATTCTATCAGCATTAGAATTTGTTTTCTTTGAGTTTTTTAAAAGTTTATTCTTAACATTTTTTAAATTTACTAACTGTTGATTTGACCATGGAATTTTAAAAGATTTTCTTTTATTTTCTTTTTTGGGTAAGAATCGTTAAGCCCAACCTGTAAAATTTCAATAAGTTTATAATGACAAGCCAGAAAAATATGCACCTAGTCAAATGAAAACAAAAAAGAGGATGGGATGTGACCCACATATTAAACTTCCCTTTTTTTGTTATGGAATATTGACAACAATATGTAAAAAAATTGGTTTAAAGCCAATGCCTGAAAGTTTTGAAAAGATGTTTGAGTCGAAATTGAATTGTTTTTTTGTTTTTATTTTTATCAAAAAACTGTCAATTTGTTTTTATCAACATTTTACCAGATGTTAAAAACGTTATTTTTCGTTGCACAAAATTGTTTTGGAGATAAAATCATTCACGATAATTGGATTTTTTCCAGAAATATATTTCATTGATATCACGTTACAATATATAAAATTCAATTCAAGTCTCTAGCATCCTTGGTTCGTTAGATATTTAGAGTTAACCAAAATGTTCACCTTTTTTAAACTGCTATGGTAAAAAAACCGTAGTACCCGTGGCATGATGGTAAGTGCGTTGGACTGTCATGCAAGGGGTCTTGGGTTCAATCCCTGCCTGTGCCACCTTAATTTAAAAAAAATTAACTTTCGCGGGTACTGCCTCTTGCGAGGAATTGACAAATCCTTCAAGAGTAATTCTTGTCATGAAAAAGTGCTTTCTCAAACTAGCCGTTCGGATTCGGCATAAAATTGTAGGTCCCCTCCATTCCTGACAACATTACTCGCACACAGGAATGGTTGAGAGTTGTAAGTCACTAGGCCCTGGTTCACAACGGACTGTTGCGCCACCCCAATTGAATTGAATGGTAAAAAAACCACCCACGCAATTTAGTTGAGAGCCATTTCTGCTTTTTATCTGTATAACAAAATTTATTTGCAATCGATATCTCTTCTGGTTCTTGAGCTGTGGACAACAAAAAAACGTCGCGAACGTACGGACGTACATCAAACACACGCACGCACAGACATCTTTCTAAAAATCTTTTATCTCGACTCTAGAGACCTTGAAACGTCGAGAAATATCAAAATTTTCAATTTGACAAATCGGACCCATTATAATAACTTCTTATGGGAAGTTAAAAATGTCCCAAAAATAGCAAAAGTGACACATTTTTAAGACTAATAGCTAATTGGAAAACATAATAAACGTTTCTTACTTATTGATATAAAGGCTTTGAATCTCTTTGCAATTTGAAGTAAAAAGAGTTTCTGAAACATGTAATTTGTGAATGCCACACAAACGTTTCTTCACAACTTATTTGTTTACCTCATTGTGTTTTAATTTAATTTTTTTATAGAAATTATGTACTTTAATGCACCTTTATTCTTAAATTCCAGAAAGAAACATTTTTTTCTCTTCAATTTTTAAGATTTCTTGACTCCTTTAAGATCAAAATACGAGTAAGCAGACTGTTAGCGATATAAATAATAGACTCCCACAAATTGAATTTAAAAAACCGATTAAAAAAAGCCCGACATTTCTTTATATCGGATCCACTCTCATTTATCTGATTTTTGAGTTATTGTAGCGTTCTTTGGATTCAAAGAAAAGAAAAGTATATTTTATTTTTGGAAAAAAGCTACGTTAAAAAAAATTTCTTATATTTCTAAGTGAAATGCACCAAAAATCCTCTAAACTATTGTGTTTTAGCTTTTTAATGTATCACATTTAGACAACAATTTGAATCATGGAATAATTCCATAAGTAGGGAGTCATTTAAATTAAACAGTCAGACCATACCTTACTTAACAACAGTGTTCTAAAATAATTTGGTAAGTAAAGTTGTCACTTAAGCAATTGAAATGTGTTAATCTAAGGTTAATAGACACATTACTTTATTTAAATTTTGTAAGCCTCCCTAACAAAATATTAAAAAACATTTTTAAGCGGTGAGGAAAAACTCATCTTAGTGTGTGACCCCCGCCCCCTCTGATTTAAAGTCTGGATCCGCCCTTGGAAAGAGAGATAGATAATTCAATTTATTAACATTTAATTAGTACCCGTGGCATGATGGTTAGTGCGATGGACTGTCATTAGCGAGCAAAAGTGTAGTGAAGTACCTCGGTATCTGGTTAGATCCGTATTTATATTTCGACAGACATATAAATTCTGCTCTGACCAGGGCCAGACGAGCCTTCGCTCTGACGAAACGGCTGTTTTTTAGTAGTCGGCTTGACCCCAGAGTGAAGGTAATTTGCTACATGGCCCTCATACGGCCAATGATCGTTTATGGTTGTCCTGTGTGGTTCAACGTTGCCCCTTCCCAGATGGAGAAGTTCCGGGTGTTCGAGCGGCACTGTTTACGACGCTGTATCGAACAGCTGAGACTTCTTATGTGCATTACTTTTCCAACGAGGTCCTATACAACGGGGCTCGAATCAACAGAATTGACAATTTCGTGATAAAACTCATTCGAGGTCACATTGCAAGAGCTTTGTCTTCGACCAACAATTTAATTTTCTATCCGAACGACGAGTATTTTGAAAGTGCACTCTTGAGCGGGTTCATTCCACCAGAGGCATTCCTCTTTTTAGACAAATGAGGTCTGATACAAGATAGATTGGCAGTTCCGTTAATCTACCACGTCAGACGAAGAACCGTGGATAGGCGACTCCTGCACAATCGGGACGTCATGGCACAAGGCGGAGCAGAGCTCCTTCGGTTCAGTAGGGCTGTGTCCGAACGGGACCGAACTGATAGGGTGAAGCAGGAGAACCAGTTTTGGTGGCTTCAATCGGCACTTGATATTGGGTAGTCGGGATGGGGTTTTAAGCCTTGGCCGGCTTACATACTTGTTTAATAGTATTAGGGTTTAGTTTTAAGTAGAATAGGCATGGTGGCTCGAAAAAAAAGTACAAAAAAAAAAAATATAAAAAAAAACATTAAAAAAAATAAAAAAAAAATTAAAAAAAGACAACAAAATATGAAAACACAAAAATGTTAGATAGTTAGATTTGCTGCTGTGGTTGTTCTAGTTTTAAGTAGTTTGTAGGTAGAATAGGTAGTTTAAGTTAGCTTTAAGTTTTATATTAAGGACCTTATTTTAAGTAGTTTTTAAGTAAAAATAAAAAAGGACCTTGGTATTAGTTTTTTCTCATAATTTTCTAATAAATACAAAATAAATAAAATTTAAATTGAAGTTAAATAGATCTTAGGGCCGAAATGCATTAGTATTAAGTGTTATAGTTTAACTTAGAGTGTCCGTATGGGACCATTAAGTTAGTTGTAAGTTATGGATAACTAGGCTAGTTTTATGAATTTTTGTCTAGCTTTAAGATAGGTTTAAGATTGAATTAATAAAAATGAATTAAAAAAAAAAAGTGCGATGGACTGTCATGCAAAAGGTCTTGGGTTCGATCCCTGCCCATACCACCTAACTTTTTTCACTGGTACTGACTCTTGCGAGAAATTGACAAATTCTCCAAGAGTAATTCTTGTCATGAAAAATGCTTTTTCAAATTAACTGTTCGGATTCGGCTTAAAACTGTAGGTCCCTTTCATCCCTAACAACAGTACTCCCACACAGGAATGGTTGAGAGTTGTCAGTCACTAGGCCCTAGTTCTTAAACGGGATGTTGCACCACCCAATTTATTTATTTATTTAAACATTTAACAAGAATAATTGAGTAAAATCGTTAAAGCTTGGTTATGCCGTCTGTCGAAAGAATTAAAATATGATTGGGTAATTAAAATAAGATCATATTCATATAAGGAATTTGAAATGTGCAATTGATTAGACTTAGTACGAAGGCCACCAGCATTTTGATAGCAAACGTTGATTAAAGATAACTCTTAAATTTATTGAATTATCGGGCTTTTGGTTTGATCGTTTCTTGCAAAATTACTAAACAATCTCAATTCAGCAGTCTTAGGCAAATTAAAGGGATTCAAATGAAGATTGTAAAATTGTGATTGAAATCCAATTTTAAAATTAACAAACTTATTGTAAACTTAGACAAATGTAACCATTTATTACAAGCAAGAACACCAATGTCTGCATAAGAATTATTTTTGTGATCTATACCAACAACTCGCATTCGGATTTGTTTTTGCTTTAATTAATGATTGAATTATGATTGACAGTATCAGCACCGAAGTAAAATCATTACTAGTTATTTCACTATTTGTAGAGCCCAAAACGATTTGAAAGGTTAATTTATCACATTAAATTGTTTACAAATATTGAGAAATATAACATAAATAATAACAAACTTGGGCAGATACATAGTTAAAATCGAAATTCGTATCCGGAGTTTATATTAAAAACTAAATTCAAAACGTATTTTTAAAATCATTCAAACTCAAGATTTCTCAAAACTTCATATAATGAGAAGACAAAGATTTGTACTTTGCAAAATCACCATACAATTAATTGTTAAGAACTAAGTTAGCCATAAAAACACCGCTTTTGATTGCCTTTGAAATTTCTAAAAAGTCATATTTTAAGAAACTGATGCCATTGAAAAATTATTATAGGTGAAACTCAAATTGAGGATAAATTAATTCTTTAAAAAAGTATCTATTTATTTGTCTGTGGGAAAGAAAAACAAATACATAATTTTGCCAAACACTGTTATTTATGTATGTTTTAGATAATACTGCTGAAATATACGAACTGAGTTATTTTCTTTTTATTTGTTTTTGTCTAGTAATTTCCTTTGCGCCTTTACCAACAAATGCTTCTAGAAAAATGTTACAAAACTTATGTACTTCAGTTTTAATTAGGTGTACCTGTAACATGAAATAACCTTAATCCAACAATAGCATGATTTTATTCGCACAACACTCCACCGTACCACACACTCCACTTCAAAGGTCCTTTTTTTCAATATTTTATTTTTGAGAAACGATTTATTATTATATCACACATAAAATCACAATTTGTCACCATTTAACACACGATAACATAAAAATTCACAGGGATTTTCATTTCATTCGAATTCGAACTTTGTATCTCCAAAAAACGATGGTGATGATGGGAATTTTGTACACTGCCTTAGCTAATACCAGAGGGTTGCTATCCTTCCTTGGTTATCTTTAGCGTTGCTATCTAATCGGATGTGGAACTCACTTAAATTGTATTTTGTAAATCACTTGGCTAACAACTGCAAATTTACTCCCCAAAAGCGACGCAGTTAGTAAATTTTAACTTCTACGACGACGAGGACTGAGAACTGAGAACCGAGGACGCCCGGCGAAGCGGCAATGATGATAATAGTAGCAATCGTTGGATTATTGATCAAATAACGTAGAGGGTTTTTTCTTTCAAATCGTTTATTTTTTGTATCTCGTAGGCAGGTATATGTTTTTTTTTTGTTTGACTAGACTGAAACGTAGGATAGGATAGGACTTTCTATTGGGCTTGAAAAATATAGATACTAGGATATTTTTAGTCGAGGAATCGCGTCGTCGTCAGTCGTTGGGATCGGGAGCGGTAGAGTTCGAATATACCGCATTGACTGACAGTAATAAGAACTAGGAACAACAACTGCGTTTAGAGAGTGAGTGAACTTTTTATTCATAGCTCACTTGATTGTGTCAGATGCAGCTGGAGTTGGAGTGAACGTTTTGGAACAGTGGTCACGAACCACGACGTACAGGAGTATAGATATATTAGAACATACCACCAATGCTACCGTCGTCGTCGTTGCCACTCACTTGCACCCTTAGTGTAGGGGCGGTAAGCGCGACGGTATACCTACAAGATGCGGTAGAGCACGGTGAACCCTTCCAAATGAATTTTACCCATAGTTTAAATAATTATGTATTATGTGTGAGGTATATTTTCTTATTGGAATTATTGGTGGTGTTTTAACTTTTTTTTACCCATATACATAGCTTAGGTAAACAAAACTGTAAAAATGTCCTTTTTCTAAAAGAATTAAGGAAGTAATATACAAAAATGTATAAACACAAGTGGCGATAACAATTGAGAGTTGTTATATTGTATTTAAATTGATTATACGAACGGTAACTACCCTGTACGTACAAAAACTGGGGATAATTCGGGAACATTGACTAGTATGGAACTTAAATTACGTAGTTCCTTAATTTTTTCGACATTTTTAAACAGGTATCAGGAATTCAAATTGTTTTAAGAACACGTTTTCGAGAAATGTTGAAATGTTGAAATTTTGTAATTGGTTCTAAAATTTTATGTTTATTTATACTTTTCCAAGAATTTCATAATTCCTGCACTATAATATTTGTTGTTTTATTTTATTTTAACTGCTTTGAGGACTTGTACTTCTTTGTTTTAACTTAGAAGGATTTCCTGGAATATTTGTCTATTTATTAAAAACAACTAAATTCTAGCTTAACTTTGAAAATATCACTCTAGGGTCAAACAAGTTCATGTATTTGACATTAAAATATTCGAATTACTTAAATATCTAATTAAGAAGAGAACATTATGATAATAATTAGTCCGAAAATTTGAAACACGTATACAATTGGTTGAATTCCTCATGTTTCTATGGGGAATATTAAAGTTTAGTGGAAGATCGTAGGGAATAACCCTCTGCAAAAATCTCAGCAAACTTTTTGCACCAATTCTAGTCTGGATTTATGACAGTCATAATTAGGTGAGCAGACCAGATTATGCCGCATTCTAGAATTGGTCGAACAAATGGTAAAAAAGGCCATTTATAGCAAAAGGATCAGAAAATTGTTTTAATTCCAATCCAGGGTATTAATTCCAATAGTGGGTTTTTAATTGGCGTGGGTAGATTTTGGCGCCTCGTGGTGGCCATTTTGTTTGGGTGACATCTGTCAGATCTTTTTTTTTTTATTCAGCTGTATATGCCAAAACATCATGGCAAGTTACACTATTGAACAGCACGTTCAAATGATAAAACTTTATTATCAAAATGATTGTTCGTCAACGCAATTGCGCATATGGCGCCCATTTTACGCTCACTGTCGACTCTTCAACGTTTGGTGGCCAAATTTGAAACGACCGGTTCAGTAAACAATCATCCACCACCCGAACGTTCAAGGAACGCAAGATCGATCAATAACATCGCCGCGGTCCGTTATAGTGTGCAGCAGAACCCGAAGAAGTGATTTTCTCGCCATGCAAATGCAAAAGATCTCGGCCTCGTAGACTTCAACTTGGCGAATTTTGCGTTGGCACTTGGGCATACATTCGTACAAGATCCAACTGACCCAGGACAACGCCGTTTGTTCGCTGACTAGGCTTCAAATCGTTTGGAAGAGAACCCCAAATTTGACCGGAAAATCATATTAATTGAAGAGGCGCATTTTTAGATGAATGGCTGTTTAAGAAGAAGCAAAATTGACGTATATGGGACAACACCAATCCACGCGAGGTTCAACAAATGATACCGTTTGGTGTGGATTTTGGCGTAATTGGTTCAAGGTAATTGAAAACGAGGTTAGTGAGGCTGCCTCCGTCAACAGCAAGCGCTACATAATGATGTAACTAGTTTTGTATGACCTAAATTGAACCATATGGACTTAGACGACATGTGGTTCCAGCAGGACGACGCTACGTGCCACACAGCAAACGCCACGAAATCTACACACAACATCTACCCGCCATTATTGAAAAATCCTGTAGAATTTATGTGTTTGTAGAATTAAAGTTTTCCACCAAATAGCTCACCATTTAAATATCAACTTACTTACTTTCTTAAGGTGACGCTACAGTCTAAGGTGGACCGGGGCCTCATCCAACTTGCGTCTCCAGCCAGCTGGGTTTCTAGCGAGCTTTATTCAGTTTCGCCTACCAAGTTGGTTGAGGTCCTAAGTCCCGTACAGTTCTCATCTATCTTGGGCATTGTCGAGGCCTCAGCACCATAGATTTGATTTAAGATGCTCGAAAGAGGACTTTACTACTCAATTGAATTCTAAATTGAAAGAACTCGTGATTTGCAAGAGTTATACTTCGTTTGGTTTCAGCACTGGTGTCGTTGTCTGAATTTATAAGGGTGCCTTGGTAGACAGATTTCTTAAATCAATGTTCTTTTTTGATGACATATACTTGGTCTTGTTCTCATTGATCACTAAATCCATCTTTTCGCTTCCGTCACAATGTTTAAAAACGCTCCTCTATCATCACGCTTTGATCTTCCAATTATGTCAATATTATCGGCATATCCCTGTTATTGGATGGAGCTTTGGAAGATTGTGCCTCTATTATTGACGGTTGAGTTTTGCACAATTCTTTCCAGAACGATGTTGAAGAAGTCGAATGACAGTGCATCGCGTTATCTAAAACCTTTTTTGACATCAAAAGCATCAGTGAGATCTTTTTCGAGCTTGATTTATCAACTACACGAAGTAATGATACCCTTCCAAACAAATGGTTAAAAGCTTCAGAAATTACAGAAATATTTCTCGTAAAACACATAGTTTTTCAATCGTATCAATGTTAAAAAGCAGGCAGTTACGAAAACATACCAATTAAAAAACATGTTAAGTTCATATAACAATTCTTCACAATCTGGAATACTTGAAACAGATCAGGAAAATTGTAACATCATCGGTATAAATGAAGTTCTCAGAGTGCTTCAACACACACGTATAACTAAGTAAAATAAAGATATTAGGGCCTAAATGACTACCTTGTGGAATTCAAGAGTTTATTTTGATTCGCAAGCATTAAAATGTACTCATTATTATCCATTGAATCAATAAGATTGAATTATTTTACGAAATATTCACTAAGGTCCATATTTTTTAATTTAAAAATTAAAACTCGTCGTGAGAGTTTGTTGAAATCAGTAAAAATACAGTCTAGCAGTTTTTGGCTTTTAAATGAAACAATATACGATATCCTGGTAGTTCCATTAAGAAATTAACAGTAGAACGTCGTTTTGGAAACCTTGTGATTTGGAGTGATCATAGATTTAACGTAAGAACTTAGTGATTCACAAATAAAAGAATCGAAGAATTTGAGAATTACAGATAACAGGTCTGTAAATTCTAATTACTAATTTTGTTTGTTTATTATAAGCTCACACTAAAAAAGATATTACTACCCACGTTAAAAGGACGTGTCGGTGCCCATTGGTTTTGAATTTCTGAATATTGCAATGACTGGGAAAGACAGAGCATGGTAAGGCATTCCAAATTCGAGTAGTACGGCTAAAGAACGAATCTCTGTATTTTACAGTACTACCGAAGTTGGGATCGAGGGTATACTGATAAGCAGTATTTTCTAGAAGCGAGAACTGTTTAAGGAAAGGCATGCAGCTGGCTTTTTCTCTAGAGCATACACCGCCCGATAAAATAACGGTAAAAAAGGGTGAGACAAGAAACTTTACGATGATGTTCAAGTGACGTAAATGATCCAATAGTGGTATTATGACCAATCAACCAAAATACTCTACGTTCAATACTGTCCAAGGGGCTTACGTAAATTGCAGTAGCACCAGGCCAGAGATGGGAGTTATACTCAAGCTTTAGGCGTATATAGATTACAGCCAGATCATAGGGGGAAAGAAACTTCTTGCATCAGCTTAAAAATTCAAACGCCGCTTTAATGATATAAGACAGCGTTGGGTTTTTGAAGCATTTAATTTCTCGCGGTATTTTATTCCCATTGTACAATGCTGTTTAGGTTACAATTTAATGAGCTTGTCATATTTTGTCGTTGGAGTTTAACATCCGAGGAAGAGGTATGTAAGTCTAAATATTTTATTATAAGTTACAGACAGAAGATTCTGGATAAAAATGAGAAAGTGTGTTGGAGATAGAACAGAACCCTGGGGCATACCAGCATTTATTTTGTGGTTTTAAGACTTGCATCATCTAATACTTCTTGTATTGAATGAGCCGAAGAGTAATTGCAAAATCAGGGAGGGAAGAATTCATAAATACCGAAAGCACCCATTTGGGATAAGTGGGTCTGATGCCAACCCCAATAAATATCAAGTGCAATAATATTACTTTTTCCAAAACGATGTAAGTTTTCCACTCGTCCGCGTCGGTAAGAAAGCTGTACGATCGGTCAATATGAAGATTTCGATCTTCGAGATATTTCTTGAGCTGATAATTAAACAGCGTTTCCATGACCTTGGAAAGAAGGAACGTAAGTGTGATCTTTTTTGAGGATATCCGGACTAGCGAATTTATGTATGTTGAAATCTTGTGGGACTCTTGCAACAGTACGGGTTCTGTACTTTACTGAAAAATGAAAATTTGCTTACTTTAATTTTATTTACAAAATCCAAAGAAAAACATGACTTTGCGTAAACACAAAAATACAAAAAAAGGTAGTTTAAAAATGTTCATCTATGATTCTTCTTCTATAGATCAACGCCTTGGTGGTATATTTTTTAATCATCAACCAATCTTCTCCAATAAGTTACCTATTGTTTCATTGTCGCTTAAATAGCTTTTTCGAAAAAACTGTCTCCTTAGCACCTTTAATATTGGACATACACCGAAGAAGTGGATAGTGTTTTCGTTCACTCCCATATTGCATTAGGAGCAAATATTAACCAAATCGTTTCTGTGTGACATACGATTTAGGTTAAGAAGTTCACCTTTTACTTTAAAAATAGTTCCAATAGTTTTTCTTGAAAAATCGAGCCTAAAGTAATTATGTTCATTTAGATTATAGTTAAGTTTCGAATAAATGTCCCTTTTCATATATGTGCTCGCCTTATCTATGAATGTGTTCCTTTCGTTTTAATCGATCGATGAAACCTCGTGCAGTGATTTTTTCATCTGGAGACCAGTACATCCATTCAGTTCTCGAATAATACCACAATTTGGAGCAAGATCAATCCAATCCTTGTAGAGTCCAGTTTTTCGACGCTTTGCACTTCTCAACATAATATTTGGCAATCGGTTTCGTTCCATATTAATCACCTGTATCAAATAGTCTGCGCTCACCTTCAATGTTGATACAAAGAGTGTCAAAAGCCCTGTTTTTAAATGATACATGTACTTAGGCCTACTTAGAGGGAGGAAAAATACGAAAGCCTCAGAACTGTGCTCCATAAAACATAACTTCTTTTGCAGTTGCGTTAAAAACTTCATATTTGGTGTTTGTTGATATGTTGTTATTATTGAAAATTTTCTTCCGTTCTAGCAGCATCAGCCTTGGCTTTGAGGTGTTTGTCCATATTCAAATTAAACGTGAGAGTCATTCCCAAATAAACGTAATCCTTGACTACTTTCAATACTACTCCATCATATCTCCAGTTTTCTCCTCTTGCGGTCCGACCTGCACCATTTTGAAATACCACTATCTTGGATTTTGCAGAATTTACTTCCAGTCCACATTTTTTACAACAATCAAATAGCCTATTGATCCTAAGCTGCAGTGAAGCTGGAGACTCTGCCAAAATGACAATGGCATCAGCATACACACATAATTGCTTTTATTTTTAAGCTTTCAAACTCCACTCTACAAGGAAGCCAATAAACCAAGTCATCAAGAAATAACGCAAATAACAATGGTCTGAGATTGCATCCTTGACGTAGTCCTCGATTTATTTGGATCTCTTTTGATTTGCCACATCTATTATGAACGCTATAGCTTTCGTTTGATTGTATTTTTTTTCCAGTGCTTTAACAAACTTGGATGACACACCTTAGTTGTAAAGTTTCTAGAACAGCGTTTTTCTGTCAACTATATCAAATGCAGCTTTCAAGTCAACGAAAAAGGTATAAAGTTTAGCTTTACGATTGAGTTTGCTTCGTATTATACATCCAAGAATAAAAATGTTATCGGCTGTAGAATACCTTTTCCGAAACCCTGACTGATACTCAGTTAACAAGCCTTCTATTTCGTAATGAAGTGAAAATATACAAACTTGCATTAAGAAATGATGTTCCCCTATAGTTTGCTGAGTCGATTGGGTCCCTTTTTTTAAGCATTGGCCAAATAATAGCCTCATCGAAGCAATCGGGATGTACAGCAAAACTAATGATGATATTAAGTGCTTGCGCCAGGTTTTACTTAAATTCGGTGGAAGTACATTTGAAGAACTCTGCGGAAATCCCGTCTGTGCCAGCTGCTTTGCAATCTTTAAGTGACTCTAGTACCCTTTTCACTTCCAAAACCGTTATCTGCTCATCAAGAATATCATTTTCGGTATGTGGTGTCTCATAACTCCATATAAGTTATTGCGACTTTTGGGATTTATTTTGTTAGCGAAGTTTTTACGAATCAGAAATTAGTCAATGATACATTTCTATGAATTTGTATTTAAAATATTTGAGAATTTCGAAAATTTGCCTTTTTTGTGAATGTTCTAATTTACTTTGCACAAATGTGCCGAAGGGATCCCCTTAAATAAAAAAAATTAGGTGGCGCAATAGTCCGTTGAGAACTAGGGTCTAGTGACTTACAACTTTCAACCATTCTTGTGTGCGAGTACTGTTGTCAGGAATGGAGGTGGTCTACAGTTTTAAAGCGAATCCGAACGGCCAATTTAAGAAAGCACTTTTCATGACAAAAATTACTCATGGAGAATTTGTCATTTCCTCGCAACAGCCAGTACCCGTGAAAGAAACTTTAGATGGCATAGGCAGGGATAACAGTTACAGTTACAACGTCCTCATTTTCAAATAAGCAAGGTCAAATTACTTCAGTACAAATATCGCATCGAACAGTAACATATTAAGAATGAATAGGTTCTTAAACAATAATTCTGGGATTTCCTAAGCCCTTTTGTTACATTGCTGTTCATTAAAGTAGCCACCGAGGTAAAAAAGGGCCGCACCATTACGATGCCTGTTAAGGACCCAATATAGTTGTTGGTTAAACATATAGTTTTCATTTCTGATAGTTTTTGAATACTATCTATAGTTTTCCGAAATAACAAAAGATTTACATATATTAACTACAGAATATTGTGAAAAGTGAAAACGTTTATTCTCCAATCCTAAATTTCCGAAACAGCAAAACTTTGTTTATATTGCTGCTGATCGACCGGCCTCAGTTTTTGTTTTGACTGAACTTAAAAAAGCCTTAAGATCTTATTCTTCAAACAAACAAAATTCAGTTTTATTTGTGGAATGCCTAATTGCAAAGATCGATGAAGAATCGACAAACCTTAGAACTCGTCAACACTGTGAGCTGGAGGAGCAGTATTTATGTACATCTGTTTTTGAGGGAGGCACATGGTTTCGATATTTCACATCACAAACTTGTTCCAACACCTAAAATTTGTCCACCAATTTCAATATTGCGGGCCTAGAGGGTACTTCACGGAAAACCAAAAGTTACAAAAGTTTCACCATTTTTGTAGTGAATTTTGAAGATTTATTCTTAGCATTTTTTAAAGTGAGTTTTTAACTTAAACAATCATTAGACTCTTTATTTTATTTGCTTTTCATGGACTAAGTGAATTCCATTGGCAAGAAACTACGATATCTACAAAAGTAAACACTTATTTTTGTACTTGGGAATTATAAATGTTAGATATTCTTTAGATATCAAAATGTAATTCTAAGACATTTCTTTTTCTTTGATTATTTCGTCATGACATGATGCCTAATTCACAAACTGAAAAATTAAAAGATTTGCACTTGTTATCTTTCTTGTTCAAAGCTTGTATAAAAGTCGTATCAAAAGGCAATTAAAACTTCTTATAATAAACGTTCTTATCTGATTTATGACAATTAGATAAAAGAGAAATTTTAAATTAGATTTTAAGGAAAGAAGAAATGAAAGATAAAAGACGAACGAAGATATCTCACTTAGAAAATAAAATTATCAAATCTAATTTAACAAAACCAAAAATGTACGTATACAGAAAACAAGTCAACAGGACTTTGTTTTCCTTAAGTGCTGAATTTTTGTGTTGAGTTCTAAATTCAACATTTTTATTTTTTTAATCGAAATTTTATTTATTTGTTTCATAGAATTCTCATATCTTACACCACCACGCACATGAATATCAAAAAACAACCCTTAATTGTTTGGACGTGGAGTGTGCCATCTTAACGCCAGGTGCAATAGATATTCCCTGTCTTCATCGTCCTCGTCGTCGTCGTCTGTTTCTTTATGGTTCAATGAGTTGGTATCATGATTATTTTTATTAGTTCCTCTTCCTATATGTCCTGTCCATGTCCCAGGTAGGATGAATTGGGTATATTTTTGAGTGAGTTATGTTTTCGTTTTCTTCCTTTATGGAAAGGATACATACTACAATTCTGAATTGTTACATGTGTACTCTTGGTTAAGATAATTGTTCATTAGTCAGTAACTTCCTTATTTCTATATTCATAATACTTAATTTGATACATCCCAATTCATCCAGCCGTACCCATCCGTTGCGTCACTTGACTAATTATTTAAAAAAATGTGTTTGGCAAAATGCTGAAGAAGTCTTCTTAAAAAAAAAACAGATATCCAAGAAAAACCAGGAACAAAAATTAAACGCATGACTTATGGATTACACTTAAGTGGTTTGAAGTTTGAAATTTCAAGTGGTTTTAAGGATTGAAGATATTTGATTTTTGTCGGGAATAGTGTGAGAACTATCAACAATTTACAGATCTTGAGCATCTTAGTGCCTTTTATTCTTTATTGTTTGACTCAAACTCAGAGGCGGAGTTGTGGTAAAGAAGTGTTACTACTACAAAGGCCGCGTACTTAAGTCAGTAGTATTCACTTTTCAAAATTTAAAATGCTTTTACTCTTTTGATATTACAGGGTCCGGCAAAAAGATCTTCCATATTTTAAAAGGCAGTGACAAATAAATAAACAATTTAAAAGACAAATTTTGTTGAATTTTTTAAATTAAATACTATGCCATTTCATTAAATAAAATAATTACTTAGTTTTAAACATTAATATTGTATCCATAAATAGCTTTAAATATAAACATTATGACATTATTTAAATGCTTGCCTCGGCTTAATGGCTCTTCGAATAGATCCGGCTGAATTTCAGAATTGGCATGTGTTATGTTCACCTTTAGGGTATCGGTCAATTGTGGCTTATTTGCATAGACCTGCGACTTCAAGAAACCCCACAAAAAAAAGTCTAGCGGGGTTAAAACGCTTCACCTTGGTGGCCAATTCACATCGCAACTGCGAGAAATAAACTTACCTTCAAATCGTTCATGCAACATGGCGTTTGCTGTGTGGCACATAGCGCCGTCCTGCTGGGAAAATGCACCTTTTCACTAAAGATGATTTTTCGGCCAAAATTTAGTTCCTCTTTCAAACGAATCAAAGCCCAGTCAGTGAACAAGCGGCGTTGTCTAAGGTCATGAACTTTGAGCTAATGATTCAGTTGGATCTTGTACGGGAGTAGTCCTAAGTCCTGACGCAAAATTCGCCAAGTTGAATTCTGCGAAAGGCCGAGTTCTTGTACACGGCGAGGAATAGACTGGCTTGGGTTCTGTTGTACACTTTTACGGACCGTTGTTATAACGGTTGTTGGCTGATTGTTTACTGAACCGGTCGTCTCAAATTTGGCCACCAAACGTTGAAGAGTCGACTGTCAGTGTGAGGGGCCCCCACGTCTACCGTAAAATGGGCACAATGCGTGCAACGTTTACGTTAACGAACACTCATTTTGATAACAAAGTTTTATCATTTGAACGTGCAGTTCAGTCGTGTAACTTGTCATGATCATTTGGCATAAGCAACTGAATAATAAACAAAAGATTTGACAGATGTCACCAAAACAAAATGGCCGCCATGGGGCGCCAAAATTTACCCGCCCCAATTGAAAAATCTTTTAGTAAAGATGTAATAATATTTTAAACAAATACAATACAATCAGAAAATTCGATTTTATTAACTAAAGATTTAGAATTGCTTTTCTAGAGAGAAATTGTATTTCTTTGGCACTATCCTATACACTCCTAAGAGAGGAGTGAATATTAGACATTAAATTCGAACAAAAATTGCGACAAAGTTAAAATTCAAAGTCTTCGTAGCGCTTAATCTGTTAATAATTAAAAATGTAATTAAATTTAAATGTTAAAACTGCCGAAAAGTTGATTTTTTAAAAAATGATCTAAGAATAAAATAACAGAGTCTTAACTTCAATTCATTTTAACTTTATATTCAACCCCTCCAAGAAACCATTTGTGAAAGAGGTTTCATCCATTAAAGCTAGTTAGTTACAAACTAAGAATAGAAAACTACCTTTTTAAAGGGCTTTCCAGTTTTATTAGGAGTAGCCAGTTGTATTGGGCACCTGTCACTTTGACGTTTTCATCTTTAGACATTTGTAAAGTTTTGGTATCCTGTGTCCAAGATGACCATAGAGAATTCACGCTGCTCCATAAATGTTGGAAACAATTTAACCGAACCTTTCGATTCCAATCAAGGCCTTTTGGTGCGATTTCTGTAACATCGTCCTTGAAATAACAGTGCAGAGCTCCCACATCAACACTCGAGGCACTTTCTTTCAAAATTTTGACCAATTATTAGCATATGCTGATAACATAAATGGAAGAACTCAGAGTGATGTCAATGGGGCTTTCGTGTCTATAGAGGTAGAGGCGGCAAAAATGGGTTTACCGGTTAATGAGGGCAAAACAAAGTGCATGTTGTCGTAAGGAAAGGACTTACAACACCGACGTCTCGGTTAAAAAGTCACCATCAACAGACGTAATTTTGAGGTAGTTAGGGACTTTGTTTACCTACGAGTAGGTTCCGCTATGAACGCAGAAAACAACACTAGCGCTGAGATCAAACACAGAATTACTCTTGCTTACCGCTATTTCCTTGGGCAAAGAAAGCAATTGATTAGTAAAGCCATCTCTTGACCTACCAAAGTGTTGCTATATAAGGCCCTCACCATCCCCGTCCTGCTATACGTTGCAGAAGCATGGACTATGAGAAAAGTGAATGAAAGCACCTTGGGTCGTTTCGAGAAAAAAGTTCTTCCTGTGATCTACTGTCCTTGACGCATCAAAGGGGAGTGGAGGGGAAGATGGAACGACGAGCTGTACGAGCTATACAGACTAAAATGGCTGGGTCACGTAGAGCGCATGGGCACCAAGGCTCCGACCCAGAAAATCTTCGAATCTACACCACCAGGACAGCGCAGTAAACGAAGACCGCAGATCAGATGGCGCGCACAAGTGGAAAGTGACCTCACAGAACTTGGAGAGCGAAACTAGAGACATCTAGCTAGGGACCGAGCTAGATCGAATTATTAAATTTTACTATTCAAATGTTAAAATTTTACAAGTACGGTCTGGATTCGATTCCCTTTCGATTTTTAGATTTAGGAATTCCTCAAAATACATTTCATCGTATTTTGAATAAAGATTAAGGTCTTAATATTTCTGAAGTTTGGTTTACACAAGAATTCAAGCCAGTCGATCATCAGCAACGTCGTTTCTATTTTCATCAACAAATTGTCTTCAGTGATAAATCGCATTTTTATTATTACGTTAATAAGCAGAATTGTAGCACAGCACCCAAAAATTTTTGATGAAAAGCGTCTTCATTTTTTTACTATGTGTAACTGTTTTGTAAGGGCTTTGAACATTTCTTATTCGATATCGAGTTATTGCTTAGTGGATTTTCGGCTGCAGATTCTTTGCGATTTTTAGTTTCCAAATATCGGTTGGGAAAGACTGGTATCAAATGATAGTTTCTAAATATGTCTTGAATGTTTTTGAATGAACGTTTTTTTTTTTTTAGAAAAGTGAAGATGTTTGGTGCTTTTAAAAATCATTTTAAATGCTTTGTCCCTTTCTTTAAATATAAATTAGAAGCTGCAACTTTTCATGAATCAAGTACATTCAACATAAAACTGAAAGTTTCTTTCATTTAAGTGTAAATAATACGGTTTTAAGACAATTCCCTCTTATCGGATTAAAATCACACCGAAATCACCTGAAAATCGCAAAAATCGAAATGTAGAACAAGGGAATTCACATTGTTTTGAGTTCGATGAAACCGATCGTGTTATTCCAATAAGAGGTGTTAAGATCTTGCGATTTGATAACCTATTTTATTTTTATTTACCACCTAGTAAGAGATAAGGTCTATAAGAATGTTGAATGATGGAATCCGTTATAGAACAAAAGTTATCTGGGACCACAAAAGAAGAAATTGGTATTTCAAATTTCATGAACCTTATTTGGGATGCCTGCGGCTTGGCAGATCGGCTAGTTGGTGATTGCCTAAAACTTGGTTGAGGCCAGCGATGCAACTTTCTTGTCATGTTGAAGTTCTTGCTTTACCTCCTTGTGGGGGCCCAGGCCACGATTTGTGTATCCCCATATACATAAGTTAGCTAAATTGGAAGGGTGAAGTTTCCTGAAAAGGGTTACGGAGATTAGCACTCTTCGTAACTGAACTCCATCCTGCTATGAAAACCAAAACTTTTACCTCGGGTAATTAATGATAACTCGTTGACGACTTTTTGCTATTGTACCCGGACATTTTGATTGGTTTCTGGAATGGGAGGACGCAAAATGCCAGATTCCTCCAGTTAGAGAGAGAATTTAGACTGTAAAGGGTAGATATCTTAGGCTTGAGCGAAGTGCGATGGTTGGGATCGGGCAAATACAAGCCACCGATACGTAACACTGTACTGCTCTACTCTGGTCACGATACAGGAAACGCTCGAGCTTATAGCTAGCTTTCAGAGTAGAGTACGACCCGTCACCATCATACAGTGTTACGCACCGACGGAGCTCGCATCTGATGAAGAGAAAAAATGCTTTTATAGTCAACTAGGATCCGCCTACAACAAGCCTACCCGCGGAGATATTATTTTGGTTATGGAAGAACTCAATGCTAAGTTTAGCAGTAACAACAATGGGCTAAGGCAATGATAATGGTGAGAGTTGACTTCTGCAACGCCAATAGTCTTGTGATTGGTGGCACTATGTTTTAACACAAACTTTGTCATAAAATTAGCTGGGTGACGACCGACGGACAGGCAAACGTCTTCCATCCAAATTGACCACTTCACGATTAGTCGAAGCTTTAGAAGCAGTCTTTTGGATGTACGAAACAGAAGAGGCGCCGATATGGAACTTGCCCGTAACCACCACTTAATGATAGCTACTCTAAGATTGCGTACAGCTACAGTTCGAAGATCCAACGGAACAACACGAGCCCCAAATTCAACATCGCCAGACTAAAGGATCCCACGACCCGTCAACAATTTAGGGACCACCTGTCACACGAAATGAGAACAATCAGCAGCTCAGTACGTGACGACATCGAACACCATTGGAAAAATGTTTTCATTTCAGATGTTGACAGAATAGTCGGTCGGAAAAGAAGAAGGAACAACACGTGTCTTTCAGAAAAATCTTTGGCAAGGATCAATGAACGCAAACAGTTAAGGGCTAAGAATAAGCTGACCGGTACACACAGCTCAAAGTAGCACCTTGTGAATGAAGAAGACGGCACTGTGATAAGTTCGGTGGATGAGCAAGTCAGAAGGTGGAAAGAACACTTTTTCTCGTTTTAAAACCCAGTTTTTACAAACAAAGTGCACCGCACCTCCCAGTAAAGATGAGATCGTTAAGAACAACAAAGCGGAAGGACTTGATAGAATTCCCGCAAAGGTTTTACAAGCAGCGCCAACACCATCAAGCGAACTGCTTCATCCGCTCATATAAGAAGCCTGGGCCACCGAAAGCTTCCCGGGTGAGTGGTCAAGCTTCCAAAAAAAGGATATCTAACAAAGTGTGAAAAGAGGTATTTGCGATCCACCTTAAATTGTAGCAAAAGCCATACTGGAACGCATCAGAGAACACCTTGAGGCCACACTCGATGCCAAAAAAGCAGCATTTCGCGCTGAATCCTCCTGTATTGATCATATCAACACGTTGCGGATCATTATTGAACAGTGGTATCGATTACCACTGCACCTGCTGTTCATCGACTTCGAGAAGGCCTTTGATATCGTTAACAGGGAGTATATCTGGCATCCTAGAAAAACTAATTGCTATTATTAAAGCAAAATACGATGGATCCAAGTGTCACATTCTGCAAGATGGTAGGTTGTCAGACATTTTTAAAATCCGAAGCGGAGTCAGACAGGGCTGTATTCTGTCTCCAATATTGTTTTTTTGGTGATAAGCGATGTACCTCAAGCAGCTTTGTTAGGTGACGGATGGATCCAATGGACTTTGACATTCTATTTAACACACTTGGATTACGCGGACGATGTTTGCTTACTCTCTCATAGGATCATGAATCTCCATCAAATGATAACAAGTGTGGAGAGAGAAGCAAGAGTTGTGGGGCTGAAAATTAATTCCGGCAAAACAAAAATCATCAGCCTCGGAACCCGACCATCCTCTGAAATAAATATTTCCTCGCAACCGGTGGAAAAAGTGGAGAGTTCTCAATACTTTGGAAGCATCGTTTCCTTGAAGGCGGAGCCGAACAAGACGTCATCTCCGCATCGGTAAAGAAAAAGCGGCGTTCGGTATGCTGTCAAAAATTTGGAGGAATAACTCTATCAGCTTAAGAACAAATCTACGACTGTCTTGCACAAAAGTCGAATCTGTGCTTCTTTATGGGTGCAGCACTTGGAAGGTTACTTCAGCCATTACAAGAAAGCTGCAAACCTTCGTAAAGATGTCTTTGTAACATCCTAAGGATTTTCTGGCCAAACCGTAATCAAATGAGGTCCTTCGAAGAAGGACAGGCCAGCATTGCAGGCCAAGCAAAGCAGAGAAATCCACTCACACATGATGGAAGAAGAGCTGGATGACCGAGAAGGATGGCGCAGGACAGTCGAGGTGGAATCAGCGTCACTAGGCAAGAGTTGGAGGGAGCTGAAACATATCTCCGCAAACCGTACACGTTGTACGAGTACCTTAAAATGTACCATTAACAAAGAAATTTTAAGTATTGCAATTGGTTCCAATTTATTTGTTGTTAAGTTTTTCAAAGAAAGTTTTTTTCAAAAAAATGTTTGAAAAAATCAAACTGGTCTTATAATTATTTCAGTGAGTGTATGATTTATTTCTTCTAAACCAATTCAAAGGATGTTATCATTAACTACCCTGAAACACAAGAAACGAATTGTGAATTTATTTACTTTGCCTTTTACCCACCTAAAAAAATGATACAACAAATTTATTTATATTAGAAAATTCACGATAATTGTCAATTCGTGTCTCATTTTACTTTGACACTTTATTGTCAATTACACTTTTAACTACGCAATTACGTGCGAAAAACTAATATCCTGAAGTCCTTCGTAGTTTTCATAAAAGCCAACGTGTACTTCTTCAATACGTCAATAAAGCAATTAACAAATTACCGGTATAAATGTCACTTTATTTATACCTTCAGAAATATCAACACTTTTAAATTTAAAATTGTATGACTTAAGTATAACAGAAACTGACGTTTCTTTCCATGATTTATTATGACAAAGTTTAAATTTGAATTACGTTCATTGCGATAAAATTGTATTGAATTTTCCATCCCGAGTCGATCAATATTTAATTTTTTAGCACTGACAAAAATATCCTGTACAATTTGCCCCAATTAGCAAATAGAACAACTTTATTAAACTCTCACTTTTATGGTCATATGTTAGAAGACCTAAAAGAAACAAACTAATTACTTCTACAACACAATTCATTCACATTGTTCCAAAACCCAAAGTATTGATTTGAATTTATATTTTCTGCGAATTCCTCCTCCGATTACCCAATGAGCGAATTTATTTGATTTTGTACGAGGGAGTCCTTCCCGGCTTCACCGAGAAATCACAAAGAAAAATCATTAAATTGACCTGATTTTGTAATTTTATTATTTCGGGGTTGAGGTTTTCGCTCAAACCACCTCTAAATTGGGTTTATTATGGCATAATTAACTTTATTGTTTTAATAACTTCTTAAATATTGCTTAATTTACTAATGTTTAGACTTAGAGTTTGTATGATACTCACATTTAATTATATTAAAAATAAATTTTCACTATCCATAGCTTCAATGTTTTATTAAAACATAAATTGAAACTATATTTCATAGAGAAGGCAACTTTTTCTTATTTTTATCTTTTATAAATGTTAAAGGCAAAACTGTGATAAATTGAGCAAGTTCGTGAATGTTTCGGTTTACTTTAATGGTAGATTTTATTTATTTATTATAACTGAATACAAATTATTATTAATTTTTAAAATAAATCTTAGATGTTATAGGATAGAAAGTTCTATTATCAAATATAAGGATGATGTCCTGTAACTTGTTGTCCTTTCGTTGTTATTTTTCTAGTTTCCTTGACTACCGATATGAAGAGGGTTGAAATGCGCTTGTTCTAGGTTGGGACAGGCGCAGGGCATATTATTTGTTTAATATGTAACTACATTTTAAAAGAATAACTTTACTTTCTTTTGACATGAAACAATCTTTTTTGGAAACATTTCTCAAAGATAAATCTCAAAATTAAAATTGATTTAAGAAAATAAATATAAACTTAAACAATTTTATAAGATTTTAATGAAAGGGTTGGTAATTATTGAAAAATTAAAAATGGCAATGATGTTATGGGGTTGTGGTTTGTGTAGAAGATGTTTTATTTTATTCGTGTTCTTTTCGAATACAAAAATTCTTGTATCTTGGACACGAACCAAAAAATCTTCTTCGGATAATCGGATAATCGGATAAACGGAGATTTGATTTCAGAACCAAAAAGAAAAACAAATTTAAATTAATTGAAGATGGAACTGACATACAGATGGCAATATATATTTTTTTTAAAACAAAAGTTTTATTAATTGCAGAACGTGTTTATACCATGAAGAAAGATGTTTTTGGTCTCTAGAAAGATTTTTTGAAAAATTCTATTAATAGTTGTTTTTACTTACTTAAGGTGGCGCTACAGTCCGGGGCAGACTTGGAACTCAACCAACAACCGACTCCAGCCAGCTCGGTCCCTAGCTAGCTGTTTTCAGTTTCGGACGCCAAGTTAGTTGAGGTCCTCTCCTACCTGGGTGCGCCACCTGTGTCGCGGTCTTCCTCTACTCCGCCGCCCCTCGGGATTGGATTTGAAGACCTTCCGGGCTGGAGCGTTGATGTCCATTCGCTCTACATGACCTAGCCATCTAAGCCGTTGGACTTTAATTCTGCTAACCAGGTCAGTGTCGCTGTACAGCCCGTACAGTTCGGCGTTATATCTTCTCCTCCATTCTCCATCTATGCGTACGGCACCAAAAATCACCCGAAGAAGTTTTCTCTCGAAGCATCCTAAGACGCTCTCATCTTTCTTTGACAGGGTTCAGGCCTCAGCGCCATAAATGAGAACCGCGATGATGAGTGTCTTATATAGATGGTGATTTTAGATGTTTGAGAGAGGACTTTACTTCTCAATTAGCTTCTAAGTCCAAAGAAGCAGCGATTTGCAAGAGTTATTCTTCGTTTGATTTCAGTGCTGGTGTCGTTGTCTGCCAAAACTAGACATTGCTCGGTAGAGCTCTTCCCTATAGATGCTGTCATACGCGGCTTTAAAATCGATAAATAGATGGTGGTTATCGATTTGAAGCTCCTGGGTTTTTTCCAAGATCTGCCGTAGTGTGAATATTAATTTGTTTGACTTAAGTTTAGATATAGCTATCTTCACTTCGTCAAGGTCGGGTAGGCAGAATTGTTGATCTGCGTCGCCGAGGTTGAGTGGTTCTATCTCCCTTACAGCGGAATTCGGTTCGTCATCGCCGTTATATAATTTGGAGAAGTGATCTTTCCATATTCTCAGCATCGACTGCGGTTCTACCACGATGTTCCCCTGATCGTCTTTACAGGCTTCGGATCGTGGCTGGTACACTTGGGAGGTTTTTTTTAACCTTTTGGTAAAATTTACGAACCTCATTCCTGTTGTGACATCTATCTCCTCTATCTCCTCGATCGCGCGATTCTCATGCTCTCTTTTTTTCCATATAAGAAGCCGGTGTTCCTCTCTCCTCTTCTGCTCGTAGAGCTCGCTAGCAGCTCTAGTTCTTTTGTGCAGCGCCGTTTTGTATGCCTCTTGTTTCGCTGCGTGCGCTTGCTGGCATTCGTCGTCAAACCAGTGGTTTAGCTGTGGTGGCCGTGTGAAACCTAGCACTTCTGAGGCGGCATCTCTGATGGCTGCAAGACAATGTTGCCACTCGTTTTCAATGCTTAATGCAGGAAGCATAGGACTCCTTAAGAGGTTATTAGAGACTCGATCGGAAAAAGACATGGCAGTCTCTTGCGATTGTAGCCCTCTAACGTCGAATCTTCTCACAATACTTTCTTCTTTTGGCCTGGATCGGGATATCCGTAGCAGTACCTTGGCTACAACGAAGTAGTGGTCCGAGTCAATGTTGGCCTCTCGGAATGTTCGGATATCCTGTATACTGGAGAAGTGTCGTGCGTCGATTGCAATGTGGTCAATCTGGTTGACGGTTGATTGATCAGGAGATTTCCATGTCCCCTTGTGGATATTAAGATGCGTGAACTACCAGAACGTCTCGTCCCGCAGCGAAATCGACCAGCCTGAATCCGTTGTCGGAGGTAGTGTCGTGCAGGCTGTATCTCCCGATTATGCCACCAAAGATGTCTTCTCTTCCTAGCTTGGCATTAAAATGTCCTAAGACAATTTTAATGTCATAGCCAGGGCACTGCTCATATGTCTTGTCCAAGAGCTCAAAGAATATGTCTTTGGTGTCTTCATCTTTCTCCTCTATTGGGGCATGCGTGCTGCGCGCATATTAGGCTTATGTTTCCGAATTTAGCCTTGATGCGGATTGTCGTGATGCGCTCGCTCACACTGTTGAAACTCAAGACTTTTTGCCTTAGCCTAGTTCCAACTACAAAGACTTGATAGCCATAAGGATCTAGGCGTAATCTTCGATTCTAAAATGAATTTCTCAAATCACATAGACCATGCGATCTCAAAAGCAAACTCTATGCTAGGGTTTGTTTTTCGAAATTCAAAAGATTTCGAAGACCCCTATACATTAAAAGCTCTTTATTCTAGTCTTGTCCGACCACATTTAGAATATTGTACTGTTATATGGAGTCCCTTTACCGCGTCTAGCATTTGTCGTATAGAAAGAGTTCAAAAAAGGTTCACAAAGTTTGCCTTACGAAAAATATATGGTTATTCAAATGTTCCATCTAATGAGACGAGGTGTATTTTAATTGACCTAAAACCTCTTGCACAGAGAAGAAAATTAAACTCAATACTTTTTGCTTTTGATGTCTTGAATTTTAATATTGACTGTCCAGTTTTGTTATCTATGTTTTTTATTTATGCGCCTTCTAGAAACTTGCGCCCTCGTGACTGTGATTTCCTAAATGTTCCTTACCACAGTACTAGCTATGCTAAGTATAATCCTATCACAAGAGCTTGTATGGATTTTAATGAATATGATTTTGCAATTGATTTTAATATTAATAGAAATGTTTTGAAAAATATATTAGTAAATTTGTTATAATGCTATAAGTAAATTATGTATTTTATTTTTATGTTATGTATCATATAAATATTAGTCTAAATGGAGTGTGTAACTTTTAAGACGAATAAATAAATAAATAAATAAATAAATCCACACCCAAATAGACGCTGTCTTTGTTCTCGGTAGCAGTCGCCGTAGTAGATATCGCAGTCTTTTAGTTTGCGTTTGCCCGGTCCATCCCATCGCACTTCTTGGATGGCTGTAATATCTGCCTTGCAGCAGTTTAGGGCTTCCGCTAATTGTTCGGCTGCACGTGGTCTGTTAAGGGACCTAACATTCCACGTACATATCCGAAGTTCGTTGTCCTTTTTTCGTTTTCGTGGGTTGTCAACAGTGAATCTGTCCTTATCCGAGGCTTGTTGGTGCTTCGAAATTTAAGGTATTTTTTACGTGCCCAGTAAGTCACCCCGACGGCACAACCCCCAACCTGGAGGGCCAGATCCTTAGTATAACTCCACGGAAGGGGAGCCTGATAAACCGCTCCTTACAGGCCTGGGCTCCGAATATGTCGAAGAAGCCCTATGAGGTGTTCACTAAGTAGTTCAACCTTACTGGAACTGTAGACGCCACCGTTGATTCCATCTCGAGAATTCGTCTGCTGCCGCCTGGATAAGGAGAGGTGCCTTAGTGGAAACACCTCTCCCCCCTCTCTCGTTTGCTGCCCCCAACAACTTTCCACTGGGGTTGGAACCCAATCTTCAGTTGAGGTACTAGGCACTCGATGTTCACGGGGAGGTGAGAGTAGGAGTTGATAGACAGAGGTGGGTTTTGAGAAAAACCTGTGGACGCTTGTGTCCTCTTGAATGCACATGTCTACCATTTGAACATCAATAGTTGTTTTAACGAACAATAAAAACCTACAAGAAATACCACTAAGAATTGTTGAAAATAGTTTTTCGTAGAATATCTTGAAAAATAACAATGAAAATGACCTCGGGCGAATTGTATTTGATTAAAAGTTGCTATAAATTTTTATGAAATCCAATTGACATATAATAAAGAAAAACGTACATTCCGATTACACTGCAGGTCATAAGGTTAGAAGCAGTGAGAAATAAATTAGATATTTCTCCCGTTACATGATCGATTAGAAAAAAAAAACAACTATGTTAAATGAGGGACTATTTTGTTAACAACAAAATAAAAAAATTGAGTAAAGGATAAATTTAGCTCACGGAATTTTCATGGCAAATTGTTAATTGAGTCAAGAATATGCGAAAATAAATAGGGTCATTAGATTAGAAGCACATGAAATAAATGGAAATAAAATGCCAGTATTTGTATTTTGTTAGGTTTTTTATAATGTGTGCTACCACCAGCCTTCAAAATAACTTTAAAAATTTTATCTTTTAAGGATTTATAAAGAGATTCCAAGTAGACCAGAGAAATCTCATTATAGGCCAATTTGATATACCATGAATTGGCGCTTCCTTGTCATCATATTGCTTTCCTCCTGCGTGTACCTTACGTGTGAGCTAGCCCAACGCATTTTCAATAATGTCAAGGTCAGAGGAATATTTTGGCCGAAGCAGTAAGTGGAAGGTTTGGTTTGCAATAAGGAATTTTACCTCTCAGGCTGTGTGTATGGAAGCGTTTTCCTGCTGAACAATCCATGGAATTGGTCCAAAAAGCTCTCTTATATTGGAGAATACTGATTCCAGCACGGCTTTGTATGTTTCCTAGTCATTTCGTATCTTGCACTACCAACTCTATAGCGCCATACAAATAAATTGAGCCCCAGATCAAGATAACGCCTCCCTCTTTGCTATGGTGACGGTTAAAAAATCACTAGTGTCTCCTGAGGTGATGGATGTAATAATTATAACCGTCTGGCCTATCAAAGTTAAATTTTTCGTTGGAAAAAATAACCTTTCGGCAAGCGTTGCTTCTTCCTCGAGTCATTAAGTGGTGGTTTTTTCTTAAGCTTCAAGCCCTCTAAGTGTTTAGCATAGCGAATCGTTCATTTCACAGTGGATAAGCTGGCCTTAACATAAGCTTCCTCCCTTGTTTTAGCTGACGATAAAGCTGTATTTGAGGCTATTCTAAGGGATACTTCGCGTTTCGCCAAGTCTTAAGGCAGAGAAACTGCTTTTTTTAAAATAATTTTTCGAGTAAGGCGATGGTTTTTTTAATAATTGCTGACATAATGATCACTTCGATTTTTTTTGAGCTAAAGCAAAGCATTAATGACCTTTAGAGAAATAAACATCTTCCACTGTTTAACATGTTTGTTGCCCATTTCTGTTAACACTTAATCAAGAACAATTAATTTATAAATTTTATCGGAAAAAAAATATATGCACTTCACAAAACAACATTGATTTATTCACTGCTTCTAATCTAATGACTCTATTTATATTCGCATAATCTTGACTAGATAGATAAATAGATTCTCTTTATTACAAACATTTAGTTTACATAATATATATACAAAATCATTGAGCATGGCAATGCCGTCAGCCGATTGACAAAAATAAAATTTACATGTATTAAATCTCTTATTTTATTAGAATAATTAATTAAAAAAAAGAACTGAATAACTTGTAATTAACATGACTACCTTTACGCAAATATTAAAAGTCTTGATCTATTATTCTTTGTCGATATCTTAACGCAGCTTTGCAGTACATAAATAATTTTGGGACGTTCATCTCATTGAGGAGATCTATTATCTGGATAACCGATAAGATATTGGCACCTAGGTAATATCTCCAGGTTTCAGCTAAGACCGGACACCGGCCTATGAAATGTAAGGTATCCTCTCTCTTGCATGTTACATAGATCACAAATTATCGATAGATCGTCTCTATGTGGCATGTAGTTGAGGCAAAGAAGTTCACCTCTTAATCTTCCCATCATGGATATTTCGTCAACACTATATTCATCTCGAAAATAATTCCTTTCATTAAGATTATGGTTCAAACTGCTGTATAGGGTTCTATGAACTGAGCCTGTTGCTTCCATCACATATCCTTCTCTACACTTACGATCCAGATTTGCTATTAGTTCGTAAAGCCTTGGTTTCCATTTGCTTAAGTTATCGCAATTGAGGATAAGTTGCATCCCGCACCATTGACTTAGTTCCTGCCATTCTTCCAACCAGACTGTATTTCTCCTTATTATATGAAGCGCTACTATCTTTGGAAGTCTTTCATTAGACATATTGATAGCCTTAAGAATATAATCTATATGTAGCTTAAGGGTCCGTATAAACAGAAGTGGAAGTCCAGTTTTCAGCATGACCAGATAATTCGGGGCGTTGGACGGAATATGAAAGATTCTTTTAATATAATATCTCAGCAATTTTGTCCACCGTTTCATACTGCTTGTAGCCCTACACCTGAGCCGAATATAACATGATGGCTTCTGAAACTGCTTCAAAAACTCGAAATTTGGCAGTATGTCTAATATTTTTGTTCGAAAAACACAGCGATTGCGGTCTTAGCCTTTGCAAGCTTATCCTTAAAGTGGTTCTCCATGTCCAGGTTCTTAGTCTTTAGTATCCCTAGGTACCTGTACTCGTTGAGAACTTCGATTGTCTCTCCATTATACCAACATTTCTCACTGTTACGGTTACGCCCGCCCCCTTTCCCGAATATCATGACTTTTGACTTTTCTAAATTCACAGTCAAGTTCCATATTTTGCAGTAGTCACACAAGCGGTTTATCATTAATTGGAGAGATTCTGGCGAGTATGGGAGAATGACAATATCGTCGGCGAACATCAGTGCTTTGATAGCTTTTCCGGCGTACTCAATACCACAAGGTAGGCATTCTACGAGATCTTTAATAAAGAGGGCAAACAACGATGTACTCTAAATCCTTGTCTAACAACTGTCCAAGTGTGAAACCAATCTGACATCTCTTCGCCATTCCAGACAGCTGATTTTGTGCTGATATAATATATCCTTGACTAAATTAACAATTTGCCATAAAATTTCCGTAAGCTAAATCTGTCCTTTACCCAAAATTTATATTTTGTTGTTAAAAAAATACATAGTCCCACATTTACCATAGTTGTTTTTTTTTTAATCCATCATGTAACGGGAGAAATATCGATTTTAATTTTCCCTGCGTCTAACCTTATGACCAGTAGTGTATCTCTAAAAAAACAAACACTTACTATTCCAATTTTTGTTGTATACTCTTCAATGTTGCTCTTCAACAAATGAAGCAACACTTTTCAAAATGATAAAGTTGCCTTAAATTGGAATATAGCTTTATAATTTTTATATTACGTTAGGTTTTTAAAACATGACTCCTTAAAAAATATCAATAAGAACCAAAGCTAAGTTAAAATGTATGATGGAAGCATAATTCTTTGTCTTGTAGAAACAGTTTTAATAATCTTTTAGAATCTTGCTTAAATTAAATTAAATTAATTTGGGTGGCGCAACAGTCCGTTGGGAACCAGGGCCTAGTGACTTACAACTCTCAACCATTCCTGTGTGCGAGTACTGTTGTCAGGAATGGAAGGGACCTACAATTTAAGGCCGAATCCGAACGGCTAGTTTGAGAAAGCACTTTTTCATGACAAGATTTACTCTTGAAAGATTTGTCAATTCCTCGCAAGAGGCAGTACTGGCGCAAACTATTTTTTAAATTAAGGTGGCACAGGCAGGGATTGAACCCAAGACCCCTTTCATGACAGTCCAATGCACTAACCATCATGCCACGGGTACTACATCTTGCTTAGTTTTTCGAAATTATCTTAGGAATAAGTTTTCCTCGACTTTAATGGTTTTTTGAAAAACACGTTTGTGAATTTAACTTACAAGCTGATTTGTAATCCGAAGCTATAAAACTACCTATGTACCGATTTTCAACATTATTTTTATATTTTTCAATACACAACACCCGATGGAGTGTGTGCAGAAATCTTCGCTGAGTTGAACCACCTAACTCAGCTAGTCAACGAGCCCACCTGAATATCGGACGTTGAAGGTCGAGCAGAAAACACTCTTGACTTGTTTCTCCTCTGTCCCTGATAAGTACACTGTTAGTGTTCTATCTCCTCTAGGAATATCTGACCATTGTATCATATCAGCAAATTTCTCGTGTCAAAACTGTTTAGTTAAAGAAAGAGCTTCTATAAGAGAACCGTTTGGCAATACGAGAAAGCCAACTGGGACGGTCTCAATAATTACTTCAGGATCTTTAACTGGTCACTATATGTGACGTTGACGCCAGCGCTGATATGATCACAAGTTTAATTCTCCTGGGAACGCTTGGTTTGATGCGAGCTGTAAAGAGGTTATAAGGGCTAAAGAGATAAGTTTCCATTGCTATAAAGCCAACCGTAGTGAGGAAAGTAGGAAAATTTCAAACAAGCCAGGAAGTTCTGGAACGCCCATATTCGACGGACCAAATTTATACATGACCAAAAGTTACAGAAAAAATACTTAAATGTCCTAAAGGCAGTAAGAATTTTTGGTCATTTGTAAAAAACATGAGGAATTCTTCCTCTTCTTCGGTTGCTACGCTCGTTGTCAATGCCACTCCTTTTGTAAGCTCTTTAGAGAAAGCTAATCTCTTTGATGTGCAGTTCGCCGCCAATTCTACGCTGTCAGTAAGTGTTATGACTCCACCTGTACTTGAGCGAGTTAGTGATTCTATGGGACCAATCTTTTTTCGCAATCGTACTGTGGCAAGAGTCCTAAGAGATCTAAACACACATAAATCCGCTGGTCCGGATGGTATCCCCGCTATTGTTCTGAAGAGGTGTTCTTTAACGCTGCTGGCAAAACCACTGCGTAAGCTTTTTCATCTGTCCTACTCGTAAGGTCTCTGTCCGAGCGGGTGGAAAACGGCATTTGTCCAGCCTATTCCCAAAAAAGGCGAATCTTTCTCACCCTCTATCTACCGACCGATTGCAATTTCGTCCCTTCTTTCCAAGGTCATGGAAACGCTGATTAATTATCAGCTCAAGAAATATCTTGAAGATCCTAATGACCGGCAATACGGCTTTCGTAGCAATAGGTCCACTGGTGATCTCATGGTTCATCTCACCGAACAGTGGAGCAAATCTTTACATCGTTTTGGAGAAAGTAAGATTATTGCACTTGATATTTCAAAAGCATTTGATAGGGTTTGGCATCAGGCTCTCATATCGAAAATGCGTGCTTTCGGTTTTCATGAATCCCTGCTTCATTGGATTAGTAATTACCTTTCGGATCGTTCAATACAAGTAGTATTGGATGGATTCAAGTCTGAAAACCATAAAATAAATGCTGGTGTGCACTCTTTCTCATTTTTATTAATGATCTCCTGTCTGCAACATCTAATCCAATACATTGTTTCGCTGACGATAGTGCGCTTAGCTTTTTATATTCATTTTCAAATTCACACCCCCTTTCTTCGGATGTGGAACTGCAACGACAAAATATGATAAGTTCATTTAATTCCGACCTAAACAGCATTGTACAATGGGGAATAAGAAACCGCGCGGAATTTAATGCGTCGAAAACGCAATGCCTTGCCATTATCCATAAATGGCACTTGCATCGAGGAAACTGAACATATCGATATTCTCGGTATGTGTATCACCAACCACCTTTTGTGGAACGATAATATACCTACGCGATGTCGCCAAAAATGCATCAAGATGTTTAGGTTTTCTAAGGCGATGCAAGAAGTTTTTCTCGCCCTCTGATCTGGCTGTTATTTACAAGATTTATATACGTCCAAAGCTTAAGTATAACTACCATATCTGAGCTGGTGATCCTGCAACTTACTTAAGCCTGTTGGATAGTATTGAACGTAGAGCATTTAGATTGATTGGTGATATTACCATCATTACATCATTTACGTCATTTGAACATCGTCGAAATGTATCTTGTTTCACCCTCTTTTACCGTTATTTAATGGTTTATGCTCTAGAGAAATAGCCAGCTGCATTTCTAACCTTAAACAGCTCAACCGTAATACTCGCGCTTCTAGGAATGCTCATCAATATGCCCTCGAGCCCATCTTCGGTCGTACTGTCAAGTACAGAGATTCGTTCTTTAGCCGAATGTGGAATGCCTTGCCACACTCTGTCTTTCCCAGCTATTGCAATATTCAGGAATTCAAAACCAATGTGCACCGACATCTCCTTTCAACCCCTCTCTCCCTTTTCTAGTGCTCACACTGTGTCTAAATAATAAGGGTAATATATCCTCTTGAGTGTGCGCTTATTATAAAAAAAAAAAATAATTTCATCGAAATAAATAGCATTGATAAAATTCAAGTTCTTCTTCAAAATTGGCATCATAAATGTGTTTTAGATGAATTATTTTTTCTTTCAACTCTTGAGACACATGCGAGTTATACTTTTGGATGAACCTTGTAAAAGAATTTTTAATCTCAATTTCGTCCATTGTTGAAAACTGCCACAAAAATTAAAATTTCATCGTATTGAACGGACTATAAATTCCAGATATAATTGAATCAACTATGACGTAAAAGGTTTTCCAATTTCAATTTTAATTTGCTCTTCTGTTCATCGATTTTCTCCAAAATGTCTCTTTAATTTCTTTTTTTGGTTCGATTGGAACGATTCTGGAACATCGTCCAATCCAGTAGCAACTGCTTTGCATTCAGATACAATTTGATCCCATCCCTTTCGAATAATGTTCAAATCGGAGATCAAGTTGTCGAGATTTCAAATTTCAACGTCAATAGTCATGTTTTTGGCTTGAAGAATGATACTTCTTTCATTTATAGGGCTAAGAACCTTGTACCAAATCAAAGATATCAGGACGCATTCAAATTTGTGAACATATTTTAAAACGACATTTACATCTCTTAATAACTTAAGGCTTTTAATGATGTTCTAAAGTTTTCAGATGATTTGCAAATGGTTTCACTACCTCAATTCTAGCTGATCATCTTGTATTGGAAAGTTTGTGAAGGGATCCGGCACATTTTTCTTAAGAGTTTCCCAACGTTGGGCACTGCCGCTAGTGCTAAAAAAGTTGGAATACTTTTGAACAACACCACAAAATGTGATTGCGGCAACATTACAACATTCCGCTGGATCGACTCCACACAAGTCAAGGCTATAAGCTGCACATTAAATACACGGCATTCGGAATTTTGTTTTAAATATGACTTTGTGCACAATTTTCAATATAAAATAAATTTGAGATGTACGTTTAGTTAAATAAGAAAAGTGGAATAATTTATTGTAACTTTCTTTCAATAGTTCAGGGTTGCCCAATTTTTCATTAAATATTAAGAAAAATGTACGTCAATAATAAGCATGGGCCCAGATTGGCAAGCTTGTGACTGATAGATAGATAACATGCAAACAGGGGCCCGATTACGAAAGCATTAATGATTTTAAATTTTCGGGCCCCTAAAAATAAGTGGGAATATATTGAAAAAAAAACACTCTCCCCATTGCTTTCAATTTAATGATGGGTCTAGAAAATTCTGGACCCAGGGAGTTTCACCCCCTTCTCCCCTCTCGACGGGGCTGCTATCAGTTATTTGCTTTATTCGGTACTTCATCCATCCAATAAGTTAATTGACACATTAACTTCTACTTAGACTTATCCAGTAATAACGAAACGCTGTTGTGAAATTAACCTGCTAGTTATCTTCCAAGTAGCTGTGACTTTATATTTACATTCAGCCCTATCAGGCGTATCGCCCGAAAAGCTTTGCACCCGAAATATTTTTGTTCCCCCGGATTTTAAAAAGCTATCAGGAGTTTCGACCAAATAAAATTTAACTTCGAATTTAAAACTGGCAGTTCGAAAAATAGGTATGTTAAAAAAACTGAGCTCTCAATAAATTTCCCAATTCTGTTATGGAAACAGAGAATGAAATCTGAACCTAAGTTTTTTCTTGGATATAAAAAAGTATAAAACGAATGAGGTGCTGCAACTTTCTGTTAAAATTGTGACCACTGAGAGCCATGGTACGTTCTTAAAAAAAAAAATTTTGAGAAAGCGGACATACAAAATATCCCCTCCGTTCTTAAGTAGGTTGCCTTTTCATATTCAGAAAATGAACAAACCTAACATCTGAATGTTTGCTTTGACAGTTGTTGTTTACAAGGATTAAATCAATCGAATATTGGTTTTTGTATTGCAAAAAAGCAAAAAAATGTGAGTTCTTAATAATAATTTTAAAAATATAAAAATACAGAGCATAGCCATGCATATCCTTTTGCTTGAGGAAAAAAAAGAAGAAGAGGCAACACTGCGTCGAACTGTTCGGATGCAGTTAAGAGTTCACTCCAATCCGTTGTGGTAACCTGAACTATTGTCAGAATGGAATTACATTTGCAGCTTTATTTAATCTTTAATTTTAAATAATCTTCAGATTTCAACATGTCTATAGAGTTAATAAGGCAGCCTTTACGTACTTGCTAGAGGTCTTAACTGACGCATTGTCCTTAAATATACAATCCTTTGGAATACCACCCATTGTTAAACTTGCCGCTTGTTTGCGGTTGGGATAGCACAATCCTCTCTGAGTGCCGTACTTCCTCAAGTTCTGGATATATTTGAAGAAGAACTTTGTCCACGCTGGATTATACTTGGCCAACACTGGATGAGCAACGACAAACAAGCCAATTTTTTTCTAAATACAAGCTGCCGGGCGTTGTTGGATGCGTCGATGGTACCCATGTGAATATAATTTCAACCGAAGTAAATAAACATTTATTTTATAACCGCAAAGGAAGATGCAGTTTAAATGTTTTGCTGGTAAGAAGTCTTTTTTATGACTGGTCTATAAATAGGTATGGACAAATTGTTTTACAGGTATGCGACCAATAACCTAGAATACGATTTGTAGATGCTACACATCCCGGGGCTTGTCACGATTAATTTATATGGAACGTAAGTGACTTAAGATCCAAAATGAAAAATGATTACATGCAAAATAATGATATAAACGCATGGCTGTTAGGTTGTTATTTAAAATTGTAATGTTTTAAATATTTAATTCGTTTTGTTTTTGCTAGGAGACGCTGGTTACCCCTTCTGGCCATGGATTTTAACTCCATTCAGAACTCCTAAAAGTGGTTCCGTAGCGGACAAGTTTAATGAGGCTCATGCACGGTGCCGAAACATCATAGAAAGGACAAACGGTGTTCTAAAGAACAGATGGAGATGCCTTCTAGCTGCAAAGGAATTGCACTATTCGCCTGGGAAAGCAATCAAAATCGTCAATGTTTGTTCATCGCTCCATAACATTTGCATTAGCTATAAAAGTGACATACCTCTCGTAAGTGAAGAGCTTTTAAACGAAGTTGAAAATAATCGAAGTACCGAGTCAAGTTCTAGCTACCTAACTGCAGGACAGCGCATTCGTAATAACATTGCAAACACACTTTAATTAAAAAAAAAAACAATTGAGTTAAAATTTATATGATACTTTTTTTGTATAATTTTTAATTAATACTATGTTATAAAATGAAGACTTTTGGTTTTAATATTCACAGGTTCTGTTTTTAATAAAAAAAAATAATAAAAAATAATAATATAAAATTAATAATAATACAAAATTTCTATACTCATAACAAAACAAACGAAAAGTAAGTAATTCACTAACACAAAAAAAAAACAATTAACACATAAAAAACACTTTACATATTTTCTTTTCCTTCCATAAGTTTAATTTTCAGTTCTTTCAGCTCAATTATTTGTTTATTTTTTTTATTTTAAACTCAATTTCTTCTTTTCTTAACTTTTCCATTTCATGATTGTGCCGCTTCTGTTCATTTGTCTGCTCTTTTTGTTGATAATGAATGCTATCTAGTGATCGGTACACCTTCTTCATATTTTTGTCAATTTGATTGTTATGCTCTTTCATCACTACAATAGCTTCATCAACCTTCACACAAAGTGCTTTTTGGTCTTCAAGTTCTTCCATAAGAACTTTCTGCGCGTCGACTTTGTCAATCCTTTTTTTTGCCTTCTTAAAATGTTGTACTCAAAGCGGAGGCACTACTGTCGATAATTTGAGAAGGAACAGTTGGTGGAGCCGAAACAATGGTGATCTCCTCGATGTCTTCTATCTGTTCCTCTTCATATACATTTTCATCGGATGTGTAAAATGCTTCCGATTTGAACGTTTCTGTGTTCTCCAAATGAAGAGGAGGCAACAACACCATCGACTGCCGTCTTCATTCCAACGAGTTTGAAAATTGCTTCCTCAGAGGGAGAGAACTTGGTCCACCACCTGTTCCTTTTTCGTAAATTCGGTATTGGGAGGCCTTCTTATGCACGTATCGTTTTTGGTCACAACACAACAAAAATAATTTCTTACCCCCTTCCATTCAAAATCACTTTTAGGCCCAGCGCTATTCAGCTCCAACGTTAGCTGTTTCCAAGATGCAGTAATTTTGTTTTTATTTTCTTTCACGAAACCCCTCGCAATGTCAGGGTTTCCCTACATTTGCAGCAAGAGTATATCACTTTGTTTTGTGTTTATTGATTTACTCCTGAAAATAAAACAAAAATTAATAAATGTTTGCATTAATAAACATTTTAACGTTGTTGCCTTCCTGTTCGCCGCCAAAATTTAAGTGAACATTTTAGCTGTCAAGTGTGTTATATTTCTCCCGAATTGAATGCTCCTGATAAGGGGAATTTTTCGAACATCACTTTTTTTTCGGGCGAACTCAAAGTAAGGGAAAAGAAAAAGGGATTTTTTTCGGGTGGAATCACATTCGGGCGAAACTCGTGATGGGGCTGATTGTGAAACAGACCCTTAGCAGAACAATGTGTTTTTATAGAAACAGTTATTTATGCAAACAGTCCTTAAGACCAAAAGACACACAATTCTTGGAACAGAAGCAGAGCTTTTTCGGAACAACTCAAATCGAACAGAACTAATCTTATCATGTTACAAAATAAAACATGGCCGACTTATGCTTTCATATCAAAAGCTTTTCACATTGACAAAAAGAAAAACCAAAAACCCTCTTATGCGCCGACTCGTGCCTTACAACCCACAGGATAAACCAGGCGAAACCGGGCAAACACTATAATACTCTACTATGTGTCGTGTGGGTGGGGGTTGGTTTGGTTGGTGAATTGCTCTAGAAAATGAAATAAAAGTGAAGAAAGAAGAGAAAAAAAAAACAACAACAACAATAACTATACCCAAGAAGATAACACACATAACGTATCCCCCAGGAATCGTTCGCTCTTTCTCTTCATATCTTATCGTGTGTCGTGAGTCGTGAGTAGTGAATACATATATATCAGAATAGCAGTACATCCATCGCTAACCAAATGAAACCAAAAACAACAAAAAACCAACCCTTCGCTTTTGGTTCTGTTCGGCGTACGGTATAAGGCACAATCGGTCGGTCTTTAGCAGGGGTGTGCTATAAGTACGACTCTACGACGACGAAGAGTAGATAGATAAATATATCGGCGAAAAATAAAGTCAGAAAACCCAAACTGAACTCAACTCAACTACAAAAACTTAACTCACAAAATAAACGACACGAAATCCAGAACAGAAAAAGCCCAAAAATAATAACGCGCTGCTTAGCTCAGCTCTGTAGCTCTATAGTCTCTGGTCTCTGGTCTTTGGTACTCAAAATTTTCAAAACTCGCTTGCGGTTGTAGTGATAAATGGTCGCACTTCGCTCTGGAATCGATTGTTAAACGACACGACGACCGATACGACGCGGCGATATTATAAGCGTTTGAAAAATAGAAATTAAAAATACCAAAATTTATTCCTCAAAAAAAATTAATTTTATCCTAAAAATGCTTATATCTAGATAGTGTGTATGTTTTTATTGTTTTCTAATTTACAAATTTAAATATTGAAAATATACATAATAGAAAAATATAATAACGTTTTCAATTCATTCAAGAAAATAATGAAAGAAAATAAAAAACAAAAATTAACCTAAAAAGTGCTTGTTTCGAATTTTAAGCAATTTTCAGAAATGTATTTTTAAAAAAATAAGTTGATAACCGTTTTTTTCGAGTTACGACGATTTTTCATTCAATTCGCGGATTTTCAAGTGAAAAACAGCTCCAAAAATATAATAAGAATAAAATACAACAAAATGAAAAGTTAAGTGAAGAAAATAGATATACGTAGATGGGAGAAAGATGATGGTGAAAATGATGATGATAATGATGAAAATGGTGATGATGATGATGATGATGAAGTGATAGTATAGTTGAGCTTACATACATACATATAAAAATACATATATATTATATAAAATATCTCTAAATGAAGAGGGAAACGACGACGACGTCGACGACGAGATATCCCAAAAAAGAACGGAAGTGTTGAGTGCGTCGTTTTATTAAGAAGACGTTGACGGGTTTTTTATTTTATCCGTTCTCGTTTTGATCCGAGCGCTCGGTTCCTTTTCGGAGGCGATGAAAAATAAAGTTAAATGAAAGAATTGAAAATACAAAGTTTTCTCAGTTTTTCCTCAAAAATGCATTTTCTAAATCACATTCAAAAATTTCATCTAAAATAAAACGAAACACAAATTAAAAAAAAAAGAAAACACATAGCAATGGGAGTAACGACCACCGAATTTTCACTATTGGGACCATTTTGTGGATAAGCGAAAAATAAAATAAAAATAAGGGAGATACAGCACAATAACAACAACAACAACAACACCACACCACACCAATCAATTGAGGACGACAAAAATGACAATATACAGTAATATATTGTTTTAAATTTTTACTAAAAAAAGTAAGTTTTATTTCTGGGGTTTAAAATTTGTGTAAAAGAATTTCAAAAATTCAAAAGTTTTGGTAAAAATTTCGGGGTTCTTAGTATTTTTTCCCTTCGTTTTTTGAAAGCTCCATCGGAATGTATCCAGGTTTTTCCTGGCAAGAGAAGAAAAAGTTATAAAAAGATCTTAACTTGGCTTTTATGAATTAAACCCTTACATTAATTTTGTGTGAAAAAATGTCATTTAGGAAAAAGGCTTGAAAAAATAAAACATTCTCTTTCAGGGGATGTATGAAAATTCGTAAAATTTATTTATTTCTTTTTATTCCCATTTTAATTGAAAAAAAGAGGGTTGTTGGGGGATGGTAGGGTGACAGTGAGGGGGGGGGGGTGGAACGAGGGGATTCGTAAGAAGGGTAGTTGGATTGGAGTATGGAAGTTTTGCGAGAAAAAGAGAGTAAAAAAGAAACACACAAATCGATCGATGAGGGAAAGAAGGAATATATTTTATTTTCTTTTATTTTTTCCTTTTTTTTTCCTGCGTTCGTTTCGTTTCGTTGATTTTGTTTTTGTTTTTGATTTTCTCATTTTCTCCCTTTTGGTACGTTACGTCGTCTCGTAGGTATATTTTATATATTTTTTAAGGGTGAGTTTTATTTTTCTCTGAAAATTGATGGAAAATGAGAGCAAAAGAGCGAGCGCATTAGAGAAAATGCACTCACGTGTGTATACTTTAAAAGGAAATTAGTACTTGTACTTTTTTTTTGTTGAACACACCCCCTAACTTGGAATGGCTTAGATTTTTGTTTTTGATGATTGAAAGTTGCATTGCTTTGCACAATACAAATTGTTTGATAATAATTACATTGGAATTGCAATGAATATTTAAAAAACAAAAACTACGTACATGCATTGAAAAAGTTTTTTAAATTTTTTTGTTTTTGATTTTGTTTAACAATAAAAATTCCTTTTATTATAAATAAAAATAGATTTCGCTTCATTGGAGTGTTAATATAGTGCGAGTTGGTTGATATATCTATAATCACATACATTCATATGAATGAACATACATATGTAGATATAGAGTTTTTATGGGATTATTCTAAAATTGGGTCAGTAGATTTATACGTATGTAGGTTCATACATATATTCGTATATACATGAATTAATTCACGTAGGAAGTTTAATTTTTTTAAAAACATTTTCTATTGTAAATGTGCTAACAACGGTTTGTTTTTTTGGGAAGGATTTAATTTAATGAAAAAGTTCTACATAGCTATTTTAATAAATTATTGAATTGGAAATTATTGTTTTTTGTTTGGGGTAAATAATCTGGGTACACAAAAATTGATTTTTTACTTATAAAATATAATCGTTTTGAAGATTTTTTTCTGATCTCAAGAACTTGTCAAGTACAAATTAATTATGTGCAGTTACTGCACCATTGAGTAATAATGAGAAATTCAAAAAATATTTATTTTATAAAGAATTTTTCGATCTCATATAATTTAAATTTGGAAATACGTTTTTAAGGACTGATTGGTAGGATGTTTTTCTTATGGTTCAAAACTATAAAAAGAATTTAATTATGATTTATTATTTGATATTCCTGATTTTTATGTGCATACAAATTTGGAACAGGAAAATAACATGCGATTTGAAAAAGTATTTGTGATTGAAATTGGAATGGAATTACTTGAGGTAAAACGAGGAGCAGAACAAAAAATTGAATGGATGTAAGAAGTAGAGAAGAATAGTTATTTCAAACTACTTGAAAAACATAGGCTAAGTTAAGATGCCCGCGTTGTTATTTTCTTGTAAGAAGTTTTTATATTATTTTGTTGGAAATAAATATTCTCTGGAGTCTTTAAACCAAATGCATTCTTTCCATTCGTGCCCATCTGACGAATTTTTTAAAAACTTTATTAAAATATGTATAAATAACAACATTTTGTGTGAGAGAGACTTACTACTTTTTGAAAGTTTGTATGTCTTATTAAAAAACGCAGTTTGAATTTTTCTAAGAACATTATCTTTCGATAGCAACAAAACTTTGCATAGAATAAAATAATTTTGAAGTCAATACCTCCATTTATTTTTTAAATATTGGAATCAATTTGTACCAATTTTACGTAGCATATGGTTCAAAAACAAAAGAAGGGGTTGATGGAGGTGTTTACTCGAACGACTGAAATTAAGTCTCTCATTCCGCCTTCCCAATCATTGTAGTGTGTTCCAGGTGGAACTATTGGCGATAAAAGAAGACTTTCCCTGGCTTAAAGAAAACCATCTGATATCCGTATTTTCTCAGATAGTCTCTACAAACTCTATAACAGTCCATAACTATCGATCATCACTAATGGAATTGTCCCAACAGTTAAATATTCACCTTTGCTGGGTGCCGACACATTCGAGGTAATTGTAAGGCAGATAAACTCGCCAGGAACGGTACAGTGCAGCCCATCCTACCACGTTTGGCAAAAACTGGCATACCAATCGCTACTTGTAAACTCTTGGTAATGCAAGACGCACAAAAAACATTTGGCCAACACTGGATTTAAAACGTTCAATGTGCTTGATATCTCTAAGCAGATCGCATATAAACTCTATAATAGGTGTCATAACCGGACACTGTCTTATAGGAAAGCACGCCACGCGACTAGGCGTATTCTCAAAAGACTTTTGCAGAAGCTGTATAGACGAGGAAGATGAGGAAATAGTTATTCACCTTCTCTGTACATGCCCTGCTCTGGCTCGAAAACGTAAGAATTACCTAGGAGAATTCTTCTTTAACGATCTAGATCATATCAGCATAATCAGCCTCTCACGTTTCGTAAGGGACTCAAACTGGTTTCTTCAGCTTAGGAGAAAGCCTCAAGATTCATGAGGTATCACAATGGACCATTAAACTGCTGTGTCCGTTTTTGCATTTGTTTTGTAACAAACGATACTTTGATTTTTAATTTTTTTTTGAGTTAGGTAATATCATTTTTGCCATATATGTTTTGAAGTTTTTTGATTTTTAAACAAAACGTCAAAATTGTTATATTATATTATATAAAAAGAGGGTGGGATGCGACCCACACTGATAACTTCCCATCCCGTCTGTCGATTTGTCTTGCTTAAAAGTTTGTCTATATGTACTCGCATCAATTTTTACCCAATTTGTGCACTATTTTTTGTAGATTTTATTTTTTATGAAAAAAACGGACTATTGGATTTTTATATAAAAATTACTGAATATTGAAAACAATATTTTCTGTGAAATAAAATAAGTTTGAAGCCAATATTTTAAATTTTTGAAAAGCTATTTGAGCCGAAAGTAAACTTTTACCAAGTTTTAGTATTGTTTTTTTTTTTAGAGTTTTATTTTTTGTAAAAAACTGTCAATTCGAATTTTTTAAAAATGTTACCAAATGTTGAAAACAATATTTCTTATAAGAAAAAATTAGTTTGAAGCCAATATTTAAAATTTTCGAAGAGATATTTGAGTCGAAAATCAATTTTTACCAACTTTTTTAAATTTTTTTTAGATTTTTATTTTTTATAAAAAAAAACTGTCAATTAGATTTTTCTCAAAATTTTATCAGATGTCAAAGCCATTACTCTTCGTTGCACAAAATTGTTTTAGAGATGAAATCATATCTCAGTCGTAAAATTTTGAAGGTGACAAATTTTTTCTTTCAGTTTTATTGATTTATAAAAAAAAACCGTTATATTGATTTTTTTTTTCAAAAAAGATACCTGTTTGGGATCACGTTACAATATATTATATAAAATTTAATTCAAGTCTCTAGCGTTTTTAGTTCGTAAGATATTTAGGGTTAACCAAAATTTTTTCCTTTTTTTTAAACTGCTATGGTAAAAAAACCACCTACGCAATTTTCTTGAGAGCCCTTTCTGCATCTTTCTGCACGCACTAACTATCATGCCAGGGGTACTACTATCTTCCAACTTATTTTAACTTATAACAAATATTGTTTTCAACATTCGGGAAAATTTTGAAAAAAAATATAATTGACAGTTTTTTTTACAGAAAATAAAAAAACTAAACAAAAAAACTAATAAAACTTAGTAAACATTTATTTTCGACTCAAATAGCTTTTCAAAAATTTAAAATATTGTCTTTAAACTTTTTTACTTCACAGAAAATACTGTTTTCGTTGTTCAGTGGTTTTTAAATAAAAATCCAACAGTCCGTTTTTTCATAAAAAAATAAAATCTACAAAAAATAGTAGGAATAGATGATAAGATATTACATTAAAAAAAAATAACGTGTTGTTTCAACTTATCCCCACATGGGGCTAGTTGTAACATAAGTAGGGGTAAGTTGTAACACGAATTATAAAAAACTAAGAAATATTTTTAATGAACATTATTATTTTATTAAAATCTGATAAAAAAAACATAACTCTTAATTCAATTATATAAAACTTATGCTAAGGAAAATATATTATTTAAATATGTTTTGTAAAAAAGCAGCCCTAGTTTTAATTAAAAAAAAATAAGTTCAAAATAAAAAATCACAATTCATTCATCAAAAAATATAGGACTAGGAAGAAGAATCTTTATCCGTGTCACAGTTGAGGCATACGTATACACGAAGAGATCTTTTTACGCACTTGGTGGGGGCAATTTTCCCCTGGCAAGCTTTCAGAAAATGCCCCACAATAAACGAGATACAAACTTTGTTGGTCATCATCATCTTCTAATGGAGAGGCTACCTACCTTCTTCTTCTTTTTTTTTTTTTTCCTAGGCCCCTTTTTAGCTGCGTTCTTGGTTCTTTTTTTGGCCAGAACTTTGTTTCTTTCCTCCAAAATGGCTGCTTTCTCGGGTATATCCGTCAAAATTGCCATTTTTCTAACCATACGAGTTATATTTTTTTTCGCTGCCCTGCCTTTAGTAAAGGCCTTATATGATCGGGTGGGAAATTATTTATTTGTAGTTCGAATCCGGATGGTCCCGGTGAACATGTAGGTATCGGAACAGGGTCCAATGATAAAAAAGGTTCAGTAACTGAAGACTGTGCCACAAGGAAGTGTGTTATTAGATTCTGTTGGATTTGGCCGATCAGTTACAAACGCCGACAAGAAATCATGATCCTGAAAAATGTATTCGTTCAGGGGAACGATTCCAGTCTTCTTAAATCCATTTTGTATGTTTGTCGGATTTAGGGCTAAGGGCAGAGCTTTGCTTCCGATTGACGAAATATCATGCACTGTCATTGCTTTCCGGAATTATTATGCATTTAGGCATCTTGAGCGATCACAACGATCAGTAAAAGAAGAATCGAGGGGTAAGTTTTAACATGTTACTATTTACCCCGCAAAAACGTTACAACTTGCCTCACCATGAAATTTCGCACAAAGAAATTAATATATAAAAAACCGAATATCATACATATATAAGATATACATACAAAAACAACAAAAACTATGATGGATGTCTAAAAAAACAACCACCACGCTATCTCTTCTGTGTGAACAGGAAGTCCAAAAATACAAACAAAAAAAAAAGTTAGAAACCTGCTGTTTTTTGGGACCACACACAGAACTTTTCTCGTTGACGTCCAATTGACAACTGTAGTAGTGACGCTGATAGATCTGGAAGGGGAACCCTATTTTTTTTAGCTGTTACTTCTTACCCCTGTTACTTTAAGCCCCACTCTCCCCTACGCAAATTTTTGTAAAAATTGATTTTTGGTTCTTCAAATCTCTCAAATTAATTTTATTCATCCAATCTGTAAAAATTTAAGAAATGCTACTAAAATTGATAAAAATTGGTTTTCTACTATAAATCTATTTACCAAAACTAGATTTTCAACCTTAACTGTTTCTTTATATGAAAACATTTTTTTTTTAATTTTTAAGAATAATTCATCAACAACTTTCTTAACCCAACACGTAAACCTTCAAACTTTTAAGCAAGACCAATCGAAAGACGGGATGGGAAGTTATCAGTGTATGTCTTTTTTCTTATTTTCTTGGGTAAATGATATTCAAATTATAATCCAGGTTTCTCACACATAGTTGCTTGTACATTTCCGATTGCTTTCTGCTTCAAAAAGAACTTATAGACTTAATGGAGGGTTAAACAATAATTATTTGTTTTTGAATTTCTCAAATAGCCATTTATTTCATTTTTTCGTAACTAGTCTTCCCTTTTTTCATTCTAATAAAATTGATATTTGATCAAAAACTCCATTTTGATTTAAACATTGGTTTTATATTGGTTAAAGAAATTAACTGACCTTTACAATATTAAATTTTCCTTTAATGTCTCTGTGCGATCCGTCTTAGAATACTGTTCTGTAATATGTAGCCCCTCCTACAAGGGTTTCTGTCGTCCCATATACGGCAAATTTGCTTGGTAACACATCTATTTATTCAAAAAAGCGCCTAGTCACTAGATATGATTTTCCGGTTAAATTTGAGAATCTTCCAAACGATACGAAGCCTAGTGAGCAAAGAAACGTAGTTTTCTATGGCCATGAACTTTGAGCTCCTGGGTCAGTTGGATCTTGTACAGGTGTAGTCCTAAGCCCTAATGCAAAATTCGCCAAGTTGAATTCTGCGAAAGGCCGAGTTCTTGTGCACGGCGAGGAAAAGACTGCCTCGGTTCTGCTGTACACTATCACGGACCGCGGCGATGTTACTGGCCGATAATGCGTTCCTTGAAGTAGGGTGTGGGCTGATTGTTAACTTAATCGATCCTCTCAAATTTAGCCACCAAACGTTGAAGAGTCGATTATAAAGGGCCACCACGTCTACCTTAACATGGCCGCAATGCGCGTAATGTTTGCGTTAAAGAACACTCATTTTGATAATACAGTTCTTTCATTCGAACGTGATATTCAATTGTGTAACTTGCGATGATGTGGCATAAACAACTGAATAATAAAAAAAAGATTTGACAGATGATGCCACCATTATATAACTATTTCTACTGAATATTGAAGGAAAGAATAATAAACTTGGAAGACCGCTACGGATTTCATTAAACAAAATGCTAGTTCATGAATTTAGACAACCTCAAAAATTCTTATATACATGGTTTTTTAAATTAAAAGAAGAAGTCTGATATTAATTTTGAAGTCGGATTTCAAATAAGGCTTTCAAAATTCATTAGAAAAGTGCAATTGTATTGCCAGGAAGAAATCCTTGTAATTTTTGTAAATAAGAAAACAATATAGATATACTCTGCCACAATAAAAACTTATAACCATATTTTGCGGGTAATTAAAGATGTGTCAAACTAAAAAAAGTGTTTTAAATAAAAACAAACAAAAAATCGGACTAAAAATATTGACCAGGTATAAATGATATAAATTTAAATTATTAGAACATTAATTTATTTAAGATATAAATTATAAAAGCTTTTAAATACTTACTTCATCATCATCAAATCAATCAAAATGTTCTCTTGAGAATTCAAACTTTTTGTTTAAAAGGGAACATATTAAAATAAACTAGGAATAGATATGGTTAGACCATTTAAATTTATATAAATAAAAAAGAGACTGGGGAACGACCTTCATGAGTAACTTCCCACTGATGCCCAAAAAATTTGCAAATGAATTTCTTTTAAGGAACTTTTCACATTTCCCGTTTCAAGGTCCCTTGAATCTAAAGAAAAGATTTTTAGAGAGATGTCTATGAGTGCGTGTGTACGTATATTCTTACGTCAGTACGTTCAGAAAACTTTTTTTGTTGTATATATCTCAAAAACAGTAAAGATATCGACTTTTAAATATATTTTGTAATACAGATAATAAGACAGAAAGATGCAAAAAGGACTTTCGTCCATAGCTCAAGAACCAGAGGAGATATCGATTTCAAATAAATTTTGCTATACAGAATGGGCTCTCAAGAAAATTGCGTGGGTGGTTTTTTTTACCATAGCAGTTTGAAAAAAAGGTGACAATTTTGGTTAACCCTAAATATCTAAGACTAGAGACTTAATTAAATTTTATATAATATATTGTAACGTGATATCACAGAAATATATTTAAAAAAAATCCATTTAACGGGTTTTTTTATAATTAAAAAAATCTGAAAAAAATTGTCATATCCAAAATTTTACGACTAAATTATGATTTCATCTCCAAAAAAATTGTGTGCAACGAAGAATAATATTTTTGACATCTGATAAAATTTTGAGAAAAATCGTATTGACAGTTTCTTTTATGAAAAATAAAAATTAAAAAAAATATTGCTCAAAGTTGGTAAAAATTGAATATCGATTGAAATATCTTTTCAAAAACTTGAAATTTATTCTTCAAACTTATTTTATCTTATAAGGAATATTGTTTTCAACATTCTGAAAAATGTTGAGAATATCGAATTGACAGTTTAAAAAAAAAATAAAAACCTACAAAAAAAATAAATAAAAGTTGGTTAAAATTGATTTTCGACTCAAATATCTTTTCGAAACTTTGAGATATTGACTTTTATTTACTTTTATCTATCAAGAAATATTGTTTTTAACGTTCGATAAAATTTTGAAAAAAAATCGAACTGACAGTTTTTTTACAAAAAAAAAAAACAATACTAAAACTTGGAAAAATTTAATTTCGACTCAAATAGTTTTCAAAAATTAAAAATATTGGCTTCAAACTTATTTTATTTCACAGAAAATATTGTTTTCGATATTCAGTAATTTTTATATAAAAATCCATCATAAAAAATAAAATCTACGCAAATTTGCTAAAAATTGATACGAGTACATTTAGGAAAACTTTTAAGCAAGACAAATCGACAGACGGGATGGGAAGTTATCAGTGTTGGTCGCACCCCAGCCTCTTTTTTATTATAAATTATGACGTGATTCCAAACTGATACAATTTTAGAAAAAATTAAAATAACGTTTTCTTTTCAAAAAAACTGAAAAAAAAATAAGTGTCACCTCGAATATTTTACTAACAAAAAATGATTTTATCTCCAAAATAATTATATGCATCGAAGAATATCGTTTTTGACATTTGGTAATATTTTTAGAAAAATTTAATTGATATTTTTTTACAAAAAATAAAAACCTTAAAAACTTCACTTAAAGTTGGTAAAAATTAATTTCGGCTTGAATATGTTAATATATTGGCTTCAAAACCATTTCATTTTATAAAAAATATATTTTTCAACATTAAGTGAAAGTTATAAAGATTGAATTGACAGTTTTCTTACAAAAACTAAAAACACATAGAAAACTTTACTAAAACTTTTTAAAAATTGATTTCAACTCAAACATCTTTCAAAAATCAAAAATTTTGGCTTCAAACTAATTTCATCTTGTAGAAAATACTGTTTAAATAAGATTTTTATAAGAACATATAAAAATAAACAACATACATACATGTTTATACGGAGTCAACCAAATATAAGAAAATAAAGAGAAATCGAAAACAAGAACCCTGGATCAACAGCGAAATAGTCGATATGTTTGTAAGAAAAAGGATGAGTTCTATAGAAGATGGAAAAATAGTCCAAAAAGCCAAAGTTATGAGCGCGAATACAAAAACTTCCGAAATTTTGTAAACAAAACCATCCAAATCATAAAAGCCAACTTTTATAAACAAAAATGTATAAATGCAAAATACGACCCAAAGGAAGACATGGAGCGTGATAAATAAGCTTTTGGTAAGAAAAAAAAGCTTCATTCTATGAAGTTATACAACACAACTTTTCGACCAACATCAATGGTAAAAAAAAGTATTGTGGAAGAATTTGCAGATCGATTTGCAAACCAAGTAGTGAACATTATGCATAGGTGCAACATTAAAACACAAACGATGAATCATGAAAGATTACAAGTACAGCACAGTATTTTTATTAAAGTGGCCAGCACAAAAGATATAGCAATATAAACACCAAAAAAGGACCTGGAGCAGATAACATAAGACCAATTGATCTACAAATGAACGTTAAAAAGTTTGCACCGGTTGTACAAGCCATAATAAATCGTAGCATAATCCAGGGTTGTGCACCAAAACTTATGACAACTATTCGCCCTATTTTTAAAGAAGTGAAAAAAAGCAAAATCGAAAATTATAGACCGTTCGCTGTCATGTCAGCCGTAGAAAAATGCTCAGAGGAAGTTATTGTCAAACGACCCAATTTATTTGTAAACAAACATCAAATCTTGCACCCAAATCAATACTGATTTCAAAAAAGAAAGAGTGCGAAAAAGCTGTTAGGAGACAAATGAAGGCCTTAATCGTAATCATCATAATCCTTTTCATAGACTTCAGCAAAGCCTTTGACAACCTCAGCCCAGCAAAACTTCTTGAAAGCTTGAACAAAATTGGTATCAGAGGATGTTTACCAGACTGGCTCAAAATTCGATTAAGGTTAAGGTAACATTAACTTTGAGTGACGAAAAACATACCGTATATGGCCTTAGACAAGGCTCAAAACTGGGATAGATTTTGTTCATACTTTATATTAATGAACTACTAAGATAGTGTTAAACTAATACAGCTTATGCATATGCAGACGTTATAGCCATTATAGTCAAACACAAAAGTATGAAATACTTCAAAAACATTTTAATAATACAGTACTGTCTGGGTAGCGTGAACTAATTATTGCACAGACTGTCCATGCAAACCAGGTTGTTCACACTATCCAATATTTTACTCGCCAAGAAAAACACACTTTGACAACAGTTTCCGTATACTTTAATTGCAGTTTTATTTTACAAATAAATTATGAAACCAATCTTTGAAAATATCGGTAGTCATCCATGCATTCTTGGAGCTACGGTAATCAACAGGAATGTCAACATTTTTGAAGCAACGAGGTTTTTTGGGTTTTCCAATGATCATCGGCTTAATTTTGTGAAGACCAGTAGTTAGTGCATGCTAAGAATGTAATTCTGGCTTTTTCAACTTTTTTACCTGGAACAGTTTTTTCTCCTCTAGCCACATACGTTTTTACAGGCAACAACTTCCAAAACAAACCCGACTCATCAGCATTATAAATAAGTAGTGCCATGACCATGAACTGGTTATCCATTTCAACGGAAAGAACTTTTCAACATTTATCACCGAAACGATCACTGTCCATTGCCAGCCAACCAATCGAAATCGTCATAAAGCTAAAGTATCTCGGAGTTATCATAGACGAACATCTTCTTTGCCGTGAACATTTTAACACTTACGCATTCAACTAACTTGCCTTGGTTTATGTTAAAAGATTTTCAAACTTCGAAGTACTTAAGCAAGTTTTTTATTCGCTCACAGAATCGCGAATTCGATATGGAATTCTGACCTGGGGAAAAGCTTCAAAAACACATCTCGATAAGATACTGAATTTCCAACATCGTCTGATTAAACACATTAAACCTTCTTATGCACACTTCAAAGTTCTAGATGTAAACGCATGACTATTGACTAATTTACAACATTATATGACCAAAGATTCTAAATACAAGAAGAAGAGCACTTGGAATGCTTAAAATGAAATTAACTTTCAACTTATATGGGAACAGATTTAGAAATGTATTTTGTTCTATAAGCCAATTAAGTAATGCTAAATACCTAATGGATTATATAAAGTTTGTTATTCTCAAAATAAAATTTCGATTGCATCACGCATTCAATCACTATGTAAAATAAAATAATACCTATTGTTTATAACCGCCTGCAGATACGCACTTTGCTTTGTGGGTAAACATTATAAATCTTGAATATTTGTGAAAATAAAGAAACCTTTCAATTTGAAATTAAAATTAAAATCTACTAAAAATAGTACGCAAAATTGGTAAAAGCTCATATTCGATATCTTGTGAATAAATAAAGGTATTGACTCCAAAATGATTTCATTTTGTGCTACATTTTGTTGTTTTCGTTAGTTATCTAAGAAAAACCCAATCTTTATTTGTTTACATAAGAAAAACAAATTTTCACCCCCTTTTTCTGGAAAGATTTAAATAAATTTTCACCAATTTTTAATTGTTGTTATAAGATTAACTATGGATTTTTTTTTTAAAAGTAAAACGAAATGTATTTCTGTCATTTATCTCTGTAGGTTGGTTCTTGAGACATAAGATATGTAAGACGAAAAACTATATGGCGAACGGTCATACACACGCACACACAGAAATCCACCCAAAACTCATGGAAACGTCAAAATATGTCAACATTTCCAATTCGACAAATCAGACCGATTACAATAACTTCCAACTGGAAGTTAAAAATATCAACATTTAAAAGTGAACCTGTGGCGTATACTTACTTTTTTCTTCTTCAAGGAATATACTTCTGTGTCTCTTAATGGATTATAATAAATTGTAGTATTTTTGTTTGTCCTAAAGACTTAAAGCTGCGGCAACCCTATTCTCAAAAAAAAAGATCTCTTCCCTCACTTTCAAACACCCCTTCTGTAATTAAAATAGAAACAGATTTCTTGCTACAATTCTCGTACATTATACATAAAGTTACTAATGAAAAAGAAAGAAAGAAATAAAAATTGCAGATGCTTAGGTACATATATTTGTATTTTAGAAATACATAAGAAAAAGAATATAATCCTTGTTTATAGGAATATAAATGCATACTTTAGATGTATATGTATATTGTATATATAGCCATTTAACAACAAAACACAGTATGTACTTGTACTTCCTTCTTTTAAGTATTTAAGTTTGTGTGGTTGGTTTGTTGGCTGGCTAGCTGGCTGGCTGGCAGGGTTTTGGGTTGGTTAGGCTTATGGTTGAGTGATGATGATGATGATGATGATGGAACTTGGTTTTGTTGTGTTGTTTGTTTCAATAAAGAATCTATCCAAAACGAATTTCCCTTTAAATCATGGCAAACCTCAGAAGGTAAAGCAAAAGCAAGGACAAAACACAAACAAATACAAAACAAAAATCTGTCCGTTTCTTGTATGAAGTTGTATGTAACTGTATACAGATGTATAAATTATGTATCTAAATGTCTATGTACATATATTTTACTATGTTTTGTAAAAATATATAAAGATATTGCCAATCTCTCCATAGTCCCTCATTTTTGTGGTCTGTGGTCTGTCACATTGTTTTCCATCCACATGCCATGTCACTGCCATTAGTTCAAATCGAGCGAAAGAAGAGAGTTCATGGAACCGTTATTTCCATTTCAATCCTCTGAACCTCCGAGCTCCGAGGTTCAAGCTCCGAAGCTCTGAATCCACATGAAAACTGCCATCATTAATCACTATTCGTGTAGACGGACAAAATGTGAGTCTCCCGCACCCATGCCTCATAGCTTCAAATCAACCAGCCAGCCAGCTAGGAGAATTAGAGATACCAAATGCCCACAGCTACAACAACAAACAACATAAACCTTATAATAGAGACATTAAAGTTGTAAACTACTATATTTAAAATAAATTTTTGAAAGAGCAGGGAACTGTATACATATATACCTATCGGATAGTTTGCTGTTCTTTTTTGGGCTAAATTGAAGATTATCCTGTATCAACCCAATTCAAAGCTCTTTCTCTTCCATCTGTATATATTCTTGCATCATCCCATGGAATTGTCTCCATCACATCATGCATCATCCCCCTCTCAAAAAACCCAACCTCAATCCCAGTCCTCATATCATATACCGAGTACCTACCTACGACCGACGACGACGACGACGATGACGACGTTACGTATCTGTAGGATAGGAATGTAGCTTCAGCCCGTTTTTTGAATTACTAAAGCAAATTATAAATCAAGGAATCTACGAGCCAAAAGGGAATAAGACGAGGAATGTTATGTGTGACACAGAAATTCAAACCAACCCAAACGAAATGATGAAACGCAATCGTCGTCGTCGTGGAGAATTGTGCCAAATGCCTATGCATCATATGCATCAAGAGAAGAGTAAGGGTTGCAGTAGGCAGCGGGTTTGAGAACCAACGACGCAATGGCCCTGCTATAATTCTGGAACTGATGCCTGGTGCTGTGTTGGAATTAAGCCGAATCAGACAATAGGACTCGCAGCAATCGTGTATAACACAGTTGCAGGCTTTTTGGTCTTTATTTCATTTTTGTTCGTGTTGTTTTTCGTTTGTCATCCCTTTTTTAGGGGATGTTTTATGTTTTGTTCATTGTCTGCGTCTCGTCGGTCGTCGAGTCGGTTGGAGCATTCGGATTGCTGCGTCAGTGGTAACATCAGCAGCGAGCAGAGAGAACAGCGGGTGCAGTGTTGAGGATGAAGACCGAGAATGACGAAGTGGGTGGCCGGCTGGCGGCGGACGGCGGTGGTGGCGGGATCACATGCCTAATTTGAATGTTTGTTCAATTGTTTTTATTGTTTTATTCTATTTTTATATCGATTCGTTTATAATCCGGGATAAAATTTGTATTCTGCAATTTTGAGTCTTGGGATAGGTTATGGTCAGCATGTGAAGCCAATTCTGAGGTTATGATGGGCCCTGGCGCAGTAGTCGTACTTGCATATCATCATCATCTAATGGCGTCCATCATTCTTTTATAAATATATGGATACTTAAAGTATCGACTTATGTACATAAAAGGGTCTAAAATGAAGCAAGCTTTGAAAATGATGGATAGGGACATTATGGTGGATACTGGACAGCGGCGCCCTCCTCAACATAAGGGTTGCTGCATATAGAACTTTAGCTGAGCTGGCTTTTTTGTGTGGGGATGTGTCTGCGCTAATAAATCATTGCTCAGGGTGGCGTGTTGATTTTGTGTTTTGATTAAATCAGTTGCCTATACTTTATATTCACTCGTTGGTATAAATTATGTTTTCCATCGATATGTGGTCTAGTGGGGCGAATACGAATTAAATTATTAAAGAGAGCGTTTTTGTTGTTTTCATTCGCTCTTTTCCTTTCTCTATCGAGTTGTTTTAACGATTTATGGGCTTTTATTTTAGAACAAAATCATCCCACTTACATACGTCCGTCCTACCCACATCCTATAGACCTACATCCTACACACGTATGTATATGTAAGTAGTTCCGTTTCTGATTTTCCTGCCTATTTTATTATTGTGTATCTGTAGGAGTGTAAATTTCTTTTATTAAAACAAAAATGGGGTTGGTGTGGATGGGAGGGTTGGGGTGGTTGGAGAGTGTAATAAAACATTGTTAACCAGTAAATGATATGTTATATTGCTCGTATGGCTATAAAATATTTAACTTTGTGTTCTTTCGATTTGATTTGATCTTTTTTTTCTCTGATTCGGTTTTTGTTTTTGGTTTTGAAGCAAAAATATAACGATTATTGTTGTTTGTTGTTTTGGTGGGCGGTAGAAAGTTTCATGTTTTTATTTTGAGTAAGTACTCAGAACTATATCCAAAACTATATCTACAAAGGTATCGGAAATGTGAGAGAGTTCAAATATGGAACTTTATACTTGAAGCTTTTAAATATAATTATTTTCAAAATAATAAATGATTAAATATTTGTCTTTTTTTAACATTTATGGTATTTAAGTATAATTTTTTTTAAACGGAGATTCTTTTGTTGTGACATTTTTGGTTTTGAAATGAGCTGATGGTAGAACCAAAAATTTAATTGCAATTGAGATATTTAAAGAACGTCACTTATTTCTCGCTGATATGAATTAAAAAATACCAGTAAATGGTTATTAACGAAAAAATTGACACCCAAGGGTAGTTTGGTCATCATAGGTACGTGGTTTCAGGTTTTAACCGATTTTGTTCATTTTATTTAATGGATATAAACTGTCAGGCATTTATGATTTATATGGATTTCTTTTTAAATTTATTTATGAATTGCGTAGGTTTGTATATATTTTTCGTAATAAATTAAAAAATAGTTTACGGTTAATTTATGCAAAGTTTTAAAATATTTAAAGCTAAAAATTTAATATGAAAAGATGGTTTTAAAAGTAAAAATTAATGGATGTTTGTTTTAGTACTTTCTTACCTTCCCATAGGAATTTATTGTAATGGCTCCGGTTTGTCAAATTGAGTCGAAATAATAGATTTTTAGAAAGATGTCTGGGCGTGCGTATGTACGTACATTCATTCGTTCGTGACGTTTTTTTCGTCGTCCATAGCTCAAGGACCAGAAGAGATATCGATTTCAAATAAATTGTATTATACAGATAATAAGGCAGAAAGATGCAAAAAGGGCTCTCAAGAAAATTGCGTGGGTGGTTTTTTTGCCATAGCAGTTTGAAAAAGGTGAACATTTTGGTTAACCCTAAATATCTTACGAACCAAAACACGCTAGAGAATTAAATTTTACATTATATATTATGATGTGATAGCAAACAAGTATATTTTTGAAACGAATTCCAATGAACGAATTTTTTATAAATCAAATATTTTGAAAACAAATGTCTTACCTCGAAAATGTTTCGAAAACAAAATGATTTTACCTCCAAAACAATTTTGTACAACGAAAAATAACGTTTTTTAAATCTGGTAAAATTTTGAGAAAAATCGAATTGACAGATTTTTGTATAAAAAATAAAAAATCTAAATAAAAAACATCGATTTTGTAGTACTTGTGGCATGATGGTTAGTGCGTTAGACTGTGGGTGAAGCAGGAGAACCAGTTTTGGTGGCTTCAATCGGCACTTGATATTGGGTAGTCGGGATGGGGTTTTAAGCCTTGGCCGGCTTACATACTTGTTTTATAGTTTTAGGGTTTAGTTTTAAGTAGAATAGGCATGATGGCACAAAAAGAAATAGAAAAAAAAAAAACAATTAAAGAATACAAAAAAATACAAAAAAAAAAAAAAAAAATTAAAAAAAGAACATTAAAATAAAAAAAAAAAAACATGGAATAAAAAAAAAGACAACAAAATATGAAAAACAAAAATGTTAGATAGTTAGATTTGCTGCTGTGGTTGTTCTAGTTTTAAGTAGTTTATAGGTAGAATAGGTAGTTTAAGTTAGCTTTAAGTTTTATATTAGGGACCTTATTTTTAGTAGTTTTTAAGTAAAAATAAAAAAGGATATTGATATTAGCTTTTTTTCAAATTTTCTAATAAATACAAAAATAAATAAAATTTTAATGAAGTAAAATAGATCTTAGGGCCGAAAGGCATTAGTTTAAAGTGTTATAGTTTAACTTAGAGTGTCCGTATGGGACCATTAAGTTAGTTGTAAGTTATGGATAATTAGGCTAGTTTTATGAATTTTTGTCTAGCTTTAAGATAGGTTTAAGATTGAATAAATAAAAATGAATTTGAAAAAAAAGTGCGTTGGACTGTCATGCAAGGCGTCTTGGGTTCAATCCCTGCCTGTGCCACCTTCATTTAAAAAAAATAATTTTCGCGGGTACTGCGTCTTGCGAGGAATTGACAAATCCTTCCAGAGTAATTCGTGTCATGAAAAAGTGCTTTCTCAAACTAGCCGTTCGGATTCGGCCTAAAATTGTAGGTCCCATCCATTCCTGACAACAGTACTCGCACACAGGAATGGTTGAGAGTTGTAAGTCACTAGGCCCTAGTTCACAACGGAATGTTGCGCCACCCAATTTAATTTAATAATAAAAATTGATTTTCGACTCAAATATCTTTTCAAAACTTTTAGATATTGGCTTTAAATTACTTCTTTTATCTTTATTAATAATGGTGTCAACATTCAGTCAAATTTTGAGAAAAATCGACAGTTTTTTTTTTTTAAAAATAAACTGAAAAGAAAATTTAACAAAAGTTGATAAAATTTGCTTTCTACTCAAATATATTTTCAAAAATTAAAAATATTGGCTTTAAACTAATTTAATCTAACACAAAATATTGTTTTCAACATTCAGTATTTTTTTATAAAAATCAAACTATCCGTTTTTTTCATAAAAAAATAAAATCTACAGAAAATAGTACGCAAATTTGGTAAAAATTGATGTTCGGTTCTTGATATCTCGTGAACAATAGAAGATATTGACTTCAAATGAATTTCATTCATCTTATTTGTCTCTGTTTATATGAGAAGTAGTTTTCGACTAAAACTCGTTGCAGAAAATATATTTTAAAATCAAAATATTTCTTAATATGCAAAATAATGTGGGTAATTAAATTTGTTTTTAAAATACTAATTCAACTGACACCTTTCTTAACAAAACTCGAAAACCTACAAACCTTTTAATCAAGAAAAATCGATAGACGAAATGGAAAGTTATCAGTGTGGGTCGCATCCCATTCTCTTTTTTGATTTTCAATTCAGTCCTTATTTGAAGTAAAGGGGTTTGATTATATTCTAAAAATATCAATGAGAAACGCCTTTTATTTTATTTTTAGGGAATAAGTGTTTGGTAAAAGAAATTACATTTTGGCAATTAGTTTTCCTATTCGAAATATTATCATTTTGTAATTATTCTAAAATTTATATCAGTTTCTTACAATAAAACGGCGAAAATGATAAAATTCTATTATGTCTTCAACAATGTTCGCTTTTCAATATTTTGTAATTAATATTAAGTGAAAAACTGATAAAGTCCTCTATTAAATTGTGAGCGTGGTATAGTTGTGCATTTTTAATATGTTGTTGGGGCCTGTCCAGTTAGAATTGTCAGGTTAAACAACTGTACTTGCCGCAAATACAACCGCTATTACTACTGCCTATGAAGACCTCTTGGTCGTATAGCTAATAAAATATCACTAATAGATGTTGTAAATTAAGTAATATTTATAATTTATGCAAAAATTCATGAAATAGACAAATATTTTTTGTGTTTCTAAAAGAGATTCTTTAAAAGTTGCGTTGATTTTAAAGTTATTTAAAATAGGTTGTGTTTTATCTTAATTCGAGAGCTTCGCTGAGTTGTGCGCCCTCGAAAGTTAGAATTTTCCATGGCTTTGACCCATTAATCAAGCTGAATAATTATGTTGTCCTTTAGAGCCATGGTAGTTTGCGGCTTATTTGCAAAGACCTAAAACTTAAGAAAAAATGTAAAAAAAAGTCTAAAGGGGTCAAATCAAACGATCTGATTGCGTGATAAACGCTTGAGCAGAATAACTTTTGTTTTTTTAGCTGTGTGGCACGTAACACCATCCTGTTGAACCCATATGTCTTTGGTGTCCATATCATCCAATTCCGGCTAAAGAAGTTGGTGATCATCGACTTATAGCAATCACAGTTGTCGTGGAGTGCCTGGGCAGAATCTTTTTCTAAGAAAAACGGATCGATGACGCCTCCAGCCTAAAATATACACCAAACTGTAACAAATCCGAAAATTGGCTTACTCAAACCACTTGATACAACAATGGGCCTAATCGCTCAAAATAATTTTTCGATCAAAATAGGATTCAATTTCTAACTGTTCCAAAATTCTATTAGCGAACATACGACGCCGCATATCTTTATTTGGTTTCTGCTCTTAGGTTCAGTTGGATTTCGTATGGCAGGCACAAATCAAGACGCAAAATTTGTCATATTTGTGGTCTGCGATAGGCCAAATTCTTGTGAGCGATGAAGAATTGACTGTCTTGGATTCTGCTGCACAATTTCACGAAAAGCATCGATATTTTTTAAGCAGATTTTGCGTTTCGTTGACGTTCGAGTATTGGCTGATTATTAACCGAGATGGTGGACTCAAATAAGGCCTCCAAATGTTGAATAGTCGACTTGGGACGACGACCATATACTCCATAAAAAAGGGTTAGTAACGCAACTCGTGCTACTAAAGAACACCAATTTTGATAATAATATTTTATCACGTGTTACTTGACGCGTAACTTGTCATGATGATTTGTTTTTAGTGACTGATTTGAAGAAGATATCTTAATAAAAAAGCAAAAAACTAAAAGAGAGAAAGCCACGAGCTCTCAAAATCAAACTGTCCCCATTAGAAAACCCATTTATAAAAAACTACAATTCATATAGAAATAATCGCTGTATTTCACAATCAGTGTAATGACTTTTAAAAATTTTGTAATACATGTGTGAATTTTGATAAAGGAACAAGTTAGTGCGACCAAATTGTGAATTTTATTTTCTGTAGCAATTAAATAATAAAACAAAAAAGTTGGTTTGTGCAATTATATTATCTCCAAATTAATCCCATGTCAGTATTTCAATTAGAAAGTTTTTGACTTCAGGTGAAATTTAATATATATAGAATTGAAATGGCTTTTCAGAAAAACTAAAAATATAAGAAACTACTAAGTCTTGTAACAATATTCATGAGACCATGCGTTAAATACGGTAGTTCTAATTTGTTGGTTACTTCGCCGTTGTGATGTTGGTCAAATTAATAGTCCAAGTTTTCGACCTCGATAGCCAAACTTAATAATTCCAAAAAATCAGAAAAGACGCCAACTTTTTGTGTTTTTGCATTTATTTATTTGAACCTAGAATGGTATCTTTAGATGCAACAGTTCTCAGAATACAGTTGTTCAAAAATCAGACAAAACACTTTTTCTTACAAAACTTTCAACAAAAATGGACAGTTTGAATTAAGGTATTCATATCTACAATGATTGTGGAATAAAAAGATGGAAAAAATAGTACTAGATGGGGGGTAATCCTTCATAAAAGTGAGTTATCATTTTTAAGTATTATATGTTATTGAGTACTATTTTTTTAGTAGATAACCAATTATTTATTTAACAGCAAAGATCCAAGTTTGTAAATATATTTTAGCATTTGACATAATTTAATGTAAACCGTGTTTTTTACTTTGGTCTTCTAAATAATTCAGGTTTTACACCTAAAGGTCTGAAAGCAACATGACAAAAATGTTCGACCGTTTCCCAAGTCGAAGAAATCTGCGTTGTGCAGATTCAATTCTTTGAGGGTGAGAGGTCTGGTAAGGAAACCAGGTAGGGTATTCAAGTAGAGGTAGTGTATAGAGATTTAGTGACATAGGGGTTCGAGGTTTCTTTAGACCAGCGTTTGATGAAGCTAAGAGATGAATTAGCCTTGTTAATAATAAATTTAAAATGCGCTCGAAAATTTAACTGAGTGTCGCTCCTAGGCTCCGAATAGAACAGATAGAATTAATGGTAATATCGTGCAGCCTGTAAGTTCAGTAGGCAAGATGTGAACGCATATGTTATTTTTTGGCATTTTAGAAACAAGTCTAAAATGAGTCAAGCACATTTTGGAGTAAGACAGAATGGGATGTCGTAATTGTCATCAGCGTAAATAGACTCAGTCGAATTAACAATGATATTAATGACAAAATAGCAAAAACAACTAATAACGGACCAAGGTGGCTCCCTTGAGGAACTCCTGAGTTTGAATTAATGGGATTGAGTACATGAAAAAAACTCTATATCGGCAGTTTTCAAGGTACGATCTGAGCCATGAAATAAAAATGGGAGAAACTATGGGCTTTAAGTTTAAGATAAATAATTTGGTGATTGATTTTGATAGAGTTTTGAACATAAATTCAGTAAGATTAGTTGCAGTGATACTCTGTTTTAAGAAGCCATATTGTGAAGAAAAAATAGGTCCACAATGAAAATAGAGAGAATATTAGAAAATGCTTTCAAAGATCTTGGGAATTAAAAAAAGCTTGACTATAGGCCTTTCCTCTCCTTTTTTATGAACAGACAAAATAAAGGAAACTTTCAAAAGCTTTGGGAAGATAGCTTAAAAAGTGGAAAGAAAACAGTACTGAAAGAAGTTTACATAGAGAGATAGCACACTTTTTTAATAATATTGCAAGCAAACCATTCAGACGACGACGAGAGAAATATTTTGTAAGTATACTTCATTTTGTATATATATGTTGTTTAAATTTATTTATATTAAATATAATAATAAATCCTACCAAAAATACCAAACTAAATACGATTAATATCTCTTTTGAAGTTTCTTACACGACAATTTGCTAAATGCAAAAAATAAGTATTTTAAAGGACTCCAATGTGATGTAACATTTGTTTTTGTTCATTTAATAGAACTATTATTTTTTTGGTACATGGGGAACTCTTAGTTGTTTTTTTTCTACACGATTTAAAAATATTTTCATTACCTATTTCAAAATTTAATATGCAAAGGGAATTTAGCTTATCATTTTTCAAATAGTGATTTGTCGATATGAAAAGAAGCCTACAAAAGTCTATAGATGGAACTTGATATGCTTGGCTCGCGTACCCATCTTAAGACCTTTCAAGCGGATATTAGATGTTAAGGTTGTTAATAAAAGTCGAACAAAAAGTAGAACTATCGTCTGAAATCTTGTTGCTACCCAATTTTCTTTTTCCAGATTTATGTTTAGGTCGTATATTTAGGTAAAGGTAGTTCGAATTATGCTGAGCTTTTCCTATACTTTTTGCACAATCTTAGTGCGCCAAACATAAGTTTCGTATATTAAGAACATATAAAAACTTTATTCATCTATCAACCGATAAACTATTGTATTTGTGGCATAAAGCTCTTGGGCTATATGACTACAATTATTATTTTATTGTTATCACTGTAGTATGTAGTAGCTACATAAATAGTATGAATGTTATATTATTATTTTATTTATGATCTAAGCCATTATTACTATACTTTCTCATTTATAGGAACTACATACATATATGAGAAGAAAAACTAAAATAAAATGAAGAAGTAACAACTATTTCATGTCAAATGACACTCATTCCCTATCCATATGAACCCTCATCTAAAAGTAGGGAGTTTTAGTTGTTGTTGTTTTTGTTAGTGACACTGTTCTATTTTCAAACGTGACGTGTTTCCTGTGAACATTACATTAATCTCTTTCAACTTCTTAACCCCACCGCATAAAAATATACATATATATATATTATATACTTGTCCATATGTAATGTGTACATATATAGATGTAAGTTTTACGTATTACAGAAAAGACTATAATAATATACTCCTACTATAGTTCTTTGGTTTTTTCTTTTTTTTTTGAAGAATGTAATCAATACATGTCTCATGTCTGCAAAAGATACGATAAACTTGTGCACAAGGACGAGAGCACGAGATGCATATATCTACTTAGATACTTATGTACAGTTATAGAGACCCTACTCAGCTCAGCTCAGCTCAGGCTCATATCGCACATGTATTGAACATTAGTTTAGAATTCCTTATTTTTTTCTGTCTTCTTTTCTTCTTTTCATTGCCTTAACTGGGTTTGATGTATCTGGTATTTTTGTTGTATCTTTTGTGCTTCTGGTTTTTGTTGTTGTTGTTGGTATATTCGGGGGGTAGCTTTATCTACATACGTCAACGACACGAGCTATTTCAATCAGAGCACTTAGACAACATCATAATCATTTCATCGACAGCGTGTCTCTTTCTTGGCATCTTGTCTTCCAGTCGAGTGCATAAGACTGCCCTTTCGCCTTTTACCAATGTCGCAATATATAGTCTTAGTCAGTGTTACCAGATTCTCTTTAATTTAAAATATCAAACATTTATTTTGGGTGTTTGTTTAAGATGAATATAAGACTGTAGGTTGGTATCCCTATTTTAACTGGTGGTTAAAATAGGGATACCTATTGCTTGCAAGTTATCTTTTAAAGTTTCATTTGAGTTTTCCAGATCAATATTCAATTGATCTAGATTATAGAATATTGCGATCGACGTTAGAAAGCTTTCAGCATCATGGATGTCCGAACTTTCCCAGGAGCTAACATCGACTCGGATCCACTCCCTCGTTGAAACCAAGGTAGAACAATCGATGTAATGATTGCCATATCTTATTTAAAGTCTAACGAAGTCGCTGGAGTAGATGGCTTGAATGCCGAGCTCTCCAAACCAGCTAGATATAGTTTGATTATAAGCATGCACCAACTGGTCAATAGAAAGTATGCCCGATAAATAGAACCTCAGTATTGTTCGCCCTAAACAAAAAAAAATAGACACTCTAAACTGCACCAACGGTAGAGGAATGAGGTTACTTAACATCGCTTACAAAATATTCTTTGCTGTAGTATGTGTTGCGCTCATTAAATCTCGACCTTAACAGCATGGTTCCATGGGGATTAAAAAACCGCGTGGAATTTTATGTTTCGAAAACTCAAAGCTGTTTTGTATCGTTAAAGCGAGATATACTCCCCTTGCCCTTATCCATGGATGGCACTTGCATCAAGGAGACTGAACATCTTTTTCTGGAACGATCACATACGCGATTTCGTCAAAAATGCCGCATGGTGTTTGAGTTGGCTTAGGCGATGCAAGAAATATTTCACTCCTTCTGATCTGGCTGTTATCTACAAGACTTACATACGTCTAAATCTTGAAAATAACTCCCATCTCTGGGCTGGTCTCCTGCAACTTACTTAAGCCTTGTGATAGATGATAATATCATCATAAGTTCATTTACTTCGCTTGAACATCGTCGTAAGGTTTTTTGTCTCACCCTCTTCTACCGTTATTTTAACGGTTAATGCTCTAGTGAAATAGCCAGTTGCCTTCCTCCCCTTCAATAGTTCAACCTTAATACTCGCGCTTCTAGGAATGCTCATCAATATACCATCGAGTCCAACTTCGGCCGTACTGTCAAATACTGAGATTAATTCTTTAACCGTACTACGCGAATGTGGAATGCCTTACAACACTCTGTTTTTCCTAGCCATTGCAATATTCTGGAATTCAAAACATATCCTTTCAAACACTCTCTCCCGTACCTAGTGCTCACACTGTGTCTGCATAATAAGGGTAGTAATATCCCCTTGAATGTGTGCTTATTATAAAAAAAAACTGATAGCGCCTTATCCAAATGGTTTTAGAACAGGAAAGTCTATATTCACATTACTGCAAGTTACAGAAAAACCCCAAGAACATCAGATCGACACCCACTATCTCTTCATTTAATTCAAGGCCACGTACAACAACATCTACAGGGACGAGCTTGACTAGTTTTGCCATCCCTGCCAAACTCGTCCGTTTGTGCAGGATGACCATGGAGAATTCATGCTTCTCGATAAAGGTTGGAAATAGCTCAGAAGAACCTTTCAATGTCAAAAACTTTTCGATTTTTTTAATATCGTACTTGAAAGAATTGTGCAGACCTCACACGTCAACACTCGAGGCACTGTCTTTCAAAAGTCTGTGGAATTACTAGCATATGTTGATGAGATTGACAAGATTGGAAGAACTTAGCGAGATGTTAATCGGGCTTTTGTGCGGCAAAAATGAGTTAAACGGTTAATGAGGGTAAAACAAAGTACATGCTGTCATCAACAAAGAGCCTACAACACCGACGTCTCTGCCAAAACGTCACAATCGACAGACGTAACTCCGCTCCGGATTAGGTGATGGAAGTGACCTCATCCAACTTTTAGCGCGAAACTAGAGACATTTAGCTAGGAATCAAGCTAGATGGAGAAGTTTATTGGGCGAAGCCCTAGTTTACTTAGGATTGTAGCTCTAGCTTGAGTTTTTAGAAAGATGTCAATACGTTCGGGATACTTATTTCATCGGTCATATTTCAAGAAGATCTTGTTCAAATTTATTTTGCAGACCTTAAATTCTAGAACCTTGTGTGAATTTAAAAAATAAGTGAAATCTGGATCCTTCAATTTAATTTTTTATTATGCCGCGTTACCAAATACAAATCAGGAGAACTGAACAAAAATATTTGTCACCCCAAACAATAGATGAAATTACCTCCAAAATAATTTAATGCGTTTTCGAAATCTGATAAAACCCACAAAAAAACTACTGAGTTGATATAAATTGATTTTCGAATGAAATACCTTAGCAACAAATGAAGATATTAGCTCAAGACTAATTTAATGCTACAATCAAATTTTTACTAAAATATCTCTGGAACAAAAACACATATTGAAATTAAACTTGTTTTATCATAATGCAAGAGATTGTTGCTAACTTTTAGTTATATTTTTAGAAGAAAACATTTAACATAAACCTACAAAAACATATAAAAAACGGGTTTTGACTAAAGGGTCTTGAGAGCAAAAAAGGATATTGACTTCAAAAACTTTTCTTTTGTTAAACAAAGTGTTGTTATTATTATTTTGTAAGACTTTCAAAAAAATCTCTGCCATTTTTAGCTTTAACTTATTAACCTAAAAAACATATGCAACATAAATCATCTTTCGTTTGTATTTTTGATATTGATGACTATTCATTCGATTTGAAATATTTTTAATAAATTTCTTAATTGGATGAGCCTACAAAAAGATACTTGCCAATTGTATTTCTTTAAAGGTAAAATATTTCAAAATTTCAATTTGATTGGTTTTTGGTTCAAGGAAAAACTTAATAAACTAACCCCTACTGGCAGGTTTATAGATAAAGGCAATCAAAATTCGAAAATCAATTATTTGATTATAGTTTTATTCCACATAATATGTACATGCTTACATTCATATAAAGTAATTAAAACCACTGAACAAAAATTAATACAAAAATATATGTAACTCATCATTATTATATTTTATACAATGTAAACAATGAACATGAACATAAACAACATGTCGAATTGAATTTTATTTTTTATTTAACATTTATTTTTTGATATTTACTTTTGGTGTTCCATTAATTTACAACTAATTAAGAGAATAAAATATAAAAAATAACAAAAAAATTCTTCCTGTCACATAAGTTGCCATTTGTTAAACATGTAAAAGGCTTAAAAACAAATGTTAATAGATATAAACTTCCTCAAAAAATAACTATTTTGTGAAAAAATTACATATGTATATGTATGTATGTATGTACATAATGTGCATATTCGTATGCATGTTATTTGTGCGTAAATTTCAAATTGGTTTACGTTTGTTTCAATCTGGAAATTTTCAGTTGTGACTTTAAAAAAGGGAATCTAGAAGAGGTCATGGTGGGAGTTGACATTTAGCTTGCAGTGTAAACCCGACAGATGTCCAATATTCAGTGAGCATATTGTTTCTGTATTAAGTTTTTCTTTAATTAATATTTAAATTTTAAAGTTTGAAATCTGTCATATTTTTTGTATAATAAGTTGATTAGAGAAGCTTCTTTTCCTATGAATTATTATTATCGTTCATTTAAAGACATTTATAACACTTACATATTGAAGTATTGAGTACGTTAACCTTAATATTTTAAGCTACCAGCCTTTAATAAATCCGTCTAATGGTAAGGCACTGTTCCATTGTCATAATCATAAATGAATATGAAATTTAAAGTTGTATTTTTTGTGAGCACATTTTTCAACATTTAAAATTCGTTATTAAAAAATTACAGATATGTCGAAATAAACTCCTTAAACTAATAATTAATTTTCCTCGTTGCTATTCTACAAAAGAGCTAATGTCAACCTTATTAAATCCACTCTTTACAAATTACAAGACAACTTTTTCGAGAGATGTTTTTTTTTTCAGATAATGATCTCATTCAAAACTTACAATAAAATGTCATTTCCTAATATTTTGGTTTATGTTCAATACTAGTTTTTAAGTTTAGTATGAGGGTTTTTTTCTTGTACTGTTTTCCTTTAAATACATTTATTTATCATTTTTTTTTCTTAAAGTATTGTTATAAATTTGTTATTAATGTTAAAGCTGTAAGGAAATTTTGTTTTTCTAAATCTCTTAAATTGTTTGTCAAAGTTTAAATAATGTAAAAATTGTGCTACAAATAAAACGAAACTGAAACTGATCTAAAACTCGTTAAATGCAAAGTTTTAAGCCTAATTTTAATCTACATACGTTTAAAATGCCAGATTTAAAGCCAACCAAACAGGGTACTGTATTAAAAATACTTTCTATTCAAAATTTCTTACCACAAAATTTTGGTTCGTCAATTTTTTGTATTAAAAAATTTTGTTAATAGACTGAGTAACATTAACATTTATAAATTATAGTTGTTTTACACAACTTAAAAAAATTAAGTCATGTAATCCTTTTTAATAAATACAGTAAAACTTAACTTAACGACCGTTTAGTTATGTGAATTTCGTTAAATTTTAAAGATACATTTTATAGCGATATGTTTAAGAGTAACCCTTAATGTCAATTTAAAGTCAATTGTGGCGTACCTCAACAGAGTAACATAGGTCCATTGCTTTTAATTTCATTCATTAGTGAATTACCTTCCTTTTTAAATAATTCTATATCGCTAACCTATGTAGATGATGTTAAAATATGCAGAATTATTAACTCCATCAAGGGCTGTGAGGAGCTACAAGAAGATCTTAATCAATTTTTTGGGAATCGTTTTATTTTAAATATTGAAAATTTGTAAGACAAAGTGTGTAGCAAACGTATTATAATTAATTATGAATATTTGTAGAATTCGTCAGGTTTGAATAGAGAATACAGCTTTCCTAACCTTGTCGTAGTACTTGATTCAAGTTTTACGTTTACTTTTATTTAAGTCCTCTGTGAACTAGGGCCTCACCCAACAAACTTCTCTATCCAGCTCGGTCATTAGCTAGATGTCTCCAGTTTCACGCCCCAAGTTGGGTGAGCTCACTTTCCACTTGTGCGCGCCACCTTAATCGGGGTCTTCCACACTGCGCTGTCCTGTGGGTGTGGATTCGAAGACTTTCCGGGCAGGAATATTGGGTTATATGCGCTCTACGTGACCCAGCCATCTTAGTTGTTGGAATTTTACCCTTCTGGCTAAGTCTACGTCGCTATACAGCTCGTCGTTTCATTTTTTCCCCCAATCCCTTTCGATGCATACGTTACCGTAGATCACACGAAGAAATTTTCTCTCGAAACGACCCAAGGTGCTTTCATCCGCTTTTGTCATAGCCCATACTTCTGCACCGTATAGGACGGGGATGATGAGGGTCTTATATAATGACATTTTGTTTTCTTAGTCCAATTAGCAATTAGCAAGAGTTATTCTTCGTTCGTAAGTCCTTTCTTGACGAAACCATGTACTTTGTTTTGCTCTCATTAACCATTTAACCCATTTTTGCAGCCTCTTCAAAAAATATTCACAAAAGTCCCATTGACATCACGCTGAGTTCTTCGGATTATTTGATCATCGTATGCTAGTAATTGGGCAGACTTTTAAATATATTCTCAACATTGCCTTTCCACTTTCGTCTTTGCAGCCTTCAGTTCGAGGTTTATGTATACCTATGAATTTCGTTTCACCTGTTCATAAAACTTTCGAACTTCATTCCTGCTTTTAAACCTCTCAATATCTTCGACCGCACGCTTCTCAGGGTTTGTCTTTTTCCTTCTGAGAAGTCGGTGTTCCTCTAGCCTTTTCTGGTCATAGAGCTTGTGAGCAACTCTCGTCCTTTTATGCAGCGCCGCTTTGCGTGCCTGTTGTTTGGCTGCATTTGCCTGCCGACATTCCTTATCCTTTTCCTTTTTGTCTGCTTGAAACCCAGCACGTCAGAGGCGGCTTCTCTGATTGATTTTTGGCAATGTTTCCACTGGTTCTCGATAGATTGTGTTTCCGGCAGAGAACGTTGAGAGACGTTACTTCTAACTCGTTCGGAGAAGGATTTGGCGATCTCTTGCGAGTGTAGCCGTTCGACGTTGTACCAAAGTGCTTCCTTGGCAACGAGGTAGTGGTCCGAGTCGATGTTAGCTCCTCGGAGAGTTCGGACATCCATGATCTTGTTGAGGGAAGATTGATCTGGAGAACATGATTGACGTTTACTGATAGCTTTAACTATATCATAAAAAAAGCTTACAAAACACTTGGTTTTGTTAAAAGATTTTCTTGAAATTTTCATGATTTGTTTTTCTCTTGGCCTGACAGACTTTCTTACAGCCATGCACTCATAGGCTTCTCCTAATAAATCTCCCATCTCTTTCCGGTCACAGAAAATACATATTTAAAGTTCTGCTTCAAAGCTTTTTGAATTAAAAAATTTCATGTAAATCTATATTCTTTTTCGATTAAATTTCAATCTTGGTCAGGTTACCTTAAGAAGAAATTTACCCCTTAGAACTATTTTTAGCAGATCCAACTATGGCGCTAACAGTCCTCTTAATAAATTAATCAGTAAATTCAACAAATTCTCTACTCTCAAGTCTCTAGAAATGACAATTTATTATTATTTAATTATTAACTTTTTTGTTAATATTGTAATCTTAGCGTTAGCGTTGAACGTATTTCATAAATATTTTTAAAGAAAACATGAAAAAGACCTTTTCGGTTAATTTTTTCTCGATTCTTTATTAAAAAATTATGTAATTTGACCATTTTTGGGTATCCAACAGGATACAATTATAGTCTATTCATTTTAAAAAGGTTAGCTATTTTCTATGGCTTTGTAATAAAGAATATTTTTTTAGTTGCAACTTGAAAATCATTTAAAACTTAAAACAAAATTAACATCCAGTGTAGGAATGGAATTTGAAAATTTGATATAAGTTTTTTCCAAAACTTTTTGTTGAAGAGGATTTTTTTTCAATCCAAAAGTCTCGTTTTTAAAGATTTGTAGAGGTGTTGAAAAGGTTGCGACTTTAAAGTTTTCTTCTTACTTGTTAAACATTTTTAGCAATTATTAAGGAACATAAAGCTCACATATTTGCTCGATTTGATAACTCTTTAAAGGCTAAATAGTAACTCTACTAGTCCTCAATTGAGTAAAATATTTTTACTACGGAGAACCATTGCTCTCCAATAATCCAATATTTTTCGGTAGCACGAACTTGGATAAATGCTACAAAAATTAAACTTTCTTAATATAAATGAAGAGTCTCAGTACTGTAAAATTCATCTCAACTGTAGAATGCAATCGGCTAGGCTTTTATGGACTTCGTTTAAAAGCTTCATAAGAGAGTAAGGAGGACCTTCTAGAATCCTACAAACGTCATAAAGATATTATTTCAATTTTCTAACTATAAAAATGCGCATTAAATCTCTAACGGAACAAAATTTGTTTGGATCCTTGGCCAACTTGTTCAGCCAGCCTCTTCCTGATAAATTTCTTGTTCCTAAGTTTAGATGACATATAAACAACAGAAGATATTCAAAGATATAAATTCTTAGTTAAAAAATGAAATGGTAACTCTGTTTACAAACACAAATTCACTACTCTACTACATAGCCTATACACAACATACCCTACATAAATTCGAACCGAAGAATATCCTTTAATTAGACACTCGTTCGGCGTGACTTGAATACATATTATGTTTTAAGGAGACCTATGGCGGCTCCGTCGTTGGAATATACAATGTTAAGGAAAAATATTTTTTGTTCTCTCTCTCAGACCAAAGTCGTAGTTGGAGTCGTTGTTGTTATAGTCGAGGACAAGTCGACCAATGACGACGTCAACGACGATACGATGACGTCTTTATCCTCTTATTGTTTTTGTATAACTTTTAATCTGCACTATATGGTGTGTGCTCTTGTATCGATGGGTCGTTGGTTTATTGAGTGCTTTTCATTTGCACTTCACCTATTCAAGGATAATTTCTTCCTTTTTGATTTTGTTGTTCATGTCCTTTTATTATGTACACATCTAACTATACCTTATATAAAAACAAAAACCATCTAAACTGAACTGATGTGCTCCTAGCTCACCGCCTCACCTCCTCACTGTATTGTACTGTACACATATACCTCCATATAACTACTATACCAATGAGTACTCGTACATTTGAAAGGACTCCCCAGTCACAGTTTGTTTAAAACTAATTTGCACATTGTTAATTGACATAAAATAGGATAATGGATATCTAATTGCTTTATATTCATTTTCATCACAGATCACAGAAATGATGTCGAAATTAAATGAACTTTTTCTGACAGTTGCATCCTTTATAATTTTTGTATTTTTTGACTTTTGATAAAGTTTTCTCGTTCCCTAGTTCTTCATATAATCATCAAATGAATGAAATTAATTGAAATTCTTTTATTCTTTTTTCTTCTTTTAGACCCACGAGAAATACTGCTCAGCACAATCTATTCGTCGAAACATCCTTCATCATAATATTTAAACAAAAAAATAGATAATAATTTATAGATGTTTAGCTTTTCGATAAATCATTTCGAATCCGCAACCCGCATCATCATTAAAATTATTATCGATTTCCTTTGATAGTGTTTAAAAAAGAAAACACTCAAAAACAAACAAAATTCATTGCTGCCAAAGAATTCATCACATAGCATCGCGCATCTTTGTCGAAAAAAAATCAATAACTCACATCATCAGTTAGGCAATCAGTCAGGATATATGTAACATAGCTTAGATACATTAGCTACAGCGCATATATACATATTGTACAGCATACAGCATGTTCGAATGTTTTCGAAAAGTGATATAAATAAAACTTCATTAAACGGGCAGTGCAGCCCCGCGGCTTGCATAAAAAGGCAATCGCTTAGAGTTACACGCGCAACCCACTACTAAATGCAGTGGAAGAAGAAGTTTACTCGATTGAAAGCAGCTACTGGACATTCGCGTGCGCGAAGGATGCTTTGTTGTGGACGAAGGAAGGTAAGTCGTATATTTTTGTTCGTTTTGAATATATTTAATAAATATTTTTAAAGTGATTTTAAGTGACTTGAAATACCAAAACAATATAGTCTATAAGCGCTAAGGACTAATTTTTGGCGTTAAAGAAAACCAATTGATATTGTAGTTTTAGATATTCGTAGTACAGGTGATAACAGAAAGATTCGTTTGCCGGAGTTTATTAGGAAATGTGCATAAAAACTACAACTTTTTCGAAATTGAAATAGGGAGGGAAACCACTTCAAATGCACTGCATCTTGATGCCTACGACTCGCTGATCACAAATATAGTTTCGACAGACTTTTAGGTGGAAGCATTTGTCCTGCAGAAGTCACCGAAAACGCTTTTTTTTTGATTTTTAGTTTAGTTTTTAGATTTTTCTGAAACCACTTGAAATTGGTCTCACCTGGAAGCCCTCGGCTATCTTAAACGACCACGTTGTCGAAATTTTCCTGGCAGACGTCTCCGAAAATGTCGTTTTTGGACTTTTCGGAAACCACTTAAGTTTGGTCGCATTCAAAAGATCTTGACTTAATGAGTTTGAATATGTAAATGTCAGACGTGTAGGTGGCCTCATTCTCCAGACACGTGCAAATAAAATCGCGTTGTTTTAATCAAATACTTGGAAAACAGTCGTAGCCCGAACAAATTGAAAGCTCTTCGATACCAGAGTACTTACAAAAAATAAGTTTGCAAGCAACATAGTAGCTGGGAAGCGCGATAAAAACCACTATTTTTTTCAATTTAATTTTTAGTAATAAGATTTGGTTGAAAACCATTTCTGTTATATGTTATCAGAAATATACTGATTGAAGTGGTGCTAAACCGCGATTTAACTAACGAGTGTTACTGGTGTTTTTTTGTGTCAATACAAATAATAATTAATACAAATTTAAATAATTATTGAGAAAAAATGGAAACAAACCATACAAATCTGACCTTGTTTTTTAAATCACAAAAAGTTTGGATTTGGTGATAAAAATTACGTGTTTCTGACATAATTTTAGTTAAATTTAATCAGCCTTTCTTACCTTAGTCTTACTAAACGTGTTTTGTTTGAAAATCTATCAATAGTTTAGTAGGATTTTACACGAATAACAAAAAACAATGTCTACCAATAAAAGTTAAAGTAGATTCTTACTGCCGATGGGTTTTTGACATTTATACAAGTCTTGAATGGATCTTATGTGATTTCGTTCTCAAATGTTGGTACGATTTATAATGCATTTGTATCTCGATGGCTGTGTTCGTTGAGTAGTTGTGTATTTGGAATCGTGTGTTTTCCATTGGGGAAAAAAATTAATCTGTTACTATTGATATTATTTAGTTTTGTTATTGAAAATGGGCTTATTTTTCCACAGAAATGTTGTATGTTTCCACCAAAGGTTCATTACAGTTTAGAAGAAAATTTAAAAATGATTAAGTTTGATAACACTTTCTCATGTGCACGATAAATTATTCTGGCAAATATTCAATTGTATCAACTTTCACTTATAAAAACCGGACTACTGCGAATCGTTGCTTTGCCAATTTCTCACTGTAGGATTTATGGAATACCAAAAAAACACGGCTATTGGCCTGGAAAAAGTGTCCCTTAAAACAAGGGATTGCTCGGTAAATTGTCAATAGAATTGCCAACAATGAAGTGACAGTCTTTCTGAACACTTTTTTGATTTTAAAACATTCCAGTTAAAAAATTATAAGACTTTTCACTTCTTCAGACTAAATTGTTCTAAAAGTAGCAGTCAGAGAAGTAAGATTTTAACTATGCTATTTTATCTTTTAAGATATATATGTTAAAAGCTTGATTTAGATGCATGAGTTCTGCACTGGTGCTTAATTAAATTATGTTTCTTATTCTCGCATTGTTGTAAGTTTGGTAAAAAAGGGTATTTAATACCTCTTAAAATTAAACCTTCGAAAAAGTAGAAAACAAACCTTTAGAATTAGGTTTTAGTGCTTCTTTTTTCACTCATTCAAAAAGTTGAAGAAATTTGGATTGCCTTAGATGTATCGTGCGTGTTGATAGCCGAAAATTGATGTTTAAAAAATTCGGAGAACTATTTAATCTTTAAGCCTTATAAATGACTGTTAAGAATTAAAATATGTTATGAATTACGGTGTATTTTACCAAATACCAATCTTTAAATTTAACAACAGCATTCGCACACAGGAATGGTTGAGAGTTGTAAGTCACTAGGCCCTAGTTCTCAAAAGACTGTTGGGATACCCAATTTCTTTCTTTCTTTTTTTTAAATAAGGTATCAACTCGAGGATTTTATGCTTTAAACTAAGCCACTCCCCTTGAAACTTAAATCTACAACTATTCTATTAGCATATCTGAACCTCGTCGTCGTACAACTTCTTTGAATTTATTATTTGAAGTTGTTCCCTTGGTTCCCCGAAAAAAAATTACATTTATGTCTTAGTTCAAAAATATTTCAGAAACCTTATACAACTATTAAGAAAAAAATTAATAATAATTATCTCGAAAACGGGGCTTACAATTCAAAATCTATAGAGAAAATCAGCCGAATGACAATATTTCGACACACTTGCATTTTCCCAATACCCAAACCCACAAGTTCTATTATTAAAGAGGTGCCGATTTTCAAATTCAATACCTACAAAAAGCTACATAATGGTATTTTTATCAATAAGGTTTTATCCTTATTTGATAGCTCCATCAATAGTTTAAATGAAAGGTATAGTTTTCGATGAATTTGGAGCATAAATCAGGCTGAATGACATCGATTATGTTGTCCTTGAGGCCTACGGTGGTGGTGGTTTGAAGTTTATTAGCATAGATCTGCGACTTAAGAAAAGGCCTAAAGGGGTCAATTCGCACGATATTGGTGGGCAACACACACGCCTCGGCCTAAGGTATCGACTATGTCTTGAGCTGTGTGGTACGAAACGCTATACTGTTGAAACCATATTTTTCCGTGTCCAGAATAACCAATTTAGGCCCCAAGAAGCTGGTAATCATTGACATATAGTGATCGCCCTTGACGGAGATGGCTTGGCCAACTTTATTTTCGAAGAAACAAAGCTCGATGACGCCTCCAGCTCAAAATCCACTAAATTTAATTGAATTGGGTTAGTGCAAAATTTTAACTTTTGCTTATTCACGTATCCATCAACTTCTAACTGCTCCAAAGTCTAATTATCGAATACAATATGTTTGGTTTCAGTTGATAAATCAAAATTCAGGTTGATCAAGCTTTAATCACGACGCAAAATACGGCATGTTGTGGTGTGCCAAGTTCTTATGAGCGACTCGGAATTGACTGTCTCGGATTCTGGGATATTTTCGGCGGATCTTGAATTTCGTTGACGTTCGGGTGTTGCCTCATTATTTACGAAGCCGGTAAACTCAAATTTGGCCACCAAACGTTAAATAGTCGGCTGGGAGGAAGGACCATGTACATGTACACAAATAACGCAACGAACTCATCGTTGCTAACAGAGAATACTCACTTTGATATTAAAGTTTTATCATTATCATTATAGCAACAACCACTCGCTTCTCATGCCATCTCTTTTTCCTTCTGAGAAGTCGGCGTTCCTCTCGCCTCTTCTGCTCATAGAGCTCATGAGCAGCTTTCATTATACTATGCAGCGCTGCTTTGCGTGCCTGTTGTTTGGCTGCATTTGCCTGCTGAAATTCCTTATCAAACCAGGGGTTCCTTGTTGGTGGTTGCTTGAAACCCAGCACATCAGAGGCGGCTTCTCTGATTGAATCTTAGCAATGTTGCCACTGGTTCTCGATAAATTGTGTTAGCGACAGAGAACGTCGAGAGAGGTTACTTGTAACTCTATCGGAGAAGGATTTGGCGGTCTTATTCGACGTTGTACCTCCTCCCAGCATCTCCCTGTTTTGCCTTGGGTCTGGTAACCCGAAGTTGCGAATATTTCGAACAACCATGATGCTGGAAGCGTGTCTAGCGTCGATTGCAATATAGTTAATCTGGTTGACGGTAGATTGATCTTGAAAACTCCAAGTGCCTTTGTGGATGTTGAGGTGTGATAAACGCGTACTGGCTACCATGACATTTTTCCCCGCAGCAAAATCGATGAACCCTAATCCATTGTCGGAAGTGTTGTCGTGCTGTTTTCCCTATTATTCTTCCAAAAGATGTCTTTCCTTCCAACTTGGTATTAAAATCGCCTAGGACAATTTATCGTAGCTAGGTCACTGCTCATCATATGATTTGTCTAAGAGCTCGAGAATATTTTCTTGGTGTTGTGAAGGCATGTGCGCCTATTACGCTAATGTTGTCGAGTTAAGCCTTGATGTGGATGGTCATAAGGCGCTCGTTGATGTACCTATAGCTCAAGACTTGTTGCTTTAGTCTGGCTCCAATGACAACATAAAATTAATAAATTATGGCGCAACAGACCATGTACCCATGAAATAAGTTAGGTGGCACAGGCATGGATAGAACCCAAGACCCCTTGTATGACAGTCCAACGCACTAACCATCACGTTACGGGTACTATCTCCAAATTAGCGCTGTTGGTTTTCCCGGTATTAGTCACCATAGTAAATGTGCAGTTCTTCATCCTCATTTTGCCCGGCCCATCGAATCGTATTTCCTAGATGCCAGTGATATCTGCCTTATAGCCGTCTAGGGCTCCACCAATTCTTCGGCTGCACGTGGTATGTTAAGAGGCTTAACATTCCACGTACGTATCCAAAGTTGGTTGTCCTTAAATCGTTTGCGTGGGTTGTCAACAGTAAATCCGTTCGTATCCGAGGCTTGTTGGTGCTTCGCCACTGGGTTTTCTTTATGTGGTCAGGAAGTCACCCTGATGCAAGACCTTCAACCTAAAGGATCAGGTCCTTGATTTAACTCCAAGGGTGAGAGCCGGCATTGCCGCTCCTTACAGATCTGGGCTTCGGATAAATCATGGGTAGTAGCCCTATAAGGTGTTCATTAAGAAGATTAACCTAACTGATGCAACTGTAGACATCACCGTTGATTCAGTTTGGGAATTCATCCGCTGCCGTCTAGATGGAAGGGAGGTACCTTAGTGGAAAATACCTCTCCCCTCTCTCGTTTGCTACCCCCATTCAAATAACTTACTTTTCGAAACAGCTCATTGCCACTATTGTTGGCCGAGAAGATCCGTCACGACTACGATGCAAAATTACTTAAGTTTTCCGAGCTGTGACTCCAAAATTTTCAAAATATTGGAAGTGACTTTTAACAATGGCTTAGTTTTACTTCTCAAATGATGAAAAATATTAGTTTCAAACAGTGAAAGTTGTATTAAAAGCGGGATGTTCATTATGAAACTTTTTAATGGAAAATAATAAAATGTTTCAATTATTTTATAAAGCTTGAGAGAAATTTAATAATTACGTTTCCGATTCTCTTTGCAAATAAGTATCAATGTACCTTTAAGCTGTACTCGCAAAAAAATGAGCTTAATTTCGTAGTATATTTTTCATAAAGTTATTCAAATATTTAAATTATTAAAGAAATCTTCGTTAAAGTTCCAGTACAAGCTACTTCAAGTACTTGAGTTGTATTAAAGTACCAATATATGTACTTTATTGCTTTAAAGGTCTGATCTGTATATTTTAGTCATTGACCTGTAAATATAGAGACTTTATATCGCAAAAGCCTTGACTGTTTTTCTGATTTTCAATTAACCCTTAGCATCATCTTGTTTCCAGAAATAATTCCAAATTTAAACTTCCTCAAACCATCAAGGATACTTTGTTGGGAGTGAAGGTATATACATACAAAACGATAAGTTTTACAATATTCTTAAGGCTCAACAAAGTGTGAATTCCAAAAAAAAAATTAATATCTCGGCCATCAAGTGATAACTTTGTTTCCCTTTATGCCGAACTCCTACACAGTAAATACTTTCTTTTCATATTATTTTCGTTTGCAATAAAAGAAAAATATATCGGTCGTAGCACACTCAAGTAATAATCCATTATGAAGGACACGACTCTCTCTCACCCTGTCCCACGCCCTCTCAACCTCTATGCCTATACCTACCTTGACAATTTACCTGAGCCTGCCCACCACAATTTTATTTAACTTACTGCGACCAAGCAACTAAAAGTAAAGTTAACAATATAAAACACCGCTTGGCTTCATTTCTAGGATTATTTTCATTTTCAACATTATTATCGTAGCATTAAAAGAAAAACTTCGAGACCCTATTTCCAGAGAAAAGACATAAAATAATAATATCACAAAAGTTCAAAGATACTATCACTTAACATACCTAGATACTAAACAAGTACAAAAACGTCCCTCCTGATGTTGGAATGTTGATGGGTTACGGTTAGGGTTATCATTGGGATGATAAATCGGGCTTGATTGAGGGTGGTCTTTGGTTTGGTTTTTGCTATATTGATGAAGATGTTGCAAATGCCATAGGTTTATATATATCTACTCGGTGTGTGTTGTTTCGCTTAACTTTGACCCTTAAAAATTCTAGGCAAAACCGAGAACCTAACTTTAATTCAAGAGATTCCCAAAAATTGACCATGAAACTCACCTTAGCATAATTTAGTAGATGTCCAGCCCCGTGTTGGGCTTGGGTGGGTTGTTGTTCCCTCGGAAAGAGATAAACAAAACAAAAAAATAAACTCAAGCTTTGTTCTTAGAAGTACCTTGCTAATTTTATAAGCTCTCGTATCTTTTTATGATAATTGCCGCATAGCTATGGTCCACGGCAATGGTCTGGTCATGGGCTTAGAAGCTGGGAAAGAGACACTGGTAGGGTGGGGCAGGTTGAATAAGGGACTTCTGAAGTATATATTATACGCATTATTTGGATGTCTCTAAAAGTTTTTTTTGTTCTTTCCCTTGTTCTCTTTTGGTCTTGTTTTAATGTTCATCTTTGTACCTTTTTTCATAAGGTCCTTCCTCTCGACTAAGGACAACCAACCACCAAAAAAAAGGAACCATTTCTTACTCCTTTCATCATTTTTACAGAATGTCATTCTTGATATTAAACCCAGTCATTTGTTCTTAATTAGAGAAACAGAGAGAGCGAGATTGAGTGGGGGTGGTGGGCGGGTGGTTTTTCTGGTGTTTGCTGATGGTTAAACATTGTTCGTGTTCCGTTCCGGATCCTGCGAAGGATGAGAAGTTCAGACTTTGCGTTGGTTGAGTTGATGTAGCGAGAGAGAAAAAAAAGAAGAAAAATACGTGCGTGGGATATTTTGCCATGCAGCTCCACGCATAAACGTCGTCGTCGTCTCCCCTCCCCCCTTCAGCCATGCATAGTCCTTAGATAAATGTAAATAGATGTTGTAAATGGGAAAATATTTTTCTTGTCGTCATTCTCGTTTTACCCTTGCCGTTTGTTGCCCTCCCTCCATCAGCTTTGCTCTTCGTTGTTGTCCTGTTGCCATTAGGGTAGTAAATCTTTCTCATGAATTTTATTTAGATATGAACTTTTAGATATTTTTGTTTCGAAATGGTGGCATTTTTGCCGAAGTCGATGTCGATGTTGATGTCGATGCCGCTGTGTAGGCGTTACGTAAGGTTATTTTAATAATATATGTTTGTAAGTACATAAATGTATACCTAACCTATGTAAGAATAATTGACAAGACTGAAGTAGATATACGCAGATACGTACTTATACGCACACAAATGTGATGTTGATGGTGGGTGACATAACCTTTTAATATTAAAAAAAAGAAAACACAATATTATATTCTTGTGTGTTGAAAATGCTTATTTTGCAATAATATATGCCACTGATATATTCAATTTGATGTATGTGCCTAAGTCAAGATTTAATTAATATATTATTGGAGCATTGTGTGTTTTTTTTAAGGAGTCTTTCTTTTATTAGGTCGTAGATAATATTAGCTACCTACCTTCAAATATATCTATAGAATTATATAATAATTGAAAAAGGATCTACAAAGACAATTTTTAATATTTATAGAAAATATGTTTCAAGAAATTTTGAAGTATTTTTGTGTTTTTTTTTTCGTGGAATTTAATGTCGAAAAATGAAGCGGGTACTTATTTCATTTAGTCTCTCAAGTCAACTTTTATGTTTGGGTTGGGTAATGAAACTTATGATTTTAGCTACTTTAAAATTCATTCAAGGAGAGAGAGAATTATTTTAGAATAATATTTCATGTAGATTTGGTATTTTATTTATGAGATATACAAAATTTTGATCACAGGATTTTTATCAAAAAAGACATTATGATTTTAGAAAAGTCGGAAAAAAGGTATGTCATATGTCTGTCAATCGATTGAGTTTAAATTTGGAAAGTAAGCAGATTCGCGTCAAGTTTTTTTATCTAAGACTAAAGATAGTAGTTGGTTAAATTTGGTAAATTCGATTTTTTTTTAAAACAGGCCAATATAGCTTTCCAAACATTTTTTTTACTTGGCTTTCAGTAAAATATATTTTGGTTATTGTTCGAGAAAAAGATCCTTTAACAAGCTTTAATACTGTTACAGCAAGCTTTTATATTGTTGAAATAATATTTGAATATCAAATTTTTAGATTTTTAAAAAAATATTAAATCTTTGATATTTTCGAAACCAGCCAATTTTTTAACGAAATTTAATTATGAGGCTTATTTTCTTGCAACAACTTTTTTAAATAAACATTTAGTGTCTCAACATCTCAGTGATAATGAAACCAAAAGTCTTGTAGGCCAATCAATAATTTGGCTAAATACACAAATTGTCGATACACCTATTGGTCAACTGATCACCATAGAAGATGTTAAAAATTTTGTTTCCAATATGAAATCGAAGAAGTCCGATGGACTAGACATAATTAATAATGAATGTATTCAAATGTTACTTAAGGCTGGGCTTGTATTTTTTGTCTTTTTTTAATGCATGTATAAAAACCCAATATTTTCTCAAGCCTTGGAAATAAGGTAAGTTTATAAACGGTCCGCCAAATAACTCCTTCTTTTTTTTTTGAAAATGCTATAAAAACTTCGATTGTAGCTTAGGCTGTGTGGAACGTTGCGCGCGCCGCCGTCCTGTTGAACCCAAATGTTGCCAATATCCTCCTCCTTTTGTAAACAAAAATTCGTTTCACATGGCCCAAAGTAATTATCTGTCAAATCAGACATGAGCTAAGTGTAACCATTCTCGAAATATGCATAAGCTGCAAAAACCGTTAGATGGCGGGCCTATTCCAAACACTGGGAAATAAGGAAATTGCTGATCAATTGAACATTATTCTCATAAACAATTTTCAAAGTGTTCTATCTGTTTTAGAGTTTATATTAATAACTGTTCGTCAAAATGTCACCAAGTCGAACTTGTTGTTCCACATGGATCTGTATTAGAGCAATACCTTTACAATATCCATACATCTGATATTCCCAAGCTTTTTGAATGTCAATTAGCTATATTTGCTGATGATACTGAAATTTTTTCATCGCATGAATTTGGTCTCAAAATAGAGACAAATTTAACCCATGCAATCGACCTAATAACTCAGTATTATTCTAAATTGAAATTAGAACTAATTGCTGATAAGGTACAAGCTATCTTTTTTAGTAGAAAAGAAAGTCTTGTTTTCTTCCAAGCAATTAGATAATTTTTAACAGGCTTAACATAAACATCGTTTTTCAGGCAATCCTTTTGTATGGTTGCCAAATATGGTGCGCAAAGTCTAATATCAAAAAAATGCAGATATCTTAACATAAATTGCTTAAAATGATGTTAATCTTCCTCGTTATTATTCTACAGCCGACTTAAATGAAAGACCGAATGTTGAAAAAATGTGTAATGGAATTAAAAAGCTGAATAATTCATTTGTATTAAAATAAAATTTTTCGGATAACGCATTGATCAACCAACTTATATCCTAACCATTTTCCTGCCAACTACTATAATTTTTAGTTAAAATCCGCTGGTCCGGATGGTATCCTCGCTATTGTTCTGAAGAGGTGTTCTTCAACGCTGGCAAAACCACTGCGTAAGCTTTTTTATCTGTCCTACTCCTCAGGTCTCGTTCCGAGCGGATGCAAAACGGCATTTGTCCAGACTTTTCCCAAAAAAGGCGAATCTTCCTCACCCTCTAACTACCGACCGATTGCACTTACGTCCCTTCTTTTCAAGGTCATGGAAACTCTGATTAATTATCAGCTCAAGAAATATCTTGAAGATCGAAAGCTTATTAATGACCGGCAATACGGCTTTCGTAGCAATAGGCCCACTGGTGATCTCGTGGTTCATCTCACCGAACAGTGGAGCAAATCTTTACATCGTTTTGGAGAAAGTAAGATTATTGCACTAGATGCTTTCAGTTTTCATGAATCCCTGCTTCATTGGATTAGTAATTACCTTTCGGATCGTTCAATATAGGTAGTATTGGATGGATTCAAGTCTGAAAACCATAAAATAAATGCTGTTGTGCCCAAGGGCTCTGTTTTATCTTCAACACTCTTTCTCATTTTTATTAATGACACTTATCTTATCCAATACATTGTTTCGCTGACGATAGACTCTTAGCGTTTCATATTCGTTTTCAGACTCACATCCCTCTTCTTCGGATGTGGAACTGCAACGACAAAATATAATAAGCTTATTGAATTCCGACAGCATTGTTCAATGGCGATTAAAAAAACGCGTGAAATTTAATGCTTCGAAAACCCAAAGCTGTCTTGTATCGTTAAAGCGAGATATACCCCCTTGCCATTATCCATGAATGGCACTTGCATCAAATAGACTGAACACCTCGACATTCTCGGTATGTGTGCCAACAACCACTTCTTGTGGAATGATCACATACGCGATGTCGCCAAAAATGCCGCAAGATGTTTGGGTTTTCTTAGGCGATGCAAAAAATATTTCAACCCTTCTGATCTGGCTGTTATCTACAAGACTAACATACGTCCAAAGCTTGGTATAACTCCCACCTCTGGGCTGGTGCTCCTGCAACTTACTTAAACCTCTTGGATAGTATTGAACGTAGAGCATTTAAATTGTTAGATGATAATATCATCATAAATTCATTTACTTCGCTTGAACATCGTTGTGAGGTCTCTTGTCTGACCCTTTTTTTTCGTTATTTTAACGGCTTATGCCCTAGTGAAATAGCCAGTTGCCTTCCTTATCAAAGAATTAAGAGATAATGTGATTGTACCAACTATCATTATGGGTCCCGCGGCTGGTAGCTCGCACACGTTCCGCGGATCCCGATGATTGTATGTGGCACTTTCTTGAGTAGGATCTCTCGAAAATCAATACGTTTTGTTGTAACCTTTAAATACCACAGCCAATGTAGTATACATTGAGGCCTTAAGATAAGCATAGATTTAATTTCTTATTTAGTGATTAATGGTCGTTTTAATTAACATGCTTATAACTTAAATATCTGTACCTATTTATGTCTACCCGTGCGAAACCGGGACGGGTCGCTAGTATTATATATATTTATGTATTTATATGTTTGTTTATTTATTTACCAATTTCTTTGCGAATGAATACTTACATAACTATTATTTTAATTGTTGGTCTAAATTATTTATTGATTAACTAATTAATTTATGTATACATATCTATTGATATTTATTTATTTATTCAATTCCTTTCCTTTGTTATTATGTCTAATCATTAAAATTATTAAGTCACTAACGCAGACTAAAATATATAACAAAATTACATATATTTTTGTCATATTGAAGGTTATTTTTGTACTTTCTTTCAAATATGTATATCACCATACAATTCTTAATTTTAATTTTAATAATGATTAAGTAGAAAGATCTAATATCCTTATCTAATATTGAATCTCTGCATATGTAAACTATGTGATTGCTCATCAAAAGTTATTCAAATACGAATATATAAATCTATCTATCTAATATGAAAAACTTTGTATTTTAAAATTAATTTAAAGAATAACCACACGATTTTAAAAAAATAAATAAATTTACTATGGCATTTGAGTTTTTATTCAGTAGTTTTTTTTTTATAAAAGTCCAACAGTCCGTTTTTTCATAAAAAAAAAATAAAATCTACAAAAATAGTACGATCATTTGATACAAATTGATGTTCAGTTCTTAATAAACTAATTTCATTCATCCAATGTGCAAAAACTTAAGAAATTCTACTTGAATTGGTAAAAGTTTGTTTTCTACTAAAATCTATTAAACAAAACTAAATTTTCAAACTAAACAAATTCTTTATATGAAAAATATTGTTGGTAATTTTAAAATGTTTAAGAATAATTCAACTAACACCTTTTTAAACCCAACACGAAAACCTACAAACTTTTAAGGAAGAAAAATCGACAGACAGTGTGGGTCGCATCCCAGCCTCTTTTTCACATAATATTCGAAAAAGCTTCAAAAGTTGTTTGAATTCACCTGTCTTCAAAAAAAAATCTGAAAGAAATGCTACACTATTACTTCTTAACCGGTTTTAGAACAGAAAAAGGCAAAATGCTGTAAAAGTAAGTTTTGCTCTTGTAACGAATCTCTTGTCAAAACAATTCCATTATTTCAAGTTTTTGAAATATATTTATATGAAAATAATTTTGCAAACGGGTATTTTTAAAATTTGAGAAAATGTATAAGATCAGCACTAAAAATGAACTCCAAAAAAAATTCAAGTGGGGTAGGCGAGGTCACGAATTCGCGAAGGATTTCAGACCAATATGCTTAACATCTTTTGTGCTTAAAACCTTGGAGCGCATTCTTGATTTTCATATTAGAGAAATCCTAGTTGGACGACCTCTCGAAAGCTCTCAGCATGCTTATCTTAAGGGCAAATCTACGGAGACTGCCTCCATGAGGTAGTGCGTACTGTATAACAAGCAATCCATTATAAAGAATTAACTCTTGCCACCTTCCTAGACATAGAAGGTGCTTTTAACAACGTCCTTACCGAATCCATAGAAGAATCGCTCGTTAAGTTCGGTGTAGAAGACTTCACTCTAGAATGGATTATTTCCATGCTCAGTGGTAGGAAGATTTGAGCCACTCTAGGCAATACAATCGTAACAAAACTCGTGAGTAGGGGAATGGACACCCCAGGGTGGTGTCCATTCGCCTCTTCTATGGCTTCTGGTCATGAATACAATTCTCGTTAAATTAGAGAGATATGGAGTGAAGGCGGTAGCCTATGCGGATGATTTTGTGCTATTGGTGTCAGGAAAGTACACCTCTGTGATTAGTGAAATCGCGGAGTCAGCTTTGAAGAAAGTTAGCAGCTGACACGAGTTGTGGACTAGGAGTTAACCAAAGTAAAACTGAACTGTTGCTCTTTAGCACCAAAACTTAAGTACCGCCCTTGACGCTACCTCGACTCAACGGTCAAATCCTATAATTGTCTTCCAGTGCAAAATATTTGGGAGTTATACTCGACCCTAAACTAAACTGGAAACTAAATATTGAAGTAGGGGTTAAGAATGCCTGTGTTGCCTTCTACTTCTGCAGCAAAACTTTCGGCAAAAAGTGGGGACTTCAGTCGAAGATGATTTTATGGACGTACACAGCCGTAGTACGCCCAATCTTAACATATGGTTCGATTGTGTGGTGGCCTGCTCTTAGCAAAGCCTATAATATTAATAAGCTAAAGAAAGTTCAGAGAACAGCTTCCGTGGGCACCACAGGGGCCATGCGTACTTGCCCAACGGACGCCTTAAACGTTATTTTGGATCTTCTACCAATCGACCTTATTAAATACATAGTTTCCTGCAGCGTCATTAGGCTGAAGGAATCAAATAGCTGGTTGTCAAAACCTTATGGTCACAGCAACACTACGAAATTGATTCCCTCAGATATTATCTCGGTAGACACTGACTACTGCACTCCTACTTTGAACCTTAGTAAGGTTTTTAAGGTTATTTACCCATCGAGAGAAGATTGGGAGGATGACATCGTGTCGATAGGTTTCGACACAACCATCTTTACTGACAGCTCAAAGATGGAGTGCGGAGTTGGTTCTGTGATCTTTTCTGAGTCCCTAAATGTAGCCAAATCCTTTAGGCTTCCTGACTTTGCTAGCGTTTTTCAGGCTGAACTGCTGGCAATAAGGGAGGCATGTAAGATACTTAAACAAAACCCAAACAAAAACCGAAATGCGGCTATCTTTACAGTCAGGCAGCTGTCAAAGCCATTAACTCGGCCATATCCTCATCTAAATTGGTCCAGCAACGTCGCGATGAGCGTGCGAGCCTGAATATTAACCTTGGTTTCACCCTGATCTGGGTTCCGGGCCATAGTGGTATCGTGGGAAATGAACGGGCTGACCGGGCAAGGATCGGCCCTTCATAGCTCACTTGCGGAAATGGTTAACATTTCTCTTGGTGCTATGAAGGGTACAATCTTTTCTATCTACCAAACTGAATCAAACCGAAGGTGGAGCAATTTACCCAACTGCATTATATCTAGGAAGATATAATGCAGATAACGATCTTTTATGCATGCCAAGGCAAGACATAGCCAGGATTGTTGCGGTTTGTACCGGAAATTGGCCTATAGGAGTTCATGCAGAGAAGTTGGGTATCTCTTACAACACCTATTGCCGTAGCTGTAGTGACCAATGAGGAAGTAAAATGATAATCCATTTCCTCCGCAAATTTCCTGCTTTGGCAAACACTAGAATGAAATACTTTAAAAAAGCATTCTTTCACGAACTTGATGAGCTATCTGAGACAAAGATTATAGACCTAATTAAACCTAACCTAATCTTTTTTCTCAATGCGACAAAATGACTCTAACATAATCGCTATAAAGCTTCTCTATAAATCTTTCGCTTTGTGTCACAGGTTGCCTTAAGATTGCCATTTCTACCTACCTATGAAATTCAAGGTTTTCTCAAAACTTCATATGGAGTCAAGTAAAGACTCATATCTGATAAGAATTTTAAGAAACCAAGTAAGATACTGAAATGGTTTAAATTGTGCCTAGAACAGATAGGTACTTTGCAAAATCATCGTACAATTTATTGTTAAGAAATATTTTTGGGTAAAAAAAAACGTTTTTGGTTGTTTTTACAATTTTCCAAGGAGAATATTTTTTTTTGTGATGTTATAGAAATATTTAAAAGTGAGATTTTAATATAGGACATCTCGTTCCTTTAAATAAGTATTGTTTTGTTTTGCGGGTCAGACAAGAAAAAACATCATTTTGTTGACAAGTGATGCGACTGTTGTCAACTTCTCAGATCAATTGCAACATGTTTAAAATTTGTTGGAAAAGCATCTGACGATACTCGAAAACCGCTTTCATAAATCATAATTTTTGACAGAATCAATCCTTGTATAAGTTCGAATGTTTTAAATTCAATTCCTCCAAAATAACCTCAACATTTTCAACCAAAAATACGGCATAAAATCACAAAATCATAAGTATTCAAAATGTTGACTAAATAATGATTTCGTTATTTATCTAGTATCTAATCTTCGCTTCGGTCGCAAATACAAATTCTAATGAAATATCCAGCGGTACTAAACCAACGACAACAACTACAAAAACCAAGTATACCGACGAACGACGACCGACACGAAGCGATGTGAAACAATTGAATTTTGCAAATTTGATGACAGTTTGTGCAATTGGCGCGTAAAACATGCAGGTCTACCACAACATTTGTGTCGTTGCACTCAGACTTAGCTTCTATATTCTGCCATACCTCTACTTTTCTACATAACGGTATACATGCAATAGATACCTATGATGGATAGAATTTAATGCAAACATACATATTTATAGAGTGTATATATAAGGTGTATGAACCGAACCGGTATTGTCGGTGGGTTGCAAGGCGGCCGGCATTGGTGGCAGTGTCGATGGCAGCCGCCGCGGTGACGGTGGCGGCAGCGGCGGCGACAACAACTACAACGAACAACTATACGGTATAAGGTGATTTTATGCATATGTTTTGCGGTGGGTGGGTTCTTGTCTCTTTGGCTAAAAGCTGTCATTAGCTTCAATTAACTGCCATGTCATGGTGATACTTTTATGCAACTAGTGCAAAACCTTTTCAATTATTTTCATCATCAAGCTCGCACATAGTCCCCCATATAAAGTACCTAGACCTACCCTACCTATAACCTACCCACTCACTGCCGTATAGTGATAGTGATAGGTACTAAAGGCAAAAAGCATATAGAGGGTAGGGAATGAGAATGAAAATGAGTGTAACAGGGTTTTATGGATATTTACGTCATCAGCCAGGTATACCAACCTTTAGGTGAACTTTTCATATTGAATACCGGGAAATAAACAAATCATTATAAATAATTGTAATAATATCCTTAAATAATAATAATTATCCAAAAAAAGTGCATTAATATTAAAAACAAATTAAAATTATAAATTTTTACATCTGTGGCTTAGGTTGCGTTGGCGGATGTGGCAAATATGGCGGCGAGATGGCGTTAACAGCGATGCAATGGTGTTTTTCACAGGAATGTTGTGTTCCCAGTTTATGAACTTTGAGTGTTTTTAAGTTCAGTGATGTAGTCAGGAATAGGAAGGGCTTCAAACTTTAAGTCATTCTGTTTTGTTTACTACTTGATTTAAAATTCTAACTATAGCTATGTTCATACAAACTGACACAATGTTGAGAGATAAAAAATGTAATCAACTAAAAAGCTTGAATACCTGTCAACTTTTATACGAGAATAGTAATTAAAGGCACAAACTTACAAACCTTAAAGGGATATAATATAAAAAACGTGTTCACGCACTCAGAGTGATGTTAATGGCATTTGAATTGTTTAATGACTTCAAAACATAAGCCTGACATTTTTATGGGCGTTAAATCTACATATTCTATATATCCATATATATACATATATTATGCATGTATGTATATATGTATCTAAATAATGTATTATTATCATATCAGAAATATCATCATCATTATAATTTAAGTGAGTGCGATATAAAATTGTTGTCAGAACACAACTTTCCTTTCCTTTCTTTTCCTTTGATTTATTACTTTATTTCTATTTGTTTTTAAGGACACGTATATCAATGTATGTGTCTACATATTGAACTTAAGAGAAATTAGACTCCCACGTTATTTAAAAACTCTTTGCTTTTTTTTCAATTTACTTTCCGAATACAGAATTATGGTTTGACATCATTCATTTGCTGGATTTAGCACTTTATTAATTATTAAAGTTTTTAAAGCAATATTTTAAAGAAATAAAATGGTGTCCTTTAATTTCTTGTATGTAGAATCATATTCAAATAATCTTGTCACGATATGGTGAGATAAATATGAACATAGGCTGAAATCTATCAAACCCAAAGAAAACTCATGGTTTGATTCGAGCTATAAAGATGTTATTGGGATCAAAGATGTTAGTTTCCGAGTTTGCAAGGCCAACATCACTGAGGAAAACCTGAATGAGCTGGAAACGTCTGTAACGGACAAATTCGACACCTTCAAAATTTGCATGACAAGAAATTTCGGAAAAAAATACTGCAACGTCCCAAAGGTATTCAAAATTCCTGGCCTTTTTTACAAAATGCGTGTAACACTATTTTTGGTTCTCTTCTTTTTTAAGCTCGATTCATTAAATTTACTTGCAGCACAGTTTGATTGTACTTCGATGTTGCCAATAAATGACAAGACTCCACATCTACTTGTAAACGTACAGTTGCTAGAGGTGCTAAAGGTAACCACATTTATAAATCTGCTGGCGTGGATGTACTAATGAGGTATTTTCCAAAGCTGGCAAAACAACAGCGTAAGTTTTTTCATTTGTCGTACTCAATTCGAGTAAATGGAGCAGGCTGCTACGAAAAAAGATGAATCTTTCTCCCCCCTTAACTATCAGCCAAATGTTCTTACATTTCTCTCTTAAAAAATATCTTAAATAATCTTAGAAATTAGAAATTACCTTTCGAACCCTTCATGTAGTATTTGACGGATTTGCAAAGTAAACGCTGGTGTGCCCCAAGGCTCCGTTGTGTCTCCGACACTTTTCATTATTTTTATAAATGATATTTAGTCTTAAACTTCTTACCCAATTATGATAGTACCCTCAGGTCTTCGTATTTGTTTTTAGATTCTCATCCTTGTCCCTTGGACGTGATGGAAGTGAACTATACTGTCAGACAAAATAAAGTGTAAATCCCAAATCTTAAGTCGGAGTGAAATATTTTCATTTAAATACATATAAATTTTACTTCCAAAATTTGTTTAAACCATGATCTTAGTGCTATTTTACAAATAAATGGTAGGTAATTTACAAAATTGTAGTCAAGAATGAAAAGATATTGAAATATATAAAAAAAGAGAAAATAAAGTGCAAATTTAAAATATGAACATAAATAGTATAAAATATTAAAAAAAAAAAACAATTTGATAAAGTAAACACACATTAATAACGAGTGGCTCCGCCTTTATTTTGAATTACTTCAGCCAGACGTTTGGGAATACTGCAGACAAGATTTTTTTTTTAATTCAGGTGGAATTATACCCTATTCATTTTGGATACTTTCCCAAAAAGACGGTAAATTGCGACACTCATCCAAAGGTATCCTGCCATCCCAAATGGACCAAAGGTGCTTAATAAGGTTAAGGTCTGGAGATTGAGGTCGCCATTCTAGAACGTCAATATTGTTTTGAGCAAACAAATCTTTTTCAATTCTGCTTTTATGCTTTTGGTAATTAACTTGTTTTGAAGCAGAAGAAGCTAGATTTTCTCTGACAATATTGACGTAACTAGAACCTGTCATTTTAGTGTCAATTTAAATAATAATTCCAACCCCACTAAGGAAGAAGATCCCCAGATCATAAGTGACCCTCCTTTATGTTTGAAGGTTTTTTAAATGCACCTTTGGCTCAGTCTTTCCGATGGTTTGCACCAAACTAGTTTTCTGGCTTACATTTTTTAATTCAAATTTGGACTCTTCGGACCAAATTACGTGCTCCTTAAAGGATTGTGGCTTTGATAGAAACTTTCTAGCAAAAGCCAGCCGTTTTTTTGTTGGCCGAAGTAAAGGCTTTTTCTTTGTAAAAAAATTTCTTAAGGCACTTTCAATTAGTCGCCTTTGAACAGTCCTTGGTGTAATGTATAACTCCAGGTCTTCTTTGCTGCTTCTGGCTGAAGAGAATGGGTTTTTTCGAGCCTCAATTTTTATTCAACAGTTGTAGTCTTCCTTTTCCTTTAACAAGAATTTTTAAAGTTGACGACAGTTCCTCGTTATACAAAATTAAAATAAATGTTTAAATGTTTACGGTCTAAAACAAGCATTTCCTTCACTTCGGTTGAAAGCGGTTTCATAATATCCTTAAACAAATAAAATAAAAATAAGCAATTAAATGAATATAACTTTAAATTTAATATATTTTCTCCTATATAAAATGTTGCTTTTTTTATGAAATATTTATTAAGAAATTGAAAGAGTAATACAAATTGCACTTTATTATGTCACGTGTCAACTTGATATGCAGCAATATTACCGATGTTGGTAAACAAAAGAATAAACCTTTAACGAGTTTTTTGATCAGAGAGTAAGCAACTGGACGTTTGTGACGTCATCAGTAGCAAGAAAGTCAAAAAATTCTTTTTGCTCTTAAATTGCAGCACTATGAAATCAAATGAACCGCTTTTGCACTTTATTTTGTTTGACAGTATACCATTATTATTATACTACTGGAAAAGCGAATCCTCCCCCAAAAACCACTGTCCATGAGGGGTACTTTCATCTAGAAGACCTAAAAGCTTTCAGTTCTAAAAGTGATTACATATTTAAAAAAGTTTATTCTTCTAAAACTCGAGTACGTACAATACTTTAACCTTGAGAAAAGAGCTCTGAAAATGATAGATGATGAACTTATTATACTGCCACATTTGCTGCTCTTGAACACCGCCAGTTGCATTTTTCCCCTCGAAAATTTTAGCGTTGTACCAATAGTTCTAGGAATACTCATGAGTTTAGCCTTGAGCCAAATTTAATAAAAAAATGTTTTGCACTCATTTAAAAAACAAAAAAGCTAATTTTCACCCCATTCTTAATTTAAAAAACAAATAAATCAAATAATTATGATTGGATTTGTTGAATTGTTTTACAAAAAATTGGTTGACTCAAAATACTCGAACCTTCTTTAATTAAATTTTATATTACATATTGTGACATCATACTTAATTGGTCAATTTCAAAATAGAATTAACTAACTAATAAATATTTTTCAATGCGAATATTTTGCATCAAAGCATAACGTTTTTGACGTTCTTCTAAATTTTAAGAAAAATTGAAGTGACTTTTTTTTTATTTTAACTTAGCCCCCTTTTCGAATACCTTATTTTTGAAAATTGTTCTAGCTGTTCTGTTTCAAAACCACAAATTTAATAAAACGTGAATTAACACATGTGCAGAAACCTAAACTTGGCTTATAAACTACTGTTTACTTTGATTATCGAACTTTAACAACAAATCTCCGTGTCTTTTAATTTTGTAAAAATTATTTTAGCTCACCGTTTCCAGAAACCGAAAATTCAAAAAATATTCAAGTCAAACCATTTTCCCATTTCGTGTTCAAATTTCGTTGAAAACCATGCACAATTATAGGTAAAGGTGAATAAGATCGAAAATGGGGAGGGTTAACTGTATGCACTCAGTTTACTTTGGAAACAAAAATTAAAGTATCTTCAATAAGTTCACAAAACTGTTAGAAAAATTCTGTTCTTCGACATTGAAAAACTATAATTTTATCAGAATTCATGGAATTTTCAGCCCAAAGTTATTTGAGGTAGCGGTAAGAAAAATTTGCAATGGCTACGATTGCAGCATTATATCCTTTTCTTGAAATTTTCCATGACCAATTTGCACATTTGTGTCTGTTTTTTCTCAAAAACTTTACGAATTCTATCTTTAAAGTCTTAAATCGATAATGCAGCACTGTATCTTATCTTGACTCCAATGAAAAAAGTCTAAAGGCCTTAAATCACATGATTTCGGTGGTGAATTGTAATCAACGTTATCATTTCCTAAGTCACCAGCTCAAAAACCGTACCAATCAGTGAATCGTTGAGACAGGGTCTTCAACACTAATTATTGGATTCTCATAGCTCTAAATGCTCCAATTAATTAATTAAATTAATTAAATATTAATGCTGCCATCGTTGCCGAGTCGAAAATTGGTCTTTTCATTGAAGATCATGACAATTTTGTCAAGTGAATTCCAAAAAATCAATGAATTTTTGAAGCATGCATCGTTCCATTACAAGTAATGTCATTGTTTTTATTTATCAAATGTCAAAAATAATGAAATTGTGGCCTACTAAAAATGAAACCTCTTAGTGTAAAAACCTGCATAATAATATAATTTAAAATGAACTAAAAACCTTAAAGTCCCACTCATTTCCTATGTAAATTTTACACCCCCTCATAGGCAAAAACTCGGTAAATATTACAAACTGTTAACGAGTAGAAAAATACATTTTCCAATATATATTTTTATTTTAAATTTTTGGGTAATTTATAGCTGCATTCGCTTGACCGATTTTAACTATTAATTAATTAAATTTCAAAATAACACACAAAAAACAAAATCTACCATAAAAATAAATATTTAAGGTATGATAAACATAAAACATTATTAATTTAATTTTATATCAGATACAAAAAAAAATGTTAATTGAAAAGATCATTCAATTCAATTAAATTTGTTTTTTTTTGTTGTATTGAAAAAATATTTTCAATTGGCTTAAAAGTTAATTTACAACTAATTAGGATATATTGAATTTTTCAAATTAGCTTATGGCAGACATAAAGTAGAAACCTGTATATGTATTATGGGTTGTTAAGTTTCAAATAATTAAAATTTAAAATAAATGTAATACGTACATTGTACATAATATGTAAATTGATGTAATTATGTTGAAGAGTTTCGGATAAAAATCAGTTGACATTTGTATCGAATTAAATTATTTATTAATTTATGGTTTGTACGTAAATTTGGGTAGGTTTGGAGTTAAGCAACTACCACATTATTACCCGGACTGAGGAGCTTTTCAATGAAGAGTATTATACCCTAAACTAATTTTTTTTAATCGGGCTTCCATTCATTAAGAGTGATGGTCTTCAATATTTTAGGACCTTTCAGTCATTCAAATGCTTTCAGTCATCTAAATCAAACGTTCTTGAATCGTTGATTGGTCCTTATTCGGTCATTTTCTCAAACTTAGAGAGTTCGATCCTCTTAACTCGATTTCAATAGTTGGACCTTGTTTTTTTTAATACTGCCTTCCAAGGTACCGCCTGAACTATGTACTATATTATAGCACATCTCGTTTGCCAAAACCCTGAACATATTTAGAAAAGATCAGAACAGCTATTTCTTAATAGCACGCTGCATTACCAATATCCTAACGTTAGACGTCATAGAAATTTCGAGGTCGGCCATCGTTATGTAGAGCTCTTGACGATGGATGCTATACAATAGCGGCCTCAAAGGCGATGAAAAGTTACTGAGTTTTTACACGATATGCCGTTATGTCCATAAGATTTTTAAATTTGAAACTATGCATACAGTAAAATAATTTAAATTTGTTTATTTAAGAATAAATTACATAAATCTTTAAAAAAAATAGTTCTATAATAGGTACTCTTCTAGAACAACCTATGGTAACATTCTAAAGCTGAATAGTTTGTTTATTTGAATAGCTGAGCATTGTAAACACAAAAATAGTTGAATATATTTTTGGACCAAGATAAAGCTAGCCAGTCATAGCATTGCAAGTAAATGTATTAATAAGGATATCTTAAAGGTTTAGAAATTCCAATATGATTCAGTCAATAGATACAAAAGCTCAGGGCCAGATTTAGAGGTCCAGAGGCCTCGGGCAATAAAGGAGCGGAGGCTTCCTCGCCCCAAATTATTTTTAAAATAAAGTAAACCATTTTTTTCACTCGTATTTTTCAATAAATAATTTATTATGAAACTAAGTAAATTCCTTTAGTATTGAATAAACACATATAAATATAAACGGAAAAATTAATTATCTTAAATTAAATTCTGGGGTTAACAAACGGAACCTTCCGAGCTTTTTTCGCCGAAAAATTGTTGATGATTTCGTTGAAATCCAGTGCTCTGGGTGAATGGCTTTCAATGCTTAGGATAAAAAGCTTTGATAGACGGTTTTGTTCCATCGTAGTTTTTTTTATAATTTTAATTTTTGAAAATGAGCGCTCTCCAGGGCAACTTGTCACCATCAAAACCAAATACATTCTCAATGCAATTTCGAGGTTTGGAAATGTACCTCTGAAATTTTGATTTTCGAGAATTTGGTAGTAAAATAGTCTCGGCGATTGATCTGTTTCATATTCCTTTTCCTTTTTGTATGAGCCAATCAAAGACAAAAATTAAACCAACTCATTACCAAGACTAGGCTCTTAATCATCCGGATACACTCTCACCAATGCCTCTGAGATACGGTTAGCTGGTCAATCACTGCGAATCTTTGGGTGACAAATAAGCGTCTAATACTTTAGTGGAATCGATCGGATTCAAGGTCACTTGTCTCGTTCTGGTGCAAGTGCGTGAATGTACATATTTGTAAGTATGGGATATTTTTTTGGCAGCTTTCTTGTATTTATCAAAATCATTTGTATTCCAAGAATGATATCAATGATTCTAGTGCACGCATTGCCAATTCAAGAATCATTTTCGGGTCTTGCAACATCTTGTTTTAAGCATTGAATAGATCCAAGATATCCTTCCAAAATGTTGCAAACAAAGAGGTTTCGAGATCACTCATCTTCTGTAAAAGGTGCGTTGCTTCATTCCTCACGATGTCTTTTTGCTCTTTATTGGAAGATATGCTGGTTAGAGCTTCTTCGATTTCCGAATAGCCGCTGACTAGCTTCAACTCGACAAGACCAATTAGCGTCGCTGAGCTTTTTCAAGACAAAAAACTGGACGCTTTTCCTCTCCTATAATTTCTCAATCAAAATTCGGTGCCGCTCTGTACTGGCTGTGAAAAACATGTAAAAATTCTGCACGAAATCAAAGAATTGAACAGCCGAAGAAATATGAAACAAACTACCATTTAGTCAAAAATAATTGATTTATCTAAGAATTGAAGAACACCGATTCTTCATATAAACTATACAGCAATTAAATTATATGTATATATTTTATATAAGAACAAAAAATTCTCGAGACACGGAATCGAATACCTAACCTCCGAGGTTGCGGGCAAGTACCACAACACTCAGCCATTAAGCAATTGGGGTACTCCCTCAAGATGAGTGGTGTATTGGACGTGCTTCTTATCAGGGCCATTTGAGATTTTGATATTTCACTGACTGCCTGATTCGAGTGAACAAATATAGATCAATGATTTCTGTTATTTATATAAATAAATAATCATGTATGTACAAAGTATTGTAGGCTGTAGGTAGAGTCAAAAGAGAAAAAAATACGTATCAAAGTAAAAGATGTTTTCCGAAGTCTCTATTGTGGGGCCCCCCGTTTTCGGAGACCTCGGTGCATCTACCCCGGTTGCCCTCCTCGGAATCCAGCCCTGTAAAAGCTCCAAGGAATGTGTACTTTTCTATCCATTTACTTTCAATTTTAATACGATTCGAAAGGAATCTTATATGAATATGAGCCTTTCCACAGTTCTTTGGCCACGTGGTTTATAGTTTTTCACTGTAGTGCATTAAATTCCAACATCTTTTTCTTAACTATACTGAAAATCACGTAGACATCAAACAGGATAGTGAAGTTCCTCTAAATTTTATTGATTCCCGTCAAAGGTATTAGCAAACCCCTATAAATGGTCTTTTAAAAATTGAAATGAACTATGAGGGCCATCATCAAGAATTCTGTATTTTAGTGTCGTACTTCAAATGAATAGAAACCTTAAAGTAAGAACAAGGCAAGGCTTTGTATTCATAATTTGAGTCTTGATTAGTTATAAATCACATAATTTGGAACTTAAGCTCTAAAAACTAGCTAAGGCCACATAAATTTACATTTATCTATTGAAATAGAGCTATTAATAGAAGAAACCTCTTAGTTTCTAACTAAAGGTTGTTTTTAGTCACACAAAACATTGTTTTAGTGTTAGATAGCCAATTTTTTGAGGAATGATATGGGCAATATATCATCACACCACGATAAGTACGAGTGAAGCATTAAGAAAGGATGTTTCATATTCGGGGATTTGTCCCATTGTGAGAGGTTCTACTACTTGCGCTACATTTTATGTAAACCAAATTAAGAGTTTAAAATGAAAAAAACTAACAAGAACCTTTCATTAGATAACAATGTTGATATCTGTAATGCTTTCGCAACCAACTTCCGTGGATCATTTGTTAATTGCCTTGAAGTAGTTGATGGAGTATATTTTCATAATCTTTACTCCTTTTCGAAAACCAGCTGTAATCATATCACTGCGCAAGTGTACGGCCCCTGATCACCACTTGATTATCCACGTTGAATGTTGACTGCACAGCCGGTGCCGATGGTATTCCCCCGATAGTATTAAAAAAGTGTAGTAATGCTTTAGTTGAATCCTTTACGTTCCTATTCAAACTTTCTCTAAAAAACAGAAACAATTCACAGTACATGGGTGAAGTCATTTCTAACGCCAATATTCAAGAAAGGTAACAAGGCGGATGCAACAAACTACATGCAAATTGCATTCCTAAATTATTTGAACAAGTTGTTGTAAAAGTTTAGCATTTTTAGTAAGAATCTCATTGGCGAACATCAACATGCTTTAGTGAAAAAAACATCAAAATCATGTTCAAAGTCTTAAGAACAAAGTTAAAAAGTTAACTGTGTATACATTGACTTTTCTAAAGCTTTTGACCAACTTAGCCACGGAATTATTTTATTAAAACTCAAAGCTCTTGGTTTTCCACCAATTTTCTTAGATTTGTTCAAATAATACCTTTAAAACGGATCCTATAAGGTAAAATTTATAAATTCTCATCAATTCCTTTGTTGCTCAAACCGATGTTCCCCAGTTAAGACTTCTTGGCCCTTTTCTGTTCATCCTGTCAATTAACGATGTATCGTTATGCCTGAGCTCAATTAAAGTTTTTTTATGATCACATGAAGATTTTGAAAATAATAAAGTCCACCCACGAAGGAATTCTTTTACAAGCCGACATTGACAGTTTCACATTTTGGTGTGGGAAAAATAGCCTAAGCCTCAACCCCTTAAAATGCCAAACTATAACTTTTACTATAAAACGAATCGGCAGTGTATTTGGTTATTGTATATCTCAGCAAAAACTCTGTCGCATTTTAACTTTTAAAGATTTAGGTGTTCATTTCTGTTCCAACATAGAATTTACACATAAAATTAATTTTATTGTTAATACTTTCTATACTTGGTTTTATAAAACTTTGGGCAAAGGAGTTCAATGATCCTTATGTTACTCTTTTTTTGTACAATTGTCATGTTCGTCCTCATCATCAATTTAACATAATTTTATTCGCTTTTCCATAAAAGCCATCATTGGTATGATCCATATGATCTGCCTGCCTTTAAACACAGTATTCTGCTTCGTCAAATGCAATCTCTCCATGAAAAGCATGTTAATAATGAACTTAATATTTCTTCATCAACTCATTAATGGTGAAATTGAACCTTAATTTCCAAATTTGAACTTAATCTACTAAATGGTTTATGTTTGGCTAGGACAGACAAAACCGGATCCACTTTTTCCAACTTCTCTACCATTGTAACTTCAAGCTTTATTAAATTCACGAGTTGGACATTTGCCAGAAATTTTTTTGTTTGAGTTTTATAGATTTGACCCTATTCGAGATAAATTGCTTCTTTCCCAAAGAATTTATATACAAAAATGTAATTTCTTTTCAGAATAATTTTTGGTAACTATGAAGTTATTATCGGGACCTTACTCGTATCTGCGAAAGGCACTAATTTCCAAGGGCAAACTATCGCATGTTTGATTAAAATCTTGAATTAAAATTGTTTTACAAATGAAATACTTGACATATAGTTCTTCTAAATCACAACAAAAAATCATTAATTCATCGTTACTGTAGCATCAAAATCATTTTGGAAAAAGTGAATGCAATACTTGCCACAATATGTAGTTCCTATATATCACAAGTAATATTGCGTATAAGCTGTTTCTTGAATGACAATTCGCAATAAAAAAGACTAAAATCCACAAACTCTCAATTCAAAAATTGTATTACCTTATGCTTAAAGTTTTGTATAATAAAATAACCATACAAGCAAGTTCTTGCAATACGGGCATACATTTTATCTTATCTCGACTTCACACAAAAGCTGCGAGAACAAAACTCCTCTTTAAAATTTGTTTTGTTGTTATAAAAGTGTCTGAAATTACTTTTAATTTAAAAGGTGACAGGATATACGAATTTACGTATTGTAGTTTAATCCGAAAAATGTTCATGGCACAACCTGTAATTAAAAACCCCTACCGTATGCAAAACATTTTCATTGCAAAAACTTTTTTTGGAATGATGTAGGTAGGATTCAGTGATGCAACCCATATACCAGTTGACTGCATTTTACCACAGAACAAAATTAAGTTTGAAGTTTTTTGTTCAAAAAAAGAAAAACCAACTTTTCCGACCCAGAATCCCATCATCACAGCAAGAAGTCTTCAGTTCTTTACCTAACAATTTCTCCATACAAGACTTCTACACTCCATTGTTTGAAAGGAACAAATTAAACACAGACAAATGGAAGTAGAAGTTCAGATCTAAATCAAAATAAAATAGAATGCAAAACAATTTACATCCTTAAACCCGATGTACTATAAAATAGGAGAAAAATTGTAACAAAAAAAGAATGAAAAATAAAAACGGAAGAACGAAAAATACGAAAGAACGAAATAAAATAGAAAGTAAAACCTCCAATTAAATGATAAAATCAAATATCTCAACTAATTGGTAATTAAAACTATACTCTCTTATTATTTCTTCAGCTATATACGAGTACGTCAAGACCTTTACCTAAACCTCACTCTCAAACAGCTCATATCCCCAGAACCATCATCTCCTTACCTCTAGCCATTCGTATAGAAAGTCTATATTTTATATAACCTTTTACTTTTGCATGCGACTCGGTCGGTAAAAGTTATTAAAACCAGAGTGAGAGTTAGAGTTAGAGAACCACCAAGAGTGGGCCGATATCGTCTAAAGTCGCACGGAAATTTCATTTAACACAGATTTTCTAATTGAATAAAAACACCAATTAGGATTTGTTGTAATACCAGGCTATGGTTGTAACAAATCATTTTATTTCCAGATTATAACTCAAACCTTATACCGCCACCGACGCCGACACCGACACGACGATTTTAACCCTGTGGGCTTGTTTTTAAATTGTGAGAGGTGATTTTCAGCAGAATTTTCAACTTAGGTTCTTAAATGGTTGGATAATTTTGTTTTTGTTATCTTTTTTTCTGTTGCTTTGTTTACATTTTTGTAGTTGGTTGTTGTAAATATAAAATCTCGGATCAGGTGAAATGAGATTAGGTAAAAAGGATATCTTCAGAAGAAATATTATACCTCACTACTGGCTTCGTAAGATGGTTTTCTACACTTTTAGGCTAGAAAACAAAAAAGATGTAAAAACATTATTTTATTAATATTAATCAATAAAAGTGCGTACATGCCCAGTATACACATCATTGCTGTCACAATTCTTTTTGAATGTTGATCTACTAACAAGGTCTTCGAAAGAGGGCATAAGAAGTGTTAAGGGATAACAAAAATTTCTTGAATCTTTGTAGAAAACCTAAGCCGTTAGCAACAATTTTAGAAGTGTCAAATATGTGATGGTTTCTTATGCACTTACCTAAATCTGAAAGGTCTTCATCTTCCTCGATGCAAGTACCACACGTTACGCATTTGCAAAAGTAGAAGGTTTTCGAATCATTAAATTCTACATGACTTTTCATTCCCTTAGATGTTGATGCTGTCAAGATCAGAATTTTATGAGCTTATCGTACGTTGTAATAATCTATAAACGAAAATGAAGAGCTGATTGATGGTACTGTCATCAGCGAAATATATGAGTGGAATAGAAGTTTCTAAGAAAAGATCATTTATAAAAATAAGGAAGAGTATTGGAGACAATAGCAATTTCTGATTGGTGATTGGAACGCAAGAATTGGGAATTCTCAAACTACAATAAAAGAAAATCAGCTGACATCGTTTCTAACAAAAATGGAGTAGATCTGCTTCATTTGCTTTAAATGTACGACTCTTTAATTCTGAATGGTTGTACGGAAAGAGATAAGGATGGCCACTACATTTTCATCGGAGGTCAAGGAAAATCTGGTATCGACTTTTGTGCTATTAACTGTGACTGGTTCGAAGGAATCAATAAATTTGAAGTTGAGTGCAAAGATTTTTCAGATCCATGCCTATTGTTGTGGATTCATATGTGATTCTTCACCAAAAGAAATAAATCTTCACCTACTACCTCGTCTTTCTTGGAAAAATAAACAAAAAGTTTCTTATCAGCGTAATTTGGACAATTTCTTTTCTAAAAACGAGTTGATTAAAGAACAAACATAGATACTTTCATATCAGCTCACATAAAATATTCGAAGTTCAGCATCAAACAAAACTATGTCAGAACACTTCTTATAAACAAAAGTGGTTCGATAAGGACTGCTGTAAAGCACGCACAAAATCTTTTGCTCTTCTGCAAGCCAATCGAACTTCTAACAATCATCGACTAAAAATTTGGTACATAGAAGCTAACACATGTTCAAATGGTAGACATGTGCATTCAAGAGGACACAAGCGTCCATAGGTTTTTTCTTAAAACCAACCTCTGTCTATCAACTCCTACTCTCACCTCCACGTGGTGAACATCGGGTGCCTAGTACCTCAACTGGAGATTGGGTTCCAACCCCAGTGGAAAGTTGTTGGGGGCAGCAAACGAGAGAGGTGGGGAGAGGTGTTTCCACTAAGGCACCTCTCCTTATCCAGACGGCAGCGGAGGAATTCCCGAGAGGGAATCAACGGTGGCGTCTACAGTTCCAGTAAGGTTGAACTACTTAGTGAACACCTTATAGGGCTTCTTCGACTTATTCGGAGCCCAGGCCTGTAAGGAGCGGTTTTATCCGGCTCCCCATCCTTGGAGTTATACTTAGGATCTGGCCCTCCAGGTTGGAGGTTGTGCGTCGGGGTGACTTCCTGGCCACGTAAAAGCTTTCAAAGTTGCGAAGCACCAACAAGCCTCGGATACGGACGGATTTACTGTTGACAACCAACGCAAACGAATAAAGGACAACGAACTTCGGATATGCACGTGGAATGTTAGGTCCCTTAACAGACCACGTGCGGCCGAAGAATTAGCGGAGGCCCTAGAACGATATAAAGCAGATATCACCGCCATCCAGGAAATACGATGGGATGGGCCGGGCAAAAAGAGGATGAAAAACTGCGATATTTACTATGGTGACTGCTACCACGAAAACCAACAGCGCTTATTTGGATGCGGATTCGTCATTGGAGCCAGACTTAGGCAAGAAGTCTTGAGCTATAGGTGCATCAATGAGCGCCTCATGACCATACGCATCAAGGCTAAATTCGGCAACATTAGCCTGATATGCGCGCACGCCCCCACAGAAGAGAAAGACGACAACACCAAAGATATGTTCTTCGAGCTCTTAGACAAAACATATGAGCAGTGCCCTAGCTACGATATTAAAATAGTCCTGGGCGATTTTAATGCCAAGCTAGGAAGGGAAGACATCTTTGGTGGAATAATCGGGAAGAACAGCCTGCACGACAACACTTCCGACAATGGATTCAGGCTCATAGATTTTGCTGCGGGGCGAAACGTAATGGTAGCCAGTACGCGTTTTCCACACCTCAACATCCACAAAGGAACTTGGACTTCTCCAGATCAATCTACCGTCAACCAGATTGACCATATTGCGATCGACGCCAGACACGCTTCCAGCATCATGGATGTACGAACTTTCCGAGGAGCTAACATCGACTCGGACCACTACCTCGTTGTAGCCAGGGTAGCACTTCGGATTTCCAGACCCAAGGCAAAACAGGGAGGTGCTGGGAGAAGATACAACGTCGAACGGCTACAATCGCCAGAGATCGCCAAATCCTTTTCCGACCGAGTCACAAGTAACCTCTCTCGAAGTTCTCTGCCGCCAACACAATGTATCGAAAACCAGTGGCAACATTGCCAAGATGCAATCAGAGAAGCCGCCTCTGATGTGCTGGGTTTCAAACAGCCACCAACAAGGAACCCCTGGTTTGATGAGGAATGTCGGCAGGCAAATGCAGCCAAACAACAGGCACGCAAAGCGGCGCTGCATAAAAGGACGAGAGCTGCTCGTGAGCTCTATGAGCAGAAGAGGCGAGAGGAACGCCGACTTTTCAGAAGGAAAAAGAGAGGGCATGAGAAGCGTGCGGTCGAAGATGTTGAGAGGTATAAAAGCAGGAATGAGGTTCGAAAGTTTTATGAACAGGTGAAACGAAATTCACAGGTACATAAACCTAGAACCGAAGGCTGCAAAGACGAAAGTGGAAACATCATAGTGGAACCGCAGTCAATGCTGAGGATATGGAAGGACCACTTCTGCAGACTGTATAACGGCGATGAAGAACTGAATCCCGCTGTCAGGCAGGATGACCCATTCGATATAGACGACGAAAGCCAACAATCCCGTCCTCCCGACTTAGACGAAGTAAAGATTGCCATATCTAAGTTGAAGTCTAATAAAGCCGCTGGAGCAGATGGCTTGAATGCCGAGCTCTTTAAAGCAGCTGGAGATAAGTTGGTTAGGAGCATGCACCAACTTATCTGTAAGATATGGTCGGAAGAAAGCATGCCCGATGAATGGAACCTCAGTATTGTTTGCCCGATCCTGAAAAAAGGAGACCCTCTAAACTGCACCAACTATAGAGGAATAAGTCTACTTAACATCGCCTATAAAATTTTCTCTGCCATAATATGTGAACGTCTAAAGCCCATCGTCAACAACCTGATAGGTCCTTATCAGTGTGGTTTTAGACCAGGAAAGTCCACAGTTGATCAAATATTCACACTACGGCAGATCCTGGAAAAAACTCAAGAGCACCAAATCGACACCCACCATCTTTTCATCGATTTCAAGGCCGCATATGACAGCATCTACAGGGACGAGCTGTATAGAGCCATGTCTAGTTTTGGCATCCCTGCCAAACTCGTCCGTTTGTGCAGGATGACCATGGAGAATTCACGCTGCTCCATAAAGGTTGGAAACAACTTAACAGAACCTTTTGATGTCAAAAAAGGTTTTAGACAAGGTGATGCGCTGTCATGCGATTTTTTTAACATCGTGCTTGAAAGAATAGTGCAGAGCTCACACGTCAACACTAGAGGCACTATCTTTCAAAAGTCTGTCCAATTACTGGCATATGCTGATGACATTGACATAATCGGAAGAACTCAGCGTGATGTCAATGGGGCTTTTGTGAGTATTGAGGCAGAGGCGGCAAAAATGGGTTTAACGGTTAATGAGGGCAAAACAAAGTACATGCTGTCGTCTAGAAAGGACATACAACACCGACGTTTTGGTCAAAACGTCACAATCGACAGACGTACCTTTGAGGTAGTCAAGGACTTCGTCTACCTAGGCTCCGCTGTAAACGCAGAAAACAACACCAGCGCTGAGATCAAACGCAGAATAACTCTTGCTAACCGCTGTTTCTTTGGACTAAGAAAGCAATTGAGTAGTAATGTCCTCTCTCGAGGGACCAAAGTGTTGCTATATAAGACCCTTATCATCCCCGTCCTGCTATACGGTGCAGAAGCATGGACCATGACAAAAGCGGATGAAAGCACCTTGGGTCGCTTCGAGAGAAAAGTTCTTCGTGTGATCTACGGTCCCGTATGCATCGAAGGGGAGTGGAGGAGAAGATGGAACGACGAACTGTACGGGCTGTACAGCGACGTAGACTTAGCAAGAAAAGTAAAAGTCCAACGACTAAGATGGCTGGGTCACGTAGAGCGCATGGAAACCAATGCTCCGGCCCGGAAAGTCTTTGAATCCGCACCCACAGGACAGCGCAGTAGAGGAAGACCGCGGATCAGGTGGCGCGCACAAGTGGAAGGTGACCTCACCCAACTTGGAGCGCGAAACTGGAGACATCTAGCTAGGGACCGAGCTAGATGGAGAAGTTTGTTGGGTGAGGCCCTAGTTCACACAGGACTGTAGCGCCACCTTAAGTAAGTAAGTAAGAAGCTAACACATATTACAAAAACCTTTGTCTTCAAAAGAAAATTAAATTTAAAAATCTACTTGCAATAGCATTAGGTCAAACAAGAAACTCAAAGGATTTCTGGAAAATCGAGAGGGAGATCAATGGGATGAAATATTAAATAGTCGTAGGTGTATCTGCTGATGATCTTTCAGCTCACTTCAGGCTACTTCTTTCAAACAATTCTAATTTAATGTTCTCCTACGATGAACCATCAACTGTTGATGACACATTAGACTCTGATTTATCACTTGAGGAAATACAAGCTGTGATTCTAAATGCGAAGAATGGAAAAGCTCCAGATGAAGACGGGATTTCATATGAGTTTTTTTTAAATGCTACACCGATATTCTTTAGCAATCTTCAAAGTCTGTTCAAGAAAGTTTTTTTCACAGCTGAAATCCCCTTTTTTTTTTAAAAAAGGCTGTAATATTTCCTATTCACAAAAAAGGACCTTTTGATGTGGAAAATTACAGAGGAATTTCTTTTATGAATGTAAAAGCGAAAATATTCTGTGGCAAGACTTGAAAAGTGGATCTGATCTTTAAGCTGGCTTCAGAAAAAATTATTCAACTTTTGATCAGATATTTACTCTGTCATCCATTATCAAAGCGTTTCATGCCAGGAACAAATAAGTTTACTCATTTTTTGTTGATTTTAAAGCTTCTTTAAGCTCTCACAACTTGGCATATCTTCCAACTTCATTAGAATGATAAAAGAAATATAAACTAACACAAAAGCAGTAGTTTGGGATGTCACATCCTATTCAAAAATGTTTGAGACCAATACTGGCGTGAAACAAGGTTGTCTTTTCAGTGCATTGTTGTTTTCTCTGTTTTAAAAGTAAGAGTTAGAAGAGTAAGAATTGCAAATACTACCAATAATGTGTTGTTATATGCAGATGAGCATTGATTGATTAATCGCTTATCGTGTTACTGCAACGATGGGGACTAACAATTAATACAGAGAATTTAAAAATGATGGTTTTTGCGTGATATCCAAGAGTTCACAATGAAACTTATGATTGTCATTTCTAGAAACAGCTAAAGAGGTCAAATATTTGGGAGTTAAACTGAATCTGGCTTTAAATTTCAACAAACACCTAACCGAAAAAGCCAATAGCTCTCAAAGCTTGCTTATCATCATGGAAAAATGTGTGTTTCCAACAAAAGAATAATTTTATGTGCAAGATATAAGATATTCAATGTAGTAGTTAAATCAACTCTTTGCTATGCTTCTCAAGTTTGGGGGTCATATGAATACGACGAATTCGAGAAATTCTACCCCAAAATGCGCCTTGTTGTTCTATATACTTGGAAAGCGGACTATAGCAATGCTTGAGGGGAAACCTTACATATTGATGTAATTTGAATGACAAACTCTACCGCATTATTCAGAAAAACAAAGGCTCTATTCGAGATACCTTCATACAGTCAGCTTAAATTTAATCTAAACAAGAAAAACTACTTTCACGACTCACTTTGCTATGATGAAATATTCGTGATATTTAAAGCAAGATGCAAGCTTCTTTCCTTAAATGGTAACCCTTATAATGGAATGGAATCAATTCCGTATGCTACCTTAAATCGAAAGAAGATTGCTTTCATATCATAAGTATGCCCAATATTCAAAGCGCAATGGCAAATTTTCCGTAGAAAACAATAATTAACTATGGAGGAAACTATCCAACTTCTAAACTAGTGTGACTGGAAGACCCTAACCAATTTTTTAAAAACAGTTAACGAGTATAGAATGTTATTAATATCAGAATACGTTTGAAGCTTTAGTTCTTTTTTTGTTGATTTTTGATAATTGAATTCAATTTTAAAATAAACATTTATAAACTTGTCAACCAGGCTGACGGCTTAGGTCTTAAATTCATAGTTTGTATTCTATTTTTTATATTGAAATGTAAGTAAATGAATAACTTACTTACATTTTCGGTTAGAGAACTTGGTGCCATAATCTTACTCTCCATTACGATGATAAAATTTGTTTCACTGGTCAGATAAACCATCAAATCACCGGTTGATCTGTTGAAGAACTTCTCTTCAAAACAAGAGTGGAGATACTATTCAGGCCATCAGATTCGTGAATGTTGAGATCTTTAAGCACTCTAGCGCTTGTAATAGTGCAGAAAAAGGTTGTTCCTATAGAATAGGCTTTTTCAGCGAACTTACAAAAAAGATTGTCGTTCGAACCAACGATGACTTAGTGTTACGGAAATTTCTTACAAATGACGAGACATGTTTACTGCCTTTGGGATATTGTAGTATTTTTTTGCCATAATTTCTGGGCATGTAAATATTGAATGCATTAAAAATGGTAGTTAAAGGGTTTTTCCATCTTGTTTGTTTAAACAAGTGAGGTTTCGTAAAATTGGAAACATACTTCTTTGGACCTAATAAGTTGTTTAAAGGTAGAATCAAATCATGAGTTTTATTTGAGTTTGATAGATTTTACACTATTCGGGATAAAATGTTTCCTTCCTCAAAGAATTTAAGAACCTACGCTGGAATCCACGTCACTATCCGAAAGACTTGATTTATTAATTTTCTTTTCAAAATCGTTAAATTCCAAATTTCTTACTAATGCAATTAAGAATAAATCTTGATTTGAAGAACCAAATCAGTTTGAGTTTTATAAGTCAAGTTGATATTAAAAGACTTGAGTCCTTTTGCAAAATAATGTGAAATATCGTTTGCAGGTTTTTATCAACGCAGAAAAATGTAGAAGCAATATTCCCAGTTGTTTTTTTTTAGCAGTGCACACAGTTTAGAATCCTCACATTATTAACTTTTCTGAACAGCTCAAATTCTTTTGCTATTTGCCGCACTATTCCCAGCCAAAAGGTGCTTCGCGATTACCTAGAACAGCTGGAATTTTAGGAAATGTTTATAACACTTTTAGTGAATTTGAATGCAATTTGAAGCATGTCTCGTTTCATTTTTGTAATTCTTACCTATCAAATGTAAAAATATGATTGCTTCCAAGGAGACAGCTAGCTAAATGGTGGTCGATTCAAAATGAAACCTTTTAGGAGAAAAACATTTAAAATTAACATACGTTTCAGTGAACAAATTTCTTGGACACCTTGATTTACATATGTAGTTTTTGGTTTTCTGTAATTTTTAATTTCAGAATTTTGGGATATGCACTATTTTGTGTTGAAGTGATCTGGGAAGGGAATGTCATGAAGAACTTCGTTCTTTAAAAACGAGTGTTATAATTGTGTCCATTAAATTATTTCCGTGACTTATTTCTTTGTTTATTTGATTCTGTATCAAAAAGAAACTAATGGACTTAGATTGTGCATATACGTATTTTTGTCCATTTTGCATCTTTTCATCTTATAATAAACATTGCCAAAGAAAAAGAGAAAAATCCAAAAAACTGTGTCAAATTCCCAAAATGAAATAAATAAAATTCCATTCAAAGTCGAATGGGAACTCTATCTAGCTCACATTATATTCTGTCGATATCTGCTGCCTGCCGACCTTTATACGAGCATTATAGTCGTCGTTATAAAGAGAGATAGAAAATGAGAAGAAGAAAAACAAGGAACGATTTTCCATATCCGTTTCCGGAATTCCCTCAACGCCTTGTTAAGTGCTGGAATACATTTTGATGAAGCTTATTTTTTGTCCTACAGCTATGCCTCATCGCACCCAACGCCGCTACCAACGTACCACACCAAACCGCCTTGCCTCGCCGCATCGCCTCGAGCCACAATTATTTGCAATTTCACTCAAAATTCCATTCCAAAACACCCACCGCATGCCACTGCCAACAGCATTGTGTTCAGTGTTGTCGTCCAGCAGCAGCAGCAGCAGCAGCAGCAAAAACCACAAAAAGGAGCAAACAAAAAATTTAACTTGAGAAAAATTAAATCTTTGTGCCACTATAAAATAAAAATCAAAAAAGAAAAATAAAATATATAAAACAGGAACCTAAGAGCATTTTTCATGGATCCAAGGATCCAACCACAAAATATTAGACTTCGTCCATGCGGATGATATGCCAAAAGCACACTCCACAAGAAGATTGTGAAATTGAGTGCACCACCGTAGGCATACACTTCGCTCCCAAAAGGCTCAAGCAAAGGCGCATGCACATGGGATATGAAGTAATAATTGAAAATCAGCCTTACATACGTACGTTCGTAAAGTGTAATATATTGTATATGTTCACTGTACAGTTACAGAGGCACACACATAACACACAACGTTACATACTTTACACATAATGTAATGGCTTTATTTGCACAAGAATAAAAAAAAGTAGGTAGGTACGTACCTATTTAATCTGAGAACATTTTAGGTGTAATCTGGTGGAGATACATAAGTGGATGCTCGATTCACATGTGAACACATTTTGCCATTGGCATCATAAAGATATATGTAATATACAAGGTGCGTCAAAATTGCTTTCCTAATTAAAAACGTATATAGATTTAATTTTTTGGTCATATATTTATTTGAGAATCAAAAAGAACGATTTTTGCAGATTTCTTTTGGAATATAATGTCCCTCAAATGAACATCAGCTTTATAATTATACAGACGGGCTCATGAGGGTAGATCGAGGTGTTTTAGCTCAAGGAAGATTAACTTTAGCTCCTCATTCTCAAAACCGTGCCTCAGGTGGCGTAATGATGTGCGCAGAGGCTGAATTTCGCACTTTTAAAAGAAAATTTTCAAATAAAATTCTATTTATTCCTCTCTAAAGCTCTGTAGTTAATTTTTAGTTAACCTCCCAATTCTGGTTTTAAGTACCTTAAAAAAGAATATGAGATTGTAAAAAATTGGAAAATACTTTTGATCCACCCTGTTCATACGAGTATATACACATGTGTGTTTTTTGAGGAATGAAAAATGAGGTATGAGGATTTGAATTCGTTTTTGGATTCAGCTTTGAAATGAAAGAAAATAATTCCCAGTCCCAGCTGAAAGATTTTGGTTAAATTCATCTGAGCGTTAACGTTTACTGTGAAGATAAATGCATTTTGCCAGATGCCAAATACAAGACTTTAAGCTCATAAAGCGATTAAATGGATAATTTTAAACTTGCTCTATATACCCATCTATCTACTCAGGTGCAAAATTATTGGTTTTGTAAAAATTTTCCTTAAAGTGTGGAATTTTAATTAAACCTAAAAGCATAATAATTTAAGGGGGAAAGAGAAAGGGGCTTTTCGGGGCTCTAAACGAGTAAAACGAATATGAATACATAAGTTTAAGAAAAAATTGTGTAAGGAGATTTTGAGTTTAAAATGAAATCAGCCGACTTTTAAGGGGGTACATGTTCATCTCAACAAATCTACTATTCAACGTTTGGTGGTCAAAGTAAACCGGCCACAAACAATCAATCAAAACCTGTACGTCAACGACAAGATCTGCCGAAAACCCCGCCGATATTCGTGAAAGTGTGTAACATAACCCGAGAAAGTTAATTCTGCCCACCTCACAAGAATTTGGCCTGTCGCAGATAAAAACATGACGAATTTTCATCATGATTTGGGCCTGCATCTATACAAAATTCACCTGACACAGAAGCTGAAACCAAGCGACCATAAGTAGCGTCGTGTGCTCGCTTATTGAATTTTGGAGCAGTGGGAAATTGAACCGAATTTTGGTAGAAAAATCACCTTTCGCAATTAGTGCCATTTTTGTATTTGTTACAACATCAATCCACGTGAGAATCACCAGTTGCTAAAGCATCCAAATAAAGTTAATGTTTGTTGTGGATTTTGTGCAGTCCGTACTTCTTGGAAATTGATGTTGGCCAGGCCATGACAGTCAAATGATTGCATTCAATTGATTTCAATCAAATTATTGGGTCGAATGATTTTTAATTGCAAAAAATGAATTTCCAATATCTAGGTGAATCAGTAAATGCATCTTTAAGTTCAGTTTAATAAAAGATTTATATTGATTGTATTCACAAAAGACTGTATTCCTTCATAAGTTTGGATGTAAATGACTATTCGTGGCATTTGAATTTTCAACCACCGATAGTAGACAATGTTTTATTTGTGTATAACTTTTGTTTATAAGTATGAACTGAAAAGAAGAGACTGTTGCCTTAATAAAATATCAGGGGCATAAGAATAAAAACAGAAAAGATCTAACATTTGTCTTCATTGTGCAGAGTTTTTTAATAAGTGGTTTCATTTTGATGTTAATAAGAAACAATTGTTATGAAAAGATATCAATGGATTCTTGTTTCGTTGTTAAAGAAAATAATATTTCATTAATAATCAACAATAGGGATACAATTGCAGCACCATATCTTTATCATATCTATTACCATTGGTAAAGACCTTAAATTTCACTTGGCCTAAAAGAAAAAAGTCTATATGGTGTTAAATCAGAAAATCACGGTGGTTAGTTGTAATCATCTCTTTCAGAAATAAATAAGCCGGCGCAACAGAATATTTTTCAGTTCCTCGCAAGAGACAATAAAATGAAATTGTTTTTATTTTTGTATTCATTAGAAAATAAAAAAAAAACTAACATCAATATCCTTTTTTATTTTTACCTAAAAACTACTTAAAATTAGGTCCTTAAATAAAACTTAAAACTATCTTTAACTACCGAAACTTCTCCATCTGGGAAGGGGCAACGTTGAACCACGAAGGACAACCATAAACGGTCATCGGCCTTATGAGAGCCATGTATCAAACTAACTTCACTCTGCAGTCAAGCCGAGTGCTGTAAAAAAGTTTTTTTGTCAAAGCGAAGGCTCTTTATTTATATGTCTGTCGAATATAAATACTGATCTAACTAGATACCGAGGTACTTCACTAAGCTTTTGCTCGCTAATCACTGCACGTGAAGATCAACGATTACCATCTTAATTTTTGCACGTAACCCTCGTGGCCACAACTAACGGAGTCGGGAACAGAATTGTCTCTGACTTCTGGACATTTATTTTTAGCTTTCAGTCGTCGCAATATTACTGAATTTTGTCGAAATCACGCTACAAGAGAATTCAAATAACCTCAACCTTTCGGGCCGTTCTGTACGCAATTACATCGTCGGCGTACGCAATGGCCTTTGTAAGACTACTTATCAAATCGCTGGTGTAAATGCTGAAGAGAATCGGCGAATTCACCGCTCCCTGTTGAAGACCATTTTTAATTGAGAATGTTGTGGTAGAAGTTACATTGCCAGTTTTGACAACAAACTTTCTACCGTTAAGCATATCATAAAGTATATACAACAATGGCTTGCTTATGCCAAGCCTGCTCAGTTTTAGGTAAAGACCCTCTAACCATACGGTGTCAAAGGCCTTTTCCAAATCAACCAGAACAGCACCTGTGCATTGTTTTTTTGATTTATTCCATTTTATATCAGAAACGAGTTTAGACGCAGCATGAATTAGGCCATGACCCGCCTTGAACTCGAACTGTTTATCCGGAATTATTTTTTTGTCCACAGCCCACTTAGTCAGAGCCCTGTTGATGATATTTTCGAAAACTTTGCTGATACTCGGAAAAAGACTTATCGACCGAAGATTTGACGGAAAATAAGCATTATTGAATCGTCATCGAACCGCATGAAACCGCGGTTCTCAGATCGCCATTGTGTCATATCATTTCGAAGATAAAAGTGATTAAGTAGGGCTCTGTTTCCGGGTCGTGGTCGTGGGGCGAATGCTAACATTCCCCTTGTACACTTGCTGGAAAGCAGCTCCCATCACCCCAAGGGTTTTTCTGAAATACGTTTTTTCAAAGACTGCCGAAAACGAAAAAGATGGATTGTCGACAATATACTCATACACTACGAACTGAGGTAATAATATTCCTAGTTGTTCTTTAGCGACAAACACCGAATCGATTCAACACGAATTTGTACACCAAAAATTAAATACTGTCGGTAAAAAAAGTACTTCATGACCATTTTAATAATTTTTGTAGTTAATTCTAACAAAAGTTTCATTTCTATCAAGTTCCCTTCAGTTTATTCAAAATACCCGAATTCGGAAACTATTTAGAAATGCATAGAAATATAATTTCAGAGACTGTCACTTTCATGATATTCTGAATAATTTATTAATTTGTATCTATATTAGAAATAAAATCAAGAAGTTAATTATTTTATTACATCCCTTTAAAATTCTGTTTTTGGAAATACTCTTCAATAAAATATAAAAGGTTGTCCTACTTTGACTTTGAATAATATAGTCCAATAATTACCATTACTAACCTTCATCTATCATCATCAGACATTCCATCTACCATATTTGACCCGTATTCGTACTCATATATACCTTTTTAATCCTATTCAGTTAAAAATCCATCAAGATATTAAGTTACAAAATAAAAAACGCAATTCTATATAAAAATAACAATAGATTTTCTGTATAATTTTCATTTCCAAATGTCTATACCTACCCTCCTACATTCCTACATATAGGCAGGTCTATATTTATGTATATGTATAGAAAAATGTTTCACAAAGCGCATGAAAACCAAAAAACAAACCTTAATGAATGCACTCTCCTTGACTTCTCGTATAGGCAGAAATATAGTCATCCATATCACAATAAAAAGAAAAAAAAAACCATCAAGGGTATTTTTTCCGCCATGATTTTTTATTTATATAAATTTAAAAAAAAAAACATAAATATCACACATACAGAGACACCAAAAATATGCCTATACACACATTATAAAAGTTAAACAATAATCTTTCCGTGGTTGCCCAGGTTAACAATCGTAGCTTTTGCGAAAGTGTACCTACCTTCCTTATACTTTACACCAAACAAGAGTAAAACAAAAACAACAAAAACACTGAACTCCACCGCACTGTCCCACCGCCAAAACGCCCAACCGCCCACCGCAACCTTCCATGTTCGTCGTTGCGGATTTATTAAAATGAAGAATGAACGCCACATCAATCCAATTCCAGTTGATTACACGCTACAAGGCCGTGACCTAAATTTGTATCTGTCACTCGCTTTGGTTCTTTGGTTCTCTGACTATGACTCTGGGTTTATAGCTCTTAACTCCCCATTTATACTTTATTTCTTTTTGTTCTTTGTTGTTGTTGTTGTTTTACGATGACTTTGGTTGCAAAATATGTGCGAGAGTGTTGGTGTTCTTTTTTTTCTGTTTGTACGAAAGTGTCCTTTTTGCACAAATGAATTTCTTGTGCGTTTTCTATAATAAAACAACAAAATAATGGACTTTTGCAACCTCTTTTAGTCCTTTTTTTCTTCCTACCAACCAACGGCAATGACTTCGACCCCTTTTTTTTCTACAACAAATTTCAATCTCGCATATACGAGAACTATACCCATACTATAATAAGAGTGTCCCCAATGAATTGTCAAACTTTTGAGCAATGACATAAAGTTCTTACAATCAAAATGATTGACATCAAGAGTTATGGTATGGTTCTTAAACAACATCAGAGGTTCCACCACCACCTCTCGTTCTCTCGGTTTGGTACCACTCAAAAAGTAAGGGATGATGATGATGATGATGATGAATTCTGTTAATAGAAAATAACAAAATACCCACCTACAAACAAAAATCTCCTCAGAACTATAAAACTAGGCCAAAAGTTTCTTAAAAGTGGAACTTAACACAGTGCAAATAAACGCAAAATAAAAAGTTAAAAAAAGCACCGTACATGACCTGCCTTCTGTACGACCCCTCGACCCCTACACCCCCTCAACAATTCGCACTTTACATCAAGTGCCAAATATAATCACTGTTCATAGCCCCCCCTCTCTTGTCACTCTTGAACGAATAGAATAGTTGCATGAGGTCTATAATAAAGGTCATGCTAAAATTAAAAACAAAATAATAAACTGAATGTTTTTTAAAGAAAAGTAATGAAAAGTAACTCCCCCATCCACCCCCTATTCTACCCTCATAACATGTTAGATAATGCAAAAAGACACAAAAAAGAGAAGAAGAACGAAAAAAAAAGAAATCATAAAAACTCAAAGCGAAAGAAACACGCATTCAAACATTGAAAAAAAACAGAAGAAGAAGAAGAAGAACTCCAACAACAACTGCAAAAAACACGGTAAGGGATAATTCAAAGGAACGAGAACGAAAAACCCTTTGTCAAACAAAACACCCTCTCAATCCGCCCAAAATTACTGTAGGTCTAGTAAACAAATCAAATTTGCACACAACCCTCCGTCCGCAACCCACAGCTCTTGTCACGTCGTCGTCCTTTCGTCGTTGTCGGTCGTCAACGTTGTTCCTTAGCAAGCAAACCTTCAACCTACATCCTACACGGTTTTTTGATTAAACAAAATTTCTTTTTCTCGGTAACGAAAAAAAGCTTATCTCATCGTCATCGTTTAACTTAACTCGCCGAAAAAGCCAAAAGAAAAACGGTACAAAAAAGCTCTCGTTCATATCTCCAACAAATATGGCTGAATGAAAATTGGCAACATGTCCTATCATTCTAGTTGTGTTGTGCGCCCTCGCTGCTACCCTTCCTCGTTTTTGAGGCCACCGCCGACGTTTTTTCCCGTCTCCTGGTCAACCAGAATTCTGAATGCAATTTTTCCCCTCTCTTTTTCGTTCTCCACGTCACGTGTCGCTCGTCGTCTTTCTCGTCGTAATATAGTATGCAGCGCGTACTATACTATGGTTATGACGATGACGGGCATGACGCGATGCAATGATAAGCTCTGTCCTTAAGTTTAGGATGAAAGCAGGAGTCTTCTCACTCGCTCTCACGTTATTTGTACGTAGTATGGTTGTTATTTTGTGGGGAAACTGCTCTTGCTTCGTTGCATTCCTTTAACGCACCACGTCACTATCCGGCTTACTACGCGTGTTCACAAATTTAAGCACTCTGGTTGTGGATAGAGAGAACTAAAAGTGTTGAGGGGATGAAATAGCCACCAGAGTACAAGGACCTCTTGAGCGGGCTTAAAACAAAAATATTAACTCACTATCGCCATCATACAAAGTGTGAGAGGGAGAGAGATAAAACGACCGAGAAAAACTCTCTCAAAGAGAAAATATCAATTGATTATAGTAAAAATGTTTTAGCCTCCTCTTCCTTCTCCCTTCAACCTATACAAAAGAAAAGTACAAATAATAAAGTTCATTAAAAAAGCTTTATCGAAGATGGTTGCAGCTTTTTACATGTTGTTAGCTCCATTACACTCGTGGAGCTTTTAACGCGCATGTTGGATGTGATTCTGATTCTGATTCTTATTTTAACGTTACCGTTATATGGAAGTTTAATATGTTGTATCTACAGCTTCTTCTTGTTCTCATGAATAAATCTTCCATTCTGCTCGTTATCTCTTTTCTCTTTACGAGTCGTAAGGGTTGTAGGAGCTAAGGGGGCCGATGGGTGTTGATGGAGAATGGGGTTGTTCTTGGTCGATGTGGAAATACTTTAGATGGTATCAAGCGCAAGCGGTTTGCTTTGGTGTGTATCTAACCAATACGAATTTGAAGACCTCAGTTTTGTTTGGTTAGGTAGAAGTCATCATCTTGTCATAAGACAGTTTTTCTTCATTCGTTTGTTCTTAATGCAGTTTTTGTCAACAACAATTCTAAGATTTTTCTTAAGTTTTGACTTGTTTGGGAAAAATACGTAGGTTTTATGTACCTATAGGTATACAAAAAAATGTTAACTTTACATAGAATTAGGGTCATGGTGAGATATTTAGATGTTTTTAGCTTTTTTTTCCGTTCAACTATTTTACTTATCTACTTTATTTATATTGAATGGAATGGTAGGTAAGGTAGTAGGAGGCTATAAGACGAGTTAACAAAGCCAGTTTTACTTCTACCGTCATCATCATCATCATCATCATAGTCATCATTCATGGACTTAGTTGTAAGTTGTGTCGTACATAAATTGACAACTTGGTTGGATTGATCGTGTGTATACTACGTACAGGTACACCTTTACCTATCTACCTTGATTTTAAAGAAGAGGATAGTACTTTTTATGGTATCCTTTTTTCTATTTTTCGTATTTAGCTGAAGTGTTCATTAGTTGGAAGAACTTAGAAAGTGTCATTATGACACTATGCACGATGATGATGATGGTGATGGTGATGAGTATGATATACTTTTATGTAGTGCAGTTACCTAACTTGCAGGGAGGCAGGAAAAAATAATGTTTTTAATTTAATTATTTTAATAGAAATTTTATTTTAAAAAATAAATGATAATTGAAAGCGTGAATAGGTACATACATATATCCACGACAAAATAAACTATACTGGTACAGTTTAAGGATTAATGACTGACTTTTTCAAAAAACTCTGATGGCTAGAGTTGGTTAGAGCCAATTGAATTCAATATAATGAAATAATTTTACTTTATTTTAGGCAGCTGTCTTATTAAACTGTATGTAGCAACTACGTACTTATATGGCAAGTCGATGTTTTAATCCAATCATTACGATGGTAGAGAAATCGAAAAAAGTGGGTCCCCCGATTCCGTCCGTGTATTTGTCTTCAATCTCAATTCCCAAACCATTTAGTTTGAGTTCAAACTTGGAAGTTAAGGTTCGAAGAAGATTCGCGTTAAGCGTTTTCTAAAAGACTTAAATATAATTGTATTTCTTGTTTCAATAATAGTAAAAAAAAATCTATTGTTCTTAAAGGGTAACCCCAGTATAAACTGATGAACTGATTTTAATATTTTGTTTGCACAAGTTCTTATGCTCGTTCTCTCTTAATAAAATTTGATGATTAAAAGTTTCAAATTTAATCTTTTTGATTTAAAAAAAAACATATTTTTTTCTAAAAGACTAAAATTAAAAACTTGTACGTACAATATATTAAAAACAACTCTAAAGATTTTCAAAAAAATTAATAATTCAATGTTCGTTTGATTAATTTAAGCTTATTTTACAAGTAAATATTTAAATTTTAAAATATAAGCTTCATTTGTAAACAGAGTCTTTGGATCCAGGAGCAAGTTCGTGTGATCCAGTCGTGTACTTTCTTTTGATTTGTATCTTTATTTTTATTACACACTTAACTGATAGTGTGCCTTATGAATTATTCTCAAAAGAGTTATTGTGGATCTAAGTATTGAATTTTGGTGCAGAATTTCACATTCTTGATGTGCGGCTAAAAAAAGAATACCTCTACTTGTCTTAAGAAAGACCACTACATTTCAGTGGGAATTTCAACGTGTTAATTCATCTGAAATAAATTCCATTTTTGATGATGGTTAGCTCATTCGGGTATATACGTAGCGTGATGTTTATGGCTGAAACACAAACACGCTTCATTTTCGTTTGCATTACGATGGGCCCGCTTAAAGGTTGCTTTGAATGATATTTCTATAACAACCAATGGGTATCCGTCTAAAAGCAAATGTATTTTGTTCGTTGACTTTTATTCGCAGCTGTGGAGCTGTCAGACAAAGCAAATATTCAGCAAATTTGAACTAGAGCTTCTGTTTGAAGTCACATTACATTCTTTTCCTTACGATTTTCAAACGAATTTCTTTGGAAATGTTGTCTTCCAAAGCTGGAATAGTTGCTGGCTTATTTGTGTAGACTTTAGACTTGACGTAGCCCCACAAAAAATAGTCTAAAGGCGTCAAATCGCATGATCTTGGTGGCCAACTTACCGGTCCATTCCTTGAGATGAATTGTTCTCCGAAGTTTTCCCTCAAAATGGCCATAGAATCGCGAGCTGTGTGGCATGTAGCGCCATCTTGTTGAAACCACATGTCAACCAAGTTCAGTTCTTCCATTTTTGGCAACACAAAGTTTGTTAGCATTGAACGATAGCGATCGCCATTCACAGTAACGTTGCGTCCAACAGCATCTTTGAAAAAATACGGTCCAATGATTCCACCAGCGTACAAACCACACCAAACAGTGCATTTTTCGGGATGCATGGGCAGTTCTTGAACGGCTTCTAGTTGCTCTTCACTCCAAATGCGGCAATTTCGCTTATTTACGTAGCCGTTCAACCACAAATGAGCCTCATCGCTGAACAAAATTTGTCGATAAAAAAGCGGATTTTCTGCCAACTTTTCTAGGGCCCATTCACTGAAAATTCGACGTTGTGGCAGATCGTTCGGCTTCAGTTCTTGCACGAACTGTATTTTATACGGTTTTACATTAAGATCTTTGCGTAAAATCTTCCATGTGGTCGAATAACACAAACCCAATTGCTGCGAACGGCAACGAATCGACATTTCCCGGTCTTCAGCAACACTCTCAGAAACAGACGCAATATTCTCTTCTGTACGCACAGTACGCATTCGTGTGGTTGGTTTAATGTCCAATAAAGTAAACTGAGTGCGAAACTTGGTCACAATCGCATTAATTGTTTGCTCACTTGGTCTATTATGTAGACCATAAATCGGACGTAAAGCGCGAAACACATTTCGAACCGAACACTGATTTTGGTAATAAAATTCAATGATTTGCAAGCGTTGCTCGTTAGTAAGTCTATTCATGATAAAATGTCAAAGACTCAAAGCATACTGAGCATCTTTCTCTTTGACACCATGTCTGAAATCCCGCGTGATCTGTCAAATACTAATGCATGAAAATCCTAACCTCAAAAAAATCACCCTTTAGTAACTAGTTCTCAACGGAATATTACGAGACCTTATATAAAGCTTTTTCAAGAGTTCGATCTTAGGGCTCAAATAATGAGCTTATTAGATCCATAAAGGTTAAAGTCGTGGATGGATAGATATAAATAAAATGAGGACTTCATAGGTAAAAGATGTTAGTGATTACTAATATGGAACTATATACATAATAATTCAACGGTTTAATGAAAAGAATCTGAAAACAGCTATTTAACAGGTAATCTAGCAATAAGTCTGTAATTTTTAACTTCTCATAGAAAATTATTCCAAGGGGTCCGATTTGTCATATTGAAAATTTTGACTATTCTCGACGTTTGAATGTCTCAAGAGTCTAGATAAAAGATTTTTAGAAAGATTTCTGATTCAAAAACTTGAAGAGATATCGACTTCAATAAATTTTGTTATACAGTTAATACTGCAGAAAGATGCAGAAAGGGCTCTCAAGAAAATCAGGTGTTTTTTTCTACCAGAGCAGTTTAAAAAAAGGTAAACATTTTGTTTAAATATCTTACGAACCAAAAGCGCTAGAAACTTGAATTAAATTTAATATAATAATACTTTAATTAAAGGTTTTTTATAAATTAAAAAAAACTGAAACAAAAATTTGTCACCTCGAAAATTTTACAAATACCAAATGATCTTATCTTCAAAACAATTTCGTGCAACGAAAAATAACGTTTTTAACATCTGATAATTTCTTTTTTCGAAAAATCGAACTGACAGTTTTTATTCATAGAAATAAAAACCTAAAAAAACATTAGGTACTCAAATTTTGTAAAAATTGATTTTCGACTCAAAAATTTGAGATTATGGCTCCCGACTAATTTTTACTTTTAAGAAATATTGTTTTCAATATTCAATAAAATTTTGAGAAAAATGGCATTTACAATTTTTTTTCAAAAAATAAAAACTTAAACAAAAAAGTTTAAAAATTGTATTGATTTTCGACTCAAATATTTTTTCAAAACTTTGAGATATTGGCTTTAAACTTCTTTTATCTTTTAAAAAATATTGTTGTCAACATATAGCACAATTTTGAGAAAAATCAAATTTCCCATTTTTTTACAAAAAATAAAACCCTAACAAAACACAATACTAAAACTTGGTAAATATTTACTTTCGACTCAAATAGCTTTCAAAAATTAAAAAATATTTACTTCAAAACTTTTTTAATTTCACAGAAAATATTGATTTCGATATTCAGTAGTTTTTTTACAGTCCGTTTTTCATAAACAAATAAAATCTACAAAAAATAGTACGAAAATTTGGTAAAAAATTATGTTCGGTTCTTCTTATCTCTCAAATTAATTTCTTCATTCAATTTGTAAAAGTTTAAAAACTAGATTTTTAAACTAAACTATTTCTTAATATGAAAAATATTGTAGGTAATTTTAAAATTTTTAAGAACATTTTAACTAACAACTTTTTTAACCCAACACGAAAACCTACAAACTTTTGAACAAGACAAATCGAAAGACGAAATAGGAAGTTATCAGTGTGGGTCGCATCTCAGCCTCTTTTTAATTTTTCTTATATAAGGGATTATAAAGGAACTTACCAAATAGGTATAAACATACAGGAAGATATTGAGAATTGTAAAAAAATGGACAAAGGAATGGACAGATATTATTATCTTCTACCCACGTCGTGTGTGTAAACACTTTTCTTAATGACTTAAGCACAGCAATTTCTCTATAGTTGTTTGGCAAATCACGGTAACCTTTTTCAAAAATGGCTGTAATTTGAGACAGACGAAAATTTTCAAGCCCTATCTCTTCAATGAATATTCTATTAAAAAGTTCTGCATAAATAAATTGTTCACTGTGAAAAACAAAAACCAGAGATTTTACTAATCACTAAAATCTTTGGCATATTAAAGGTATAAAAAAACCCTTTTAGTGTTTGCTAATTATAAAAAAAAAAAAAAAAAAAAAAGAATTTGTACATTTTAAAACTCCATTAACATAAGTTTTGCGTTTTGATGTTTTGAAAACGATGAAAAAATACTGCTGAAACAAAAAATTATAGATATAACATAATATTAGTCGATGCGAATGTTAAAATATCAATTTTTATTGAAAATTAGCTGAATTATAAGAAATCTCCGTACTCTACATACATTTTTCCACGGTTTTATAGAAAAGTTATTTTTACAAACAACTTTATTTTATTAATTTATATAAAAAAGACTATAATAAATAATAACTTAAAAATCATTGAGATGAGATTTAAAATATCTACTCACTAGAAAAAAAAACTAAACAAGTGCAAGACTCTGTTGTACGAAACCGAGCCAGATACCGAGAGCAAGAATGACATTTTTCAATTTAGTGGAAACTAGGAAAAGTTACGTGGAGACTTGTCTAGTAGTCATCATACTCATAATCAACGATAAAGAACTTTACTCACTAAAAACGGTTAAACTCCACCCCAGTGTACTAAAGTGAAGACAAGGAATTTCAAGGTTCTCTTTAATATTTGTTTTTAAAATTTCTAAGGCGACTGTTAATCATTTAAACGACTTTGATGATCCAAGACTTTTGTTTTGCCTTGAAATGTTGAATATATAAAAAAAAAAAAAAACAAATCCAATGTAATTTTATTTTTCTTGGCCAAAATATTTTTACGACTTTGTCGGTGCCAGTTCATATTAAAATTGTCTGCCAAGTTCAGGGTCATCGTTATACTGTCTTAACAACACACTGAAGATTTTAATGAAGATTAAAACCCAAACTTTTGTGTAATAAATTCATAAAGTAGGTGTCAATAGTTACATGTGTATATTTATAGTCCTTCAAAATAACATGAATCTATGCATTTACGTATCAAATAAATGGTAAGGGTCTGCAATGTAAAATGATAACCTATTTCGTAGAAAACACAAAGTCTCTACACATAAACGTAAATGTATACATATGTGGTTGTTGCAATTTATTTCCTTTTATAGTTATAAGAATAAAGAAATGAAACTAAAACACAACAAACTCGCGAAATATTATATTATAAGAAATAAATTATGCCGATTGCCGAACTGTCAAAAAGAGCGGCGAAGAGGCGAACTCGGCAAAAATTGCAACAGGCAGCAAATTAAGTGCTGCCACTACAACTAGCTCAGCGAGGGGTGAGTTCAATGCACAAATTAATCGAAAGGTCGATTAATTAAGTTGCTCACGATTTTGATATCACTTGATATCAGAAAATTAAAAATTCGAATCAAATCGCCACAGGGGCGTTCTCACGTTATGTAAGAAGAGGGCGCCAGCAATTTTTTTTGAAATAGAGAAAAAGGAAATTGCAAACCTTTACCTATAGGAACAAAAGAAAAGAAAATTACAATCACCAAGAAAAAGAATACAACAGCAATAATTTTATCACAATTAAATTTTTATTTTTAAGGTGCCTGAGAAACCTTACTTCGCAGGATGAAAACTCAGGATCTTTTCAATAATTATAAAATTCACAACGATAGTAAAACAGAAAATTGGACGATGGACCGTTAAGGTCTTTTATTCCCACAAAAGAAATTGGGATTTACAAAGAAAACATTCACAATCGGTTTATACTTATCTTATTTCCTTTAGTTACAAACTCCCAACCAGTCCTTATTTCCTTCCTTTTTTTTTTTCTAAAACTTGATTTTCTTCTAATCTTTTTTTTTCAATTATTAGTTAACTTTTTTTTTTTTTTTTACACGGAATTTATCTTTTTGTCTTCTGATTCTCAACCTCTCACTTTGACTACTCGAAAAGAATTGACTTCCAGATTCTTCGATCTGTCAAGTCTCTTCTTTCCTAATTCCCGCCATTTTTCAGCTTTCAGCCAATGTGGAGTGGCGGATCTCAATCACTTTATCAACAGCCAATCGGAGATCGGCTTGTTGAACTCAACTTGTGATGAGATTCTCGCGATCCCGCTTACTCGCTCTTTTTCTCACTGCTAAATGCAAGTCATCCTGGAATTCGCCGCCCGCTGGATTCACTTCCAGGTCACGACGATTCCAGAAGCTGCATTCAGCCACCCCCATATTCCCTCTCGATTCGGACAAAAGTTGAGAAACAAAAAAGAATCGCAAAAATATGCTTCTTTTCAAAACTTTACGATCAATTCTAAAAAAAAAAAAAGAAGGAAAAATGATCTAACGTTTGGGATTTGTAACTAAACTTGAAATAGGGTTCATCTTGAATTAAGTTGTTTGAAACTTAAAAGTCCATACGTCCATAAACATAGTTAAAGTTACATTAATTAAAGTTACAATTTAATAATTTGAGCAAAAATTTAAGTAAAATATGATTTTATACAAATTATTAACTCTATTATTGAAATTTTAGGTTGGGCCGTTATGATTTTATAAAAATTATTAACTCTTATATTATTGAAATTTTAGGTTGGGCCATTAGGCCATTCCTTCATGCAACTTTTCTGCACCCATTCACCAGACCGTCCATCTGGTTTGGTTTCACTGCCATGGAAACCATCCCATCAACCAATGCTACCTGTTAAAGAAAGAAATAGTTTTCGCCACCACACTGAATGAGAGAACCGATAGTTGGCAAACCACGGTCGTCCCGCTCTCACGCAGTAAAGTGACAGTTCTAGAAAAGTGTGTTTTTGTTTTGGAAATAAAATTTCCGCAACAAATCTCACCTTTTCCTCCAAAAAAAAGAAAAAAAATGTTTGTTCAAAACACAAACGCCTTAGAGTACAGTTAATTCAACTGCTAAACCCGCTCTGGCAGATTTTCAAACATTAAACAAAAGTAAATAAAAATGTGAATTATACAAAAAAATGTAAAATATCAAGTTTATTCTTTATCTGGGACTTAATCATTTTCTGCCAGAGAGTTAAAAGGTTTAAGGTCTTTCGTATGCCAAGTGCCACGATCTTTACCGTTATTATCTTCCAGGACATACGTCCAAGGGGATAAGCGTTTACGGACTTTAAATGGTCCGACATACTTTGGAGCTAACTTAGCCGCGTAGTAGTTTGCTGCGTTCGACAAGTCGAAATTTCTACGCCAAACAATATCATTTGGAAGATATTGAATGTCTCTCCTCCTGAGATTGTATGTTTCTGCTGATTTCTTGGACGCTGTTCGAAGCTTGACAGCTATGTCCGCCCTAAGTCTCCTAAACCTTTCTCCTATATTTTCTTGTGATTCTGTACTATTGTTCTTGTCTATGTCTTGATCACTAAGTTTGAATTCCTCCCTACCACTGATTGACATTTCTTTGCCGAAATTAGCATAATATGGTGAAACTCCTAACACTTCATGTTGAGAAGTGCGTATAGCACAAGCTACTTTAGCTAATTGAGAATCCCAAACTCTGTGATTCTCTGAAACATAAGCTCTCAACGTAGTTTTGATAATTTGGTTTATTCTCTCCGCGGGGTTAGCCTGAGGATGGTAGTGTGGGGTAAATCTAATTTTGGATGAGTATTCCTCACAAAGTACCCTAAGTTCCCTACTTTTGAATTGCGGACCGTTGTCACAAATGACAACTTTTGGAACACCAAATAGTAAGAATACGTTGTCCTCTAACTCCTTACATACTGCCTTTGCCGTTGCAGTCCTTAAAGCAAATAACAACGGAAATTTTGTAAGATAATCTACGACTGTTAGTATGTACATATAACCTCTATTCGACTTGGGTAATGGACCCACTAAATCCACACTAATCATCTCCCACGGAGAAGAAACTCCTATTCGTTCCGTCATAAGACCGGCTGGTTTATCATTAATTGGTTTCACTTGTTGACATACCCTGCAGTTTCTAACATAATTTGTTATATCTCTCCTCATTTTTGGCCAATAGTATTTACTTCCTATCCTAGCGAATGTTTTCCTAATCCCCATATGCCCTGCTAATGGACTATCATGACATTCCTTCAAAATATTTAACCTATCCTTCTTCCCTACTACTAGCTTCCATTCCTCATTGCTTTCATGCACTACTACATGTGTCGATTTGATAAACTTATATAACCTGCCACACTCTACTCTCCAATTTGGATAATCCAACGGATTCAACTCAACTGCTGAGATCATTTTTACTACCCAAGGGTCTAAATCCTCATCCGAGATACCAGCCACTACTGGAACTCCTCGAGATAACATGTCAGGCACGACATGTTCTTTTCCCTTGCGATGAATTATATTGAAATCGAACTGTTGAAGCCGCACTGCCCAGCGGGCTAATCTTCCTTGTGGATCCTTGAGATTACTCAACCACACGAGTGAGTAATGATCTGTAATCACCGTAAATCTAACACCCTCTAGGTAAGGTCTCAACTTCTCAACCGCCCACAAAACTCCTAAGCATTCCTTCTCAGTAGTTGAATAATTCCTTTCACTCCTATTTAAAGACCTACTTAAATAGCAAATTACCTTTTCACCGTCCTCGAAAGTTTGGGTAAGTACGGCCCCGATACCGTAATCCGACGCGTCAGTTTGGACCACAAATGGAAGACCGAAATCGGGACAAGTTAAAATTGGAGCCGTGATTAAATATTCCTTCGCTTTCCTAAATGAGTCTTCACATTCTTGGGTCCATAAGAACTTTTTGCTTTTTTTCAGCAAATCTGTTAAAGGCCTAACAATAGTTGCAAAGTTTGGTACGAAGCGTCTGTACCACGAAACAGTCCCTACAAAACTTCTAACCTCTTTAACATTTTTAGGCGCAGGAATCCTAACCATACTCTCTACCTTTTCTGGGTCGACATGTAACCCGTTCCTATCGACGACATAACCTAAAAATTTAAGGGAAGGCCTACAAAAGTTACATTTTTCCCTTCCTACTTTTAATCCTGCTTCACATATTCTCTTTAAAACTTCGTTAAGAATCTCTAAATGTTTATCAAATGTATCCGTGACAATAATGATATCATCCAGATACACGAAAACGAATGGCTCCATCTCTGGTCCTAAAACGCTATCAATGAACCGCTGCCAAGTTGCAGGGGCATTGTGTAGCCCAAAAGGCATCCGTTTGAATTGGAATAAACCCCTACCTGGCACCGTGAAAGCTGTAAACTTTCGAGATTCTTCGGCCATAGGGATTTGCCAATAAGCTGACTTAATGTCAAGCGAAGTAAGAAACCTAGCATTCCTAAGCTTATCCAAAATCGCTGAAATCAATGGAAGTGGATAAGCGTCCCTTTCTGTAACCTGATTCAATTTCCTATAATCAACACAGAACCTAAAGGTATCATCCTTCTTCCTAATCAAAACTATGGGGGAAGCCCAAGGGCTATTTGATTTCTCAATCACATCCTCATCTAACATCTCCTTAAGAGATTTGTCTATGTGTACCTGCATCGCAGGTGAAACTGGATAATACCTCTGTTTAATTGGATCTGAAGATGTTCTAATGATATGTTCAACTCTATTTGTAACTCCTAGTCCTTCTGGCATGTTTTTGAATAAATCCTCAATTAGTATGTTTAACCTGTTCTTCTGCTCCTCAATCAAATCCGACTCTTCCACAATAGATGTCGTTCCAATTGTAGCTAATGCTAACTGGCTCGAGAAGTTCCACATACGTGACCTAAGATCCGGGACTATTCCCGAGAGTGCCCAAAAGTCTGCACCTAATATCAACGTATGGGGAAGCGAAGGTATGACTAAACATTCTATTAAAACTGACCTATCCTCAACAACTATCGGCAAATTGACCACTCCTAAAACTCCTACACCCGTCCCATCTGCAAGATGTACTTGGTTTATATTAGTTATCTCTAAACTTAACCCTAAGTCCTTAAGGACCTTCCAAACGTCCCTACATATGATAGTCCTAGATGCTCCTGAATCTAAAAGTCCTAAAAACCTAAAGCCATATATATTTACACTCAAGTAAGGACGACTGTCGCCCCCACTTGTCTCTAACGTGAAACCTATTTTAATTCGATTCGCCAGCTGGTTGTCAGCAGGCAACTTCCCTAATTTTGACGCCGGCGCTCTTGCCCTGCTGGCCCAAGAGACCTTTGCCCGTTTCCCGACGAGCAGCGTCTACAATTCCGCTTGATTGTATTTTCTGCCCCACAGCCAAAACAACGCCTAGGAGCGGAACAAGTATTTGCAAGGTGACCTTCTTTATTACATTTAAAACAACGAAGCGCCCTACTAGGTTTGGAGAAAGGATTAACTGCCACCGTCGCCGCCTGAATGGGTCCAACATATGCAACATCAGGTTCCAAAGTTTGTCTATTGCGACCTGAAGGGGGAGGGACAAACGACTCGACATTACTTCGAATCGTCTCCAGCCTTCTACCTAAAGCTACCAACTCACTGACTGATTTGATATCAGCCAATCCTAATTGAGTCTGATAGAAAGGAGTTATATTCTTCATGAGAATAGATAATTTTCTATTCTCACTCAGAGGCTCCGTGAAACGCTTGAACAAGGTCTGCATGAGAGCGATATACATTCCTATCGACTCATCACGACCTTGGGTACGACGCCTAACCTCATCCAGCAAAAGATCATCATAGTTGGAGGGCAAAAACTCCAACTTTAACTCCCTAACCAACTCTTTCCAAGTAGAAATTGTGTCCCTAATCGACCTAAACCATAAGAGTGCCTTCCCACTAAATAAATCCACCGCTGATGTGAAAACCCTAGCTTCCGAAACTCCACGTGCTTCCCTCATTTCCTCAACTCGTTCTATGAAAGAGTTCACCGATGAGCCACAATGTTCACCTGTGAATTTCACGTTCCATTTATCAATTCGCTCGGGGAACCGGTCACAGGGTATATCACCCTGTATTTGGAACCCACTAGAGCTCGCCCGTTGGCCGACCGTTGCAGCTGGTAACGCACCCGAATCTGCTGTCGACATTGTTGATTTTGTTTTATCTTGAGGTTCTATCACCTCCTCTTCTGCTGACAATTTCGCCATTAAAATTAAAATTTCACCCTTCAAATCAGCCACCTCGTTGACTTCCTCTGACGACTCAGCCCTAGCCCTCGATATCCTACCTAAAGCCCATTCAATTTTCGTTAAAGTCTTTTGGTAATCTGATGCCTTCGGATTTTTCGAAGTATTGGGGACCAATTCCCTAATCTCTAAAATTTTTGCCTTAACCGCACTAGTATCTTCCTCAAAAGAATACGGATAGTGAGGACTATCCGCAGAAATTGAACCCGTTTTTTCTAAGAAACGACTTGCCCTAAGCGTCATCCTCATTTCATCGACCTTAGATCCTTCCTTTAAGCCCCTAGCCCGCAACTCATAAACGAGTTCCTCCTTAGTTAATCGATTAATATCCATTATACCAGGACGAAAAATCAAAACTGTGAAATGTTCAATTGGATTTAAGAACTACAGGCGAAACAAATTTTTTTTTTTTTTTTAAATCGCACGAAGTAAAAGTTCAACAGTAAAAAGTAAAAAGAACAAAAAAAAAATAACGAATTATCAAAAAATACTAGCTCACTAGAGATTCCCAAATTCCACAAAGGAAAAAAACAGAACGCAAAAAAAAAAACGAATTAGAAATAGTTAAAACTCACAGAAGAATAAAAATCCGATTGAAGAGAAGAAAAAAGATTGTTATGGTCACACTTTAACTTTCAAAACTGAACCCCACTGTTTAAAAAAAATTTACTTGAGAAAAAAAAGAAGAGAGACAAAAAAAACTGGTATGGTCACACTAATATTATTTTTAACCCTACACCGAAACTATATACTGTATATATGATATATATATATAATTATATGATTTGTCGCAATGTTTTTTTTTTTTATCACAATAAGGAATTTTGTATATGTAAAATAACTAAAGAAAAGGAACAACAAAATGACTCACAATAATAATCCGTCTGACACAACTTTTATCCCAAGTGAATATCCTTCTGGCAGTTACCTCCTACGGAGCGCCCACTCGAATTATCACACCGAATTTTCTATTCCGTCCTATGGAGTACCCACTCGAATTATGAAGCTATATCGGAAGAAAAAGAAAAGAATTAAAAACAATGGAATGGCAGTATATATATATATGTATACGACACAAAACTTCCCTGAAAGAAGAAAAACACCATAAACGAACACACAACCCAATTTGTTCCACGATTTGTTTTCAAGCCCCACGTTTGGGTGCCAATTTGTTGCAATTTATTTCCTTTTATAGTTATAAGAATAAAGAAATGAAACTAAAACACAACAAACTCGCGAAATATTATATTATAAGAAATAAATTATGCCGATTGCCGAACTGTCAAAAAGAGCGGCGAAGAGGCGAACTCGGCAAAAATTGCAACAGGCAGCAAATTAAGTGCTGCCACTACAACTAGCTCAGCGAGGGGTGAGTTCAATGCACAAATTAATCGAAAGGTCGATTAATTAAGTTGCTCACGATTTTGATATCACTTGATATCAGAAAATTAAAAATTCGAATCAAATCGCCACAGGGGCGTTCTCACGTTATGTAAGAAGAGGGCGCCAGCAATTTTTTTTGAAATAGAGAAAAAGGAAATTGCAAACCTTTACCTATAGGAACAAAAGAAAAGAAAATTACAATCACCAAGAAAAAGAATACAACAGCAATAATTTTATCACAATTAAATTTTTATTTTTAAGGTGCCTGAGAAACCTTACTTCGCAGGATGAAAACTCAGGATCTTTTCAATAATTATAAAATTCACAACGATAGTAAAACAGAAAATTGGACGATGGACCGTTAAGGTCTTTTATTCCCACAAAAGAAATTGGGATTTACAAAGAAAACATTCACAATCGGTTTATACTTATCTTATTTCCTTTAGTTACAAACTCCCAACCAGTCCTTATTTCCTTCCTTTTTTTTTTTCTAAAACTTGATTTTCTTCTAATCTTTTTTTTTCAATTATTAGTTAACTTTTTTTTTTTTTTTTACACGGAATTTATCTTTTTGTCTTCTGATTCTCAACCTCTCACTTTGACTACTCGAAAAGAATTGACTTCCAGATTCTTCGATCTGTCAAGTCTCTTCTTTCCTAATTCCCGCCATTTTTCAGCTTTCAGCCAATGTGGAGTGGCGGATCTCAATCACTTTATCAACAGCCAATCGGAGATCGGCTTGTTGAACTCAACTTGTGATGAGATTCTCGCGATCCCGCTTACTCGCTCTTTTTCTCACTGCTAAATGCAAGTCATCCTGGAATTCGCCGCCCGCTGGATTCACTTCCAGGTCACGACGATTCCAGAAGCTGCATTCAGCCACCCCCATATTCCCTCTCGATTCGGACAAAAGTTGAGAAACAAAAAAGAATCGCAAAAATATGCTTCTTTTCAAAACTTTACGATCAATTCTAAAAAAAAAAAAGAAGGAAAAATGATCTAACGTTTGGGATTTGTAACTAAACTTGAAATAGGGTTCATCTTGAATTAAGTTGTTTGAAACTTAAAAGTCCATACGTCCATAAACATAGTTAAAGTTACATTAATTAAAGTTACAATTTAATAATTTGAGCAAAAATTTAAGTAAAATATGATTTTATACAAATTATTAACTCTATTATTGAAATTTTAGGTTGGGCCGTTATGATTTTATAAAAATTATTAACTCTTATATTATTGAAATTTTAGGTTGGGCCATTAGGCCATTCCTTCATGCAACTTTTCTGCACCCATTCACCAGACCGTCCATCTGGTTTGGTTTCACTGCCATGGAAACCATCCCATCAACCAATGCTACCTGTTAAAGAAAGAAATAGTTTTCGCCACCACACTGAATGAGAGAACCGATAGTTGGCAAACCACGGTCGTCCCGCTCTCACGCAGTAAAGTGACAGTTCTAGAAAAGTGTGTTTTTGTTTTGGAAATAAAATTTCCGCAACATGGTTAAACTTTGTCTGAATGAAATACCCCTTAAAATTTGGACAAATACATTCTATTTATAACTGATGACAGAAATATGGAAAATGCCCCTTTAAATGCCAAATACTTTGTGTTACTTTTATCTGAATGATTCTTAAAAAAATGTTAAAACAAAATCCCATCTTTTAAACTTGAACATACACAAAATGTTTAATGTAAAATTTTCTAAACTTTTGTAAGCCTTTTATGACCATTATTATTTTTCTAAACATGATTTTTTTTGTATTTAAACTCTATTTAAATGAAATTTTATAATGTGTTAGGATCTTCACATTTCCATTCTGACAACATTACTCGCACACAGGAATGGTTGAGAGTTGTAAGTCACTAGGCTCTCATGGACTGTTGCGCCACCTAATTTATTTATTTTTAAAAAATAAATTAGGTGGCATAACATAACATACTTATTTAAGGTGGCCCTACAGTCCGGGGGAGGGGGGGCAACCTGGCCCTCAACCAACATGCGTCTCCAGCAAGCTCGGTCTTCAGTTTCGCACGCCAAGTTGGTTCAGGTCTTCACCCACCTGCGTGCGCTACCTGAGTCGCGGTCTTCCTCTACTGCACCGTCCCTCGGAATTGGATTCGAAGACCTTCCGGTCTGGAGTGTTACATGACCTGACATCTAAACCGTTGCACTTTAGTTCTGTTAGCTAGATCAGTGTCGCTGTACAGCCCGTATTGTTCGTCATCTTCTCATCCATTCTCCATCTATGCATACGGGACCAAAAACAACCCAATTTGTCTTTGGAAGCATTCTAACACGCTCTAATCGATTAAGAGATGATGGGATCGATTTGAAGCTCCTGGGTTTTTTCAAGAACTGCCGTAGTGTGAATATTTGGTCGATAGTGGACTATTCTGGTCTGAAGCCGCACTGATAAGAACCTATCAGGTTGTTGACGAACGGCTTCAGACGTTCACATAATACAGTAGAGAGGATCTTATATGCAATGTTAAGGAGACTGATAATTCTGTAGTTGGCGCAATTTAGAGTTTTTTTTTTCTATGTATCGGGCAAACTATGCTGAGATTCCACTGATCGGACATGTTTCTTCCGACCCTATTTTGCAGATGAGTTGGTGCATACTCCTTACGATGACATCGCCAGCTGCTGTCGGGCGTGTCTTACAGCGCAATTCGGTTCGTCATCGCCGTTATATAATTTACAGAAGTGGTCTTTCCATATTCTCAACTTAGACTGCGGTTCTACTACGATGTTCCCCTGATCTTCCTTACAGGCTTTGGAATGTGAGTGGTACCCTTGGGAGGTTTTTAGGACATGGCAGTCTCTCCCGTTGAAGCCGTCTAAAGTCGAAACTACTCAAAGTACTTCCTTGTTTTTGCTTGGATCGAGATATCCGTAGCCGTACCTTGGTTACAACGAGGTATTGGTCCGAGTCAATGTTGGCCCCTCGGAAAGTTCAGACTTCCTGTATCATGGAGAAGTGTTATGCGTCGTTCGCATTGTGGTCAATCTGGTTGACAGATGATTGATTAGGAGATGTCCCCTTATGGATAATAAGATGTGTGAACTGCGTACTAGCCACGAGAACGTCTCGCTTCGTAGCGAAATCGATCAGCCTGAATCCGTTGTCGGAGGTGGCGTCGTGCAGGCGCGCCACCAAAGATTGCTTCTGTTCCTAGCTTGATGTTGAAATCTCCTTAGATTATTTTAATGTCATAGCAGTACACTGCTCATAAGTCTTGTCCAAGGGCTCGAAGAATATTTGTCTGTTTATCTTTTTCCTCTGTTGGGACATGCGCGCATATTAGGCTTATGTTAGCGAATTAAGCATTGATGTGGATTGTCTTGATGCGCTCGCTCACACTGTCGAAACTCAAGACTTTTTGCCTGAGTCTAGTTCGAACAACAAATCCACACCCAAATAGACGCTGCCTTTGTTCTCGGCAGTAGTCACCGTAGTATATATCGCAGTCTTTTAGTTTGCGTTTGCCCGGTCCATCCCATCGCACTCCTTGGATGGAGGTAATATCTGCCTTGCAGCAGTTTAAGGCTTCCGCTAATTGTTCGGCTGCACGTGGTCTGTTAAGAGACCTAACATTCAAAGTACAGATCCGAAGTTCGTTGTCCTTATTTCGTTTGTTTGGGTTGTCAACAATAAATCTGTCCGTATCCGAGGCTTGTTGGTGCTTGGCAACTTAGTTATTTTTTACTTAGTCAGGAAGTCACCCCGACGGAACAACCCCCAACTTGGAAGGCCAGATCCTTAGTATAACTCCAGGGACGAGGAGACGGATAAACCGCTCCTGTGTTCCGAATAAGTAGTAGAAGCCCTACAAGGTGTTTACTATAGTTAGTTCAACCATACTGCAACTGTTTACGCCACCGTTGATTTCATCTCAAAAATTCCTCCGCTGCCGTCTCGATAAGGAGAGGTGCCTTAGTGTAAACAATCTTCACATTGCTTCCTTGAAAATCCATCCTTTTATGAAAACAATAAAATAAAAAATAAACAAATCCTTAAAATCTTAGTCCAAGATTTGCTGACCTCCTATACATTATTTTTATCAGTCTACCCTTTCTTCTCATGCCCCACAAACATCAATTTTTTATCGTATAATTGAATCTCACCACCATCACCACCATGGTTCTCACCATCACCACCCCAATTTTTTATTATTACATTTGTAACACCAGATAATTGCACCATTCTATTCCTCCATTATCGTATTGTACCAGTATCAAATAAAAAAATAATATTAAAACAAAAGAAAAAACACAAAAATAACATCGACTTTTATAGGGGGTAGGTAAAAGGTACTAACCGCTATAAGGAATCAAAAAATAAAACAAACGAATCAAAGAAGTTAAAAAACAACCTTAAATGAAATAAAAAAAAACAACAACATAATTTTATCGAACACACAAAGTTCATATAAAAAAGCTTTTATATTTGACCTCATCGTCCTCCATCTCTCTTAAATATTTTTCCAACCAACCCCCGCAGGATAGTAAAGAATAGGATAGGATAGAATAGGAAAGGATACTCGTACTTGAACTCATAGTCGTAGTCGTTTTCCTCGTCGTCGTTATTGTCGTAGGTAGCTATATGTAGTTGGGTAGGAGTATAAAGGACTCTCCCAGGCGGCAACAACTTTCTATATCAAAATCTTGTATTTTTCGGGCATGTATCTTTCGGGAGTCAAATTGAATCACGGTGTACACACATAACTCACTCGCTCACACACAATCAAAAAACAACAATATTTGTATATCCTTACATACTCATATCCGAATCCTCACTCTCAAAAAACCAGATGGAGACAGTAATCCAGAAAATACAATTTTTTGAAGAAATAAAACCAATACTAATCTGAAATACTACAACTTTTTCCACAACACTTGTTCCATCAGAAGCAAAAAGAACTAATGCAAGGTACATACACCTATCCTATATACCCTATCGAAAGGTAGACCAAAACGAACTCTGTATGGCACGCGCGTCGAGGCTGAGACCAATGCCGTCCGAGACGACGAGGACGAAGGCGATACCTACCGTAATCAACCTACCATAAAGGACATACCTACGCTATACCTACTCCAAAGGAGTGTAGTCCTGCTTTTCCTTTTAGGATTTCAAATTTTTCAGATTTCACACCATCATCAGCAGCAGCAAGGAGCAAATTCCGAGTACCGAGTACCTTCAAAAAGAGTACCGAGCACATTCAGAGCTCCACTCCAGGCAGCTCCAAGGATCAAATAGTATTTTAATTTGAAGAGGCGCCATATTTGGCAGCAATTTGAGTCCGAAACCAAACCGAATATTTCTGAATTCGGAGCTTTTTGTTCTTCGAAAATTGTTGTATTCGTAGTCGTATAGCCGTAGTCGTAGTCTCGTCTCGTAGTATATACACTCGCTCCTTTTCTTACACTCAATTGCTGATGGGTTGGCTGGATGGCTGTATGTTTCTTTTGTCGGTTCTGTGTTCGGTTCCTTGCCCATAGAAACGCGAAATAAACCACCAAGGTACGACGTCGTTATCCTTGTCGTCCTCGAATGCATACGAAAAATATAAAAAATCGCGTACTTCAAAATTGTGGTTTTTGTTGTAAATTTTATTCGTTTTTCTAGTTTCTAGTTGTTTCTTCCGTCGCTCGTCGTCGTTTCCGTTTCGTGTGGTGGGGTATAGAATAGAATAGTGCAACCAAAAGCCGTCCGTGTCCTTGATGATGATAATGATGAGGATGATGTTCGATAGTATAAATAGATAGATACATAAAAATCAACAAATTGTGTGTGGTTTTCATAGTTCTCTCCTTTTTTTAATTCAATGAATTCTCGCGCCACACACCACCCACGTTGTTCTAAAAATAAAAATTGTGTTTTTAGTGTTTTTGGGCGTTACGTGAATCAAAAAACTTACAAAGCAAACAATGTCCTTGTATCCCTGTTAAATTAAAAACAAACTACAAATTAAATTTTTTCTTTTGTGAGTAAAAATGAACTTTTACAATCATAGTCCTTTGATGTTGCAAATCGCAATCGATAAAATACAAATATACTTTAGGTAGTACAGCTAGCTATCTTTTTCGAAAGTTTTTACATACTTGCTTCCTTTCGTTTACTTTTGTGTATGTTCCTGAGTCCTGATAATGTGTATAGTACACAGAGAGATCCTGCAAAAATATAAGATATGAACTTCAACCCTGTTTGCAGTGAGTAAGGATATTAGTCATCGTTATATTTTCCAGATTCACTACATATATGCGCAAAATCCAAAATATTATATTTCTACTCGTGATTGTGTGTGACTGGGTTGTGACAGGCAGTGTTGAAGTGATGTGAAGTGAATTGAAATTTTATACAAAAATAAATTAAAGTTCAAATGAAATCCATATCCTTGTCGTGCTGAAAGCATCATCGTCTATATACCTGCTTTAGTTTATATAGATTTAAATTTTAAAAAAATAGTAAAAGTGTGAGTCCTTTCCCACCGATATACCTATCTGTATTTCAAAAAAAAAAAAATATCCTGCGTGCATACGCGTACATACCTACTAAAAGCTAAAAGAGATAAAAATGTACCTACTAACCGATTAGAGTTTATTTGTCCTGCCTAACCTAAAAAACCAAAAGAAAGAAAGAAGAGAAGAATAAAAAAGTTAAAACTGAATTACGTATACAAACACAAAAAGGACATAAAAGAGAGTTTTTACACATCACGAGAGAGCCACACTCGTACCGCACTCGGTACCGCACAGTGGGACAAAATAAATACTAATTGAAACAATTTTTGATTCCAAAACTTAATATCCTCTCTTTCGAAACCAACCTTGTAGGTTTGAATCCTAGATTATTATTAAACTCTATATTAATTTACCTACAACTGTTACTCGTCCTTTTTGCCTTCGTTCTTCGTTTCGTTGTTTTGGACGTTCTTCGTCCTTTGTCGTCGTCGTTGCCGTTGTCGGTGGTGTTCGTGTTGGTGTTTGTGCGTATTTATAGTGCGTAAAGGGGATGTTTGTGTGGGAATAAATGGTGTAGTGTAAGTTGGTGGATTTCGAAACCACCACAAAATAAGCTAAATTAATGTGCGATAGGAACAGTACAGGGTGTTTTTTTACCAGCAGCAATAACAATAACACTAACAGTGTAAGAAAGGTGAGTTAAATTCAAATATACATTTATTGTGAATGAAGCTTATACATTCTCACTGCATAAATACATATGAACGAGTATATAAATCTATGAACAACGCGTTTGGCGGTCAAAAGTTTGTTGTTAGCTTGGTTTTTATACCTTTAGACAAAAAAGTTTAAGTGCGTGACGTTCTTTTATTATAATTGAGCAAGAAAAATGGTCCTATAATAATTATTGTGGAAGGGGTCCTTGTTGTTGTCCAAGGAATTTTTATTCTGTTTTTGTGTTTTTTTCTTGTTGTCGTATTTTTTTTTGTTGAAAAAAGGGTACTTAAAAATAGCAAAGTCTCGCTTTCATTGAGATGGCCTTGGTAGGGGTAGTTTTAATACCCTTTTGGGTATTTATACAGGTATTATTATTATTTTTATTTTTTTTCTCTCTCTTTCTTTCGATTATTTTAATGCAGAAAAAGATTAAGACTTTGATACCTTACCTACTTAATGAGGGAATTTTGTTTTTGATATTGGTTACCTTGTCACGAAATATTGTGTGGAAATGACCCTATTAATGGAGTTGCTTTGAATTTTGATGAAGTGTAAAGGTAATGGAAATAGAAAAATAATAAATACAACAAAAAAAAAAAAAAGAAAACTTAACCAATATTATAATTATTCTCCATTGTTGTCTGTTTTTGTGGTGAAATTGGTTATTTTTGGAGACATTATGATTGAAGTTTGAGGATTGCAGGATTGGATATGGGTATAAAAGGGAGGTGCTCAGTAACTTTTTTTATTTTAAAAATAAACTTAATGGTTGTTATTAAGTTTTTATGAGTTTTCAAGTAATTGAGTATTTTTGTTTTTGATCATTTGATTGAACAAGAAACAAAGAAATTAATAGCATTTTTGAATATTATAAGCTTTAGAAATCATCGCCCTATAATTGATTTGTCGTAAACGCCATCTTGGTCGTTCGTAAACTAATGATGCAGATATAGGTTTTTGAATGTGATCTTTTTATTGCTGTCATCAGAATTTTTATATCGCTTACCATTGCTGAGAAACTAAGCGTGAACTTTGTCGTAAATCTTCATTTTCAAAATTTTTTTTGTCGTATACTCCAATATTTTCGTTATTTTTTGCTAAACTTTGTATTGTCGTACGTGTATGCAAAATTTGTTTTCTTAATACTTTATCAGTAAGTGAGAGAATAATTTATTATTTCTTTGATCATATTAAACAGGAAAAAATGTTAAAAAAGTAACTTCTCCAGAAAGTATTAAAGAGGTATACGATCACATTTCAAGTTTTCCAACCATTGATTCCCATTATTGTAAAGCTTCTTCTACCAGAAATAAATTGATGGGAATCTGAACATTTATTAAATGTATAAAATGTATTTCAGAAAACCCTTTCAAGGAATATTTTTACAGAAGAGAATTCAATTACTAGTTCAACATTTCCTTTTACAGACCAAAAAAGACCCGTGCGCAAAAATGAAAAAGCTGCAATTAAGAAAAGAGAGAGAGGGGCCTAGATGGACAAAACATTAATCCACGGAAAAGTCTGCGTTTTGATTTACAAAGTGTTTTTTGTCTTCCAAAAGAAAATGCCTCATCTATTTTCAAAAAAACTTATTGCTTTCAAAATGATCGCTAGTTTTTTGCTGCCCCAAAAACCCAAACTAATACATTTGTGCTGTTTGGAATAAAAGTCAAAGTGGTCGCTCTAGGGATGATATCGCAGCATCGATTTGAAATATTGAATCAAATTATTCCTGATAATGCTTTCATTTAAATAATAACTCCTTCATTAAAATAATAACTCCTCCCAAAGCAAGAATAAAGTGAATTTCAAAATGTTTAACTAAAAATCGTGCAAAAACAGGCCAAAGCTTACATGGCATTTCAATCTAAGGCCGGTCGGCCGAAACTTTCTGTTGTTCCATTCAGTAAAATACAAATTTTGAAATATTGTAAACATGAAGTTTTTACACTACATTTCAAAATAAGCGGTTTGGAACTTCATTAACATTATTAAAATGAAACTAAATATGCATTTTCAACCCCAAAGAACTTAATTTTAGTGCAACTATAAGTGCAAATATCAAAAAATCATTGCTGAAAGAAAAAAAATAGCAGACCCTAGAAGTCTTTACCATTTTATGCCAAAGATTGGTCAAGATTATTGTGATTTTTTATAATGTCCTAAACTTTCACATGCGTTTTTTTTCTCAGAACAACAAATTTGGCGTTTACGACAAAACAATTCTGGAGTGAAGTACATGTCTTTTGTTATCTTTAAAAAGTATTTTATTGATCATTAGCTGTGGTCAGATTTGTATTTCTTCAATGAAACATTTCTACAGACTAATGTAACAGAAACCAAAATATTTCCTTTTCTTTGTATTTAGTTTTTGTAACTCTTTTACGTATTTATGTTTTCTTTTTGTAAGGTTTCAAAAATTATCTATTGTTTGCCCAGTTTTTGCAAAAAGCGGTTACCTGTAACAAAAAATCTTTAATGCAATTCTTTGACTTAGGAAAAAAGATGTTATTTTAGAATTAGCTGCCTGATGAATGGACTCGTTTGATTAAAAACCAGAATTTTTACTAAAATGAACCAATAACTTTATAAATTCAAAAGATTAATTTTAAAGACTAATTTTTAAATTAATGTTTTTTAGAAGCGGTATATTCGCATCAAAGCAATTTTATTTTTAGCTTTAAATTGATCAAAAGAATTAATTTTGAAAAAGAACAATATCTGGTTCATCGCACGACTTAATTGAGATTATATTAGGTTGATAGTCTGGCAATTGATGACTTTATCGCAACACTTAGATCAATGCAGATCTATTGTGATACCCTGACGTATTGAACTTCCCTAAAAGAGTCATTAAACGTGTTATATTAAAGATTGTCTTGTTCTAGCTGTTTAGAGAGTTTGATGAAAACTTAAAGGCTGGTTGGAATGCTCGTATCATCAAGTTTTTCAAGATTATTGAAGAAGTGTCTGCCTAAGAATTTGTTTCTAGTGTGTGTTTCTCTTGGTACTGGGCAATGGCATAAGTGGAGGGTTGAATTCACGTCATAGTTTACTGGCAGTGCAGTCACAGGTGTCAAGGCAATTCCTTCTTTCATTGGTTTCTTGGAGTATGTTGTTACCAATGAGGTTCAGTGTTGTACCAATCTTGGGCAACTCATTAGCTCTTTCATTCCAAGTTACACCGCTGTGACCTGTTACCCAGCAGAGTCTAAAGTAATTTACAAGCTTCGATTTGATTATTGTAGCAGAAATGTATTTTATTTTGGCTATCATCGATAATGTAATATCAGCTTGTAATAGGGCCTTCATATTGAGAACTGAGACTTGGAAGACACTGCTCAGCTTGGAAAGTCTGAAGGAGCTCTTAAAATTGATTCGCTGCCATCACAAACTGTATCAATAGATTAGTATGGTACTAAGTCTCCTGGTAACAAATGTTGTATCTTGTGATTTTATTTGTTGACATCCACATTTTTTGTTTTTGATTTGTATATTCTCTGTGTACAAATGTAAACGGGAAATATCTAATTAATGAAATCATCTTGTGAATCAATAATCTTGCAGAAATTGACCGGTAATTTTGGCAATTCCGTTTCATCTGAAGTAACTTTTCCGTCGCCTATATCCAAAAGTTGTTTTTAAAATGTTTCAGTGAATAGATTCTGAAGCATTTGAACACTCATATTTACTTTCAGTTGTACTTTTTCAACATTACGCCACAGTGGCGATGATTTTGATCACGGAATAACGCGAAGTGTTTGTCCGAAATCACCTGAATAGATTGCTACCAAATAGTCTGTCGTTGTTTTTTATATCTTTCAATGTCCTGTTCATCCCAGATGTAATTTTTCACTGTTTCAGCAATGCGGCCATGGATTATTGTTTGTTCATATTGCACAACATTCTGCCTCCATCCAATAAAGTTGCCGCAATGCCAGAAGATGAAACAGCCAATGCGTAACCATTATTTGAACGCATTTAAGCAAGCGCTAGCGAAATAAGGAATGTTTTGCCAGTTCCACCTGGTGCATCCTAAACTGCTAAAACTGCGAGCATGATGAGGTCATAAATGGTTCTTTGTTCTTCAATCATTAGTGGGACATTCCGAGCCATTTCTAGAGTATTGTATTGTAGTTCACGATTCAATTCAGTGTCTATTAAATAAGATGCCTTTCGATTTGTTGAATGCATACCGAAATGACTGAGTGGTAAGTTGTCAATGGTGATGCAAAGATCCTCAATAGCAATCAATGCTTCATTGTACATAGCGTCACTGAAACTATCGTAAGATCATTGCACCGTGCACATGTTGATGCAATGATAAACAACTGCACTTATTAATACATACAAAAGATAAAAACATATTCTCAGACCTACCGAATGTATCTGCAAAATTTCATTGAAATTGGTTAAGCCTTTTCGGAGGAGTATGGCAACTAAAGTGAGTAACGGAACCGTTTCTCGGCAAGGACTCTCTACAACTGGTTGTAATTCTCTTCAACAGTAGAGGTGCTAAAACTCTTAATCAAAACCACGACAGCACTTTGTCAACAAGTCTGATCGAGAAGTCCTTTAACCTTTCCTTCCATTAACCACCATTATAGCCCACTATTTACAGGTATAGTGGGTTGATCCTGGCAGAGGAAGAAAAGGTTGTTCAGGTACAGCAGCTTCTAGACTTTTAGAACATACATATTTTAATTTCAATCAATACAACACTATAATTTCCAAATAAATATTTTAAATTAATAAAGATGGTCAGATATATTTAAAGAAATGATTTCCATGAATGACTTAAGACCAGTATTTAATCTTAAGACTTCCAAATAACACTTAGGCGTATACGCACTTCTTAATATTTCAGTTCTTTTAAGTGGGACAATTTAATCCAAGTCAATTAATTCTAGTGCTAGTTATATTTTTTCTATTAAACTCACATTAATACATTCCGAATTTCAATACCAAAATAGTGAATATTTTTTCCTTCGTCTTCAAATCGAACTTAGCCTTCTGCATAAATAATCAAGCCACTTCATATATCGACAATACTGAAAAAATTAACATTTCTTTATTTATCACAATTCTTTATATAACCATATGTATAAAAAGGAACTCCATGGCTTTGATGCCCTTAAATAAATCGATTTTATAAGCCAATATGTTTCGGTTTGTCAAAAGCCAACATCATCATAGAACATTGTTCAAACTCTAAGAATATTTAAAAACTGATAAACTGCTTCACACTCAATTCCCTCTTCAAAAAATAAGCAGACACCAAACTTTTCCAAACGACCCATAATAACACTTAACAAGAGCAAAAAAAGATCCTTATAATTAAAAAAGTATCTCACTATAAACGTATCGCATACCTAAATCCGTAGGAACATAAACGATGAATCCTTAATCTCTCATAAATGTCTGAAGAAGTTTCTTGTTATTTTTGTTTTTCTATTCTTCTTAAGGAATGTGTATCCATGTACATAAATTGTTTAAGGTTTATGTACAATTAAATATAATGTCTCAGTTGTGTGTGAACAATGTACATGCACATAATATTAAATCCTGCAAATAGTAATTAAAAATTCTTCATTGGGGAGTAGATACGTCGGTATCGTATATAGAAGAATTTAATAGTTAAATCATTGTGCATAGGAGTTAACAACATTTGATATCCCATTGGCATCGATCAATAAGTTCCTTTTATTATACTACAATGAACGAATGCTTACATATATTCGTATCCTTGCTCTGGTATCCCATGTTTTATGTGAGTTTGCAAATAACTAGGCCAAAGTCTTTAAAGGAAGGAACATAGAACAAAAAAAATAACATGACTATGAGTGTGGGTAAATTCAGTTTATTTTTCTATCACTTTCTTCTATGATTTAGAATCTTTAATCAAAAAATAGTTAGCTTTCTTTTATATATTGAATATAGAAAAGGATAATTGAAAATTTGATCTGATTAGGTTCCAAATAATCGATTGTTCCCATTTGAATCAATTTACAATGTTTTAGTTGTCAACAAGAGACAAAGTGAACTGTCTGAAGAAATGATATATTCTAATATATATGCCACATAACAAAAGATATACATATACGATAAAACAAGAGATAATTATTCCCCAAAAACAATTATACAAAAAAAACAGCTAATCAACTTTAATTTAGAGTTTTTAATTTATGTTAATTTGAATTTGCTTCAATATGTATTTAAAATTTGTTTGGAAAAGAATAAATATCTGTTAAACGATATTGGGTGTTATGAGAAGAAGGTTAGAAGGGTAGTTTTTAAGTATCTGGAGTTCACACACTTAACATCAAGAATAGTTTTTGTGCACCGCTTAAAAATGTTATTTAATGTTCTGTAGAGAAATCTGACAAAATTAAAATAACATAAAGTTTATCTTCACCGAACATTCATATATAGTTACAACTTAAGTTAAAAGTTTATTGAAAAATACTATTTTCCACAATGACTTGGTCTAGTGATTTCATTTGAATGAACCTTAACCTTTTATAAAAGCATTCCAAGATTGCAAAATTTTTCTAAATATGCCCTATTTAAGAGCTAACATACAATAGTTTAGAGGGGTTCTAGGTATACGTTTTATGCAGAAATGGTGTAAATAATATGTTTTGTTCTTGTTGACTTTTTTATAAATGCGAAGGGTTAGAAAATTAAAGATGGAAAAAGCCAAAAAATGAGAAAGTTTGCAACAAAAATTTGATGTCTTTTCCTAGGACAATAAAACAGAATTTACTTAAAGAATTTTATGAATTTTTTTAGCTTCTTTTCTTCTGAAACAATTTCCTGTAGTCTATTGTCAATAATCACTATCATTTTAGTCTGCTTACTCGTAAATTAATTTTGAAAATATTTTGATCAAAAAGGAATCAATAAAACTCAAAAAGCAATAAAATGCAAATTTAATTTTTGTATATTATGAATGAATAATTTAATAAGTTATCATATCTATTAACGCAATTCGATTAGACTTAAATTCAAGAGAAATCCTACAAAAATAAAAAAAATACTCTGCCTAAGTATATCCCCCCCCTCCGGATTCACCATTTCTCAGTTTAATATCGGGTTTTTCAATAAGAGCGCTACAAAAGTATTTTCAAAAAAAAACAAAAACATTTTGGGTATCAATGAAATTTTGTACTCCTGTAAAAGTACGTTTGATGTTATTATGTATGGAACTCGATTTCTTTTGCTTGACCACCACGGGCACGCTTGCCAAAATCCAGACAGTGAACCCAATTTTCGATGGTTTTCAAGTATAATCGGCCGATACTGCTGCAATTTTACGTTCGATATTCGTACGAAGTTCATCAACCGTCGCTGGCTTGTTGATTTAGACCCACAGGAAATAGTCTAACGGCTTTAAATCGTACGACTGAGGCAACTAAGCGACTGGTCCATTTCGTCAAAAACACGTTCTTCAAATTTGGTTTTCAATAAATTGATTGTGACATTTGCTGTGTGGCTTGTGGCGTTTGCCGTCTTGTTGGAACCACATGTCCTCCAAGTTCATATCATCCAATTGGGGCCAAAAATATTCGGTTATAATTGAACGGGAGCGATCCCCATTTACAATAACGTGCCTGTTTTTCGGGATGCAATGATGACTCATGGAATACGTGGATTGCTGCCTGACCAATGCCGCATATTTTGTTTATTGACGAAGCCATTCATCACGAAATGAGCCTCATCGCTGAAGATTATTTTTCTATGAAACTAGGAATCATTTTCAATTTGTTGCTCAGCCCAATTCACGAACATACGCCGCTTCTAATTGTCAAGTGGCTCAGTTCTTGCGTCAGTTTTATCTTGTAAGGATGTAGACTAAGATCTTTTCGCAAGATTCGCCACAAAAACGTCACAAAGATGCTCAACGCTTGAGAACAACATGTGGGAGACACATTTGGGCTTTCTACAATTGAAGCCTCAGCGACAGCAATATTCTTGACACTACAGGCATATATTTGTCTCACTGGCACGGAAACATTTTGTACTGTGCCTGTGGATTAAAATTTGTCCACTAGACGCTCAATTGTTGATTTGGTAGAATAATTACGACGACCATAAATTGGACGTAGCGATTTTAAAATTGAGGCCACTCCGAATTTCGGTAGTAAATTTAAAATAATTTCGAGTTGTTATTGGCTCGTATATCGTTCCATCATGAAATGGCAAACCTTCCTAAAGAGAAATGTCAAAAGAGCGTCAAGAAATATGGCGTGGTTTGCTGTTCCTGTTACTCTACTTTTGTAGCGTCCCTGTTGAAAAATCCTGAATAACGGTGAGAGCACTTGCTATTGAAATTATTATAAATTATTTTATTTTTACCAAAAAGGAGAACCTGCTCTAAGAAACAGATTCTTAAGCCTCATTCGTCTAAGCAAATTTATTTTAGAATTTTTAATTATTTGATTACTTTTGGTGAAAGACTGAATTTTTAGATGCAATATATTTTTTTTTGTAATACACTTAATTTTATATTTTATTCTCTAACGCTTTGAAATATTTTGTTTGTGTACATAATAATAAATTTAATAAGTTTTCCATTATGATTCTAATCTCAGAAGACTAACATCATGGAATTTAAATGCAAAATCAATAGGGCATGAAGAAATAGATGCACTTAAAATTTTACACTTCGAGTAATTCAGCTCAAGATGATTGTAGTCGCAGCATTTAAAAAAATTGTTTATATCCAGGTGCATTAATGCAATCTTTAAGTGAAGATCTGAATAACTTCACATCATCAGCGTAGAAGTTAAATCATTTATAAAGATTATAAAAAGAAGTGGACCCTAATGACTGCCTTGTGGAAGACCAGACACCACACCTATAGGATTTGAAACAAAATCATCTATTTTAACAGCTTGTTTTCTATCAGACAGGCACGTTTTTAACTACTGTAAATATGAAGCATTCAATCCTTATGATGCACGCGGTCAAAGGCTTTAACAAAATCAGTATTCAGGACATCAACTTGTCTACCCTTTTCAACATGATTATAACAATAATTTGCAAATAGACTTACATTAGTACACGTTGATCTACCCTATACAAAACCATGTTGTTTTTGAGACAAGAAATTCTTGGCAGCAAAATAAAGTCTTTAGGTGACCATTTCTGCAGAAAGATTGAGAATAACTGAAAGTTTTGAAATTGGTCTATAGTTCTTCACTAAGTGCTTAGGACCGATCTTATTAATGGGGTCTATATAAGTTATTTTCCATTCTTAAAGAAAAACACCGGTTTTTACTGATTTATTAAAAATAAGGGTCAAATACTACAAAGTGAATACCAACATTTTGACAAAAGAATAGAAGGAATCATATCAAAGCCATGTTTTTTTCAATTTATTGTAAGCTTTCCAAAACATCCTGTTCTGATCAGTCAAAGCAGTTGTATCAGGATACAAGTTGCTGATATTTGTTAAAATATCACAATTATAAGAAGTTTGAAAGAATCTAGAAAATATCACATGAGGACTCAATATCGATGGATGTTAGCTCCTCGTATTCCATACATTAAGGAAAAAATGAACAATTTTTTTTAAGAATTCAAAAAAATCCAAAAAGATTTCAAATTATGTTTTATATTTGATTCAGTATTGATAATATAATGCTTTTTTAGCATTCTCTAAATTTTGTATTCTTTTCTTAAACCAAGTTACCTTAAAGACTTTTTCTTAGTTAAAGAAGGAACAAATGGTATAACGCCTTTATTAAAATACTTTTTAAACTTGTAAAAGTATCCTCTTAAGACTTGCCTTCCAATAAATCCTTCCAGTTAATAGTAATATAAAAGCTATATTTTAATGCCGTGAAATCTGCCTTAGCAAAATTAATTTTTGCTTTTCGAAATAAAGAAATAGCCTTATGATGAATTTCTTAGTATCTTAGTATCTTATAGGCTTGCGGATATTGTCCTTGTGTACATATCAATTCTGACCACCCTACTATATTTTGATAAATTACAGCTGTTGAAAGCTAAAAATTTAAATAATTTAATGTATGAAAAACCGGATGGATACCACGCCCCCTTAGTAAAAAATTGTTAGTGACGCTGATAACAGTACCTACTAATATTTTTTATTAGTTTCTAGATTCGTATTTTTGTTTCTGATACGCTCTTCAAATTTGGATTTTTCTCGTAGGCATTCTCCAAGAAGGAAATTGTAATCCTAACTACAAAATGTAGCCCTTCACAAACTTAGCATTACCCAACAAACTTCCATAAGTGGCAATTGTATCGTTTTCAGTATACAATATGTGTATCACAGATCACTTCTTATGGATCGATCACAATAATTTGTGAACCCTTCTGATCTGGTTGTATTCTAAAAAAGCCTTCATTCGATTAAAATTTGACTACAACCCAAATATTTGGGCTCCTAGACAAATCCTAAATCTTTTAGGCAGAATCCTAAGAAGAGGTTTAAAAATATATGAGAAATTGTTATGCCAAAAATTCGTCCATCATACGTAGCAGTATAACTCACAACTTTTATCCTACTAACCTCTTTCAAATTAGTTTTCAAAAAATGGGTTTTATTAACGTTCAATAGATTTTTTTTTCTTCAGCATAACATATTCCATATAAAATAAAGTTTGGAAGCATACTTGCACTGTAGTCCAATATTTTTCTAAAATCAGTTTTTCTGTTGCCCTTAAAATTTGAAGATTAAATTCAAAGCCTTTACAATGTCTAAAAGCACTAATAAGGTTAATAATGTTTTGTATAAGCAATGTTCCATTGAAATAGATAGTTGTCACTCGGACTATTCTGCCGTAAGACTTGAACTTCAAGAAATTTGCATTAATTTACCCTGAAGTTTAATTTTCGACATACTGTCAGGTGTAGAGAGGTAATTTTTCAGCAACACATCAAGAATGTACAATGCTCTCCAAAAGTAATTCTTCTGTGCCCTCACTTCATTAATCAAACCCTTAAAACCATTGTGCAGTGTGCACCTGTTCCTCCATTAAAATGTTTCCCATAGATCTTGACGAACTATCTTTTGAAATATAAAGGGTATTAACAATAAAACAAAAACAAGCAATAGCAAATTTCAAATTTACTTTGAAGTTTGGAGGGGGAGGTTGGTTTGGTATGTTTTAATGGTTTTGCGTCATGTATTAATAAGTAGGGTCAGTAATGCATAAAAACATTGTATGACAGATTAAAATTGGCGGAGACAACTAAGTTATTAATTATTAACAAGTTATCCACGTTTAACTACTTAAAGACTCAAAATTATACTTTTAACAAGTTTAAGGAACTTTTTCAATTTATTTAATTTTCAAAAAGGCTTTTTTGGAAACATGTATTAACAAATGTTTGTAATTTCGTTGAACCTAACAAATTGGTAGGAACGGATAATGAAAAAAGTTATGAACAAAATACTTTACAACTCTATTTGGGCATATACGTCTTTAACGCTATATTTTGGAAAGTCTTAAAGTTTTCTATGAACAATTAACTGTATACCACAATATTATATTTAAAAATTCTTTAACTCAAAACACTGTATTCATTTAAAAGTTTATTTTTCCATACACATCTTGAAACCAAGAATCAGGCACCTTCCAACGAGAAATTGGTATAATCCCACAAATTCTTCAAAAGTGTGTTGTGAACAGGCTGAACATTAAAAATTATTCTTAAAACTTAAAGAATGGCTTTAAATTATGAATAAAAACGATTCTCAGAACTTTTTAAAAAAAATTACGACGTGCTGTATTTTGTTAACAGTATTATGACTCATACAATACTTTAACCCTCACTCATATTGGTATTCTAAAAAGTACGCAATTTCTAAGATGCGTTTTTCGTGAAAGCTTCATTATGATAGTACAATCTTTTTCACTACCCCTTTGGCGTTTCACTCTTTAAAGAAATGAAGAATATCAGAATTTGTAATCTAATAGACACTTTGTGGTGGTATTGCTTACAAAATGCAAACAATTATTATTTTCCATTGAATGCTTTGGGCCATTTCTTCCATTATTTCACTATTTGTTCAAGATAAATAGTTATTCATTTAAATTCACAAAATTGACATTTCTGAGACAGGAAAATTATTTTCTCATTGAATGCGTCAATATTGTGCGAAATGAATAGTCGTTCATCCATAGATACTCATGATAAATATTGTTTCGCTATTTTTTTCCTGTTATCGATACAGAACAATAAGGCTTAAAAGAAAATGAGCAATCTTCTCGAGGACTATCCTATCCAGCCTCTATCTATCTATCTATCCACAATATTACCAAACAATATCCTTCATACAAAAATTATGTGTATTGTGTATATAGAAAAACTGAAGGAAGCCAATATTTTGTTCTGAGAGTAGATACGCTAAGGGCGAATATATTAATAACTAGGTCAACAATATATACATTATGGTTATTTTCTCTATAAAAGGAAAGAAAAAAAAGTCTCAAATATTTCATTTAAGATAAATTATCTTAAACATTAAATCTATGTTCGTTGGTCTTGGTCTTGGTCGTATCTCGTTTCACAAAGAGGAATATTATTATTTATGTTTTTCTTCGTCCTTCGGAATATCATAAGAATTTATTTTTCTTTGAAATTCAGCACAAAAATATTCGTATCTAAAATGGGTAAGGTACGAGTATATGGAAGAACCATCACATCAAAATACATATAATTTATTTAAACTAGCCCTTATTCTATATAGCGCTCATCAATATTTTAAGGGTGTAAATAATGTTTGTTTGATTAATAAGGGTGAATGTGATTTGGTTGAATCTTGCTATAAGCTTACATGGGTTAGCGTTATAGCCGGCAATCGGTATTAAGTGGCAATGGTAAAGCACAAATCGGCTTTTGTGTGCCTGAAGAAGATTACAGTATCTATATGCAATATACATGCAATAATGGGATCACTCTGTCACTCTGTTGCCAACTTCTTTCAATTTTCAAATTCTGTGGAAAATGAAAGAATTTATTTATTCCTTAGAATTTTCATCATTTTTGAACATTTTTTTCTTTTTCTGAATGTCAACAACGATTAGGAAAAGCATTCCACATTCTTGAAGTGCGGTTCAAAAAAGAATCCCTGAATTTGTTTAAAGTTGTTTGATGGCGTACGGGTTTTACAGTTTAATTAAATGAGGACGGGAATGCTTTTTCCTGGTCAAGAGTTATGTCTTAAATTTGAAAGAAAATATGTTAAAGTGACCATCGATATGAACAAATTTTGGACTAAATTCGACTTGGTCATGAAATGTTTATGAAAAAAATAGGGTTTAAACTTACTCCAGTTGGCAATCATGATTTATATGTTTATCTATGTTATCGATGATGGTGTTCACATAAATAAATATTATGGAACACAATTCAAAGCATATAAAGATTATATATGTTTTTATATAAAAACATATAAGTCTATAAGAACACATGACACACGTGAGGTGTTGTCAGAGAGAAAGAGGGAGGTCAAAAGAGGTCAACCATTTAATAGTATTTGAGCTTAATTATTTTTATACGATTGATGATTTATTTATAAACACAAATAAATTTTCTTTTACAACAGAATTTTTGGCGCATTAATGCCTATTGGTTCAGTGTTTTTATTTAGGAACTGAATGCATAGGTAGATGGCTTTGAAGCATTAAGGTCATGGTTAAGAATGTTAACACAATTTAATTGATGAAATTTCTCCGAAATAAAACAAAATGAAGTTGGAATGTCTTAAAAATGTAAGCTTTTTGGGATCGTTGTAGAGATTCTATTGTGCTGGACTGTCATGCCAGATGTTTGGGTAGAAACCCTGCCTATGCCATTTAAAGTTTTTTTCTAACGGGGACCGTCTCTTAGTAGAATTGACAAGTTCTCCAAGAGTAATTCTTGTCATGAAAAGTACTTTCTCAAATTGACCGTTCGGATTCATCTTAAAACTGTAGGTCCCCTCCAACCCCGAGAACAGTACTCGCATACAGGAATACTTGAGAGTTGTGAGTTACTAGGCCCTAGTCCTCAAGGGACGGTTGCGCAACCGAATTTATATTATGGAATCTACAACTTCAAGTTCATGTTGTAGAACTTATAAGAGTGGATTTAAAAATATATGTTTGCTAAGTTAAAAATTGTCTCTTGATTTTGGAAAATACTAATATTTCGATTATGAATTAGGTTTTTCAAATCAGAGTAACATAACTTTTTAATGAATTTTACCAAAAGAAAGTTGATAGTTTTTACAAAATTAGTAAAGTTTTATTAAGGAATTTTACAAACACTAATAACTTCCGATTAGTGTGTTTAAACAATTGCAAATGATATTTTTTTAATAGGCAATTATTTTCAAAAAGTATACAATCAAAAATTTAACTTGTTTCAAACAAGATAGTCCAGAAGTTAAACCAACTTAATATTAATTTTAAACAAAACTGTTAACTATTTTTTTTTTAATCTAACCAAATATTAACAACAATATTTGTTATGAGATGTAAATATTTAGCTTTAGTTTTCTTTTTCCTCAAGCCATCCAAATAGAAATCATAAACCAACAATTAAATTTTTCTGAAAGTAATTTAGCGCCATCCTGATTTTATATCTTTGCTCGTTATTGAGTTATGAATAACAAAAACATGTATCCCAAACTTGAGCTCTCAAATTTTCCTAACAAGCCTATCAGAAATACCTTTAAGACCATAAGTTTGGATTCTAGAGGCCTTGAATAGTTGATAACTGTCGAAATCCATAACTTGGCAAAGCATATCGAAACGTTATAACTTCTAATAGGAAGTTATGAACGATTATTTGACTAAAGCTAAAAACACAAAAATAAGCTTGTTGGCTTTTAAAAAACTTCTATTTGTAATACAAAAGTATCCTCTTTACTTTTATATTGATGTTATAACCCGTTTTCTAATTTCATAATTGGCATTTATTGAAAATGATAGCTGTTCCCTTGCCAAGTCTTGCAAAAATACAGATTTCACCTAAAAATAATGTACATAGTGCTGTTAGAAAATTTGTTGTAAAGTTTTTTTCCCGATTTTTTCGAATTTTGTCAAATGTGTCGAAATAACTAAATATTTTTTATATTTTTTAATGAGATTTTGTGGTATGCTGTTCAAATCGTAGTATGATACAATAAGAATTTTTAAATTTTTCTAAAATAGCCACGGGAGCAAAAAGTGATTGTACCGAAAAATGAGATATTTAGGTTCCTGCCTCATTTTTAAGAATTAAAGAAAAATACTTAATGGGTGCAGATTTTTGTTTCTTTTTTTAATGCTTCTCAGAAACATGTTGTATCTCATAAGTACTTTGTTGGACCTCCTCTTACGTTTATGAGGATGCAGGTATCGTATTGCCGGTCCGGGATAGTTGTTTTTTTAATTCATCAACTGACTCTGGGCGCTTCTTCGCAATCTCAAGTTTCATTATAGACCAAGTATTCTCAATTGGATCAAGATCTGGACTGTAGGGAGGCTAACTTAGTACATCGACATTATTTGCTTCGAAGTACTTTTTAACCTTTGGAATAAAAAAAAGTCAAAATATTATTTTTAGTCGTAAAGGGTTAAAGTTTTTTTAAAGCTTAATATAAGTCAGTCATGGTAAAAATAAAAACAAGTTCAAAAGTACAATTTTGTCTGTAAGACAAGGAACATTGTCCTGTTGAAAAATGAAACTGCAAGTGTCCCCAAAAGGCTCTGGCAAACTCAAAAGGTAAACTTTTGCATTGACTTTGGATTCTAGAAAATTGAATCTACCTTTTTCATCTCCAGAGAAGCATACCCATCACGCCTTCAGTTTTGAGGGGCATCCGCAACATGCAATCAGAGCATAGTGTTTCTTTCGGTTCTCTTCGCTCATTCTTCCCATTCCATTCAGCTTGAATTTTGATTCGTCCGAAAAGATGACATTGTTCCACATGTCTTGAGAAATTACTATCCTGTAGATAGTTTTTTAGGTCACCGAAGTTCAGAATCGAATGCCGACGACCGTAATACACCAAAGAATGATCTTCCACTGGGGTCGTCTTTGTTGGCCTCCCTGAACCTTTTTTCCCGCTAGCAGTCCCGGTCTCATGATAATTTTTCAAATTCCATGTCACAGTTTGTTGAGCAATATTCAGTCTATATTTTATGTTTCGAACTGATTTTTCCAATTTTTTCAACAAAATCACTTCGGTTGGTATTGGACTTCTATCACCAGGCAAATGCAGCTCTTTCATTAACTTTGATATTTGAATGACATGTTGGTACCTAGTGCAAAAAAAACCCGTAGCATTCTTAAATTCCAAGAACTGATCTCGAAAATTGTAATAAAATGTTTGACCAACATTTTTTGACCAACACTGTATATTAACGAATATGAATATTGTGAGCATCTTTATTTACAAGTGACCAAATGTGCCCATAAAATGCCAAGTAAATAAAGCTATTCAAACTTATTTTGAGATTCGTTTTCGATCTAAAGTTATTCGACTTCGAGAAGATTTTATTTTGAGATTCGATCCATTCGAAAGTTTGTTGATTCAATCGAAAATTCATTTGAAAAAAAAACTAAGTAAATGGTTACGTTCGTTAAAAAAATGTTTAATTTCATTTCTTGCGTGTTTTTCTTTATCACTTTATTAACTTCACTTAATTTCAATCCAGAAACTGTTAATTTGTGACAAACTCTGAACTAAAAATAAGACTCTTCGAAAAATAAAAATTTAGTGTGGTCACACTATATCAAATCAAAATGTCTAATCATTTAGAACAGCTGATCTCCAAAATAAGATTCGTTTCAATTCATTTTCTGCAATGAATATTTTCATTCGAATCTCAAAATAAACAAAATCCATTCAAACGAATAGATCTAGCCACTCGAATCTACGTTTCGATCGAATTTCAAAATAAGCATGATTAAGGATTCTTGTCGAAAATTTCCGTTTTAAAGCTGAAACTCTTAATTAATAAACATTACTCAGCTAGACATTGTAGAAAATGAGACGATTACAAACAAATTTAACTTACTTTATTCTACGACCAAATATAATAACTGATTGTGAGTTATGGAAAACCATTGCGGTAATTTAGAGCATGTTTGCAGTATCTATAGACAGTTGACCATCCAAAGTCTCCATTAATGATTTCATAGAGCCGAGTTGGAGGAAGAAAACTTAGTTCGAAATACAGCCATTATATCTTTTGGAGTAGAGGACACATTGCAAACAAGTGTGTTATGTCTTCTGGTCCTCCGGTGTTACAAAGGCTACAGATTTGTGAAGATCAATTCTATGCGGCATAGAGTTAAGATTCAGTATTTCGATTCTAAATATATATGTAACTAATAGCCTCAGAAGAAAACTAGTTACTGAAATAATTAGCCTGTGATGTTATTTGGTGGTTAAAGTTTCTATGAAAATATGTTCCGCAGTTCTGGCGATCAGATAATTGAACATGGTGTGCCATTGATTCAAATTTGACTCCAAAAAGAATAGATTACTGCCATTTGAAGAAACTATCTGGTTCCATTCCCTAAACTGGCGGGCATTTGTTTGCATAAGTCTTGTCATCATGGATTGGTGAAGGCTTCTTTCATTCCTCCTCATAGCTTTCAATATGTAGTCTGAGTTAATTTAAGGTTAAGGTAAAGAGGTTTTATGCCAAGTTTTATTTTAAGCATAATTGGGCGTTGAAGAAGGTAGTCTGAACAAGCTTTTGAAGAATTACCTTTACACGTCTTCAAACTCCTTCAATTGTAAATATCTAAAAACTTGGGCACCGTAGCACATGCAGTAGTTCACAGTTGCTTGAAAAACACGATATTTGTATTTAAGATCGATTTTTTAGTTAGAGTCAAACTTAGGCCACATCAAGTTTATAGCTACTTTGGCTTCGTTGCTTTTTTCTTTCACGTTTTCTGAAATAATAAGATTATAAGACAGCAAAACTCCAAGATTTTTGAATCAATGACCGACCTCAATAGGCGCGTTTTTTAGGGACCAGTTTTTTCTGCGAATCTTCTTCTCTGACGCGTTTCAAAAATAAATATTTTTGTCTTGTTAGTATTGACGCAGAGACTCCAATATAATACAGTATTGTTAAAAGATCTTTATCCATGGTTACGACACTATTCCTTCATTTATTTCTTAACCTCTTGATCAACCTGCGTTAATTTCATGTTTTGATTTTAAATAAAGTTAGTTATGCAAAACTACCCGTAGAAGGTTCGTGCCTAGGACAGTCATGCTAGAGATCTTGCGTTCAATCCCTGCCTATACTATCTATAGTTTTTCTTCACCAGGTACTGCCTCTTATGAGGAATTGACAAATCTTCCTAGAGTTATTATGAATACTGTAGGTCCCCTCCATCCCTGAAATAACTTATACACAAGATTGTTTGAGAGTTGTAAGTCACTTAGCCCTAGTTTTTAATAGATTGTTGCGCCAAATAATTTATTTCAATTTTTAGCCATACAAAACTTTATATAAAATCAAACCAAAAAACGTTTCAGAATGTCATTTTATTTTAGTGATACACTACTCCGTACAATCTAATAATAAGAAAGGAGGAAACATCTAGTATTTACTTACACGGACTGTTATTTTTCTTGATTGTTGTATTTATCAAGCAAAAATTTATAAATGTATTTTCCTTAAATGAAACCAAGTTTTTTGTAAGTCATTAATCAAACTTTCAATTCTCATTTTGTCAAACATCAACACATCAAATATTTTTGCAAAATGAACAAATCGCTTATAGAGCCCTTATTTCATAACAATATGAAATTTATTGTTATATGTATTTATTTTTATGTTAATTAAAAGAAAGAGAAAATTGTATTTATTTTGACTCAAAAAATAATTCAACATTTTAATATAGATTTTCATTATAAGCCTTTACGAGTAATCTTAAAAGGGTGCAAAATTTATTGTTTTACAAAATAATTATCCCCTCTCTCGAAACCTCAGAAACATGAGAAAATAGACTCAATTAATTTATTTTTTGACTTCGAGCATGTCTGAAAATAATTTCCTTAAGTATTATGGTCATAAAACTTATGAAAATATCCCCTATTAATATTCTAAGAAATATCAAGTAGAAATGTAATTGATTAACTAAGAAACGTCACACACATTAATCACCAAATAATTAAGAAGTTTCAACTCAATTTTCATGTAAACACCAAACACGTGTAACCAATCAGTCATGTTTCTTATTTAATTTTATCCTAACTAAAATGAAGTGTACAAATACTTACTACACCAAAGACGCCTGACGAAATGTTCCCTAATTTATCTTTTTTTGAATATTATAATAAGCTATAAATATGTAGGCCCTCCATTTAAAAGGATATTAAGCTCATAACAAGAAAAAACAATCAATAATGCCAATAATAATTATTGTTATTATGTACTAGATACGCTGTGTCCAATATCATTTAACTTAATGTCCTTGATTGTAATTTGCGGCGTATCTATACAATTTGGACATTATGAGTACTTTATTTTTATTGTTCAAATATTTGTTGTTTGTACTCTATTTTTTTTTTTGTTGTTGGTTTAATCGATTAAGTTGGTCACGCAATTTGTGTGAATATGAAGTTAAAGTTCAAAAAACCCTTAACAAAATATTCAAAAAATAAAAAAATGAGGGCCATTAAACCAAATCCTTAAGGGTTAACCCAAGAAGAAGGAGATAGAGCCAAAGACCATTACCTACAGTGTACGGTATATGGGAATTGTGTTTTAACCATAAAGTACATTTGATCTGAGATAATCGACATTACCACCAACACTCTACCAATATCAGGAACGTTCCAAATGAAGGACAAAGTTGTCTAGATATTGGAAAACAAAACTTATGCAGACACCTATAAACATAATGTACAGAATGGTTAAGCAGAAGCACACAAGATTCTTTCTACATATGTAAAGCAGAATGAACTAAATTTTAAAGTACAAATGAATGTACTCAAAAACCTATGAATTCATTTAGTTTTTTAACTGACCACTAAGATATTTTTCGTATTTAAATTATTTTTATTAAGAATGAATGAAATAAAAATAAAAATTGTACCTGAAACACCTGAGTACTCAAGGAGTTCAAATCGAATTTAAGTACATAAGAAATTCAGTCCACAAAATCTTTCAATGACTTAAATTGAATTTGGTTACAAGTCAAAGTTTCAGAAATGGTGCATAAATTGTTTTAAAACAAGCGCAAGGGAGTTGTAAATATATGTACTTTAAGAACTAAGTAAGACTTGATTTTTAGTCAAGTCCCAATGTACTGATTTAGGTTAGAAGTATGAGTACGAATATATCTTTTTATTATTGAATTTTTTAAAGTAAGAATGAACTTGCAATTGCAGTTTTATTGAGTATACATGTTTGTTTTGGTATTCATAGTTGTACTAAAACATTTTATTTTTAAGTCTGTAATTATGTTCCCTATTGAAGTACTCAAGTACTCAATATTGCTTTTCCGCTGTACTTCTACTTTAAGTCCAAAAGAAATTAGAAATGAATTAAAAGTAAAATCAAAACAAATATAATTTCTTGAGAAATCGTTTAGAACTAAAGGGTCTCAATGACCTTTAAAGTATTTAAGTAAAAAGTTTTACTTAAGCGTACATTGTACTTGTACTTAAAATTTCAAGTAAGATACAATTGTTCTAAGTAGCAACATGTAACTGGACGGAAAAATAAAGTTTTTTTTTCTGTCCAATAAAACAAAACCTTTTGACAAGATTAAAAAAGTATTTTTTTTTATAATAATTGGGCACTCAAGGGGTTATTCATACCCTTAACATGTTTAAATTTTAAACACATTGCGAGTTTTAGGAAAATAGGGAAGGATTAAAGAGGAAATATCGATGCAAAAAAAACAGAACTGGGAAAAGCATTCCACATTATCGATGTGCGATTAAAAAAAGAATCTCTACGCTTGACAGTACGACGTCCGAAATTGAGCTCAAGGTTAAACCGATGTGCATTAATAGAAGTACAAATAAGACGGTTGAATTGTTTGAGGGGGGGGGGGATGCAACTGGCTAATTCGACATAACACTGTTTATAAAAATATCGGTAGAAGGTTATATTTCTATCACCTATCATTTTCAGTGCTCTTTTTTGGATATTGACCAAAATACTTAAACTTGCCCAAATATGCGAGTTATATTCAAGTTTTGGACAAATGAAAGCTTTATAAATTACAGCCGGATCAGAAGGGGGGAAAACGTTCTTGCACCTTGCACTATCAAATATGTGATCATTCCATTAGAGGTGTTCTGTGATATTCATACCGAGTACTGAAAGTTGATTAGTTTCCTGCATGCAAGTGCCGCTCATGGATAGCGGCATCGGGTTTGGATTTCGCTTTAGCGACAGGAGACATGATTGAGTTTTCGAAGCATTAAATTCTACATTGTACAATGCTGTCGAGATCAGAATTTAATGAGCTTATCATCAATTGAGTTAGAACGGGGACCTGGGCCTCAACCAACATGCGTATCCATCTACCTTGGTACCTACCCAGCTATCTCCAATTTCAAACGACAAGTTGGTTAAAGTCTTCTCCAGCTCTGTCACCTGGGTTATGGTCTTCCTCTAGTGCACCGTCAAATTCGAAGACCTTCCGGGATGAAGCGATAATGTGCATTTGATCTAAATGACTAGCTTTCTAAGCCCTTGGACTTTTATTTCTTTAACCAGGTCAATTTCGCTGTACAGCCCGTACAGTTCTTGGCTGAATCTTCTCATCCACTCTACATCTATGCAGATATGACCAACAATCTTTTTTTGAAAGTAAATAATTAAATAAATTAGATGGCGCAACAGTTCGTTGAAAACTAGGTCCTAATGACTTACGACTCTCAACCATTTATGTGTACGAGTATTGTTATCAACGATGGAGGGGACCTACAGTTTTAAGCCAAATCTGAACGGCTAATTTGAGAAAGAACTTTTCTTGACATAAATTACTCTTGGAGAATTTGCCAATGCCTCGCAGGAGGCAGAGATTGAACCCAAGACCTCTGGCATGACAGTCCAACGCACTACCTATCATGCCACGAGTAAGTACTACTTTTTGACAGAAATTTTAATTGGATGGTCCTCTGGAATATTAAGCCTAAGAACGATATTGAAGAAGTCGCATCACAGTGGCATCGCCTTGTCAAAAACCTTTGTTTTGACATTATATGAATTGGTGAGTTTTCTCCGACCATGATAGAGCAGCGCGCATTCTCCATCGTCATTTTACACAAACGGATAAGTTTGACAGAGATGCCTAAACTAGACATTCATCTGTAGAGCTCTTCCCTATAGATGCTGTCATACGCGGCTTTAAAATCGATAAAGAGATGGTTGCTATCGATTTGAAGCTCCTGGGTTTTTTCCAAGATCTAGCATAGTGTGAATATTTACTCGATATTAGACTTTCCTGGTCTGAAGCCACACTGATAAAGACCTATCAGGTTGTTGACGAACGGCTTCAAACGTTCACATAATACGGCAGAGTTAAGGAGACTGATGCCTCTGTAGTTGGTGCAATTTAGAGGGTCTCCTTTCATGTGTGTTCGGACAAACTATGCTGAGATTCTACTCATCGGTCATGCTTTCTTCCGACCATATATTGCAGATGAGTCGCCTGCTGATTTGAATAATTCGTCATAAATGCCTTCATCTCTAGAAGCTTTGTTGGATATCAGTTTCATAAAGCTATCTTCACTTCGTCGAGGTCGGGTAGGCGGAATTGTTGTTCTGCGTCGGCTAGGTTAAGTGGTTCTATCTCATTTACCTCGGAATTCAATTCGTCATAATTCGGGGAAGTGGTCTTTCCATATTCTCAGCATAGACTTCCACTACGATGTTCCCCTGATCGTCTTTATAAGCTTCGGTTACCTTTTGGTGAAATTTCCGAACTTCATTCCTGTTGTGACATTCTATTCTGACACTATCTCATCGATTTTAAAATGTAATATCTTACAAACCTGAATGAAGTCTGAAACCGGCTTGAAGTCTAATTGAATTAACGTCAAAAGAATGAGCGAGCACAAGTACACTTTCGGGTATAAACTAGAATTTTTCCTTAAGACTTTTTACTTAGGTACGAAATAGAATTATTGTACTTAATTTCTTTGATACTTACGAAGTGTAAATGTACTTAATAACTAACTTAATGTGGCGCTTCAGATTGGTTTCAAAGACTTTTCGGGCTGGAGAGTTGATGTCTATTCGCACTACATAACCTATTTATCTAATTTGTTGGACTTTTATTCTTTTAACCATGTCAGTGTACAGATCGTTTAAATTTTCTCTTAAAGCATCCTAAGACGCTCTCATCTTTCTTTGACAGGGTCTAGGCTAGATGGTGATGAAAGATGCTTGAGAGAGGGCTTTACTACTCAATCGTCTTCTAAGTTCGAAGAAGCAGTGGTTTGAAGGAGTTATTCTTAGTTTGATTTTAGCGCTAGTGTCGTTATTTGAATTTATAGGGGTGCCTAGGTAGACAAAGTTCTTCACTGCCTCAAAGCTATAGCTGACCATGATGACGTTTTTTCCAAGATTTTTTATTTCAATGTTTTTTTTTGACGACAGGATATAATTGGTTTTGCCATCATTGACCACTAAACCCATAATCTCCTCTCAAAAACGTTTCACTGACTTCACGCTTTTATCTTTCAATTATGTCAATATTACCGTCGCAACTGAGGAATTGGATGAAATTAGTTTGAAGACAATACTTTAAATTTTTGCGAAGATATTCGAGACAAAAATCAATTTTTAACATCTGGACATTTGTAAGATTGTGCCTCTAGTGTTAATAGTTAAGTTTTTTAGAATTCTGTAGAGAACGATGTTGAAGAAGTCAGATGAAAGGGCGTGTAGATTTACTCAAAATAATTTCAATTTTTTAAGTCCTAACCTAAAAAACAGCAGAAGGCTGTTGACATTTAAGAACATAACAAAGTTTTGAAAGAAGTTTGTTAAAATCTGTAAAGTTCATTTATTTTCAAAAACTCTTACCCTCCCCTTCTCAACTACGGTACTGCTTCGAAAGACATTTTATTGATATCTGTTTTTATCGAAAAAATAGATGTGTAAGGATACAGAAAAGCGAATCACAATGAATGGGAAAAAATCAATATAAAAGCTATATAAACGCTGGTATAGATAGTCACAATATTTTTTGGTCATTTCAGAACTTCCATTAGCGTTTATTTTGTCTGTTTTTGTATTTTATGTTTTCATATATTTTATATAAAGAAACATACTTTCTATACAAAAAATACAAATAAGTTAAATCGATGTATGACAAAATATTACTAACTAAAAAAATGTAATATGACAAGAACTTTTCATCTATTTTGTTCTTTTTTTTTGGGAAGGGTGCTGGGTAAGTCGTAAAAACTTGTATTGGACAACTTTGTATGTTTTTTTTGTCGATATTTTTAAAGTTTATTTGCCTTTTTTTGGAAGAGATGAATGGTGTCTCATATAATATTCAACACCACAGCTCAACGCAGCAATGACACGTTTCGTATGATGATGTATATAAGTTAAAGTTTTTTGAAGAGTGAAAAATGTGAAAAGTTTTCTTTCCATACGACGAAATATATATCTTATATATATTTCTAAAAAGTTCGACTTTTAAAGGATATATGTAGATATAGGACCTACCTTTCGTCTTCACAAGAACTTACATACTCGTATATGTATATTGTATCTTTTTTTTATTAACAAATGAGAAAACGTGTCATGATGTAAGATGATGATAAAGTTACACGAAATATATATTAAAAATTAAAATAATATGCAAAATAGCTTAAAAGAAATTAAATTGATACTTATAGGTATTCTTATAGTCTTTTCCCTTTGGTTGCTTAAAAAAAGTATCCTAAATGAAAGAAGGTATAGGTAATCATTATTTGTTCTTCATAAAGTTTTTGTGAAAAAATATCCTTAATTTGAAGGAAGGTATCGTATTGTGATGTAATGTAGCACAAACGTGGGCCATTATACGTTTTGACGTTGTTGTTGTTGTTGTCGTTTTTGTTTTCGTTGCCATTTTTGTTGTCGTCTGCAGACTTAGATATGCAAATTAACTTTCATTTCTAATCAAATGAAGATCTATAAATCAAAATAAATTAAAAACAATTGGAGTTCGTTAAAAGCTTAATGCCTTAAATGTGATGACAAAAGTACTTCACTTTAAGGGCCATTTTTTAAAAAAATTGTTGTTATATTTTGTACATAAGTATACAGTTTTTTTTGGAGTTTTGTTGTATTTAAATTTAAAGATTGATTGTATCAAAATTAAACTTAAATAAGATTAGAATATTTGTCAGTTAAATATTACTTATTTACTTGCTGGATATAGGACCTAAATGGCAAAAATTGCATTCGTTAAAGAATTTTTACTTGAGATTTTAATCAAACATTCCGATTCCGTCTGTATGTCTGTCCCCACCCCTTCAGTGTAAACCATTTTGTCGTTTAAGTTCGAACTTTTAAGGGAGGGTTTTAAGCAGATTCGAGTAAGGTGTTTTCTTAATTTTTTCAATGTGAAATTTGTTGCTCAAAAATCGAAAATTTGAATTGTTTTTAAAAATGAACTTAGAACCCATAAGTTGTTTTTTGGATTTTCACAAGAATTAATTAACTGATTTCATTTTTTTTGTTTTTGTACATGTCTTATACTGTCTTTATAATATTTGATGATAAAAAATTCCATTGTTTTGTTTTTGGATTACATTTTTTTAATTCGATATCTCAAAAACCGGTCAAAATTTCTTTAAAAAAATCAATGTATATTAATGTTTGAAATAACTGCACACTAAATATAGTTTTTAATTGAAATTTAAAAAAGAGGCTGGAATGCGACCCACACTGATAACTTCCCATCTCGTCTGTTAATTTGTCTTCCTTAAAAGTTTGTAGGTTTTCGTGTTGGGTTAAAAAAGTTGTCAGTTGAATTATTCTTACAAATTTTAAAATTACCAACAATATTTTTCATATAACTAAATAGTTTAGTTTGAAAATCGAGTGTAAAATAGATTTTTAGTCGAACAAATTTTTTTACCATTTGTAGTAGCTTTTTTTAAAATTTTGCAAATTGGATGGATGAAATTAATTTGAGAGGTTTTAAGAACCGAACATAAATGTTTACCAAATTTGCGTACTATTTTTTTTAGATTTTCTGTTTTTAAGAAAAAAACTACTGAATATCGAAAACAATATTTTCTGTAAAATAAAAAGAGTTTGAAGAGAGTATTTTTATTTTTTAAAAGTTTTTTGAGTCGTAAGTAGATTTTTACCAAGTTTTAGCATTGTTTTTTTTGTTAGGTTTTTATTTTTTGTAAAAAATTGCTTTTCATCAAAATTTTACTTAGTGTTGACAACAATATTTTTTAAAAGATAAAATTATTTAAAGCCAATATCTTAAAGTTTCGAAAAGATGTTTAATTTGAAAATCAATTTTTATCAACTTTTATTAATTTTTTTGTTATAAACTATAGATTCGTTTTTTCTTAAAATTTTCCCGATTACTCTTAACAATATTTCTTGTAAGTTAAAAAGCCATAATCTCAAATTTTTGAAAAGATATTTGAGTCGAAATTCAATTTTTACCAACTTTGAGCAATGTTTTTTGTTAGGTTTTTATTTCTTATAAAAAAACTGGGAATTCGATTTTTCCTAAAATTTTACCGCACGTTGCGCAAAATTGTTTTCGAGATAAGATCATTTTGTATTCGTAAAATTTTCGAGGTGGCAAATTTTTTTTTTTAGTTTTTGTTGATTTATAAAATAAACCGTTAATTGGGTTTGAAATATGCTTGTTTGGTATAACGTTACAATATACATATAACATACAATTTAATTCTTTTTTTAAACTGCTATATTAAAAAAACCACCCACGCAATTTTCTTGAGAGAACTTTCTGCACCTTTCTGCCTTATTATCTATATAACAAAATTTATTTGAAGTTCATATCTTTTCTGGTTCTTGAGCTATGGACAACGAAAAAAACGTCGCGGTACGTACACACGCTTCCACAGACATCTTTCTAAAAACCTTTTATTTCGACTCTAGGGACAAATCGAACCCATTACAATAACTTTCTATGGAAAGTTTAAAATGTAAAAAAAAAACCCAACGATTTTCAAAATTTTCAACAAACAAATTCAAAAATATGTTTTTTTTGTTAAGTCAAAAAGGCATTTATATTTTTGAAGACAAACTTATTATGCAGATATATGTTTAAATCTTAAATTGTAGGTTCTATTTTAAAATGAATTCTTTTAATTCAGGAGTATTATTTCATATGAAATTGAAATGCACCACTAGCTCAAATAATTTTTAAACATTTAAATAGTTTTTTTTTTTTAAATTTTTGAATCATTTTTGTAATGTTAGTATTTTTTAAGTTTAAGAATTTTATTTTATAGTAAAAAGAATTAACTTTATATTGATTTGTTGTCTTAAAATAAACACATTATTGTTACAACTCTGGTTCAGAGTTACATTTGGCTTCAAAAAAGATAAATTTGTGCTAAAATTTATACAAATTAAAATTGAAAAAAGAAGTATGTATTTTATTTAATTAGATAATTTTGCTTTATAAATAAAAATGATTCCATCCGATTTACTGGGTTCGTGGTCCAAAGAAATCCTATGTCAAATTATATACAAAATCAATTATCAATTTTTAAAGACAACAACAAGTCGGAATTATGGTTAAAAGCTGGCGTTTGGGTTCTGCAATATATGCAACCTTAAATAAAAAATCCATACCATTGGCACTATAAGAATTCAATGCGATGCGATGTGAAGCGTTAGTTCCTCGTTAAAGTGAAAGAAATATTTTTTGAGAGACGTTAAGGTTTTAAGATATGTAAGTTAAAGGTGAAAAACAAAAAAAAAAAGATTCTGGAATGAGTCTCAAGCTGGTAAACTCCAATACTGTCTCTTGATCTGTGGATATTGGTTGATGTTGGTTCGTGAGATTTTTTGGGTTAGGTAACCAACATTCTCTTTTTTTATTTGCTATGGGAAAAAGACTCCCATTATTAATTCTTCAAATATGAACGACGAAAAATAGTATCTCGAACGTACAAGCGTCCGCCAAACCAACGTACGTACATAGAAATATCTCTAAAAATCTTTTATTAAAATTCTATGGATCGAAAAATTTCAAAACTTTCAATCCGATAAATTGGACCGTTTACAATAATCGCAGGCTAGGTTGCCTTTAGATCGCCATTTCTTCCTACAATAACTTCCTATGGAAAGTCGAAAAACCACATACCGGGTGGGCCATAAGGAACTGCAGAGATCAAAATTTACAATTCTAAATAAAAAAAGAGGCTGGGATGCGACCCACACTGGTAACTTCCCATGAAGTCTGTCGATTTGTCTTGCTTAAAAGTTTGTCTATATGTACTAGTATCAATTTTACCAAATTTGCGTACTATTTTTTGTAGATTTAATTTTTTATGAAAAAACCGACTGTTGGATTTTTATATAAGAATTATTGAATATTGAAAACAATATTTTCTGTAAAATAAATAAGTTTGAAGTCAATATCTAAAATTTTTGAAAAGATATTTGAGTCGAAAATCAATTTTTACCAACTTTTGTTAAATTTTTTTAGGTTTTTAATTTTTTGTACAAAAACTATCAATTCGTTTTTTTTTACAAAATCTTACTGAATGTTAACAACAATATTTTTTGAAAGATAAAAGTAAATTAAAGCCAATATCTCAAAGTTTTGAAAAGATATTTGAGTCGAAAATCAATTTTTACCAACTTTTATGCATTTTTTTAGGTTTTTTATTTTTTGTAAAAAAACTGTCAATTCGATTTTTCTCAAAATTTTACCGAATGTTGAAAACAATATTTCTTATAAGATAAAATTAGTTTAAAGCCAATATTTCAAAGTTTTGAACAGATATTTGAGTCGAAAATCAATTTTTACCAACTTTTGTTATTTTTTTTTCGGTTTTTAATTTTTTGTAAAAAAACTGTCAATTCGATTTTATTCAAAATTTTACTGAATGTTGACAACAATATTTTTGAAAGATGAAAGTAAATTAAAGCCAATATCTCAAAGTTTTGAAAAGATATTTGAGTTGAAAATGAATTTTTACCAACTTTTATTATTTTTTTTTTAGGTTTTTACTTTTTGTGAAAAAAACTGTCACTTCGATATTTCTCAAAAATTTTCCGAATGTTGAAAACAATATTTGTTATAAGATAAAATAAGTTTTAAGCCTAAATTTCAAGTTTTTGAAAAGATATTTGAATCGATATTCAATTTTTACCAACTTTGAGTAATGTTTTTTTTTAGATTTTTATTTTTTATAAAAAAAACTGTCAATTCGAATTTTCTCAAAATTTTATCAAATTTCAAAAACATTATTTTCCGTTGCTGAACATTGTTTTGTAGATGAAATTATATTTTAGTCGTTATATTTTGGAGGTGACAAATTTTTTTTCAGTTTTTTTGATTTATAAAAAAAACCGTTAGATATATTTTTTTCAAAAAATATACTTCTTTGAGATCACGTTACAGTTTATTATATAAAATTTAATTCAAGTCTCTTACGTTTTTTGTTCGTAAGATATTTAGGGTTAACCAAAATTTTCACCTTTTTTTTAAACTGCTTTGGTAAAAAAACCAAACACGCAATTTTCTTGAGAGCCCTTTCTGCATCTTTCTGCCTTATTATCTGTATAACAAAATTTATTTGGAGTCGATATCTCTTCTGGTTCTTGAGCTATGGACAACGAAAAAAGCGTCGCGAACGTACGGACGTACGGACGTACGAACGTACGTACACACGCACGCACAGACATCCTTCTAAGAATCTTTTATTTCGACTCTATTGACCTTGAAACGTCGCGAAATGTCAAAATTTTCAATTTGACAAATCGGACCCATTACAATAACTTCCTATGGGAAGTTAATAAAATAAATATAAATTAGACTAAGGCAAAACTAAGAAAGTTCTAATCAAAAATTAGATAGACATTTTATGCCAAAACAATTAAAACTTGGAAAAAATTCTTCTACCAATTGGTAAAAATTAATTTTCAACGCTAATATCTTCAGAATAAATGGGGGCATTTAATTCAAACTTATTTCATCCCAAACAAAATGCTGTTGTTAATTTTCTGTAACATTGCAAAAGAAAAATATATTCTACTAAAAGTGTCAGACTGCATTGGTTTACTCTCAAAAATCTCGAAAAAAAAACAGCTTACAATTCAACTTTAAAAAGTTTTCTAGGTGTCAGGTATTGTAAGAAATAATTATTTGATCTTAGTACGGGTTACATCCCGAACTCTTTTTATATTTTTGACCATTGTGTATCATTTGACGCACTTTGTCAAAAACTTAGACTAATAGAAAAAGAAAAAAACAAATTCCATGCCAACCTGGCTCCTTACTTTAGACAAACTATTTTTGCTGTTCAGGAATTTTTAAGAATTAATGCTTTGTCTGATATTCAGCCCTATCATGAATTCCATCGTAATCGGAAATTTTTACGAATCCCGAAAAACTTTATCATGAAATCCGTTCGTTGTGGAAAATCTCATACTATTTTGCATTACGAACGGATTTCATGAAACAGTTTTTCGGGATTCGTAAAAATTTCCGATTACAACGGAATTCATGATAGGGCTAATTATTGATACATTGATATATATTGATTGTATATAAATCATTTTGTAAGTTATGAAGAATACAAAAACTACAAAAAAGCTAAGCCCACGAAAAGTCCGCGTATTCCAATTTCCTAATATGATGTCATTTTCCTATAAAATAATTTTTCTTACTTTAAAGGTAATTTTTTTTAAACACAATTAAGCACGATTTTCGAACCAAAAACGTTACTTATGGTGAATTACTAAAATATTTATGTTTTTAATAAATCTTTCATTACAATGAATTCGAGTGTTTCAACACTTCGCCATAAGAATGATTATTTTAAAAATGCATCGATCACATCCTGTAGAGCGAGGTATAATTGATAAGGTCTGACGGCAATCATCACACAAAAGTAAGAGAGCACCACCGAACATTTTATCATTGCCGTTTAAATTTTGCATAGTTCTGGTGGATGTAGTAAATTGTACTTTTCTGGTTACACTAGTAAATTGTAGTTTTTTAAAACGTTTGGAAGTTTAACATAGCGCTATCTATTGTATACTTACTTAATCCAGTCAACAGATGTTTCTATATATCGTTTGGAGTTGAGATTGTGACTGTCAAATAATAGATAAACAATCTGCAATAAAATAATATTGCGATTATAAATTGAGATGTAAGCTATCCTATCTTTAAAGTTGGATCAAACTGCACATGGTGTACAAATTTGATTAAAATCGGTTAAGTAGTTTAGGAGTCCATCGTAATTTATATATATAAAATAGGAGGGACAAAATGCTATGCAAAAAAAATAATGTATCAAAAGCTGTAGATCAGAATGTAGTACACGTAACGTGATGGTTAGTGCGTTTGACTGTCATGCAAGGGGTCATGGGTTCAATCCCTGTCTGTGCCACCTAACTTTTTTCACGCGTACTGCCTCTTGCGAGGAATTAACAAATTCTCCAAGAGTAAATCTTGTCATGAAAAAGTGCTTTCTGAAATTAGCCGTTCGGATTCGGCATATAAACTGGGACCCACAGTTACCTGCAATTACTCGCACACAGGAATGGTTGAGAGTTGTAAGTCACTAGGCCCTGGTTCTCCACGGACTGTTGCGCTACCTAATTTATTTTTTTTTTAGATCAGAATAAATATTACCAATGTTTTAATAAACCTCCTTTTATATTTTGGGGTCTAAAATTTCTTCACTAATGAACTAATTACAGACATCGACTACTGCACCCCTGCATTCAACCTCAGTAAAGATTTTCAAGTCATCTTTCCTACCAAAAAAGATTGAAAGGATTGTATGGTAACGAAAAATTTTGATTTCACTATCTTAACGAATTGGCCAAAGATGGAGTTGGGTTGGAAATCTTCTCCGATTTAGGCATGATATAGCCAATATTTACTGGAGCCTGGCGGGTAGAAGAGCATGTAGTAATTTAAGGCATTCCTTAATGATTTTGATGATTTTTCCAAAATATAAATGCAAAATCTGATTTCCTTTCTTTACGTCACAGAATGGCTCTAGCGTTGCTGTTACTTATTCATAAAATACTAATTCTAAATCTATAGGTCTAACAAGTTTATGGTATCAAAACGTCGGCACTTGTGACTGTCATATCTACCAACCTACCTCAGCTAATCAAGAAAATAATATGGGCATTCAAAAAGAAAGTAAAAATGCTTCTAGAAAATGTACAAGCCTTCAAATATTCACTACTCCACGTACTTCTCAAAATTTCTTACAACTTTATTTAATCATAGAATTTTACACAATCAAAGTACAAAAAAGTTTCACTAAACAACATTGCCTAGGAAATCCCTAATGTTTTGAAAATGTGTTAAAACTTAAGCTTATTTCCTTTTTTGTCCTGCTGTCATTGTCAGTTGCTGTAGCAACATTCTGCACTTCTACCGCAAGCATAAAAGACATGCACTGCCATATTACTCCATTGGGACCAAAAGTTTTGAGTTTTTTATTCAATTAATCACGCACATCCTAATATCATGATTCATAAATGAGTCATCATGCCTTCCTCTATATGACTCGTATAATTTTGCAGTTAAATGCAACTATGTATATTCCAAGGATTCATTACCCTCTTGAGACTTAAACTCAAGCACACATCAAGTATTTTACACATTTGCACGACTATACCTAATCCAAATGCTATGTATAGACTGAAAGTGTGTCATTGAACTAATTTCCTTGAATTCATTGTTGAAGGAATTTGATTATTATCTTTGATTAAAATGAAAACAAATTTCAACTTGTAATTAAGAAATTTAATCATTTGATTTGAAAACAAAAATGTGGGATTCAATTCAAACTTTAATCAACTCAAGGGATGCGTTAGTCGTCAGATGGGTAACACACTAACGAAGGACTATGTCAAATATTTATTTAACCCTCATTGCCATGTGGGGGGAGTTATTTGAGTTCGAGGAAATATTTGACCTTCTCCTTCCTTCAAAATCTAACAGAGCAGCATCTGTCAGTGCCAAAGATTTTCAAAGAAAATTGCAATTCTTCTTCTCATCAGTTCGGAGGCGGAACGGACCGGGACCATCGAAGCGGGAAAGTCGCTTTTCTAGGAAACCTCAATCCACACAAAGTCCTCTAGCAGAACCTCTTTAACCACTTAACTATATGGGATCAAAGTTAAATCGGTATCTGTTATGTATATGTTCCTTGAGGCATTCCTATCATTTCCCAATCCCAATCCTCAAACACTTTTGCCACAACTGTGTAAACTTAATCGTTTATATTTAGTCCCAAAAGAGCGAGTGATTGTTTATCTATACAAAATCCCAGTTTGTAGGACGAGGCAAGCGAAGTGACGCGACGTACGTCTTCTAAATGCAGCTCAAACTTTTGTTGCAACTCCTTCGTTCACAGTCGTCATCGTCAGCATCATCAGACAGACATCTTTGCTGATAAACTGGATGTTGGTATGCGATGCTGATGCTGTTTGGAAGTTTCTGGGACATCATCTTCTATGTCCCATATGTCAAGTCCCAAGGACAACAAGCAACACAATGCGAAATGTGTATTCCAGCAATAGAACCAGGAAAAAGACAGAAATAACTTATCGCAAGAATGGATTGCTGATCAAGAAACTGCTGCTTCTGGCTTCTAAAATAGTGCTTCCACTGCTTCCATTATAACGCCTACCACCTACCGCTATCGCTGCTGCTGCTGCTGCTGTTTAAGAAAACCCATTAGCGACAAAAGTTTCATTTCAACCAAGTCTCTAAATATTATGTTCTGTTCTCCTTTTCTAAAGCTGATGGAAATTGTGGAAATGGTGATGGTGGTGCATTCGAGAAGAAATTCAAAGCAAGCATCAATATAGTTTTGTATGGCGCACAAAAAGGCGCTCCACTGCCATTCTGCATTTGCTTCTGCTTCTATGCTTATTTTCCTTCTTCTGCATCTCTTGAACATTATTTAGCCGTCAGCAAGGGAGATAAGAAATTTGCAAAAGACCACACATTCTACTCTGAGCTGAGCTGAGATCCTGAAGAGAAGTTTATAGTTTGAATTCCAAAATAGGAAAAGAAAAAAAAACAACTCGAAGTTTATTTCCATCTTGGAGTGAATCTAGAACCATCAGTGAAGGCAATGTGCGGTGAATGTTCCCAACAGCTTAAGCAGCACCCGAACCAGGAGCCGGGCCCGAAGTGCCACAGTACCAGAGTTACACTGCAAAAAGTCACATAAAGGCAAACACTTGAAGTTCTGTTTTGGGTGATAGGTTGGGTCTTATGGTCTTGATGGTATACTTTATACGAGTAGTTTATGTTTACGTACCGTTTGTTCGTTCGTACGTAGATATGCAAAATTCTTAGATCCTTAAAGTGCATTAGGGCTAAATGTATGCCAAGTTGGTTTGAGGAAGTACGTTTGCCGATGCTGGATGCTGATGCTGCTGCTTCTGGTTTACTTCGTCGTCGTCGCCCTGCCATATGCAATGCATTATATCAGCCATCTTTGTTGCGATGACTTCGAGTTTGGTTGCTCTGATTTCGATAGGCGGTATAGACGATGACGATGTTCTGTGTTTGTTGATGTTAGCTGGCGTATTACCCTTTCAACTCTTGTCTTACATCCCAACCCATACCTTAAACAATTTATAGCATCTCCTCTGGGGAAAGATGGGTCATTTAATGAAAACAAAGTTTTAAATGCACTCTTAAATGAAGTTTTAAGTCCAAATTAGAATACACGGCGTTATGGTGGTAGCTTTGGCTTTGGCGTTGGTTTGGTGGGCAGGACATTAGAGAAAGAGATAATGACTATGACTGGGAGAAGTGAGATATAATATAGTTTAGTTACATACTTTGCTTTTTAAGGAACAAAAGTCTTTTGTGTGTTGTAAATTGAATTGAGAGTTTTGTTACGTTAGAGATGAAAGATAATAAAATAATTCTAATTTTTAATTCAGACATTCATTTTGTAGATGTTATGAATTTTAGAGAATGAAAAGACTAGAACGTATGAGATTTTTGAGTGAAAACATAACGTTCATATTCATTTGCTTATCTTGCAGCAGGACGAATGGCACAAATTAGATAACTTATGTGGCAAAAATAATTAAGTTACAAGTAACAATATTTGTGATGACAAAATGTTACCGAATATTTCATCAGTTTTACAATTTTTAAGATTTAATTTAATTATTTGGGAAAAAAAGTAAGGTTCAATATGATAGGTGTTGTTGAAAATTTGCTTAGTCATAATGTTGTATAGAAAAATGTGATTAAGCTTTCAAAAACCTGTTAAAATTGAATAACCCTTTGTCCCCAAGTTTTCAATTACATTTTGGACAAATGGGTTTGGTTTTCGTCAATCTTTAAGAATATCAGAAATGTATGAATTTTGTGGTTCCAGAGCGAAACAACTAAGAAACGAAGTGTTAAACAAAACATGTGTTAGATCTAGAAATGTCACTCTTCAAGATACTATAAGAAGCTAATAAATCGGTTCGATTTGTTAAATTAAATTTTTAAAAATTCCTCAAAGACACAAGGACAAAATATGACGTATGACGGCTATGGACGTCACAAAATAATCTTCGATTTAAGGCCCTACTTTTTACCAAAAGCTTTTCTACTGGGGTTGCAAACAATGCAGGCTTTCTTTACAAGATCTTCAATTTTACTTTCCAGTTTAGTTAAGGATCTAGAATAACTTCTAGATTTGATCGTCATTTTAGTTTTGATCGTAAAGAGTATCAATTCAGCTAGTGGCCTAGCTGCTAATTTTTTTCATAGCCATCTCCGTGATTTCGCTAATCACAGTGACGAACTTTCCCGAAACGACTTTATAAAGATTTTTCTCATGACTAAGAGCGGGGAAAAAACACCGCCCTTCGGTATTCCTCTACAAACATGTTTCGAAAAGACTGTATTACAAAACCAATATTAGCAAAGAACTTAGCATAGACATTATCCATTCTTGAATAAAAACCTTTACCCCGAAGTGAGTAAGTGATTCGTGAATCAATTCAGTTAGGAACTATTAAAAGAACCTTTTACGTCTTGGAAGGTAACAAGAGTAAATTCTTTATAATGAATTGTTTTCCAATTGTAACACACTACCTCAGGCAGGTTCATCTCAGTAGATTTGCCTTTAATGATTGCTGAGATTCTTCTAACATATATTCTTCGAGAACACGCCTGATATTGATATATAGGCTGCTTTCCAGTGTCAAGGGTCAAGCTAATAGGCCGAAAATCCTTTGCGTATTCATGGCCATGCTTACCCAGTTTCGAAATAAGAACTACTTTAACCTGTCTCCATGTCTCCGGTGCATAATTGAGATCGAAGAGATTGAAGATGGTCTCCAGCCTTGTTAATGCTTTGTCTTCCAGTTTTTGAAGCATTACTAGTAGTATGCCATTCAAACCTGGAGATTAAAAGGCATTCAAAATATTAACAGCCCAGGAAATACTTTCTTTTGTAATAACAGAATTAATTATCACTACAATAACTAAATTAGTGTTAGGAGTTCTATGCGTGGCAATTTTAGCAGCCCGAAAAATATGTCACCATCAGTACTTCGAGGCACTCAGCTGTCCACAACCCATCAAGTTTCTTCAGAAAAGATAGATTGCAATGTGCCTTTGATAAGACTTTACTGCGTCTGGCAGAATCTTTTGTGTTTTTATTCGATTGACAATAATTTTTTCAACTTTTTTTGTGTTAGCAGTTTCTATAACTCGCTTATAAACTTTAAGGAAGTCTTTATATGGTTGATAAAAATCTTACTTGAAAATCGTTCTGTTCATTTTCCTAAGAGCAGAAATGTCTTCTTTCCACCAGGGAGGGAACTTTTTACCGCAATATTTTACTGGACATGAAATCTTAAGAGTAGTTTTAACTGATAATTCAAAAATGTTAACCCTCTATTACAGATCTTCTACAGATTTTGTGCTTAGACTTGAAATTTTGTTTAGTTTGGACTTAATTATTTCACCGATTTTTGTGTCAGTCAATACGTTTAGGATTTCTTTAAAGGGGACCAGTTTCAGACTCAAAACTAATTTTGAAAGAATGCATTTGTGATCCGAAAAAGAATTCACAAAGAAGATTCTCCAAATTTTACCAATAGACTACGGTTGTTAGTAACAGCAACATCAAGTACATCACCCATTTTCCTTATAGGAACACTCTTATATTATTCGAAGCACACTAAGAGTGCATTTTTAATTGCTAGTGGAGCCTGCACGACTAGGAACATTTTCGTCTAGTACTTTGTCGGCCTTTGGTCACTGGAATTGCAGAACTTAAATGTTGACTTACCTGATGTTAAAACGCAGCTTATAACCAGCTTTTTCAAGAGCGCCTCTGCTTTCTGCGGCTCTTCTGCCTTAATGACAATTCAGTAATGCATTTAAACGGGTTGATTTAACCTCTGAAGACCGTGGATTAGCTCTTGTCCGCTTGTCTTAATGCCCATTGGGGGCAACCAATTGTGAGCCTTAGGCAATCTAAGGATGTCCTTAGATGAGATGAGCTTAAAGCTCAAGCGATGATTTACCTTAGCCAAAAGTTAAAGAGTGCTTTTTTGAAATTTAAAGATTAGGTACATTAATTGACAGCACTCTATGAGAGACTTTGGAGATTAATTATATTAAATCTTGCAATCGTTGTCTTTCCTTAAAATTGTACACAAATATGAAATGATTGCATTGTTTTGCATTAATAATTTCACAATTTGACAATCCTTAAAACAGGTAACTTTAGTTTGAAGTATAAATTTAATGAAGAACTTAAAAGTTCATGAACTGCAGGTATACAACTTAAATTTTCTTAATAGTTTTGAGTTAATGCAATCTGTTTCCGAAAGCATAGCGATTTTATAATTATCAAATTATGATTTCGTTAATGTAAACTTTTTTAGCTTCTTTCTGGCTTTTGACCTTTAACTTAAGTAAAGATAACAAAATGGCTACTTTACCATTCAGTATTTTTATAAATCCATATAAATTCTAAGTTTCTCAAATTTCAAATCAATAGAAATGTTCCCATTGCCTAGCTCTTTTCCCATTCCCATTGCTCTTGGCTCTATTTCGAGAAGTCGCTTATATTGGCAGCTTTAAATATTAAAGCTGTCATCCTTTGAATTTTTACAGAAAAAACTATGCTTATACTAAAATCTTCTGATTTCCCTTCCGTCATTCGATATTTCTAAGAGTTTTAAATAACATAATAATAAAATTAAATTAAAATACATTTTTTTTTCAAGATATCAAAGTTGAAAAACATTTTTTATCAGTTCTTAGTTGTTTTTGTAGGTTTTCATTTTCTGTGGAAAAGTTATCAATTGAATTTTGCAAAAAATGTTTGAAAAATAGTAAACAACAACTTATCGCATATTATTGATTTTAATATCTTTTTTTGTTGATCAATTTATACCGATATTTAGTCAATATCTCTGCTGATTCTTGAAATAAAGCTGACAAAAAAATGTATCCGGGTGCACGTTATGTAAAGTTTTGAACTTATAGAGTAGAGTATTGCTCACTTCGTAATAAAGTTGTAATGGAAATACGTATGGTCAGATCCCGAATGTATTCCATCCAGCTCGGTTCTTCTTTAAATGGCCGTCAGTTGTGGAAAAACCTACGAAAAATTGGCATTGGAAAGTCAAGTCCTGATTCGACAGAAGATCTGGATAGTAATGCTATCAACAAAATGTTTGTTTCCTTACCATCACAGCTATCTTGTCCTTTGAGCTTAGATCCTACTTTTTTATTTATGGATCAACCATATGCAGATGAACCTGGTTTTGGTTTTAGTTCAGTAGACAGTACTTTTGTTGTAGAAAGTGTACTTTCTATAAAGTCAAATGCTATTGGACTGGATGAAGTTCACCCTACATTTTTGAAAATGATTCTGCCGATTGTTCTGCCTTATCTTACTTTTATGTTCAATACAATTCTGATGACAGGTGTCTATCCACGCCTATGGAAGTTGGCTAAGGTTATACCTTTTCCCAAAAATGCAAAAGGTAAAGAATTTAGGCCTGTATCTATCTTACCATTCTTGTCGAAAGTGTTTGAAAGGATTTTACAAAGACAAATCAGCTTTCATCTTGCGGCAAACTCGCTGCTCACACCACTACAATCTGGTTTTCGTGAAAAGCACAGTTGTATCACGGCACTGTTAAATGTTACTGACGATATAAGACAAGCTTTGGATAAGGATGAGGTTACGTTTCTAGTGTTGCTTGATTTTTCTAAGGCTTTCGACACTGTCAATCACGTTAAATTGTGTAACAAACTTATGCAAAACTTTAATTTTTCAGCAGGTGCTACAAGGCTTATCTATTCTTATTTGAGTAATCGAATGCAAGCTGTGCAAATTGGGGATAGTTTATCTGATTTTCTACCTAACGTTTCCGGTGTCCCTCAGGGTTCTATACTCGGTCCTCTGTTGTTCTCAATCTATGTCAATGAACTGCCATCAATTATCAAGAACTGTTCGGTTCATATGTATGCGGATGACGTCCAATTATACATGAGCTGTCCCCTTGGGCTCATTGAGCATGCAGCTTTTTGTGTAAATGAAGACCTAGAGAAAATTGAAAAGTGGTCTCAATTAAATGGTCTCCTCTTAAATCCAAAAAAATCTAAGTGCTTAGTAATATCAAGGAAAAGTCTTGATCTCAACTATTTTCCTTCGATTGTATTGACCAATGGTTCAATTGAATATGTGGAAAGTGCGAAAAATCTCGGGGTTACTTTCAATCGCAATTTGACCTGGGATAACCATATTAATGCACTTGTGGGCAAGGTATTTGGTGTACTACGTACCCTATGGGTTACACATTCTCTTACACCTGTTCAAACACGTTTATTACTTGTAAAAACTTTAATAAAGCCAATATTGATGTATGGTTGTGAAATTTATTGTAATTGTAATTATGTTAGCAAACGGAAGCTCAATGTTGCGTTTAATAGTGCAGTACGTTATGTTTATGGCCTACGAAGATATGACAGATTGTCTAGCTTTGCTAGTAGGGTGCTGTCTATGCCTTTTGAAAGTTATTTGAAGTTTCGTACATTAATTTTTCTCTCTAATATATTAATAACGCACCAACCCCAATACTGTTTTCATAGAATTAGAACTGCAACCTCCCATCGATCTCATCAATTGGTTCATCCTCGATGTTCATTCTTAACATGTGAGCGTCAATTTTTTGTAAACTCCGTCCGTCTTTGGAACTCTTTACCACGTCGTATAAAAGATATACAAAATACAGCAAGATTTAAAAGGAATCTAAAGGAATACTATTCAGGAAATTTGTGAATTTTATGATTTCAACTGAAATCTAAATGATATGTATTAATTTATTGTTATATTTTTTTTTGCTCTCCTTGTAAAAATTAGCTTGTAACTAAATTATAAGATATTGTATCTTACTGTTATAAAGTATTCACGAAATAAAAATAAAATAAAAATAGAACCAATTGAAGGTAAAAAATCATATATTAATAGGCTTAACAAATTGGTGGAATGATTCCATTCTTTTCTTTCATCACAGTATTTAAAAAATTGTATTCTATGGCGAATACGGATTTTATTTTTGTGTTATAGATTTTTTTTTTAAAGTGTCTATATTTTAGTTTCAACCATAATTTGTTGGAATAGGAGGAAATATCTGTCTTTTGGTCTGTTCAAATATATTAAAGACCTAATGAATCAAAGTGAAAGATATTGAAAATGTAAGTATCTATAAAAGTCTTCAATATTATAATACAAACTCTCTCGTTCTCCTGTTCTCTCTACGAAAGCTGGAATTTTAAATTTGAAATTCTATTAAAAATAGCACTTGAATTCTTGACGTCATTCTGTCTGCTTCCATCGAATGAAACCCTTCATACTCCTTATTCAAAAAAGTAGTTACAAAAATCATCACTCCACTTCAATTCCATTTTACTGCTGACATACTTAATTTTATTTTTTAATTTAGTAAATTCTTTTCTATACAAATATTGTACCTAGATAACGATCAGAAAAAGTTTTGTAAGAACAAAAATTCTCAAACCATTATGTCATGTCAATCATTACACAGAGAGACACACACACAGAGTCCTTTTAAAAATAAACCTTCATTCACACAATAATAATAATTCAGCTTTCATTAATTCTAGAGCAATCTTTTCAATCTACCTGTCAAGATGTTCCACTATTTGATTTACCACTTAGAAATATTGCTTTAATATCTCTACAATGTAGGTACTATATATGCTCGAGTCGAGGATAGTAAACGCAACACAAGACAGTCTTTCTGCCTTGAACTTTAGTATAAATTTATACACCCCCTTCTTTTAACCCACTATACCTCCGCTCTGAGCACTCTATATATTTGAAGAGAACCTTTTCCACTTGGTTAGATACATTGTCTCGACAGTTCCATTGAATTTATATATATATAAAAAAAACTTTCCATTTTTCTGCACCCTTGTCGTCACTCGTAAAAATTGTGCATGCATCAATAAATTAAATTAAACAACAACAACGAAAAAATGAAGAAAAGGGTTGTTGGAGATTGAAAATGAATGGAGGTTCTCGTTCGTTCTAAGTTGGCAACCAACTTAGTTCTTCACAACCAAGCTCAAGATACAACCGACGAACATTGACGTTACGTTGAACTTTTATGCTAAATATTGTATCTACACCTGAGAGGACCCGGTGCACGTTAAGAGGGTTCTATTGTATATTAACCTCCCCATCTTTTTGTTCGTTGAACTTGACATGCAAAAATTAATAAACATAGCATTGAGACTATTTTGTTTAAAAAAGAAAAGCAAAAATATTTTATCTTGTTCGATACAACCTCGAAGGGGGTGGGGAGGAGGGTTGGCAAGGACCATCCCCATTATGATATCCTTGAAAAGAATATAGGCACATAGTTATTGTTATCAGAATTTTTCATACAATGGACACCTCATAGCGCCGCCGCCGCCACGTCAACCACCGCACCGGGAAAACATGAGGGTATTTAAATTGGAAGACCCCTTCCCTACTTTTGACAACCATTTATGCTATCACGTTGGCACCCAATCCTGAGGGAATGATTGTAGGTATAGTGCAAAATTTTCACCCGTCACGCAAGCCCCATAAAATGTAATATAAGAAAGCATAAAGTTCTTCAAGAGCTATTCCCCTCGTCACAATCACGTTGTTGTCGTCGACGTTGAACAGTGGGGCCAAAGTAGTGGTATTGTGCGATAAAACATTTTGATAAATTTAAAGTAACTTTTTGTGCTTTAAAGTCTTGGATAAGAGTAAATATGAGTTATAATGTAGTTTGTCCTTGGGGTCATAACCCCCCTTGGGATATTATTTTGTTTAAATTTTCGTAGAAATTCCCTTGAATTCAAAACTTATCGTATTGTGCTAATGTAGTACCCGTGGCATGATGTTTAGTGTGTTTTACTGTCATGCCAGAGGTCTTGGGTTCGATCCCTGCCTTTGCCATCTAAATTTTTTTTCACGGGTACTGCGTCTTGCGAGGAATTGACGAATTCTCCAAGAGTAATTCTTGTCATTAAAAGTGCTTTCTCAAATTTGACGTTCGGATTCGCCTTAAAAGTGTAGGTCCCCTCCATTATTGAAAACAGTAATCGCACACATTACTTTTAACTGAGGACAGCACCAAGTACATTGTATGAATTAGAAATTCCAATCAACTTTTGACAAATGGGCGATCCACGGAGGGTCATATGAGCCATAAAGCTTATACAGTCAAGTAGTATAAGTAAAGTTTTCAACTAAAAATTTGTTAATAACTTAACTATATTCATCTAAAACGAATTGTTGTCAAAAACAACTAAAATCTTTATTTTCACAGAATTTATTCATTTTAAAAAACCTTCGCAAAATTGTTATTATTTTTCTTGAAATGGCAAATATTCAAGTTCTTATAGATCCTGGAAGTCGTCTTCAATTCAATGAACGTTCCATATGTATTGATATTAATGATTTGAATTTCTCGAGCCCTGAAGTGAAAAGAGATTTTGGAACTTGTAGTCTGAGAGTGCCACACTAAAGTTTTTTTCACAACTTATTTGTATCTATTTAATTGAGTTTAGAGAAATAATTATGTACTTTAGTCCTATTTTCTTAAATTCAAGATTCTACAATTTTTGAGTTTTTCTTACTCCATCATCATCAAAGGTTTCACTTCCTTACTTAGGTCTTCAGTCCTGATAAGTCCGTTGGGAACCCCTTACGGTGCATAGGGCCTCTACTACACCTAAGGGCCATCGTGTACGGTTTCCGGAGATGTGTTTAAGCTCCCTCAAACCCTTGCCTCATGACGCTGATTCCGCCTCAACTGTCCTGCACCATGTGCTTCTCGGTCGTCCAGCTCTTCTTCCTTCTTATGTAAGCGGATTTCGCTGCATTGCTTGGCATGTCGTTACCTCTTCGAAGCGTATGTCCAATCCATTGCCACCTACGCCTTCGTATTATAAGTTTCTGACCGGACCTTCTATGAAGGACATCATTTGATATGCGGTTTGGCCAGAAAAACTTAAGGATGTTACCAAGACATCTGTTCTCGAAGGTTTGCAGCTTTCTGTTATGGCTGAAGTAACCTTCCAAGTGCTGCACCCATAAAAAAGCACAGATTCGACATTTGTGCGAAACAGTCGTAGCTTTTTTTTTAACCTGATAGAGTTATTCCTCCAAGTTTTTGACAGCATACCTAACACCGCTTTTGAGTTGCCCATGCGGCAGATGACGTCTTGATCGGTTCCGCCTTCGATGAAGACGATACTTCCAAAGGTATTGAAAGCGATGCACTTTTTCGACCGGTTGCGAGGAAATATTTATTTGAGAGGATGGTCGGGTTCCCAGGCTGATCATTTTTGTTTTGCTGAAACTAATTTTTAGCCCCACTACTTCAGCTTTTCTCTCCACACTTGTTGTCATTTGATAGAAATCCATGATTTTATGAGAGAGTAAGCAAACATCGTAGGCGTAATCCAAGTGCCTTACAAAGTTCTCTATTAGATAGGTCCGCTACCTGACAAAGCTGCTTGAGGTACATCGCTTATCACCAACAAAAATAATATTGGCGAAAAATACAGCCCTGTCTGACTCCGCTTCGGATTTCAAAATCATCTGACAAGCTACCATCGTGCAGGTTGTGACACTTGGATCCATCATATGTTGCTTCAATAATAGCGATTAGTTTTTCTGGGATGCCTGTTTTCCGTAAAGCTAACCAGGTATACTCCCTGTTAAAGCTATCAAAGGCATTCTCACTGTTCAATAATGTTCTGCAAGGAGTTGGTATGATCAATATGATCCAGCGTGGAATCCCCCTTGTTCGGCATCGAGTGTGGCCTCAAGGTGTTCTTTTATGCGTTCCAGTATGACTTTTGCTACTTTTTTGGCAACGGCAGGTAGAACGCAAAATCCTCTCCCATTTTCGCACTTTGTAAGATCTCCTTTTATTGGGAGCTTCCGTTAATTCCCTTCTTCTCATTAGTTAAACTTTCGGTGGTCCAAAATTTTTCTTTTTGGTGAGCTCCAATCTACGACTAAGCTGATTGATTTCGATAGTAATAAAAGACTCCCAAAAATTGAGTCCGAAAAGAATACTTCAAAAAAACAGAGACAAATCTTCAAAACAGATTCTGTTCTACTTTTCCATGAAAAATATCATATTTTCTAGCGAATTTTTGTTTTTCTGCGTTTCTGAATCTATATTTTTGAAGCATTTTTTTGCATCTATAGAAATGCCAATAAGAACAGAACACCTTATTTTCGAAACAAAGCTTCGTTTCAAAACAATTTCTAACATTTCTGCGTAAAATGCAACACAAACCCTCTAAACTATTGTATTCTATAGCTTAAAAATGGCATATTTAGAATTGTGCTAGAATCTTGAAGTAGTACAAACTGTTGCTGGACAACAGTGTTCTAAATAATCTCATAACCAAAGTTGTCACTTTAGCTCTGCAAATAATAAAACCAATTACCTAACGATTTTTTTATAAATAAAAAAACTAAAAAAATATTTGTCATGTCAAATATTTTACGTTTTTGACATCTGGTAAAATTTTGAGCAAAGTCGGATTGACGGTTTTCTTATTTTAATAAAAAAAAAGGGAAAAAAACAATACTAAAAGTTAGTGAAAATTGAGGCTTAAGTAATTTTCGACTCAAATATCTTTCCAAAAATTTGAAATTATGGCTTCCAGCTAATTTTATCTTACAAGAAATATTGCTTTAAACATTCAGTAAATTTTGAGGAAATTCATATTGATAGTTTTTTATTAAATTATGTAAATTAATTTTGAAATTAAATGTTTTCAAAGTAATTTTTATATAGCATCTTATCTAGAAAAAACAATTTTCCTTTCCAGACGTTTCTTGGCTGAACTACTGAAAATTTTGAAATATTTGTTTCGTGATTCTAAAACAATCCTTCGTAAAATTTGGATTGCTACAATAAAAACTGCCAAGATCGTGCTAATAATGATCCTCTATTTGTCTGTTTCGGACCCTGTGGTAATCTTTACCATGCAATATGCATTATTCCAACTAACGCTTTTATTGAAAAAATTGCTTATTCGAAATTTGCTTACTGGTACTGTCACGACTGTCGTAAGCTCTCCGTATCTCAACTAGCCTTTAAAGCGGTGATGATGTAACCAGCATCATGGTCGATAATTCTACTTCGACTAATGATTTGGCACAGCCTATTCCTAATTATTTCTCTTCTGCAGATGAAGATATTCTCGTGCAATCAGGTTCTGGTGTTTAAAACTCATAAAGTGTTCCTAACAAACAAAAAATAGTCTAAGAAAAGAAGCCGAGAAAACTTTGAACTTGCTAGAAATTCTATCCCCCCATCAAAAAGAGCAAATGACAACATCGCCCCAATACATACAGATCTCACCGGAACTCCACAACATCAAATTTTTTACTCAAATTTAGCTTCCAATAGTGACTCCGTTACAGGATCTGAAATAAACAACTCCATCCCTATCAAAGCTGTCTCGAAACCAAAAATAATTTTTATATCTCGTCTGGACCCAGTTACAACGCCAGAAGCCATTTAGTATCTACCTAGAGGTGTAATAAGATCAGTAAACCAAATGGCTTTGTTTCCTCTTTTAAATTAATAACAAATCCCACGTTCTTTGATTCTATTTGTAACACAAATATATGGCCCGCAGGGACTTTAGGCAAAGAATTTACTCAAAATCAAAAACAAGGTGTTTTTTTGAAAACCAAGTCAAAAAACTTAACAGGCTTGCGCTCTTCTCCAAAACGTAAGGGGACTTCGTAGCAAGACTTCTAACATTTTTCTAAACTCCCAATCATTTCCATACGACGTATTCATTTTGACGGAAACGTGGCTTTATTCAAAGTTTTCCGACACAAAACTTTTAAGTCAAGTTCGAAGTTTATAGAAACGATCGTCATGTTGGTAATGCAAAGGATTTAGATGGAGGTATTTTCATTGCGTTAAAAAATACGTATTTCTCTTCTTCTGTATCTTTTCCATTTAAACTATCAATTGAACTGGTATGTGTAAGGATAATGGTACAGACTAAGACTATTTTCATTTTAAACGTCTACATTCCTCCAAAAATTTTGGAGTCTGTTTATAACGATCTCTCCTTGGAATTAGACTGTCTTATAAATTTGTCCAATTCTGACACCAATGTTTTACTTCAAGTTGATTTTAATTTACCACACATTGACTGGATTGCATTTAACGCCTCTCCTTCTTCCTCACAATTGGAACTATCTCTTTCTCGATAAAGTTCTTCTTACTTACTTACAGCAAACAAGTTGTATTAAAAACTCAAAAAATCGAATCCTCGATTTAGTCTTTTCTTCTGACGCTATTAGAACTCCTGTTCTAGAATTTAGATTAGGAATTACTAATATTGATAAATATCACCCCTTTTGGGTATTTTTTTTTACCTATGTAATCACGTTACGAAACACAGTAATTCCTTTGATTGCTTATATAATTTTGATTTCTGAAGAGCTAATTTCAAGCAGTTGTCTGAAGATTTAACCATTTCTGGAATTGCTGATACATTAGCATTTTATAACATTTACGAAGCAGTTTCAACTTTTTATGAGATCCTTAATTATTGTTTTAAAAAAAAATGAACCCTCAATGAAATCCAAGTATTACCAAAGATCAAAGCTGTAAATCTTAAAGTGCCAGTACCAATTTTAGCGCAAGTACCGGAGACTGTTACTGAAACTCGAAAGTGTTTCCTCCAAGTACTTCTTCTAGGTATTCCAATAATACCAAACACTTTTACAAGTACTTTTCAAGTTATTTTTAAAGTGTTACAGATCTATAATAATCAGAGATAGGTAACTAAGCATTTAATTGCTTACATCCAACATGGAGAAGATTTCAAATCCATACATGCAGGACATAAATAAAAAATGATAAATTTTGTTCTAAAACAATTGAATCAAGTTGTTAACCCTAATAGTGTTCTAGATATGAGCCCGGTCAATGCTAATTTGTCAAATTCAATAACTGTCTAAGTTGTTGAACTCTTAACAGACACAATTGCATAAGAAGTACTAATGGAAGATTTTGGGTTTGACAAACCGTTACAAGGATTGTCAAAAATTATTAATAGTACAATTTTATGATTGACAACAATGGATGCATGAAGATTTTGAATTTCTCTAACCAATCACTCTCTTTTTGAAAGTCGATTGTTAGCATACACTTCATAAACAAACTCGTCATTGTTCTCATAGCTTTCTCGATATTTCCAAATCTTCTTCAATTTTTTGATGACATTGGCTTTGATCAAGAAAATCCGACTTCAATACTAACTTTAATTCGTTTTCCGTGTTTAATTAAAAATAGTACAAAACGTTAACTTGGTTAAACATATTTTATTTTTCGTAATTGTGATCGATTAGATTTACCTTTACAATTTTTCTTCAATTCTTGCCAAAGGTTTGTATGATTTAATGGTGTCTTGACAATTTCACTTCAATATATTTCTTTTTTTTTTGTTAGAAGTTTTAAGGCGTTGTTAGTTGTTTAACCAAATTTGCTGCTTGTTTTTGACCTTTTCCGTTCAGCCGTTTTAACTCGATGGCAAGAAACTATTTTCTGTTGTTTTTTTTGAAATTTAGCAAGTCTTGTAGAAGATCTCGTGAATGTTTCCTTGCAAAGCAACTAACGTTGAAAGGAAGTCTTAGCTTCAAAATTAGTTTTGATTGTTTGCTGAGATACTCAAAAAGTGATGTTTTATACAAATTTGTAATTGCACCATAAATAAGAAATATATTGGAAAAATTATAGGTTTAAATTTTCTAATTGTAAACTAGTATAAACATTTTAAAGTGACCTTATGGGTACTGATCTTTATAAAGCTGCCCCAGTGTGCGTGGTTTCTCCCTTAACGTTCCTTATTTGTCGCCAAGAAAAAGACCTCAAATTGAGGTTTTCGCAAAGAAAGGATGCAGGTGGCTGTGAGATTTTAATTGGGGCGTGATTCGCGATGTGCCCCATCAGTCCCATTCTATTTTTTCTTGGGGAGGCACACTTTCTTCCTGTTCCAATTCAAGCGAAATTATTCGTTTAAAAGTTTTTGTGGCTCCTCGCTTCATGCTGCGGCTCCTAATGTTGATGGTAATAAAATTAGAAGAAGAAGAACGAACAAAACAAAAAATTAAATGTGGCGCACTTGATGGGGTGCATAACTTTTTCTAGTGGCCGCCACATGCTCTGTTTTCTGACATCTGGTGTTTTCTGTTTTGTGTCCTGGGTGGTTCTTTTCTTTTTGTATATTTAATTTTTGTACACTCTCCCGTTTATAAAGCACGTCCCTACTCTATCTATACACCTAACCTACCACCATAAGACCCAAGACGCAAGACGCAAAGTTGATGTAAGATGGCTGCTTGATGATGCGTGCTGGAACTTAGGGAGACTTTAAAGAAAAAAAAATTACTTCTCTTCTGCTTGTTCTCTGTCTTCGCAGATTTAAAATATCCTGGCGCATCCACACCTCGTTGAAATGAAAAACTAGGGCAGCTTGTCAGCTGTGAATTATGAATTGGTGCTTAAATTATCAAGTACTGTTGTATAGCTAAAAGCATTACAGACACATAGCCAAGCCGCATGGAAACCAAGATGGTTTATTGAGGACTCGTGGAAGTTTAAGTGCGAGTTGCGAGTTGCTGTGCTATGCTACCTTCCCTTATATAGGTATATTCTCTGGAACTGCGGTGCGGTTGATGGACCCTCTCTTTCTCCCTACGAAAAAAGTTATAATTCCGTTCCTTTCTTTGCCTAAGTTATAACTATACCTAACCTACCTCTGTGCTGTGCTGATGATGGAATTCTTCTTTTAATTTAGTTGTTTCTTCGAATATAAGGGAAGGACTGTTTTAAGGGTGATAACATTTATGCGGATCTCACGTTGAGTAAATTTATTTTGATTTAAATAACGAAGTTTAGCATCAGCATCGGCACAGTACAACCCAGCCCTACCCCCAAACCAACCTAACTCATCCCAGTCATATTGTCCTTTCAGTTTGAGGAAGTTCTTATGGAGTTTGAAAAGTTTTTTAGGGTGGAAGAAGGGAGGGATAAGAGGAAAGCTTATAGAAAGGTTTTATAAGACAGAACCTGTTACTTTGGGGAATATTAATTATTAAGTTGAAAATATTTTCATCTTCTTAACAATAAAAGAAAAAAGAGTGAGAGGCGAGATGTGTACTGTGTAGCACCTTAAAGTTAAGACAGAATATATTATAAGGTACCTATTGTCTTAGGATTGCATTGCATTAAAACTTTTCAACGAGACGGTGTTTCAAGGTGTGTGGCACTTTAAAACTTTTGTTTATTAAATTTACTTCTTTAACCGAAAACGTTTATCCGGTACAGTGTGATTTTCACCCATGGAAATGACGCCATTCGTACAAGCCTTATGTTTTAGAACAAGGAGAAATAACACCTTCAAGCTTTGCATACTTTTTACGAGTGGATAGGACAGATCGTATGACTCAAAAAGGAAATAAAATCCGAAATTGTTCTTTCCGTTTTTAAATGATAATAAAAGAATTTTCTTTGCATCTTCTGTGGATCTAATGACCCTCAAATAAGAAAATAACATTCGAAGGTGTATTCCACTTGTTTAAACAAAGAAAAGAAAATATTAAAACTTGGCTCCATCTTATAGAAAGAGAACTCAAGGGTTTAGTAAATTAAACATAAGGCAATAACATCCAATTATTAATAATTAGTAATTAATTCTTTCTTGGGTCTTGTTAAGAACATTCCTTCTCTATTTTCACCTTCAACACATTTCACCACGAAAGATGACATTTAAAGTCAATAGCTTTTCAAGCAAATCCAAATGATAAATGGAATTGTGTCTTATTTCAAATCTTTGCTCAGCGTAGTTTATAAATCCGGACTAGTAAACTTTAAGTGAAAGACCAGCTTAAGCAAAAGACTGCGACTTTTATCCGTTGATTTTGAGAGGATTTTATTGTGAAAAATGTGAAGGTTTTAATTTTTGTGGTGGTGAGTGGATCAAATGATCAAAAAATAAAGAAATTACATCCAATAGCCAAAACGTTACTTGAATTTCTGATAACATCAAACTAATTTTTAAGTAATGTGAATTTTGCAGTTTCTTTTAAACGCAGTATACTAAAACTGGTCTTTAATTCTTTTTTAAAGAAGGTAAGACAAATTACAATTATGTTATGTCATTAAATTTCTTCCTGTATATAGTAGTTTTTAATTACAAATATAAACGGACTTAAATTCCGTGGCATGATGGTTAGTGCGTTGGACTGTCATGCCAGAGGTCTTGGGTTCGATCCCTGCCTATGCCATCTAAAGTCTTTTCACGGGTACTGCCTCTTGCGAGGAATTGACAAATTCTCCAAGAGTAACTCTTTTCATGAAAAAGTGCTTCCTCAAATTTGACGTTCGGATAAACTGTAGGTCCCCTCCATTCCTGACAACATTACTCGCACACAGGAATGCTTGAGATTTGTAAGTCACTAGGCCCTAGTTCTTAACGGACTGTTGCGCCACCCAATTTATTTATAAATTCCTTTAGTCAACTACACATTCACAATCCAAAGTTCAATCTTCAGTTTTTGAATAGTTCAAACTTTAAATTAGGGCCTTAGTTACTGAAATAGGAAATAGTATCCAAAATGTTTATACGTTTCTTTTTATTGACAAAGATCATAGGTAAAAAGTGGACATAAAGAACAAACTGCAAGGAGTGATATTTCGCCGTATTTTGAGATGAAATAAAAGCAAGGGGAGGTTATTTTCTTGTTTTGTATATTAATGCCCCATTAATGTATCGTTTCCACATATTTCCCCTAAATGTTTGTTATATGATTTTGATTGATATATAAAAAATTGGAAAAAATAGAAGGATTAATATTCATTCGTATTTTGGGGAGACATAATATCCATTGGATGTTATTTCTTTGAATTTAATTTCTAAGTGTCATTTTTATATACATACATAGTTTACAAATTTTCTTACAAATTTTGAAAAGCTTTTGAAATTAATTTTGTCTACATTTTCTTTTTTTAGGAAAATGGAAGATCAGTTCCTGATGTTACAGCTAGCCCGGGACGTGCTCCACCTGGGCCGTTGCCATCAAATCAAATGCAACAAATGGGTGGACAGCAACAACAAAGACAGCAAGGTGTCAAAGAACCTGTTCTATTGCAGGGTGACTTCCGCAAGGTGTCGGGCATTAGTTCGGAAATTTTCCGGCAGATAGAAGCGGTTGAGAATGATCATGATCCAAATACAGCTGCAGCATTGGAGGTAAGATTTCTTAGTACACCTTTAAAATAATAGAAGAATTCTTAAAATTATATTCATTTCTTTTCTGTTTTTAAGGCCGTTGAGAGGCGTGGTGAGATGATAGTTAGAATTTTAGAACCCCGTAGTATCGGTGGCAAGCATGCTGTTGAAGCTGCTCATAAGCTTATGGCAAAGGGTGATGCGAGACATACGGTTCAGGTATGCATCGTCATCAAACACAAATTGTATTTCCTTCTAACTTAGACCATTTTCAAATCGTCTCCTTATAGCTAGTTGAAATTGTGAAACGACCAGGCCAAACTCTAGGTCTATATATACGCGAAGGAAATGGAGCTGACCGGACTGACGGCGTTTTTATATCTCGAATAGCTTTAGAATCTGCCGTTTACAATAGTGGATGTCTCAGGGTAAGAATTGAGCTGCTAACCCCAAACCTTGAGCGTACCAAAGGGATGTGCTATATTTCTTATCTAAAATGTTTACTTCTACTTCGCAGGTGGGCGATGAAATCTTAGCGGTAAATTTAGTTGACGTGACGCACATGTCCCTGGATGATGTTGTTATTATCATGTCCATTCCACGACGTTTGGTGCTGGCCATTCGACAACGACGTGGTGCTCGTGGTACCAGCTCACCTGGCCCACCAACACTTTCCCGACCCGAACAAAAGCCACCGCCAGTTGTTGTCATCAAACGCGACCTCAGAGACGAAGACTTAGATGATGCGGATCGCATGCCACGTTCCCGGTCATCACGTGAAAGACGTACAGGTATTTTAAAATAATTGCTTAAATTTCAATGCTAATGTTGTCCCGTTTTTTGTTTTGTTTCTTTTTTTCCATCACAGGTGATGGCAGGGAAATGACAGAGTCCCGATCAAGGCTTGGCCTAGGTTTGAATAATTACAGTCCTCAGAGTGAGCAGCTAGATCTTTATTATAACACGCGGGCAAATGTTATGCAAGAACCACCCAGTTGGGGCTATAAGCCACCACCACCACCGTCAGTGATTACCGAACAACCGAAGAGTCATTCGTTTGCCCCATCATCAGCCTACTACCAAAATGCTGGCACTCTTGAAAGCCTCGCCGAAAAGGTCCACTCCTTCTATCCGGGGCCGTCACGCCGCATGTCAGCAGGAGCTGGAGTGAGCTTAGCTCAGCAGCATGCACGCTTTCCACGCAGCGGTTCGGATCAGCATCTGCCGCGGGTTGAGTACTCGGATTATTCGTCCTCTTTGGGTAGGCATTCTTTGCTTAGATCAAGTCTTAAGCCAGGTGCACTCACATCAGCTGGTGGTACCCTAGGTCGATACGGAAGGTATGAGCCACAGTCACGCAACTCCAAGTATGGTGTACCACCCAGTGCTGCCTCGCAGTCGCTAACTCGCAGATCAAGACCATCTATTGACTACTCTAGTGATACAGAGGCAACGATCGGTCAAAGGCCCAGCTACTACTACTATAATCGGCCAGCGATCGGGAGCATACCTCGTGGCACGACAACTGGCATATTGGGTGGTAATATTGCTCAAGATTCGGCCAAATTCAATTCACTGCCAAGAGAACGTCCCGGAGTTCGCATGAGTGGCATCAGGCCGCGCATCAGTGATCGAATTATGGACGATGCCGATGGAAATCTCTCTGCACCGGAATTCACTGGACGCCGGGATTTGCGGGAACGCGATCTGCGAAGCAGAATAACAGCAAGTCCTTCGATTTTCACTTCCGATGAGTACAGGGCTTGGTTGAGACGTGCTCCAAGCAGTTCTGCCATTGCGGAACAGATGCGCCTTACCAGGGACTTGCTCAGCCAGCCACGAAGTCACAGGTTCTCTTGCAGTGCTGAAAACATCCACGACGCTCTAAAGAACGTAAGTTCCCCACAAAACGTGATTTTGTTTTGTTTTAAAATGTTGCTCATTCTTTATTTTTTTTAGACTGAGAGCATCTACAGCAGTCGAACGGGAGTAATGACCGGAACTCTCGACCGCCATCTTGGTATGCCACGACCTATATCTTCCTTACCGGTCAGATCGATGTCCTCGCAGCACATTGGTGGTCCCTCGTCTATCCGATCGCCAAGCATCCGACGGATGAGACAGCTTTTGGAACTATCAACAGGCCCCGCCAGTCCAAGTGGAAGCATCCTAAGTGGAGGTGGCCATCAGAGTCCAGCTCCAACGCCAAGCGCAACATTGCCCCGATCACATCGTCAGATCGACATAAATCCAGCCGAGTTCGCAAAATACAAGCTCGACAAGCCCATCATGGACGTGGGAGGCGTATCGGGCATGCTCTGGATTCATCTACTGGCCGGACGTGGTCTACGAACAGCCCCAGAAATCAACCAGCCTGGAGCTCCACAAGCTCAGAGCCGTGATCTGTATTGCGTTCTCGAGTGTGATCGCGTGCACAAGGCAAGAACTGTTGTCCGCTCGGGAGACCTCCAGTTCGACTGGGACGAATCCTTTGAGTTGGATCTGGTGTGCAATAAGCAATTGGATGTGCTCGTCTATTCGTGGGATCCCCAGCACAGACATAAACTCTGCTATCGCGGTGCAATCTCCTTGGCATCCCTCCTGCGACAGTCACCATTGCATCAGCTGGCCCTCAAGGTGGAGCCCCGTGGCACGATTTACATCCGTCTGCGACATACAGACCCTATCACTTTGTATAAGCGCCGTGGTCTGCCAAGCCTCCGGGCTGGTTACCCACAGCTGTTCGGGGCCGATTTGGAGACTGTTGTAAGTCGCGAGTCAAAGGGAGCTCCTGGCAGTGCACCCGTTCCAATAGTTCTGCGTCGTTGTGTGGAAGAAGTCGAACGCCGTGGCTTGGACATCATCGGACTGTATAGATTGTGTGGATCGGCTACGAAAAAGAGGCTTCTGCGTGAGGCTTTCGAAAGGAACAGCAGAGCGGTCGAACTGAGCCCGGAACATGTTCCTGACATCAATGTCATAACTGGAGTCTTGAAGGACTACTTAAGAGAGCTTCCGGAACCACTGTTCACTAGGTGTCTATTCCAAATGACTGTTGATGCTTTAGGTAATCACAATATCCCATAGCTTAAAAGGGGTCCCCTATAAAGCTCATTACTCTTTTCAGCTGTTTGCTTACCCGACGATCCTGAAGGAAACGCAAAATTGATGCTGAGTATCCTCGATTGTCTACCAAGAGCAAATCGGGTAAGTTTATTCATCTTCAATCAAATCTGAAGACTGTACTGATGGGGTGGTCTTTTTCTTTTTTTTTAAAGGCAACCCTTGTGTTCCTGCTGGACCATTTGTCACTAGTGGTATCGGCCTCGGAGCGTAACAAGATGTCAGCTCAAGCCCTCGCCACAGTCATGGGTCCACCTCTAATGCTCCACTCCTCGAGTGCACCCCCTGGCTCTGATATCGATCATGCTCAACCCATAGCCGTATTGAAGTACTTGCTCCAGATCTGGCCTCAACCACAGATTGGCGGTGGTGGAATGGGCTCACTCTCCACAGTTGGAGTCTCGGCCATTGTCGGTCCATCCTCAGGTAACGTAATTAACAACCGTTATATTCTTAAAGTCTCTATGGTACCTATGTTTGTGTATAACTAAGCCTTAAAGTGCTCTAACTTACTCTGATGGTGTGGTTTCTTTAAATCTTTCAAGACCTTTCAACGGGGCAACTTTGCCTCGGGCTGTCATAAAGATGCTCCTATCCTCTATGAGTTCTTTTTTTGTTGCCTTTTGTTCTTCAAAATTTCTTCAAATCGAGGTTCTCTCTGATGATATATGTAAAAGTTTTCATACTCGTTTCTGATCTTATTTTGGTTTTCTTATTCTTTTATTTATTTTTATTTGTTTTTTATTTTGTTTCATTTTTCATCAACATTCTTGCGTCTATATGATTAATACAGAGTCCTATGTAGACAGGTCGGCGCGGCGAGTCAACAGGGCAGCGTGGAAGCAAAGTCAATGTGTTGCAAGTGGACAAACACCAGCAGCAGGCCAGTCTTCTTCGGCCGTCCATTTCGGTAACCAACATACTATCCCAAGGCCAACATCATCTCTCAGCCACAGCCAGCACTCATCTGTATCAATCAGTAGTGGGTCAGTTAGCTCAATCGCCTCGAGCCTTGCAACAAGCGGTGCAACAGGTAAACTCCAACGAATTACAAAAAATACAAAAATCAAAATCAATTGATCAAAATTCGTATCGTTTTAATCGTTCGTTTATAAATGTAGTATTGCAATTATTATAATCTTGTTAAAAATTTCTATGTAACGGTTTTTTTTCAACAAATTGTTTAAAACAACAATTTAAAAAAAAAAAACAGTGTGACCTGTTGTGCTTTTTTTTTAATTTGGAAACAAAAATTATATGACAAAAAAATAAATGTTTCTTTTTGTGTGTGTTTTCCTGAACTGATGCATGAAAGACCCACTACTGGTTGCCTCGCACTTAACATTGTAAATATCTACTGCTAACCAAAAAAAAAAAAAACAGAAGTAAAATCAGATATACATACAATATTGGTGTTACCATATTCATTTTTGTATTTTTAAGTTTGAATAGTTTTTGTTTAATGTTTTAAATGTATGCCTACTAAATTCCAGACCAAAATCAGACTACACCCAGAAGGTATTTTGCATTGTTAAACTTGTCTAGAAAACATCACACACAAAAAACAAAACACAACACAAAATCATATGACAACAAAAACACAAACAAAAAATAATCTTTTAACAGCTTAATCGAAACTTTCAGGCTTGCCAATACCAATAACCAGAAATATTGACGCTATATGTTTATTTAAAATTCTAAAGCTAGTTCATATCCTTATTCATATCTGTGCTTTGGTATTGATAACTTGTTATTCTATTTTTGTTGAGGGAAGGTTAGATTGAAGTAAAAGGGAATTGGGCGTGGCTGTAATATAACTTATAAATATGTTTCACTGTAAGCACAAATCAGAAATTCTCATTCAAGACATTAAAGAAGTTTCCTTAAATCAAAATCCTATTCAACATTTTGAAGTCGTTAACGTGAAATTTTAGGAAAAGCTCAAATGACTTAGGAAATACGAATAACTGTGGTATTAAGAAAGGATGAATTTTTGAAAACAGTATTATCCAAGAAACAAGGATATAAAACATTTAGAAAAGTGGACTTGAGAATGAAGATCACTTCCATTGCCGTTTTTCACTTAAAACAACTAATTTTTAATTCAAGGCACATTTAAATTCTTGAAATAACCGCGTTTTTAACAAAAGCGTTTTTTAAAAAAGAAATTGTGGGTTCACTTACAAGTTTAAATTCGCTTCTTATTGTATGTCTTGTTTAAACCTTTTCAAGGTGACTAATGTGAATTTTTTGAAGTAAACTCAAATTTTGCTAATAATCGAACACAAATTAAAGAAGTTTAAGTGAAAGAGCACAATTACATGTGTTTGTTTGTTTGATTAAATTGTTCAACTTTAGGTATTTGAATTGTCCACTTAAGTAAATTTTAGAAAAAGTTCTTGAGATATTAGAAAATAATATAATATATAATATAATATAGCTACCTAATAAAATCTTAGACTTACCTCCACATAAATGCTAAATATTATAAATATAACTTTAGTAGTTTTCAAGATATTCGAGCTAAAAGTTGAATGTAAAAATTCGAAAAAATCCGGTGTTTTTAGGTACTTAACTATATAGGGTCGCCAGAAAACTTATTTTTTTTTAAATGCTTTAAAAAAACATCGAGTGTAGCTTCGGCTGTGTGGCACGTAGCTCCGCTGGTAGTTCTTTTGAAACGAAATGTTGCCAATATCCTCCTCTTCAATTTTTGTCAACGAAAATTCGTTCAACATGGGCCTATATCTTCTTGCTCCTTTTCAAAAAAAATGGCCCAATTATGTATCTGGACCAAAATCCGCACCAAACCGTCAAACCCAAAATGAGCTTTATCTGAAAAGATGATTTTTTTGGCCAAATCGACATCTTCTCTAAGCGTTGTTTCCAGAGTTGTTCAAGCGTATACACTTGCACAACCATATTCGTTCATCGTTCTGTCAAATCAAACAAGAGCTAAGTGTTAACGATATAAGTTAAAGTTGAAAAAAAAACGTTAGATGGCGAACCCTATACTTGGCGAGTAGAGCTTTCAAAACACCCTGTGCCGGATACTGGAATAAATAAAGAAACCAGTACTTTTTTGAGTAATCTGGGCTCTACAATACTGCCAAGTACATATTATATATTATAATATAGCAAAATTACTAAATTATAACTAAATTTCTAAATGAATGTTAAGATGAATGCGTACAAATTAAAAACAAAAATTAATGTTCGGTGCTAGGATTTTTTACTCCAAAAACATAACGACCAAATTCTTAAATGTCATAAAGCTCAAAAATGTTAAACAAAATTGTCAAAAAACCCAGATCAAATGTTGTTACGCCCAAGTACATTTAAAATTTAAGAACGCCCAAATTTACAAAATATCATCTAACGACATGTAATTCAATTCAAAATATGATATAAATAAAAGATACAATTTAAAACTCAAAATGTCGTAGTGCTCGAATAAACAAACAACGTTTAAAAATGCCTACTTTTTTAAACACATGACTATAATCTACAAAGCTTTCATCCGTCCAAAGCTTGAATATAATTCGCATATCTGGGCAGGTGTCCCCAAACAAGTTTTAAAAATGATAGGCGACAGAACTATAATCGAAACATTTACATCGCTAGATCACCGCCGCAATGTTTCATGCCTTTCGTTGTTTTAAAGATATTTTTACAAACAATATTCTGTCGAATTAGCCAGTTGCATTCCACCCCTTAAACAATTCAGCCGTAATACTCGCACTTCTAGGAATGCTCATCAGTTTACCCTTGAGCTCAATTTCGGGCGTACCGTCAAGTATAGAGATTATTTCTTAAATCACACATCGAGAATGTGGAGTGCTTTGGCCAACTCTGTTTTTCCCTCCCATTTTGATGTTCAGAACTTTAAGACCAATGTGCACCGGTACCTCCTTTTAAATACTTCTCTATTTTCCTAACGCTCGCACTGTGTTTAAATATAAACATGTAAAGGGTACTAATAACTAGTTGAGTGCTTGTGAATTAAAAAAAAAAATTGTTATATGATATTTTAAATTTATTTGGACAATACACAGAAAAAACAAAGTTGTCTTATTAAAAACCGTCGATAGTCAACTTGAAAATTTGGCCAAATTGTCCTATTCATTAACGCAGTTGTCATATTACTTTGGGCAATCGTCATATTGGCTACCGAAGTTGTCAAATTGACTACAGCTGTTGTCATATTGACTATGGCAGTTTTCATATTGAGTACCGCAGTTGTCATAATGACTATCGCAGTTTTCATATTGAGTACCGCAGTTGTCATATTGACTATTGCAGTTTTCATATTGAGCACTTCAGTTCTTATATTGACTACAGAAGTTGGCATATTGGCTACCGGAGCTGTCGAATTGACTACCGCAGATATCTTAATGACAAGCGCTGTTTTCATATGAACTACCGCAGTTTCATATTGACTCCGCAGTTGTCGTAGTTCAAGTCTTTCAACCAAAGTTGTTATATTGACTACAGCAGTTGTCATATTGACTACCGAAGTTTTCATATTGACCACCTTAGTTGTCGTATTGACTACAGCCGTTGTCAAATTGACTACCGAAGTTTTCATATTGACCACCTCAGTTGTCGTATTGACTACAGCCGTTGCCATATTGACTACCGCAGTTGTCGTAGTTTCAATTTCTTTCCACCAAAGTTGTTATATTGACTACAGCAGTTGTCATATTGACTATCGCAGTTTTCATATTGAGCACTTCAGTTGTTATATTGACTACAGAAGTTGGCATATTGGTTACCGGAGCTGTCGAATTGACTACTGCAGATATCATAATGACAAGCGCAGTTTTTAAATGAACTACCGCCGTTGTCATATTGACTATCACAGTTGTCGTAGTTCAAGTCTTTCAATCAAAGTTGTTATGTTGTCTACAGCAGTTGTCATATTGACTACCGAAGTTTTCATATTGACCACCTCAGTTGTCGTATTTACTACAGCCGTTGCCGTATTGACTACCGCAGTTGTCGTAGTTTCAATTTATTTCAACAAAATTTGTCATATTGACTACCAATTTGTAAAAAAATGTCGGATCCCAAAATTGACAACTGAAAATTGTTCTATTGACTACCGTGGTTATAAGCTGAAAATTGACTACCAAATAGTCAATTTGACTACAAAAATATTCAATAGTATGACTTTTTTCGTTCTGTGTATAATATTCATATTGGGCTTTAGTGGAATTTTCTTCTGAGAAAGGTTTCTGGTGATAGAGCCCTTTTTGGGCGATATGACATTTTTAATATTTTGGCGTTGTTGTATGCGGCAATAAACCCAACAAAATTTAACACCCATGGGGTTACAAATATTGCCCAAATCTTACAACAACAAAGCATAAATAACATTATTTTGGACGCTATGGCATTTTTGAATGCTGACGAAATGTTATTTTAAGGAATTTTGATGTTATTATTGATCAAGTTTTCTAAATTATTAATTTTTACTTTTATATATTTATTTTTTTCTTGGTTTTCGTGGATTTATTTGTTACAAAACAGATTCAAAAATTGTCTAAAGTAAATACTTTTTGTAATACCGGTTAGTGCGTTGGACTACCAGGTCTTTTGTTCGATACCTGCATATACCATCTAAAGGCCTGCCTCATGCGAAGAATTGACAAATTCTTCAACAGTAATTCTTGTCATGAAAAGTGCTTTCTCTAGTTAGGATTCGGCTTCTAACTGTAGGTCGTTTTTTGGTGGTCAATAGTTCAAGAACCAGAAGAGATATCGACTTAAAATAAATGTTGTTATACAGATAATAATGCAGAAAGGGCTCTAAACAAAATTGTGTTTGTGTTTTTTTACCATAGCTGTTTAAAAAAAAATTCCATTTTGGTTAACCCTAAATATCTTACGAACTAAAAACGCAACAAACTTGAATTAAATTTAATATTATATATTGTAATGTGATACCAAACAAGTATATTCCAATTAACCAAATTTGTTTACTAATCAATAAAACTGAAACAAAACAATTGTTTGGCAATTTTTTATAAAAAATAAAAACCTTAGAAAAACAAACATATTTATATTATAAGAAATATTGTTTTTAACATTCGGTAAAACTTTGAGAAAAATCACATGGACCGTTTTCTTACAAAAAGTAAAAACCTAAACAAAAAAATAATGAAAGTTGGTAAAAATTGATTTTCGAATCAAATATCTTTTCAATACTTTGAGATATTGGCTTTAAACTACTTTTGTCTTTTAAAAAATTTTTTTTGTTAATATTCTGTAAAATTTTGAGAAAAATCTATTTGACAGATTTTTTTTTTTTTTATAATAAGCGCACACAGTGTAAGCACTAGGAAAGGGAGAGAGGGGTTGAAAGGAGATGTCGGTGCAAATTGGTTTTGAATTCCTGAATATTACAATAGCTGGGAAAGACATAGTGTGGCAAGGCATTCCACATTCGCATAGTACGGCTAAAGAACGAATCTCTGTACTTGACAGTACGACAAACAATGAAAACCTAAAAAAAACAATACTAAAACTTTTGTCAAAATTTACTTTCGAATCAAAAAGCTTTTCAAAAATTTAAATTATTGTCTTCAAACTTTTTTTATTTCACAGAAAATAATGTTTTCGATATTCGGTAGTTTTTTTATAAAAACAGTCCATATTTTCGTAAAAAAATTAAACCCAATTTGTAAAAATTTAAGAAATGCTACTGAAATTGGTAAAAATTTGTTTTCTACTAAAAATCTATTTAACAAAGCTACGTTTTCGAGCTAAACTATATCTTTATATGAAAAATATTGTTGGCACTCTTAAAACACGAAAACCTACAAAATTTAAAGCATGACGAATCGACAGACGGGATATGGGAAGTTATCACTGTGGGTCGCTTCCCAGCCCCTATTTTTATTTTAATATCGGTCTCTTTAAACTGTAACCAATTACAGCATATATCATATCTATGAACAAACAATTCTCTCAAAGGTTTTAAGATCATATGAACTTAAATTGCCATTGTGAGCCATTATCAGACTGTGCACGTTTTAAAATATCAAATGTCATTATTAAAGAAGTAAAATCGAATCAGCCAACTATTTGCCACGGAAATCGGAAAAAAATGTTGAAGAATTTACAAACCTTGGTAATAAAAATTGTTTTATTTAGACGTATCTAATAACTGTCAGCTTATTGTTAACTGTTTCCATTCAACTTACAAATATCACAACTGTCATTTCTTACTTACAAAGCTTAAGTCTCGTTTCGAACAATTTCTGAATTTTCTAGACGATTTTTTTCATTAGGATCGTGGCTATCGTTTGATATTCCATCAAAGTGATTTAATAGTTCAGTGCTGTATTGACGAAATATTTTTGTGTAATTTTTACACCAGTTTTTTGGGGAAAATCATAAACATTAGAAAGACTTTCAATTCTGGAATTTAAATTTTGTTCAATAAATTAAAATTGTAGCAAAATTTTTAACAACCTATTGTTAAAAGTTTAACAGTTTACTAGAAAATTTACTAAAAAACGAGCATCCAAAGATGTCTAAACAGTGATAGCTCTTTCAAAGGGAAATACCTTTGAACGGACGTATGAAATAGAATTCACAACTGTTGGCTGAATCATTGCATCCACTGGATTAGGAAAATTACAAAATGTTAAAGAAGACATTCCGTAATTTTAACATTTTATTAAATGTATATTTTGTTTCCTTTATTTAATTGTTCCTTTATAATGTTTTCAAACGGAATACGGAGTAAGCTGTTTTTACTTCATGAACAAAATCGAGAAAGCCTTCCGTGAAATTGTGATTTTCTTAACAATTCTGTGCATTATTTGAAAACTGTCATTTTCAAAAAATGGTATTATTATCGTTTGTTTCTTCTACTTTATTGCATTAAGAATCTCATTGTTTTGTTTCATCCATTAATGTGTTTTTGTCATTTCTTGGGAATTATTTCCATGTTCATTTAGGCTTTTAACTTTAGGAATGATCAAGTCAACTATATTCGTTCTTTACAAACGATGATAAATTTAATTTTTTTAATAGTTATTTAACTGATTTAAACCAAAAGCTTATGTTTGTGTTGTGTAAGTAAAATGGTTGTTTCTTTTTTCAAATTTAAGTTAAAGTAAAAATAACCTGTAAAACTTAGTCCCTTCTTCATAAAATCACCAATTAGTTTGTATGCAATACATTTTGTGGATCTAGAGTTCGAGGTTTTATTGGTGGTAACAATTTATAATATATTTAAACTTTGCCTAAATATTAGTAAAACCACGGAAATTATGAGTAAAAATTGTAAAAATATTGAAATTTGCTGTGCAATAGGCCCCTACTAATAATAACTGCAAACATTACACTATAAAACTGTGCTTAGCTCTTTTTATAGACCCCTACATTTATACAGAAGTTAAGTATATGATATGTAAGCTATAATTTAAGTAAATATTTGTTTAATTTATTTTATGTTATCCGCACCTAGTTCCTAAATAATACAAATATTTAATGCACCAATTATATTCATTTATAACAATATCCTTGGGGGTTGCCCATTTAGTGTAATGAGAGAGTTTTGAATTCTTTGAAATATGTAAATTTGTATAATTAACGTAACGCACTTTTTCTTTGGTTGCAATAGAAATATTAATTAAATATATTTTATGTCATTTTTTAACAGCCCCATCAATTGGCGGTCTCAGCGGGCTCAGCAATTCAAGACCAATCGCAACTGCCACTTCCAGGAACACCCTCCCCAGGCAGTAGTTCGGCATCGACAGGTTCGGGCTCGGGTTCAGGATCAGGTACAAGTTTTAACTTTCCATAATTTTTAAATCACTTAAACTTAAAATGGATTTTTATAGGAACTGATACAATAAAACGTGGTGCATCACCAGCATCAGTGAAAAATGTAAAAATATACGAATCTCCAAGCTCATACTCAATATCCAAACAACAACAACAGCAACAACAACAATTAAATGAACCACAAAAAACTCAAGCAACACCAACAACATTGACATCAACAACAACAACAAAAGAAAGCAATATTGATAAAACGAAAAGCAACGTTGGCAACAATGGTATCCATGGACCAAAATCAACCTCATTCTCCACTACGAGCAGCAGCACCGCCACCACCAGCGCAACTTCTTATTCTTCTTCTGCTTTGGAACCAGCATCCAATTCATCCTACACCACATCATCTGCACGTCACCAAAAGTCATCAGCAACTTCATCATCATCTTCATCAGCTACCACTGTTGTGGGTGCTGGCTCAACGACCTCTGGGGCCACCACCTCATCGGATGATTCCGACGATCTGATATCATACAAATCCTCGGCGTCGACAAACGCCCTGCTTGCACAATCCCAGGCAATGACAACAACTCAGCTCATGTCGAAGTATCTGAAGCGGGAGCCACGAGTGACCTTCACTCCTATCAAGTCTCCAACCACTCCCTCGCCACCATCTGGGTCATCGACGGTCCTGAGCCAGGATAAAACTTCGACGGGCGACAAAACGGACTCGAGTGGTTTTTACTCGGCCCGTGGTTCCTATCAATTAAGCTCAAGTCTGAAGACCTTTGGCAGCGGACACGACGACTCCGCAGGCTCAGCCAGCAAGTATCATTCTCCATCGTCGCCATCTTCGGCCTCAGGTTTGACCTCTTACGGTGGGACCAAGTATGGCTACACATCGGCCTCAGATTCGGTATCACCATCGTCGTCGACCTACAGCAAGGCGTCTTCGCCTTCTAAGCCCACCAGTAGCGCTCTTAACAATCTCTCGTCGTCGGGATCCGGAACAGCCTCATCCACGTCATCATCGAACAGCCTAGGTAGGAGTTACTTATACCAATCCTCAGACACGCCGCCGAAGACGTCAAGTAATAATTATTCTAGCAACACTATAAACTTAGTTAATAAGCAGCAGCAACAACAACAATACGTAGCAAGCCCAGACCGTAGTCAGTATCAGCAGCATGCTTCGTCGAGCGCTTCAGGAATACCAAGCTACTCCAGCAGTAATGTATTCTCTAGCTCTAGCAATGGCGGTAACGCCCTTTTATACGGAACACTGCCCAAACACACACCTGGCAGTAATGGCGGCGGTGTCGGCGGCAACGGTGGCAGCGGCAATGGCAGCAATAGCAGCAGCACGGCAGCGATGTTATCCTCGACAACATCATCCTATTTATCCGACTCAATTGGCACAACGGCCAGCAGCAGTGGGGTCAGCTCAATGGCTGGCTCCGCCAGTAGCTATGACTTCTACACAAATCCTAGTAATACGCGTGCGTTTGGTAGCTCCTCGTCAGCAGCCTCCTCCGGTAACGGCGGCGGCAGTACGGGCAACTATCATACGCTAGGTTCATACAGAGTACAGTATTCGTCGACTAATCCATTTTTGGAGGCCTTCGACCCCCCAGCAACATCATCGTCTGTTGCATTAAACCATCATTCGAACTCCAACTCCCATGATCGATCAATCATGTTGAGCAACTTTCATTCAGATTCAAAAAATAGCGATGAGTATGACGACTTAAAGTAAGATCGCAGGGAGGTTTACAACAAGTTCTAATCATTTAACTTAAACATTAAACATGAATACTTATAACTTTAAAAAATAGGGTATTTTAAGGAGATATTAAACCAAAAATTACAACAAGTCAGTCTTTGCATTTAAAAAAATAGTTTTTTCAACAAACAAAAAATACTGAAAATAGTTTTCATGTTTTTCTATATAACATACATACAACATGCAGCATACAAAAATATTCTAAATGACATTTTTAACTAAGGTTGTCCAATCGAACAGAATTTAAATAGAAACATTCATACTATACCTAATACAACTTTATACATAATACAAGGACATGCATTGAACATACATACAACAAAACATTATTCGAAAAAGACCATTTATAATATTATCATTTTCGAGTTTGAGACTGCAAGGGCTATGTATGCGGATGTTGATTGATGTTTTCAAAGTTCCAAGACCCTTTAATTGAACGTTAAAGGGTGAAGGAAGAAGTAATTACTTTGTTCATTTGACATGTCTTAGGGGATTACCAACTTAAAGACGTTTAACTGAAACAAAAAACACAACGTCTTGTAATGTTCGTTAAGATTCGTTAAGTTTTGTAAAATTTAAACGTCAAATTGCGTTGAAATAAAACAATAATAGTTACTTTTTGTTTTAAACATAACTTTTGATAACATTTCTATTGGTTTTGACAGTTTTAAAGGTATAGAGTTCCAAATTTTGTTTTATAAGGACTCAAATCACACTTAACCTAATGTCAAAATTGAAAGAAGTTACTGTCAGGACAGTCAATGGACAGGTTCAGACGCTGTAAGGGACTTGAAAGTAAGTAAAGTTTTTAGCCTCTGATTGGCCGCCTGCCAAAGAATTACCTTCCAATTAAGGCAACCTTAATTCAAAGTGGACTGGAAAGTTAGTCAAGAAAAATCTCTCTAACCATTAAGTCAAGTCTACTTCTATCGAAATGACAGTTGATCTTGTTTTTTCATTCAACTTAAAGCTGAACATAATTACCCTATGATTTATTTATTTTCTGCACAACTCCATTTAATGTTTTCTGTAAATGGTTTCCTTGTCAATTCGGAAAAGAAATAAGTAATATTTCTTTACAATCAAAATACAAATCATGACGGACTTGTAGCTTGCCTGAGGAATGTTTTTTTGACAATAATGTTTGTGGTAGTTTTTGTACTATGAACATAAAGTAGTGGTTCACGAAGTAAAGTTCTGAATTTGAAATTCATGTCACTTGAAAAACCAATTAGTTGCCTTGATCAAAAATGTATTTTCAAATAATGAAGCTGCAAATGAAGTCCCTTATGTTGTCGGAACTTGCCCAATACCTATATTTGCTTCTGTTAACTAAAGCAAATGTCAAAAGCAATGACATTTGACAGTTTAGAAAGTTCCAAGCTTTTGGAATAGCTATTGATTGATTTGTTTTCTTTGGTCGTCGTTCCTAGCGCCAGAAAATAACGGGAAGTAAAAAAGATTTGGATTTCAAATCGGCAAAAAGCACAAATCGTTACAATGTTTTAAATTTTACTGATAAAAAACAAAGCAATCCTTAAAATATTTAAGATTTGTTTGGAGATTTCCATTGGTATTTTTGTTTTTGGGTTACAAATCAAAAACTGCAATTATTTAGCTGACTTAACGAAACTAGTGAGAAATAAAAAAGAAAACAATTCCTAAAAGAGGCTGATTTGACGTTTGTAAATAAAAACTACTATTGGTAGTACTTAAAAAACAAGTCAAACAGATTTAGATTTCAAATCAGCAAGAAGCACAAATCGTTAAAATTTTTTAAATTTTACTGATAAAAAAATAGGCAATTATTTAGCTGACTTAACGAAACTGAGGTGAAAAGAAGAACTATCAACTTGTTCGGTCTGACTTAAGTTCGGTTAAGTTTATTTATCGTTAAATATTGCTCTATCAGCACTGAAAAGAAATATATTTGTTGGAATTGTCACAAGTATTGGAATCGTGAATACCAATTCAATTATTTCCGAATTTTTAAAGTAAACTTTGGCCTTCAGTTGAAGTTTTATGAATGTGAGAAAGTATTGATAATTTTAAAGAATTTCGGAAACTTTAAACAAATTTGAGGAAATGGGGATGTCTAAAAAAATAATTGGAAAGGCAACTATTAAAGTGGAATTTTTATTTTTGCCATCAAATATATTCCTGTCACGGTATGCATTTGTACGAAAAAGCCTTCAAGACATCAAGATTGTTAAATTTTTATAATTTTTAAAGGAACTTAAGTAAAGAGATCCCACAAAATCAGGTTATGGAAATTTTATTGCGAATACTCCTGAGAAACTAGGCGTTCGGATTCGGCATAAAATTGTAGGTCCCCTCCATTCCTGACAACATTACTCGCACACAGGAATGGTTGAGAGTTGTAAGTCACTAGGCCCTGGTTCACAACGGACTGTTGCGCCACCCCATTTGATTTGATTTGATTTGACTCCTGAGAAATAAAAAAGAAAACAATTCCTCAAAGAGGCTGATTTGACGTTTCTAAATAAAAACTACTATTCACAGTACTTAAAAAACAAGCCTTAACATTTCTTGTGACACACACTGTTATTCACCAAAATCTGTTCAATATCAAAAAAACAAGAAAATTGTGGAATTGATGTGATGTTTTGACTTACTATTAATAACAATTTCATATATAAAATGTATTTAAAAGTAAAGCCTTTAGATTGGGTAACATACAAAGGTTTATTATTAAACACTAGGCCCAACAAAAACTACTACAAAGCAATGGAAATTGTCACATTTTTCATGAGTTGAAGTAATGGAGTTAATAAATAGCTTAATTTGATACAAAATTTCACTTGAAAATGCTTTCTGTATCGCAGTGCCTTAACAAAGAATACTGGGATCAAAATCCATAAACGTAAAATGAATGTTTCGTGGTTCCGAAACTTTTAAGATTCTTGAACGGGTAAATGATTCTTCATTTTCAAATCAATTCAGAATGTGTCAGAATATTTTAAGGTAATTGGTTTCAAATAACCAATAGAGCACTCCTGACTCTACAGTTGGATTTTACAGATAAAAGTCAAAGTATTAAATATTTTCTTGATTTTGATTAAGGACAATAATTTGTGATTTACTGAAAACGTCTTGATTTGTTAAAGCTCTTACTGGAGAAAGCACAATATTTAACGTCTCTTTCCATGGCTTCCTGCAGTCCTCACTTAAAAAAAAAACCATAAACAAACATAAACTCTTCCAAAATTAAACATAACTTCCCTCACATAAAGACATTTTAAAGCCTAAGAAAAAAGCCTTTAAATAGTTAGGTAAACATTAAGCCTCAAATTATTAACTCTTTGTTGAACTTCATATGAGCAATTCTGAAAAAAATTTGATGAATGACGCATTTTTAAATAGAAATTTTAGCTGTTATTGAGAGTAAATAAATTGGGCCTTAATGTAATTCAATTTTTTAATACTTTTTTCCATTACAGAACAGACTAACGCAACAAATAAAAACATACATACAAAATATAACTTTTTACAAAAAGAAAAACAACCAAAAATAAAACAAACACACAGCTTTTATGTAAAATAACAGAATTTAAAAAAAAGTATAGAAAAACAACAACATTTTATATGCTTTGTTTATATAAATACTGTTTCCTATATAATAAAATTTGTTTTCTTTTTGTAAATTTTACTTTTTAACAATAATTTGTATCCACATTTTCCTAAAACTTACAATATACATTTTTTAAAAATACTATATACTACTTTTATAGCCCAAAATGAAATTAAAAAAAAAAACATAGAAACAAAATAAAACACATTTAAAAAATGCATTATATAAATATTAAAACAAAAATAATTTCAAGACAAATTTTTATATAACAGTTTTTACATTTAATAAAATAAAAAATAAATAAATTTATAAAATAAAATTGAAAAACAAAAATGCTGAAAAGAAAAATAAAATAAAAACTTAAGCTACAAACTCAAACAGTATTGAAAAATCGTTGAAATTTACTCATACCGATAAACAAACAAAACAAAATCTTGAAAAAATATTAATTTTTAATAAAATTTCAAGAACAAAGAAATAAAAACTGTATTAATTAAATGAATTTAAGCTAAACAATTCTAAAAGAGTGAAAATATTTTGATTAAATTAAATTATACCTAATTGTCATTTTCATTGTCATATCATTGTCATTTCAAAAATCTATATCAAAACGAATTTCATCAATTTCAGAAAAGCACATCCTCATTCATGGAAAACACAAAAATCATCGAATTGCACTTTCATACATTAAAAAGAAAAACAAAAAACTTATATAAACTTTTAACGATATTTGACCAAAAAATTAAATCAATTTAAAAGAAAAAAAATATTCATTACCAACAAAAACATTAACAAAGTTGTATTATGTGCTTTCTTTTATATAATACATAAAAGACAAAAACAAAACTAAATAAATAATTAACTGTGAAAGGAATATTAAGTATACATAAAGAAAAGCAAATACAAATTTTAAAGGAACATATTTCGTAATATAAATTAATCAACAAAACAACAATCGTATATTTAAATATTTATAAAATACAAACAAAAATAAGAAATAACAAATTTACTCTTAACTGAAAATTAAAAAAAAAAATAATATAATACAAACAATACAATATTGTTGTTTTTAAAATGTATTATATTAGCAATATTAAATGAATAAATATTAAATAATATGCAAAAGTCTGATCATAATATAATAAAATATTTATATTGACTTTATAACATTTTACAAGCTTCATTCAAAAAACCAAAATACAAAAATTCATAAATCGAAATATTTTCACTATTTTAGAATTGGGAAAATGAAAATCATGGTGCAGAAAACAACAAAACAAAAAAACAAACACTATACAGACTTTATTTCAATGCAATAATTAATTATTAATTAATTAAAGAAGAAACAGTTAATGCAATACTAGGTATAGTTTTTACAAGAAAAAAAAAACAAAAACAGAAATACAAGTTAAGGTATAAATAATTTTTGAAATGCCTACAAGCCACATCATCCTTACCTTGATTCTTTATTGAATTTTTATTTTTGAAATTATTTTTAGAAAATCAATGTATTTTATTTATTTTGGTAGCTTTTGCACTCAAAACATTGTAGAAAAATAGATTCCTAGGAAAACAAAATGTATAATTCCATTTTAGGAACAAATTGGTCTCCCACAAGTCGCGCTTAGATGAGTTATTAATTTAATACTTCTTCGCTCATAGTATTTGTCCTAAAGGGAACGCACCATATGATTTACCCACATTCATGAAATGAAGGGCTGGAAATCCCTAAAGAATAACAAACCAATTTGAATGCTAACAGTTACTAAAATTGAAAACTAACAGATTACACTATTTACAAATTATGATGGAATAAATCTTTACATAGTTTTGGAGAAAGTAAGACTATTGTTCTTGATATTTCAAAGGCTTCGAAAATGCTAGCATTTCTTATTGACGAATTTTTTCTCTGTTGGATAAGAAGAAAACTTTCGAACCGTTCACTTAAAGTAGTCTTGGGTAGGTTCAAATTTCACATTAAAAAAATAAAAGTTGGTGTGCCCCAGGGCTCCGTTTTGTCTCCGACATTATTGTTTAATTTTATATCTTTCGTGTGAAACTCTTAAATCACTTAATATTCGCTTTTATACTTCCATCCCTGTCCTTATGATGTGGACTACCAATGCAACAGCAGCGTATAATAAGCTCAATAAATTCTAATCTTGACAGCATTGTACAATGGGGAATCAAACACTTAAATTTACTGTCTAAATAAGAGTAACTCCCCCCCCCCCCCCATGACACTTTCCCTGAGTGGAACTTACATCGGGGAGACTCAACAGCTTTCAGTTATAAACTATGTGCATAATATACCATCTTCTTTGAAGTGGTAACATATTTGACAAAAATGCTGCTAAGACCTAAGGTTTTCTCCGGTGTTGTAATAAAATTTGTACACCTCATCTGGCTACATTTAACAAAGCTTTTATTCGTTTGAAGCTCGTGGATAGTACTAATAATTGGGCTGATGCCACAAAAACGTACTTAAGTCTTTTGTACAGAATTGAAAAAATGAGCTTTAAAAATACCAAGTGATCGTTCTATTACTTAGAACCTTGCTACTCTCACATACAGAACTATGCTTATCATTGTTGTATCGAAATTTTCATAAACAATGCTATATTGAAAAAGTCAGTTACATTCCTAACATCAAACAATTTAACCGTAACACCAATTTCGGACGTACTGTTAAGTACAGAAATTCTTTTTTTAGCTGCACTTCACGTATGTAGAATGCTTTACTAGGCTCAATATTTCCCACTTATTACAATGTTCAGAGATTCAAAACTCATGAGCATCGGTATCTTGTTTTTTACCCTTTCCTCCTTTGAATGTTTTCAATTTTGAAATTAATTGATAAAGTAAAAAATTGGATTAATATTAATAAAACAATGATCAACCAAAAAAGGCCTTGACGTCAGCATAACAATATTTTGCTGTTAGTAAAGCCTTACAATATTTATTGTCTGATCAGTCAGCAATCTGCCAAAGAGCTGAAAATATTCAAATACATTTCAAATGCAATATTGTCTTTTAACACTTTTAAAAGTTCAGAAAGATTTCTAACTGCATAGTCATTTTGCGTCTGCGAAGAAGTTGTCAGTAGCTTTTAGATGCCTCTGACACTTTAAAAATTCGCTTCACAATGTCTTAAATAGACGTTTCTGACAGTTTCACATTTTTTAAGAAAATTTGATTCCATTATTAAATTTGGGCTTTGCCTTTAAATGTTAAAAACGATATCATCATCATCAAACAACCGACTTGTAGCAGCTATACATATATTAACATTATCATTCATTTATTTAACTATTTAAAATTTTCATTTCACTCAGTTTCAAAGCAATGTATTCGAATCACTCTATTTAAATTAACGATCGTAGTAACCTTTGAAATTTCATTTTATTATTGAGAATTTTACTTTTGTGATTCGTTCTTAGATTTTCATAGAATAATCTTGTGTTTTCTAAAATTAATGAATAATTTGTTTTAGTTTTCTAATACGCTTTCGTCTTTTAATTTTTTAATTTAAATTTTATTGAATGGGTGTTGGTCAAGTTTGATACAAGACCATGATCCATATTGGTGACCCCTACGTTGAGAAAAAGTACGCATAGCAAAAAAAAAGATTGTCAAATTTCTCGAAAGTTCTACAGAAAATAATTGAAAATGCCAGATGAACACCAGGATAGATAAAACCTTAGCGGCGAATTGCATCGTGTTTCTATCAAGCCACCACCATTTTTGCAAGACCAACCCGACCTATTTTTTATTCAGATGGAGGCGCAGTTCAACATTGCTAACATCAAATGCGACATAACAAAATATCACTACGTCGTTGCTTCATTAGATCAGAATGTTTCTTCACGTGTCAGTGATACACTTAGAAATCCACAAGAAACAAACAAATATGAAGAACTGAAAAAAGTGATAATAGCAGAATTTACTGACTCTGATCAAAAGAAGTTGCGTAAATTGATAAACAGTGTTGAGCTTGGTGACTTGGATCCATCTAAGCTTCTGAAAAAAATGAAAGAACTTGCGAAAAACCAACTTTCCGATGAGGTGCTCAAAACATTGTGGTTGGAAAGACTTCCGGACAACATTAGAGCTGTTATTTGCATTGGCTCAGGCGACTTAACGACGCTTTCAAAGCAAGCTGACACGATGGCCGAAATGCAGAGCATCTCAAACATATCAGCAGTTGGAAGCCAATCTGAAATTTTATCAAGAATCGATGCGCTTCAAAAACAAGTCGAAGAACTAAGAACATCAAGACCAGGTGGAAGCAGAAAGCATGACTCTCATAAGAGAGATTTAAGCAAAAGCCGCAGTAAGTCTAAACCACGTCTTCCACTTTGTCGCTATCATTTCAGGTTCGGCAAGGATGCAAAAAAATGCGTTGAACCTTGCCAATTCAAAAAATTCGACCTCTCGGAAAACTAAAGGAGGCTCTGTCATCGGAAGCGACACTGCACAGAGCTGACACAAATGAAAGCCGTCGCTTATTTATCCGAGATCGAAAAACAAACCAAGGATATCTCGTAGATACAGGTGCAGACTTTTCCGTCTTACCTCCCACCAAACATGACAAACCAGACAACAGATATTCCTTATTTGCTGCCAATGGAACTCCAATCAAAACTTACGGGACAAAAATCATTCAAATCGACTTCGGACTTAGAAGAAAAATGGATTGGATGTTTATTGTTGCGGATGTCACTCGACCAATAATCGGAGCAGATTTCATTCACGAATTTGGACTGCTTGTTGATCTACGAAGAAAAAAGCTCATCGACACAACAACAAGACTTGGGGTAAGTGCAATTGCATGTAATAAAAAAATCGAACAAATTTTTACCTTTGCACAAAATTTGCCACGAAATATCAAGTCGTTGTTAGTACAATACAAAGAGTTAACACAACCATTCAAAGCATCAATTTCTCCGTCAGAAACAACAGTAAGGCATCACATAATAACAACAGGTCCACCAATTTTTTCGAAACCTCGCCGATTAAATCCTGAAATGTACAAAATAGCGAAAGCGGAATTCGATTACATGTTGAAACAAAACATCTGCCAACCAAGTAGTAGTCAATGGGCTACACCCCTTCACATGGCTCCCAAAAAAGAAAAGGGTAAATGGCGACCATGTGGTGATTATCGCCGCCTTAATGCAGTTACCGTACCTGACCGGTATCCTATTCCACATATTCAGGATTACACCCATAAAATGTGCGGCAAGTCCATTTTTTCAATAATCGATTTGGAACGTGCATATAATCAGATACCAATCGCCAAAGAAGATCGCGAAAAAACGGCCATTACAACCCCATTTGGTCTGTTTGAATTTAATGTCATGGTTTTTGGACTACGTAACGCTAGTCAAACCTTTCAAAGATTCATGAATCAAATTTTTCAAGACTTAGATTTCGTAATTGTCTACATTGATGACATTTGCATCGCTTCATCGACTCCAGAAGACCATTTGGAACATATTCGTATTGTTCTCCAGCGTTTACGCGAAAATAATTTGAGAATTAATATATCAAAATGCAAATTCGCCCAATCTGAAGTAAACTTTTTGGGACATAGAGTCTCAAAAGATGGTATTGCCCCTACAAAAGAAAAAATCGAAGCTTTGTCATCGTTCAAAAAACCTACTTTAGCTTTTGAACTCAAACGATTTATCGCAATGTTGAATTTCTATCGTAGATCTCTTCCACATGCAGCTTTTGTTCAGGGAAAATTGCAAAAACTCATTAAGGGCAACAAGAAAAACGACAAATCCGTCATTCAATGGAACGCAGAAGCTGAACAAGCATTCGAAAAATGCAAACATGATTTGGCAAACGCAGTTCTCTTAGCCCATCCTAGCCCAAACGCAAAACTAGTGCTTCATGTCGATGCAAGTAATTATTGCATTGGTGCTGCAATTCACGAGCTGGTAAATGATGAACTTAGACCATTAGGATTCTATTCGAAGAAAATGACTGAGTCCCAAAAAGTCAAAAGCACATACGATAGAGAGTTACTTGCAGCGTACAAAGCTGTCCAATATTTCCATCATCTTATTGAAGGCAGAAGTTGTACAATCTTAACAGACCACAAACCGTTAACTTTTGCCTTTACACAAAAACCAGATGTCAAAATTCCTCAGCGAATCAATCAATTGAATTACATCAGCCTTTTCACCACAGATTTTCGTCATATTAAAGGCAAAGATAATATTGTAGCTGATTTGCTATCTCGAGTCGAATCGATTTTCAATGGCGAACAAATTGATTTTGAAAAATTAGCTGATGATCAAAAAATCGACGAAGACCTCGCAAGTTTGAAAGATGACACTTCATTGCAACTTAAACGAATCGAAATACCTGGTACAAATGTTACACTATTATGCGATGTTTCAACGTCTCGTGTTCGTCCATATATTACTAAAAACTACCGCAAACAAGCATTCGACTCGACCCATAACATCGCTCATCCAGGCATAAGATCCACGGTCAAATTGATGACCGAACGATTTGTATGGCCAAATATGAAAAGTGATATCAAGCAGATGGTAGAAAAATGCGTTAACTGTCAAAAAGCCAAGATAAATCAACACAATCGAGCAGCGTTAGAAGAATTCAAAGTACCAAGTCGTAGATTCAAGCACATCAATATTGATCTCATCGGGCCATTACCATTGTCAAGAGAATGCAAATACTGTTTGACATGTATCGACCGATATTCAAGATGGCCAGCAGCAATTCCGATCCCAGACATAGCAGCAGAAACTGTTGCAAGAGCTCTTGTTAGTGGATGGATAGCTTATTTTGGTGTACCTCAAGCAATTACAACCGATCAGGGTAAGCAATTTGAGTCTAAGTTATTTAAAGAATTGTCAATTTTAATAGGCGCAAAGCATTTTCGAACAACCGCATACCACCCGCAAGCAAATGGTATGATTGAGCGCATGCATCGAACTTTGAAAACTGCTATTAAATGCCACACAGACAGCAATTGGACTGAAATCTTACCTATCGTACTTCTCGGACTTCGAACAACTTTCAAAGAAGACCTGAAAGCAACACCTGCTGAAATGGTTTATGGCGAAACACTCGCATTACCAGGAGAATTCTTCAATAATCCGACAGATGAATACATTGAAAGCGACTTTGTTCAGAATCTCCGAAAAGCAATTCAAAATATTAAACCTGTTCCAGCTTCTAGTCATTCTTCGAAAAACTCCTTCATTCAACATGATCTCAAATCTTGTACCCATGTTTTTGTTAGAGATGATACAGTCAAACCACCTTTAAAGACACCTTACGATGGTCCTTTCAGAGTCATAAATCGCAATGATAAAAATTTTGATGTTGAAATGGGCAAGAGGGTGGTGAAAATCAGCATAGATAGACTAAAGGCAGCTCACTTATCCAAACAAGACGAACAAGCTATACCAAAGTTATCTTCATCATCAAAAGTTAATTTTCCTCAACAAAAATCTTCGATCATGCAAAAAGACACTAAGTCATCAGTCGGAGGTCAAAATCAAAACCCATGCACAAGTCGTATCGGAAGACATGTGCATTTTCCAAAAAAATACACCGACTTCATCTAACGATCATTCTGGAGGGGGAGTGTATGTAGCAGCTATACATATATTAACATTATCATTCATTTATTTAACTATTTAAAATTTTCATTTCACTCAGTTTCAAAGCAATGTATTCGAATCACTCTATTTAAATTAACGATCGTAGTAACCTTTGAAATTTCATTTTATTATTGAGAATTTTACTTTTGTGATTCGTTCTTAGATTTTCATAGAATAATCTTGTGTTTTCTAAAATTAATAAATAATTTGTTTTAGTTTTCTAATACGCTTTCGTCTTTTAATTTTTTAATTTAAATTTTATTGAATGGGTGTTGGTCAAGTTTGATACAAGACCATGATCCATAGACTTATTAAAATTTGCAACATGCGTTAGTTTTAAGTTAAGTTTTAATCACGCTTTCGAAAATTTTGGGTGATATATCGGCTGCAACGGTCTTTTGCTATTATTGCATGATCTTGTGGTTTGTTCTTGTTATAACTACATTATATCGGCCAAGTAATTATATTTAATCCATAGCCAAAAAAAAAGGTTCCGGATCATCAGCAACAATGAAATTATGATGGTGTACAGAATGTATTGTGACGATTTTATAAAAGCTTACACTCTCTATACATTTATTAAATATTTCACAGACTGCTTCCAAAGCCGGTAGATTATGACCACCATTATAATCAGCGAAGAATAGGGACATTTGTAGAACGATTAATTACCGAAAATGAAAAACATTCAACTAATGTTTTGACACTTCATATAACAGCTCAGCTTGACAGGTGCAAGTGACAGTTCTATCAACATGAAACAATGGGCAGGTTCAGATGACATAAGGCAAGCTTCGAGTATCTGATAAGCCAGCTGCCATAAAATTACCTTCCAATTAAGGCGACTTTAATGGAAAGTTGACTGAAAAGTTAGTCAAGAAAAATCTCCCCAACTATCAAGTCAAGTCTACTTTTATCAAGATGACAGTTGACCATGTTTTTTCATTTTGGACTTCATTTAATATTTTGTGGAACAGGGATCCTTGTCAAATTTGAAAAGCAATAAGTCATATTTCTTAACAATATAAATCTTGACGGACTTGTAGCCTGTAGACAATAATATTTTTGGCAGTTTTTGAACTATGAACTTGAATTAGAGTTTGTTAAGTAAAGTTCTGAATTTGGAGTTCATGACACTTGAAAAACTAACTAGTAGCCTTGGTCAAAATGTTGAAAGAATGGAATTGACAGCAAATGAAGTACTTATGTTGTCTGAACCTGGCCGATGAAATGTTTCACAACTTTACTAAAAGACATGACATAAAAAAAGAAATTTTGAAATATTTCTAGAAAATATGATGAGAATATTTTTATTGGACTTCTTCAACAAATTTAGGAAGATTGGGCTGAATTGATAAGTGATTGTCACTTTTTATATTGTGAAATATGAATATCAACGAACGTTCCACCTGTGTAAGGTGATTCACCTCAATTCTATTTGAATCGAACTATTTCCAAAGTTAAAACGGTTCCAATAATATGTCGAAATAAAAGTACTTTTGTTTTCTGGTTATTTTTCAAAAGTCGCGAGTTCTGTCGGTTCCGGAAAATGCTCCAGTCCTTTTTGTTAGCGCCTGGTGGAGACAGGAACGATATATTCCTTGCAAAATGACCATCACAATTATGTTGTGGTATATACTTAGCTATCACTTTTGACTATCAACTTACTCATTTCCGGTAATAATTCGAACAATAAATGGCCACCTAGCCCACTGATATTTGTCAAATGACATGAAATAAGCTCCAAGTTTTTGTAATTCACTATTAAAGACTTGCTTCGTTCTAAGTGAAGCTAAGTAATGCTCAATTTCTAAACAAATAAAGTCTAGTTTTTGAAGCCTTTGAGATCATTTCAAAAGCTTGAGGGTCATCATTGGATATAAAACCAACATAATTTCCAAGATGAACGCTGATATTTCTAGATAATAACTAATATTCAAATGCAAACAAATTATTATTAATTAGGGTTCCAATAAATGATGGGATACATATTTTACTGTTGCCTTGACATAATCACAATACAAATTATAAAAACCTTACAGAAAATATGTGTCAGATATCCGAGTTTTTCATTGGAAGACACATACTCAGCGTTTAAAAAAATTCTTGCAGTTACCAAAATTTACGTCTGGACCTAATGCAAAATCATTGATATCAATAACTTCCGATAACAGTCAATAATGTTTATAATACTTTCTAAAGCCCATGATCATAAGAAAGTTACAAGATAGAGATTGTAAGATCGAAGTTTCTATAATTTGGCTCCTGCTAAAGATTTTGATTTTACCATTTGCTTGTACTTGAATTAAAGTCTTTCAAAAATGTTGTTCTATCAAAAAAAACAACGCCCTGCTATATTTGTTTCTCAATTATAATGGATGCTTATTTAAAGCTATCAGGAGCATAGTTTTGTGTGCAAAAAAAAAAAAACAGTTTTATTTTTTTAAATTTAGAAATGTATTAAATGGCTTATTCATTTATTTTTTAATCCTTAAATTACACACAAATCTTCAACAAAAAAACATATATAAATCCCTATTCAGTCTGCTTATTAAATATATTGAAAAACTATCTAAATAAATGTTGATTAAAAATGTAATACTATAACAAAAAAATCATTCTCTATACCTAATTAAAATTAAAAACAAATCTTACCAAAAACTAAAGCAAACCAAAATAATTTTCTCCATAGAAACAAATTAAAATTATTTAATTAATTAAACAAAAATAAAAACCAGTTAAACAACAAAATCTAACAACATCATATGCCAAAAATTTTCTTAAATTCTTGTTTTTCCATTTCCTTAAGGAAAACAAAACCAAAAAATATCAAATTAACTTAAAAAAAAAACAAAAACAAACAAAATAGATTATTTAAAGTTGAAAAATGAACCTAAAATGTAAAAAATAAATTAATTTAAAACAAAAATAGAAATTATCTACTACAAACATAAGAAAACAAAAACTAGGAAATTTCTCTATATAAACAAGAAAAATTATAAATGTATGAAAACGCTTTATTTACTTAACAAAATATATATTCATAAAAAAAAGAAAAGTTTAAAAACAAAACATTGAATTTCTAGATTAAAACAACAAAAAACATAAATTAAAAACAAATATTTAGTAAATAGAAAAAATATATATTATATTGATGAGAATAAAATCATTTTAACGTCAATTTCTGAAAGGACTTTAAAGGGAAACGGAAACGAGATATGAACTATTAAAATGCGGGATATTTTTTAATTTGCAAAGAAAAACAAAACATGAGACAAAAATTATTTAAAAAAAAGAAAAACAAATATGATATAGAAAGAAATAAAGAATTATACATATTTTACTTTAAATTAATTAATTTTAAATATATAAATTACATTAAGTAAAACACTATAGTAGATGTAATTTTATTTGTTCTTTTCATAAGAAAAACCCAACTATTTGGTATTTTAAAAAATATATTTCAATATAAAAAAACATTGATAGGTAAAAAGTGTTTTAGCTTTTAGTGATGACAACAAAAATGTGTAAGTGTTTAGTGTGCTTTAAGTATTTTTTTATTTTGATTGAAGTTTAAAACAAAAATATTACTTTGCTTGTGAATGAACAGTTCTTTGTTTAATTTTTTCTTTTTTCTCCAATTGCAAAAAGTCAAAAGTCGATGAAAAATTTATTAAGTTCAATTTAGTAAAACTAAAATAAAATAAATTGGTTTTCAACAAAAATAAGGGATATATATGAACATCGATTAAAGACTAGTCTTATGAAAATTACACAAAACCATAGGTTTTCTCTGTCATAAACTAAACAAAAAAATATTAAAATAAAATAGAACAAAAGTTAAAAAACAAATTAGTAATTTTATGTTTGTTTTTCTTTTAAAACTTTATGTATTCAAATACATAAAACACATAAATTAATTCTTTGATTTATATAAACCTACTTTCTCAAACTAGGTGCTTTTCAGTAGAAATTTGTATATTAAATTAGAAAATTAAAAAACAAAACAACATCATTATACATAATATACTTAGCATAGGGGTATATACTCAGATAAAAAGAAAAAAAATATTAATTAAAACAAAATGTAAACTGACTAGTTATTTATATACATAAACAATTATCATAATCCTTATATATATATTAAAAACAATATATTTAAAATAAAGTAATTAAAGTTTAAAAAGTCGCAGATATTTTAAATGTTTTATGTTCATTCGAGTCTTGTTTTGAAATAAATTGTTGTTGATAATATAATTATATATATTTTTTTCTAAATTTAAATTTATTAATAATTAATAGAAGAATTACCAGCAACATTCTTTTTAAAATACAAATATTATATATACATTATACATAAATTACAAATCCTTGTGAAATAGATATTGTTTTAGTTTTTATATATTTATTATTATTATAAATTAAATCACAAACAAAAACCAGAAAGATTTTTAATTAAAGTTAAATTTATATTATATTATCTTCCATTAATAGAAAAATAAAAGAACTTACAATTTGTATCATACATAATCTATAAACACGAAAAGAAATGAAATGGAAACATTAAAAATGAAAAGCTAAAAAATCATAAAATAGCTCAACAAACTTTGAAACAAGATTGAAAAATAAGAACATTTGTCTATGTCATATTTATGTTTACGAAAAAAATATTAACTACCAACATAAAAAACATACACAAAAATAATGGATGCTAGGATCGTTGTCGTAATATCAGTGAATTTACTACGAATTTACGACGCAAGGACAACGCGAATTTTGACGTTTTAATACTGTACTCTGTTTGAAATCGTAATATTTTCTTAATGGAAAAGTGGTGGGAGATCATAACTACAGGTTCGTATACAAATTGATTGATTTTTGTATATTTGCATTTTAAATACTGGTTTTAAATTATTTGAAAAATTTATAAATTTTGTAAAATGTGATAGTTGGTAGCAAAATGGAATTTTATTTTTAGAACAAAATTAATCTGAAATATTTCTTGAAAGGGAAAAAATAAGTTCGAAACTTATGGAACCTACTGGATAGGATTTCTTGATTTTTTAAAATTTTAAAAATTTCACAAAATTTAGCAAACATAAACGTGAATTGTGATGTGTGGCTAACGCCTTTAGAGTCTTGAAAATATCGAAATGATGGCTTTTTAAAAAAAAGTGTATCTATTACTTTACAGCCTGCAAGAAAATTCTGTTAACTAGATCAAAAACATTTTCATAAATATTCAAGTGCATTTAATTTGCACACTTTCCCGAAAAATCAGCATTGATTTTAAAAATCTTCGAACGCAATATTCGTGTTATTCAGAAACTTGCATGTACCAAAAACTACGTTAGTCTTAAAATACATTTAACATTCATTTTAACATAAAAACAGATTTGTCAACAAATTTTTACTAAATACAAAAATATACAAGCTACCAAAAACACATGATTGTGAGGTAAAATTCTGAAATGTCTTGGAAATGTTAGCAAAATTGTATTGTTTCTAAATGGTTTTCCAATAATAGGTTCCCTTTTAAATAGCTAGCTATTTTGGCAGGTTTCACTTTTAAAGTAGCCATCTTTTAAAATTTGGCAAATAAAAACTACGGCATTAATAAAAATATTGCGATAGGTGCTTCAGCAAAACATTGGAATTGTTGATTAAAGGAATAAACTATAACAATTGGTGAGCATTTTGCAGTCACGGATAACAGAGCTAAAGCTGTTTGGCTAGTGGGGTGAAACTAGTAGAAATACTTGAGCTCTTTTGATAAGCAGACTCCTTGTACGTGTCGTTCAAGAAAAACTGAAAATATTTCTTCTGCAGCCCGTAAAGTAGACAAAAGCTCAGGTTTCTTGTCGATCATTAGAATTAGTCATTCGACAAACGACATAACACTGTTTTTTTGAATAAAGACTTAGCTCTAGGGCTTTTAAAGTTCAAATAAATGATCACATGAATTCAAGTCAGTTTATCATCAGCATCGTCTCATCTCTGCTGATTAGGTCCTTGAAATGCATGGTCCGTTATTTTCGTCAAAAAATCGGCTCTACCGTTTTTACCTTTACTTATAGCATTATACGTAAAAATGCATCTAGTTCGGTCACTAGCTAAATGTCTTCACTTTCCTCTTGTTTGCGCCACATGATCCACGGCCTTACTTAACTGAGCTACCTGTGTGTGAATTCGAAAGTTTTCTAGCTCTACGTGACGTATATCCATTTGGATAAGTATACATCGCTGTACAGCTTCCACTCACCTTCAATGCATACGAGACCATAAATCAGGCATAGAAATTTTCTTTGCATGACAGGATCAGCATTTATGTAGCCACTCTTTGGTTGCTCGATAGAGCGCCTTTCTACTTAATTATTTAAGGTGGCGCTACGGTCCGGGGCGGACCTTGGCCTCAACCATCATGCGTTTGCAGTCAGCTCGGTCCCTAGCCAGCTGTCTCCAGTTTTCTACGCCAAGTTGGTTGAGGTCTTCACACACCTGCGTAAACCACCTGAGTAGCGGTCTTCCTCTACTGCACCGTCCCTCGGGATTGAAATCGAGGACCTTCCGGGCTGGAGCATTGATGTCCCTTCGCTCTACATGACCTAGCCATCTAAGCCGTTGGACTTTAATTCTGTTACCTAGGTCAGTGTCGCTGTACAGCCCGTACAGTTCGTAGTTATATCTTCTCCTCCATTCTCCATCTATGCATACGGGACCAAAAACCACTCGAAGAATTTTTCTTTCGAAGCATCTGATCATGAGTTATAATGGTGATTTTAGATGCTCGAGAGAGGACTTTACTGCGCAATTGCCTCCTAACTCCAAGTAAGCAGCGATTTGCAATAGCTATTCCTCGTTTGATTTTATCGCTGGTATAATTGCCTGTGTTTATAGCGGTGCCTAGGAAGACAAAGTCCTTAACAAGTTATAAGTGTCAATGTTAACGTTTTGTCCAAGCCGTCGTTGTTCAATGTCGTTTTTTGATGACAGAATATACCTGGTCGTGCCCTCATTGACGACTAAACCCATCTTCTTCGCTTCCGTCGTAATGCCCAAAAACGCTGCACTCACATCACGCCTTGATCTACCAATTATGTCAATATCATTGGCGAACCCAAGTAATTGGATGGACCTTTGGAAGATTGTGCCTCTAGTTTTGATGGTTGAGTTTTGGAGACTTCTTTCCAGAACGATATTGAAGAAGTCGCATGACAATGCATCGCCTTGTCTAAAACCTTTTTTGACATCAAATGCATCGGTGAGATCTTTTCCGACCTTGATAGAGCAGCGATAATTCTCCATCGTCATTCTGCACAAACGGATAAGTTTAACAGGGATGCCAATTGCTCTGTAGAGCTCTTTCCTACGGATGCTGTCATATGCGGCTTTAAAATCGATAAAAAGATGGTGGGTACCAATTTTAAACTCCTGGGTTTTTGCAAGATCTGCCGTAGTGTGAATATGTGTTCGATAGTGAACTTTCATGATCTGAAGCCACACTGAAAAGGACCTATCAGGTTGTTGACGAACGGCTTCAGGCGTTCACATAATACGGTAGAGAGGATTTTATATGCAATGTTAAGAAAACTGATGCCTTTGTAGTTGGCGCAATTCACTCAATTGCTTTAGCAAAACCTTACTTTTTCGAAAATAAGGTTGCTGATTTTTCAGGAAAAGTTTTCAGACGGTTTTTTTGGCCAATGCCAATGTTCCATAATAGTTTTAAGGTCATATACACAAAATTCGTGCTGCAAATGTGCTCTTTGTTCATGGAAAATTTCATAAAAATTATACGAGGTTGCAAATGAAGCCCTGCGAATTGTTTGATTGATATTTAAATGGCTTATCTTTCTTTGTAATGAAGTAGATATAAGTTAATTTTTCTAATTTTAATTTTAAAATGAAACTTCTTATTGGAAAACCATAAATAAATGGGGTGCTATTATAAAAATAGAGAGCTCTCAAAAAAAAGTTGGGACTAATTTCAAAAGAGGATCATTTTTATAAAAATTTTCAATATATCCCAAATCCCAGAGTCTATTACGATCAATACAAAAATTCTAAGAAATGTTAGACTTTTATCAAGACTTTTATAAGAAATTCTAATCCTTACTTTACATTGTTTTCGTTTCAAAAAGTAAGCAATATATAAAGATGGTAGTATTCATTGCATACGTTGAATATCACTTGTGTTTCATAGTTCATATAAAAATGAAAGATCGATCACCGAAATCAAGCATCAGTTAGTGCGGTTATAAGACAGATGGAGGACCGTCTCGAAACCTAGCGCGCGCTGTTGTCATGTGTTCTTTCTGTATTTTGTTCTTCCTCATCTGTCTTTCTGTCTCGTAATAATTTTTTGTGTATCTACTCTGTACATTTATGTGCTAAGTTGTACGTAATGTAATAAAAATTAAAGGTCCTAGGACGCTTCCTTGTGGTACATAATCTTTATCGAGCTTTTATGAGTCTAAAACTAAAAACTCTAATGAAAACTATGCTGTAAATTTAAAAATTTAAGAAGAATTGAAATGATTCCCGAAAACAAGGATATAATATTTGATGGCTTTCGTTAAGTTTTGTTCAATCAAGAAAATTAGAGATTTGCTTAATTAGGAGCTAAAAAATAGAAGATTGAAATTTTTGTTTATCAGGTTCCTTCATAAAGCTTTTCAGATTGATTATGATGTTCCTTAAATTCCATTTTGACTCGGTTTTTTAAATAAAACCTTTCATATTAGGAATGCTGTAAGGTCGGGATAAAATCGGTGGCCCATTAGAGGATTGATAACTTTGTTTAAAAATTTAAGAAAAAATAAACAAAACATCCCTTTATCAACATCATCACACACTACTTCAAAAAAGAATTAAAGCCAACTTAAATCAACTTTAAATAAATGTATCTACTATATTCATTAAAACAAACAAAAACTCTAAATAAAATAAAAATGGCCGCCTATGAGTTTTATATTCGCAGTAGAAAATAAAAAGCCTACGAACTATTCCGCTTATTAATTTAAATTGAATACAATATATTTAAATTAAAAAATACCAAAAACAAATACAACCAAAATTAAAATTATATAAGAAACTAAAATAAAAATAAAATTTTCTTTGTTCTGGGCTTGCTTCAATATCACTGTGTCATATCGTACATTTATATTTATATATTATAAAAGAAAACAAAAAAAAAAATAAAACAATGTGAATTATAAATAATTATAACAAAAAATATACATATAAATATAATATACATATTATATATTGATATATATATAAATATACTATAAAAATGAATGATAATAATAATATAAAAAAAAGAAAACAAAAATATGGTTAAATGTTTGCACAATATTATACAAAGAAAATTAAACAAAAAGAAAATGAAGAAAAAAAAATACTATAAATAGAAACAAAAAGAATAAATATGAAATAATGAAAAATAAAATAAATTGTACTTTTACGTTTAATTCTTATTAAAACAAAAATTATGTTTTACTCAGAAAATAAATAAAATATGCGATTTAATTTTATGTTTGTATAATCTTTTGAAACTTTTATAATTTAAAAAATGTACTTATACATAACTTCTAACTATTTTAACTAAATGTTTATAAACATTTTTTTATTGTATATTTAATGTGCCTAAGATGTAATTTAGTTGATTGTAATCAAAAACATGTTGCTTAGAAAGTGAAAACATACAAAACAAAAAATATAAATAAAAATAAAGAAAAAAAAAAATTGTTATCATTTAATGATTTAATTTTCAAACAAATTGGGAATATATACAAAAATTTAAATTGAACACACAGATTATTTGTTTGATAAGTTTTTTTTGTTGAATGATTATTGTCTAACCAAATGAATAAATAAAATTGCTCAGGGTTTCATACACAGAAACAATCTTTTACAAGTTACACAGTCTCCCCCTCCCTTTACACCAAAGTAAAACAAACAAAAAATACCCAAAATAGTAACTTCAAAAAAAGCAAAACCGATTTTTGATGTTGCTATTGTCCATTTTCCATTCCATTTAAAAATCAAAAAAATAAAAAGAAAACATAATTTTTTTGAAAATATTTTCACTGACAATAGAAACTCTATCAACAAAAAATAAAATTTAAAAAAAACATACAACTTATAGAAATGAATTGATGTATAGCAATTTGCCTTTTGTCGTCCTATACTACTTATATACTCTTCTTGCAACATTGTTAAACAAGATCAATCCAATTTTTCCACATTTTGTCTAGTTTTAAATATTGTTCACTAATTTTTTAGAGCATATTAGTCATACGAAAACATGAAAAATAAAAATTTAAAAATAAAGTATTAAATGTTATTAGTCATAGAAAATGTCCTTTAAGATAATTTCATCATCAGATGCGAAATTTTTATTTATAAAAACATAAAATAAACTAATTAAAAAAACATAGATTTTGTAAATTACAAATTGTTAATTAAATCTAAATGCTAATAATAAAAATAATAATTGAAAATGAAATGAAAAAGAATTGCAACTTAAAAACGGAATTAATTGCAATACCAAAGCAAAACAACCACCCTATAAAAACAAGCAACAACAAACTTAGTATCGATATATGTATAAACCAAAAATAAAAAAAGCAAACAAAAACGCGTATAAATAAATTAGAACAAAAATAATAAAATAAATAAATAAAAAATAGCAAACAAAGAACTAAAAGAACTACACACGGAAAATAAATAAAAACAAATAAAATAATTATAAACAAAAAAACAAAAACTTTAATATTGTTAGTCAAATTATAGTTAAGTTCTAGAATATTGAATTGAATAGAAATACAAGAAAAAATAAAATTGTTTTACCAAAACTACGGCCACCCCACCACATCCATCTCTCTCTTTCTCTCTCTATCTTTCTATACAAATCACCACAAATTATTATTATTAAAACCAAATAAACAAATATTTAAAAAACAAACAACAATTTACACAAAGAAACACACGAAAAAAGCAACAAAATTTATGTTTATACCTCCTAATATACTTCAAACTAAATTAAAATTTCTAACTTTTAACAAGTTTTGTTTGTATTTTTATTTTTATTTGTTATTAATTTTAATATCTTTTTAAAGAATTTTTACATTTTACAACAGAACTAAAAATAATGATATAAATTAAACAACAAAATAAATAAATGTGTATTCGAAAGTAAAACAGATAAAAACAAATAATAACAACAAATACCAAGCTACATTATTTAGCAACCAAAAAAATAAAGAATTATAAACACAACAAAAGTTATTATACAATGTACGAGTAGTAATGTAAAATGCCATGGACAAATACTCTGATTTTACCACTGCCACAATATAGTATGATATACATAAAAATATATTATACAAGAAAGCAAAGTTAATAAAACAAAAACCAAAAAAAAACAAAAAAACAAAATAATATTATAGTTCTTTGGGCGAAAATAAAACGGTGTTACATTATTTAAAAAATATATATAATAAAAAATTAAAAAAAAAACAGTGTTTTATTTCAATATTCATTGTTGTTTTCATTGGGTGTTTCCAATACAATTTTTAGAAAACTTATGGTTGAAAGATAAGAAGACATAAGTGGCTATCGGTGATACAGTAGGACATACATACGCCAGTTTAATGGCCCATTGCGATACCACATGAATCTTGAGGCATTCTTCTAAGCTCAATGAAACCAGTTTGTTAATTACAAAACGGTTAAGACTAATTATGTTAATATGATTGAGAGTTCAGAATTTTCCCAGGTTATTTTTGCGTTTTTGAGCTTGAGCAGGGCATGAACAGAGGAGGTGAAGAATTTTTTCAGCTTCTGCTAAAGCCGTTTGAGAATAGGCTTAGCCGCAAGGCGTGCTTACCTATTAGACTGTGCCAGAAATGACAAGGATTATCGAGCTTATGGCGGCAGTTATAGCTATCATTGGTTTTCATCATTGAAAACAAGAATTGGAATTTTTTTGGCAGGTTGTTTATAGCTATATCATTGAAAAAAATATCCTAATTGACGTCCACCAAAAAAATTTTACTGACAAATCTGTCATTGCAATTGTGTGAAAAGTGGAACGATTTGTTTTTCTTTTGAACATAAAAGTGTCAACTGTTCAGAAAAATAAATTTCCGTCCGTAAAATAGAAAAATACATTTTTAGAGACAAATAAATGAATAATTACACTTTTTTTTCTTAAAACAAACTCTTTGTGTGATTTCCGATCGATCAGTATATAATTTTCATTTCTAATCGAAGGGAAACACCGTCAAATATCGATTCAAACATTTTTCGGGATCGATTTTAATGATAGCTATAACTGGCGCCTATATGTTTTTTTTTAAATAATTAACGGGCACACAAGGGGTTATTAATATCCTTAACATGTTTAAAGTTTAAACAGTGCGAGTTTTAGGAAAATAGGGAAGGATTAAAGAGGAGGTACCGATGCAAATTGGTCTTAGAGTTTTGAATGTCAAAATGATAGGGAAAAACAGAGCTGGGTAAAGCATTCCACATTCTCGATGCTTTATATTCCAAAATTGAGCATTCTTAGAAGTACGAATATTATGGCTGAATTGTTTGAGGGGAGGAATGGAACTGGATAATTCCACAGAACACTGTTTACAAAAATATCGGTAGAACAACGAAAGGCATGAAACATTACGGCGGTGTTAAAGTTTATAGTTTCGGTTATAATTATATCGCCTATCATTTTTAAAGCTCTTTTTTGGATGCTGTCCAAAATACTTGAAATTATTTTAGGGGATCTGCTTAGATATAGAAAGCACCTGGAAAGCCAGATGTTAATTGTGACCTAATACGTGGTGAATTGTTCTTCATAGCGTCCTGCATAAGCAATACATGCCTTTTCTTCTATTCACATGGTTCGAATGTTCAATTCACCCATTCGATTCCTTTTCACACTGCCTTTTCATTTTGCTATCCATCGGATGAACTACATTATCCTAAACCAATAAATGGCACTTGCATCGAGGAAACTGAACATCTCGATATTCTCGGTATGTGTATCACCAATCACCTTTTGTGGAACGATCACATACGCGATGTCGCCAAAAATTCCGCAAGATGTTTGGGTTTTCTAAGGCGATGCAAGAAGTTTTTCTCCCCCTCTGATCTGGCTGTTATTTACAAGACTTATATACGTCCAAAACTTGAGTATAACTCCCATATCTGGGCTGGTGCTCCTGCAACTTACTTAAGCCTCTTGGACAGTATTGAACGTAGAGCATTTAGACTGATTGGTGATATTACCATCATAAGATCATTTACGTCACTTAAACATCGTCGAAATGTTTCTTGTCTCACCCTCTTTTACCGTTATTTTAATGGTTTATGCTCTAGAGAAATAGCCAGCTGCATTCCTCCCCTTAAACAGTTCAACCGTAATACTCGCGCTTCTAGAAATGCTCATCAATATACACTCGAGCCCAACTTCGGTCGTACTGTCAAGTACAGAGATTCGTTCTTTAGCCGTACTATGCGAATGTGCAGCTATTGCAATATTCAAGAATTCAAAACCAATGTGCACCGACATCTCCTTTCAAACCCTCTCTCCCTTTCCTAGTGCTCACACTGTGTATTCATAATAAGGGTAATATATCCCTTTGAGTGTGCGCTTATTATAAAAAAAAAAAATTGTTATTCACGTAAACAGCTGCTCATGTGACAATCTTGAGAATGTTATGTTATTATGTTTAATAAATCTACCCAAACAAAACAGAATTAATTGTTTAGTTTGTGTAATTTTGGAAGTAGACAATATCGGACTTTTTATTCCAATTGTAGGCAGAGAATAAGATAATTGTCAAACAGAGTGCTACAGAAAAATTTTAGAAAGTGAAAAAAAATATGGAACTACCGGATGAAAAGATATTTATATATAATTTCATTACAGAAATTATTGTTGCAAATTGTTTTTGTTTGTAGTTCTTTCCCTAGAAATTTTAATAGTCTTTTATTTATAAAACAAATATTCTAAATTAAGCAATAAATAAGTTTTTACTTACATTCGCTTCAAATGAATTACAGATTAGTGATTAGTGAACATTTAAGAACAGCATAGGGCTGATAGTTTCTATGTAGCGATTGGTATGCCAGCATTTGCCAAACGTGGTAGAATGGGTTGTATTGTACCATTTTTGGGGAGTTCATCTACCTTACAGTTTCCTGGAATGTCTCTATGGCCTGGCACCCAGCAAAGGTGAATATTAAACTATTGTGCCATCTCTATTAGAGATTATCGACAGTTTTTTACTAGTTTAAAAAGACAGAGTCCACTTTTCTTTAAGCAATTACAACGCTTCTCTTATCGCCAAAACTTCGGACTGGAAAAAAATACAGTGTTTGGGAAGACGGAATCTGTGACCTAATATCAGTCGTTCACAGTACTGTCCTCCACCAACCCATCTCTTGCTTTTGATCCATCTGTATAAAAGTGGATTGAGTAGTCATCAGGAATGCGCTATCCTCCCAGAAAGATCTGGAAGTTTCTGTCGAATTCCAGTTGGGGTACTCAAGGGTATTTTAATAAATTAACATGTTCATGTTTAAAGACAGTGCAAGTGTTACATATATAGGGAAATTAAGAAAATAATTTATGAGGAGACACCAGTGCACATTGGTTTTAAAATTTTGAACATCAAAATAGGGAAAAACACACATTTTAGGTGAGTGGTTAAAAAAAGAATCGCTATACTTAACAGTACGTATGGAATTGAGCTCAAGGGTAAACTGATGAGCATTCCTAGACTGCGTAATTCGACAGAACGTTATTCGTAAAAATATCTGTAAAACAACTAAAGGCATTGCTGTGGTGTTTGAGTAATGTAAATGATTCGGTTAGAGTTCTGTCGCCTATCATTTTAGGGGCACCTGCCCAAATATATCAGTTATATTTAAATTTTATAATAATAATAAAAGCTTTGGAAATTACAGCCAGAACAGAAGGGGTGAACAATTTCTTGCACCGTCGGAGAAATCCTAGGCACCTTGCAGCGTTTTTGATGATATTGAAGGTGTGATCATTCCATAAGAGGTGATCGGTGATAAACAACCGAGTACTGAAAGCGGCTTCTGAGTGGGTTACGCTTTAATGGCAGGAGACAGCATTAAATGAAGAATTAAATTCTACACTGCTCTTAATTTCACATTGGACAATGCTGTCGAAATCAGAATTTAATAAGCTTATCATGAGCTGCCATAAAGGTTTCACATTTGAAGGACAAGGATGTAAATCTAGAAACGAAGATGAAAAGCTGTGGGTATTGTAGTCAGCGAAACAGTTTAATGGATTATAAATGACAGACAAGAGACGGTTTTTAAATATGAGAAAGAGAGTCGGAGGCAAAACAAAGGAATACCAGCATTTATTTAAAGAGTTTCAAATTTTGAAAACATCCAATAAAACTTGTATTGAACGGTTTAAAGTTAGTTTTTAACCCAAAAAAGAAGATATTCATCATTACCAAAAGCACGCATTTTTGATAAGAGAGCTTGGTGCCAATTTCTATCAAATGCTTTTGAAATATAAAGAGCAATAATCTTACTTTCTCTAAAACAATGTAAGTATTTGTTTCACTGCTAGGTGACATACCCCAAGAGATTATCAGTGAACCTATTGCTGATAAAGCCATACTTCCATTCTTTTAGATATTACTTGAACTGATAATAAATCAGCGCTTCCATAACCTTAGAATGAGAGGACGCGAGTGCTATTTGACAATAGTTAAAGGGGAGGATTCGCCTTTGTAGGGATAGGCTGGAAACTTGCAATTTCCATCCGCAAGAAAAGAGTAGGGTAGGTAAGATGAAAAAGTTTACGCAGTGGTTTTTCCAGCGTTGACTATCCGGGCCAGGGGATTTGTGTATGTCAAGGTGTTTCAATACTATACGAATTCAAAAGAATATTCGTCCCATAGAATGGATTGCGCTCTCAAGCATAGGAGGACTCATAACACTCTCTGGTAACGTCGAATCAACAGCAAACTGTTGCTGCAAGCAAATTGGCTTAATTAGTCGAGCTTACATAGGCAGTGTCATTGTGAACGAGCGTTGAAACCGAAGATTTTTTGACTTAATTTCTGGTCATGAAAAAATTTGGCTCATCGAGTATGGCCATTACAGGTCTTTCTAGCTTGTTTGAGTTTTTTCGGTTTTCCTCAGCGGTTTTTAACAACGGAAACTCACATCTCTGATGCTAATAACCTCTTTAAAACTCGAATCAAACCTAGAGTTTTCTTTGGGTTTGAAAGATTTTACCCAATTCGGGATTCTCATTCCACAAAGAATTAAATTTGTTCCCATATTTGCGCTGCAATCCACTTCACTATTGAAGAAGCAAAGTGACCAGTTAAAGTTCCTGAAGAATTAATTTTTTTCTCATATTACCATACGGTTCTTATAGGAGTTTTTTCTTTAACTTTTTGACATGATAATTATGCAGATACGATACAATTATCGGGTATGCCTAGAAACAATACACTGATTTTGTATTTATTAGGGTCACTGGTAAGAAATAAGTGTAGGGTGTTGGCGGATTGACCTTCAACGGCAGGGATTCGAGTTGGCTCATCTACAAGCTGAGTTAATTGATTTAACTCAGTGTGAGGATAATGGGCAATAATTCTTTGGACGCAGTCGGACAGAGCATCAAATTCGTTAAAAGTTATATTTCTGTCCAAATTTGGACTTCGATATAGAAAACATGTGTGGATGATGTACTTACTTACCTTGAATTTTAACCGTATTGTGGCTGAAGTTGATATAAATTCTTATATTAACGGCTAATCCATATGGTTAGGAAAGAATAATGGCGCTTAGTTATACCCATTTTGATTACATCCCAAATGTTTGGAATCTTCGCATATTTGTGTTTCACTTAATACCAAAACAGCTGGCCTGTGTGTCTCAGTGTGGACATATGTCGCATAGAAATTCTTTCTTAGACTTAGACTTAGACTCTGAATTCAGCAAACATTCCAATATTTAAAACTAACAAAACACAATTCGGACAGTTACGTAAAGTAGTCTGTGTGCTTTGGAATTGATTCTCAATACTTAAAAATTGCAGAATAGCCAATGCTGTTGTTAATACACTGCGACGAAGTTTTGAGGGGAATAGCAAAGCTTGCAGCTACTTGTTTGCTAAATATATCAAGAAATGTAAGGTAAAGTTGGATGTCTAGTGCGTGCGATCCACGCATACATAGCTGAACATTTGACTTTATTTAGTTAGTCGTGGCTTATAGATTTTCTAAAGCAGTCCACCATATTGCCACACCGTACATACATTAAAATCGTTGTTATTATCGATGTGGACAATCAGTGCATACTTTGGGGTTGTAAGCCCCATTTATTACCAATAGCTTTTTTGCAGGAAAAGAGAGCTATACAATAGCTTTTTTATATCTTTTATATTGCTATTTCATTTTTTTTCTAAAATAATACCAAGATACTTAGCCTCGTCCAAGAACTTTAATCGGATTTCTGTAATAAAGGAAGGATTAACAAATGGAATTTTGTATATCCTCGAAAATAGGACTAATTCGGTTTTGTGTGTTAACACCAAATCAGCGCAAACTGTGGATGTTTGCATATTTTGACTTTTTTTCACATGGATTTTTTTTCTATTCGCACACTACGACGACTTGAATTCTCCTTTTTTCCATATTTTCCTCAGCCATGATCTTTTACACAAAAACAAAACAAGAGTGTTATAATTTTAATATAAAAATGTTAAAATATAAAAATGTTTTAGAGAACTAAATGCTATTTTATTATCCATTCGTTCATTCGTTGGTCGTTGGTCGTGCTCAAACGAACAACGAATGAACGAATATTCGTCGATTTTGACATTTCTTTCACATGAGAGTTTTCAATTCGTCGCGAATGATGTTTGGCAAGAACAAGAAGCCACAGCCAAACACCAATTACCACCGAAACCAAAACAAAAATGATTTTTTTAGGTAAAGTACGCTGCGATTATTTTATTCGTTGCGAGTGTGGATAATGTGGAACGCGAATAAAGTTTGACAGTTCGTATCAACTACAATTTTTTACGCGCCGAATAAATTTGTTTTCTTAAATTTATTAATATATGATATTGAAAAGTAAAAGTATGCATCATAAATCAAATAGAAACTATACTGCTATCGTTTTGTTAAAAATTTTTGTGAATATATGTCATCAAACGTATATAAACTCACATTTTGGAATTCATTCGTCATTCGTTGGTCGCACTCATGTGAATACTACTTAATAGTTTATATTGTCGTATAATTTACTGTACAGAATTCCTGTCCGAGAATCAATGATAGCCTTAAAACGGAATACGTAGTGCGGCCACCGCTTAGTAACGTGGCGATGCAACTCCAATACAACTTCTTACAAATTTAGCATAAACGTTTTTTCAGTTCCTCTATTCGCATCGAGAAAGAAAAGTTCACCATTCACAAATTGTATTTGCTGCAATACTTTGTCAAGGACTCGTTTTTGTTCTGGCAGTAAATGAGGTACAAGTTTGATGTTGCAAAACTTGTATATCATAATTTATTTCTCGTAAAATCACATCACTTAGTTCATTGATGTTAATTCATTGGGGGCTAGTGATTTCTAAATAACTTAACTCTTAATCAACAATTGCTATACCTTGTTTCAATTTTTCCAACAGCTTTATTTAGGATGAGGTAGACTATACCTTCCTACATTAACTATATGTACATAAATTAGACAGTGAGGTATTCTCCATCCAACAAACTTAATAAGAGTAACGCCTAATAACAGGCAACGTTCATATATCCAAAAGCAGAAAACTCCTAATAATATGCTATTAATTAATGACTGGCATTTTTACTATGTTTATTGCACACATAGTGGGGGCATTTACTAAGCTGGTGAATAAGTAGTAAAATCATTCCGATCGGCTAGACGCAGCTACAAAATGATTTTAATTTGAAATTATATAGATATTTATGGTGGCAGTAAATTTCATTACTTCTTTGAGATGTTGTCAAGTTATAAATGAATATCCCAAAATGAGATGATGCTTAATTAGCAATAATACGTCAAAAAATAATTACGATTACGATTACGATTACGATTACAGCTTTTGCGTACGAAAATTTTAGTTAGTATGTTTTTTACGTAAGACACATCATTAACAAAATACTTTCTTTAACAAATTAAAATCAAATGGTAACAGCTTGTTAAAATTTTGCAGTTTGCAAAACTAAAGTTCTTATGGGTGGTCGTCGTGAAGCGCCTTCTCGTCCGTCAATATTGCAACTAGTGACATAATTTGAACTGTTGAGGCAAGTGATACGAAAAATCGAAACAACAAGATCAAGAACTATGAAGAACATTGCTGCTATAGCTTGTTTTGTTTACGAAATACCCAAATTGTCGATTCCTATTGTCTATCTATGGAAGTTTTTTACTTTTTACTTATTGTGGCTTTGAAATACACCAACATGATTCGTTTATTAATCGAAAAATCATCTTAATTTATAAGACTCATGTTTATAAGCAGAATTATTGCGTTTGGATTGATAGAATTTTTTTAAATGTGTTAAACGTTAATTGTGTGACCGAAACTTGAAGATATTGGTGAAGAACGTCCCATACAACCAACGAAAATATCGCAATTTTACAGCCAAAGTTTCGTGGTCATGTCATTTTTCGAAAATTTGATTAGCTCCTGAGATCTTGTGTTTTAACTCCTTCAGAATTCAAAATCCTATAGATGAAATTTGTAAAGCTATAGGAAATACAAACGAATTTTCTGATTTTTCACGAAAAAATCGTGCTGCAATCGTAATCATATTTATATAAAAATAACCCCGTTTTGTAAAACTTTAAACGGAAAGCTTCTAACACATTCATTTCTAAATATTTTATATAGAAAGCTGTGAAAAATTTTGCCATTTTCGTCAATATCTTTATTATTTTAAGCTTCTGGGTGACATTTTAAATGAAAAATTACATAATTATCATTCAAAATTTCAAGTAACAAACTTTCGCATTGGGTGCTACACCAGGAAAGACTAGATTAAAAATTAAACTATTTAGGAGAAATGTCAGCTCGAGACGAGACTCATATCTTTCAATTTTGAATTAACCTAAGTGGGACTAATTTAAGTATCAACTAAAATTAAGTGCATCCAATTTTGTTGAACTTGTACATAATTGGAACCAAAATTAAAACGTTTAGTGTTTTGAAGAAATCAAAAAGTAATCCAACACAAACAATCAGGTAATGGAGTCAGTGGAGACGTATATTTACGCTTTAATTTGGCCATAACTTGATGCTAAACGCTCAAAACAACTCAACGGATAACAGATAGCACGTTATATCCGTTATAGGTGTCCCAACTGCCGTATGAGTAGGCGTGCTTTTCATCTTCAAATGCCCCATCAAAAAAACATAGATGATCGAAGTGATCTAAAAAATACCGACATCTACTGCCACAAACCCTTCGTTGTAAGCTTCACATTGTTTGTAAAAGCTATTAAGACTCTAGACCAACCATTAGTCTAAGTGCTTTGCTTTCGCTTTTTGAACAGCTTTTGACCTTACCTTATCTTATCACATTCTTATTTACTTTCTTGACATTTTTCAATGGTCATAAGGAGGAAAAATCTATCTTAAGAATATTCCAATAATGTATCTCGACATCTTGTCCTAGCTTCAATTCCATTCTTTTTCTAAAAACTACTGATTTTTTAAATGATATTGGAAATTTAAACAGAAAAGACATATAATTCAGAAAAATGCATAAAATCCTTATTTAAATTTAAAGATTATGCACTAGTTGGCCGTGGATAATTTTGATTATATCTGACATCTCATGAATTAATTCTTCCATGTTGACTTCCAGTGCTACAATTGTCGCTGTTCACATAAGGCTTAACATAGCCCCACAGAAATAGTTTAGAATTGATTAAATCACATGATTTATAGGCGACCAATTGACCGGCCTGGCCGGGCGTAACCAAAACATTTAACAAACAAACATGTGGCACCGTCTTGATGAAACCAAATGTATTGAAAGGAAAGTTCTTCAATTTGCTTACATCGCATGGTAGCGCTCACCATTCACATGAACGTTTCGATTTGCATCATCTTTAAAGAAATACGGTCCAATGCTTAAACTAGCTGAAACAGTGACTTTTTCTGGATTGATAGTTCTTGCAATGATTTTGAATGCGTTTACTTCAAACAAAAATCAGCTTCGTCGCTGAGCACAATTTGTCAATTAAAAAGTGGATTCACCAAAAAGACGACGTCGTGGTAGGTCATTCAACTTCAATTATTGTACCAGCTACTTTTTGAAAAGCTTCACACCTAAATTCTTTCTCAAAAATGTGTAGGTACGTACTGAAGTAACAGAAACCCACTAGCTGCGAATGTCGCCGAATCGAATATTCACGGTCATCTCTAATACTGGCCAATACAGGTCAGATATTTCCCACTGTTCACACTCTAAGTAATCGTGTTGATAGTTTAATGCCCAACAGCGGAGATTTAGTCAACAGCCGCCCCAGTAGATAGATAAAACTGCCCATAAAATCGAATAAGCGTTTTGATAATAAAATTTAATAATTCAATAATTTACAAGCTATGTTCGTCTCCAAGACGATTCATGGTCAAATATAACCAAAGCCAAACTAATGAAACGTACTTAAAATTTTAAAACCAGTGATGTGTTGCCAAAAAAAAATAACAAATAAATCATAAATGATCCATTACAACAGGAGGAAAACTAATATAATACTATTTTATATTTTAAGTGACGCGTGCTGATTAAGAATTAAAGGTCCCATACGCTAACTGATTAAGAGCTTAAACACTTGTCTAGAAATTCATATTAAAATCGGGAGCACAACGAAATCCCGCCGCACAGAATTTCACCATACAAAATCCCACCCAATTAAAAAAAATGTTAGTAGAAGTCATCGTTCTTGTTGATTCTCATTTATTGATGTCACTAAAACTATGGAAAAAAGTGAACAAACTATCTTAGCAGAGCTCGGAGATTTTAGCTCTATCCTTTAAATTGTAAAGTATACCCATAAACTAACTTTGAGCCTATAAATAAACAACAGTATTGAAACGGTGGTATTTCGTAGATTTGGATTTTGTCATTAGGTAAATCATACCCAACCCATTTGAATCTTTATATCAGTAAATAAAACAAAAACTCAATTTATTTTAACTGTTTTTCATGATTTATTTTCTCTATAGCATTTACATAATAGCATAATAATAATTATGGCATTATTTTAATTAATCTATCTTTTGTTTTTAAATCTTTATTACCATCATCATCATCATTATCAATCAATTAATGTTTTCAGTGGTATGTTAAATATAATAATGTAATAGTTGTTGATATTTTTTTGTTTTGTCAAATCATGATTTGTTTTTAATTTTTTTTATAATTTTTTTTTTTGATTTTAAATAATTATTTGATTTATGTATATGTATATAATATAGTACGGATTGTCTGAAAAAAATTCATGTTTTTTTTAATGTTTTCCATTTGTTAAAATGTTCATCATATAATATATAATTTTTATTATTACACATTTTAAATTATATCAACTCTGTTTTTTTTTTATTATTATTATTTAAACGTTTGCTTTGTTTGTGATTCTTGAATAATACGGTTATGTTGTAGAATTCTGTTCTGCTTAAATAATGTAAATTAATAATATTTAAAATATTATTAACAATTTTGTTTTTCATCTTTTTTTTTATTCTTTTCAAATGTATACAGTTTTTTTTTTGTTTATTCAAATATAATTTTGTTTTTTGTTTTTTTTTTCTTAAAAATAAATATATATATATCTATAATTTCTTTTGTATATAATTTTGTCTATTTTTTGCATTTTTCTTCTTGTTTTTTTTTTCTCAGTTTTTCCTTCTCTTATGAAAAAACAAATTCGATTTTTGTATTTATTATTTGATTCAAAACTTATATGTTATTAACTAATTTCATTATTTTTTGTTTTGTTTGCATTGAACTAAAAAAAAACAACACACATTTAGCACGTCATTATGATTAAAGTAATTATTTTTGTTTTAATTTTATTTTTATTATTTATTTTTTAATATCAAACATGCACTTGCTTATGTATGTTTTTGAATTTACTTTTTACAAATTGAGCTACACTAAATGTATTTTCTTGTTTGTTATTCGAACAAAACAAAAATAATAGAAAAACATTTAACTAATTAACAAAACATTCATTATAAAAAATATATACAACTATTCATTTATAGTTAATTATAATCATAATTAATTATATATAAATAACAAAACAATTCAATTAATAATAATTTATAAAAGTAACAAAATTCTTTGTACTAAAATCAGAGATGTAACAAATAAATTTTAACATTTCCGAAATATTTGGTTTCCGTCAATGACGAAGGTTTTTATTTCGTTTATTTCTTTTTAATATTTCGATACAATGTTATATTTTTTTCCATTGATCATGATTTATCAATTATTTATTAGATAAAAAATGCATTAAGGAAATTCAAGAGAAAAAAATATAAATAAAAACAAAAAGAGAAAAACATTGGATTATAAAAATATTGTGTTCACAAAAGGCATTCACTCTGTTGAAATAATAAATGAAACATTTATGGTTTCAGATACAAAAATTGATGGTTGGGTTGGAGGGGTGTTTGTATGTTTTTCAAACCATTCCTTTGATTACCTGGATTGAAAAAATAGCACACATGTATTTTTAGGGAAACAACAAAATAAACCTATATCCATGAAAAAGACCTCCTAAAGCCATGGGTTTGAGATATGTACGTTTGAGTATCAACGGAAGTAGATATTTTATGTGGGATACAAAATAACAAAAATAAAAAAAAAACTATACAAGGATGTGAACTTGGTTTGGGGGTAGAATTTCAATGAATTGGCGAATTTCCCACAAACTTCTGTGTTCGTAAATTATTAATTAGGTACCTCAAAAAAAAATTTATATAAAACAATACTAAATAAATATTTGCTTTTTTTGTTATGATCCAGGAGCTTTTTTTTAAACCTACTAACCACATTACGTATCAGAAATAATTATTCAATGAATTCTTGTTAAGAATTCATAAGCAACTTAATTATTATTAATTGAAAAACAGTTGTGTTTTTGTAAGAAAAAATACCTATTGCAAATGAAAAATGATACAAAAATAGGAAACACTAAATGTTAAATTTTACATGCAACTAAATAAATAACAAATAAAACATTCATACATTTTTGTTTTGTGCTGCAAAAGCCAAAAAGATTAACATGTTTTGAGAGAGTCCATCTTTTCCATAATTTATTTGTTATTTTAATTAACTTGGACTTTTTGTTTGGTTAAAAATTCTCTAATAATTTAACCTATGCATAAATAAAGTGCCAATAATGATCAAGTCTATCTGGAATAAATGAATTGAACTAAATGATGTTAAATCTTCAAAAAGTTTAATAGTTAAGTCGTCAGATTCTGTTAAATATCTCAAATTTTGTTCTTAATTAAATTTCATGTGTTTACCTAACTTCCAAACATTTTTCGAAAAAAATCTTATTCAATAAAGTTGTCATATCTTCGTAGTAACTTTTTCCCGATATCAAACAATTATAAGTTAAACATTGGAGCATGGGTTACTGAAGAAAAACTTTATTAACCTCAAAAACGTGTTTCTTTCTTAAAACTCAATTTCTTTAGAATGTTTTTCCATCCAAAAAAATCAAGTGGTTTTTCTATTCGTTTAAGGAAAGTTAACATTCCGATAGGATAAAAATCAAAGTGTCATTTTAACGTGATTGAAAAATTCCAAGTGAAACTGAATAACTTTTCCACTTTATGAACAAATTTCAAAACGTAGAAGTTAAAGATTTCACTCTGTCTTCATTTTTGGTCAATTTTGTGATGGAACTTAAGGTAAATGTTGTCGTTGTAGGAGTTTTTAAAATGATTTTTCTGTTATTCTGGATACCGACTTACAGTTTTTAAAAATTGGGTCAAAATTCGGTGGATAGGTAACATTTTTCATATTATTTAAAGTTTATATTGAAAATTGAGTACGAATCCACTATTTTTTTAAGATTGAGTTAATCAAAAACAATTTAATCCAAGAATTGATTTTGAAATCATCAATTGGAATAGTTAGAAATACATTTGACCAGTGACATTAATAATAATGACTTTGTTCCATTACTTTTTCAATAACTTAGGAACGTAACGAATCTTTAAATGACAGATGATATAATTCTTACGTCAAATATAAAATAATTGATTTTCAAGTTTAAACTGCAAGATTCAACTACTTATTTAACAACTTAAAACTTTATAAAATGCTTTTTGGTTTCGCAATACTGTATTTAAGAACAGTGGCACAATTTTGCGGTAAGAAAATCAAATTTTTCAAAAACCTGTTTGTTAAAAATTAACTGACGTAATTTAAATTCATTTTTAAAATTCTCGTCAAAAAATAGAGATCAATTGATACGATTTTTTGATACGATTTTTAAAACGATTTATATAACTTTGATGAAAATGTCACATGAAATATAAAAATGGATTCATTAACGTCAATCAAAAAAAAAAAACAGACTGACAGTTGACAGTACGATCAAGTTGTCATTAATCTTAGTTCTGTTTCCGCTTCTTAAGAATATTTTGATAAAAAGTCTAAAAATATTATTTATGTTTCATATAAATAAATGTGAGCAGAAGTGGTGTTGGAGTACAAAACTGACCGCATAATACTAGAAAAATATTTTTAAAATATTGACATTGGTTTTGGCATAAGATTACATAAGCCACATCTATGAATTAAATCATTCAGCAAAATATACGACACGACATGATCTCCATTCCATAAGTCGCTTTTAACTTCTGTCACTCGTTTTGTTAACGTGTGTAAACGTCAAGTGTGTCTAACACTTTCATTCAGTATTCTGTGAGACGTAAGAAAACGACGACAATGAAAAAAACGACGGTATCGTTTGTAAATTTGTTTACGACGGAGAAATGGAAGTTCGCAAAACTGTAAGTTTCCTTGTTAAATAATTTATTTTATGGAATTTATTAGTACTTTATTTGCGATAAATAACAACAAAACATTTGTCTACATTTGCAGTTCAAAGTAAAAAAATCAGAATCAGTTCCCGGCCCTCGTCGAGCTGATGGACAGCAACGGGCAGTTGGCTAGGATATTTTTGAAGGGAATCAACAAAACTGACATAAAAATAGAATGGAATTCCTTAGCTGAACAGCAAGGATCCTCCAGTAAAAGATGGATACGGTCAGCAAAAAGTTTGAATCGCTTATTTCATTAATCTACAAAATATTTTAATGTTTGCTTTAATCAGGTTTGGGCCGACTTTAAGTTCAAAGCGAAGAAGAAAATAGTAACCAGAAAATAATAATCAAAACCAATTGCAAATTGTATCTCCGCCGGAAGTTGCTGTAGCAAATTTTTTTACATCAAAACTTCTTACTTCTTCATCTTCATCACTAGCGCTACTCGTTGCATTTCTACATTTCTACACTTATCATTTTAATTACTTATTTTTTTACCAATAATTAAATAAAACCGCATTTGTTAAACATTGAACAATGATTTTTTATTTATAATTTAATTTAATTTTGACAGATGTTTGTTACTTTAGCATCGTTTAAAAATCTGCTACAAATTCGTCGCGTTAAGGACTTATGGAGACGACATCGGTAATAGGTATGATTATAAAATAAAATCTATATACTTTTTCTGTAAAACAACATTTGTCTTTTTTGAACTGAAAAATGGAGCTTCAAAGGTTTGATATGGCAGCATGGCCTCTTATTTTTTTGTTTTAAATTGTCAATTAAAAATGTCACTTTCATCAAAGTGAAGAGTTTGACGTTTCTGAATAGAAATTTGAGTTATAATAAACTTGCAGCAAAAAGAACAGAATTCCAATTCATTGTTAAAAAATCAAGTATGTAGAATCATTTAGATTCAAATGTATGTTTAATGTTAAGATTTTCATTAAAACATATAAATATGGACTCAAGAATTAAAAACCAAAAATTAATTTAATGTTAAATATTTATTTTAAACAAAATGTATCCATTTTTCAAACCTAAATGCAACATGGAACGACCTATGGGTAATTGTTTTTGCCTAAACAAATATTACCTACCTAAGCTATTTACAAATATTACCCTACGAGTTAAGCCGATAAATGCCATTATAGATTAAAAAAAGGGATTAAATTCAAAATGTATAACAAAAAGCAAAAACTAATTAATATAAACAATTACGAATTTATTGTAATCCTCCTCAAAACCGAATTTAAATAAATTGTTTCTCTACATCACCCCACCTCGTAAAACAGAGTCCTTGAAAATTAAAACAACCCACAGCAATACAAAAAAACCATATTTATATAAAAAATAAAACGCAATTAAATTAATATTTTTAAAACCAACATAAGAGTTTATTATTTAAAATCAATACAAGTAAAAGAAGAACCTTAGTTTGTTTACAAAATAAAAGTAGTTTTTATATATATTGTAAAATAATCATTAAACTTAGAGTGAAAAGTACATAATAATCATAAAAATAATCCAGATTAAAAATAATAATAATAAAAATAATTACTATAGTTAAATCGAGGTGCTTACTGTAAGCTGCCTTAAATCAAAAATTGTATCATAATTATTATCATCAAGAGAAGAAAATACAATATATGAAACAAAAAATGCATAAAACATTAAGAAAATTGAAAACAAAAAAGTAAAGTTTTTTTTTTCTTTTAAAAAGCATGCAGATCGGTACAAAAAAAACAAAAATAATTAAATTAAATTATTATAAATTATTATTATTATTTGAGAGCAAGTGGAAAATGATATCTCTTTAATTTGATTTGTTTTGTTTGTTTTTGTGTTTTTTTTATTCTTTTTTGTTTTGTTTGATTTTTTCATTAAAACTAATTAACTTTGTTCTTTTATTTGTTTGTTTGTTTTTCTTTCATTCAATAAAAATTTAAATAAAATAAATCTTAACTGGGCACATCTAAAGTATATTTCTGCAAAACAACTTTATCTACGTTTATTTTTTTTTGTTTTGTTCTAAACTAAGTTAAGATAATTATAATTATAATAATAATAAAAAATATGTTTTTTTTTATTTCAATCGTAAACTAACAAATATATATTTTTCCTTCTTGTAATAATTCAAACAATTTGATTCTTTTTTTGTTTTATAATTAATTTTAACATAACAATTTATTTATTTTTTACTTTATCAATTTTAATACTTTTTAAGATGAAGAAAAAAGAAAAACAATAGAATTATTTATTTAATTTTTACATTTATAGGATAGTTATAGGGGGGTAGGATAAAGTCATAGACATTTATATAAGTAGGTATGTAGTATGTATGTAGATATAGTTGATACAAGTAGCAACAAAACTCTAGATAGTATTATTATTGTTCAAATATTTATGTTAAATATAGTTGTTTGCTTTTCTTTTTGTTCAAAAAAGATGTCTTGAGTAAAAGTGATTGTGTATGTATTTTGAATTAAGAAAAATTTTAAAGATGTATTTTTTTTTTATTTTTAAGAGAAAAAGGAAATGTTTTTTGTTTTTGTTTGCTTTATTTTTATTTACTAAATTTTGTTTTCAATTATAAATATCACCTTTTTCTTGTGTATTCTTTTAATTTTATTATATATTTAATTTCATATGTATTTTTGTTTTTAAACATTTTATATAATTTACACATTGATATTGACATTTTTTTTAAATTTCTTTTATTTTATTAAAACTTGGACCCTATTTAGTTTTAATGATATTTATATATAAACAACATATAGTTTATTCAGCTTTTGTTTTTTTTTATGTTTGTTTTATTAAAAACGCAAACAAGACAATTTTTATGTAAAATAAAAAAAGAATTATGTAAAAATGAAGATACTGGCATTTTGCAAAAGTAGGAACTTTTTTTATTTTATAAAAACAAAAAATTAATACAATTTGTATAAAAAAGAAGAGCAATATTTAAATTATAATTTATTTTTCCTTTTTCTCTTTGTGCCTTAATTTGTTGTTCTTGTTGTTGTTTGTTTAAAGAAGAAAAATACTGTTTTAATAAAAAAACAACAAAATTTTATGCTGAAACAATAAAAATATAGGTATATACATTTTGTTCTTTTTTATATAGGTCCTTTTATATTTTTACGATTTGTTTAAAACTTCCACAATAACTTTAAATAAAATACAAAAACAAAAATAAAATATTCTAATCTATACTGGTTGTGTACACATTTTTCTTTTTTCTATATATTTTCGGCTTTCTCTTGTTTTATGTTTTTTATTTTTATTTTCAATGATATTTAAGTATATTTTTTTGTTTTTTTTAATTTTAAAGTAACGATTTTTATGTTTTATTTAAGTTAATATATATTTGTTTTTTGAAATATACAAAATTGAATATTTTTGTTTTGTTCATTCTTGTATTTTTAATTTTCTTCTATATGATTGCATGCTACTATGTAGAAAATAAAAATATAATATAAATCTATTTGTTCATTTTTTGTTTAATAATACTTTAAATGTAACAGCTTTGTTAAAAAATAACCGTATGCGAATTGATAAAAATTGATAATAATTATAAAAAAATAGTAATACACATATTTTAATATTTTTTTTTGTTGAAAAAATGTTCTGTCTAATTTTAACAATTTTTATTTTTGTTATTTTTACATATAAAATAAAAATGTACGTTTATATTTGAGACAAAAATTTACATGTATTTGTGTTTTTCTTTTGCTTGTGTGTATCCGATTGTTTTGTTTTTTGTTTTTTGTTTTTAATTAATAATTATTTGATCATCGAAAAACTACAGTAAATATACCTACATAATTTGTTATAACTAATTGCTGCTTATGTCTATGATTCATTTCTCTTAATATTTCACATTTTATTAAAATTAACCTAACGATTAATGTTTTTTCTTAAATTAAGAAAAAAACAAAACTCACTTGAGTTTTTGTTTATATATTTATTTTGAGATTATTATTTTACTGATTGATATATTAGTTTAGGATTTTTGTTTTTTTAAAAAACCTTCATTATCATCTTTTACTTATTTTCTTTTTTTGTATTTTAGTTTAACTCTAGATTTTAACAAAATTAAGCGCTTGGTTTAAAAAAGAAAATTAAGTTTGAATTAAAAAATATACACATATATCTGATTAAATGTTTTGAATAAATACAAAATACATTTTGTCTTGTATTAAAATGTATATTTTTTGTTCATGTATAAATATAACTTCAAAAGTCTTGGGATTGTATTTTCTTTTTTTTTTTGTTAATTTAAACTTTATTTTTGTTTTTGTTTTATTTAAATAAATTTTTATATATAATATGTAATTATAACTTTAGTGACTTGATTGTATTTCATCCATTTATCTTTATACTATTTTTGTGTTTTGTTTTTTTAAATTTTAGTTTTTGTTTTGTTTTAACAATTCAAATTTATCGTTGGGATAAATATTTTTCTATTTCTTTTGAAATCGGTTTGTTTGTTGTTGCAAAATTTGCAAACTCTGTGTATTTTTTTTTTGTTAAATTGTTAAATATTTTTTGTGGCTGTCATCTTGACTTAAGCATTAATTTTCAATGTTTTTTGTTTTGTTTTCTTTTCAATTAAAATACATTCATAAAATATGTATTTTCTTATATTTTGGTTGTAAAAATTATCAAAAAATCAGTTTTTTGCATATTCCATTCTGTCTGTCTTTCTTTTTTAAAATTCTTTTTTTGTTTTTTAATTTTATTTTTGTGACAGTGATTTCAGTTATTTTGAATTTAAATTTTTTTAAATGTAAATTGTTTTTGTTTTTATTTTCTTACTTAAAAATTACATTGAGACATTTATATAATAATATATATTTGATAATATTATTTTTTGTTTTGTTTTATTAATAATGCTCCTTTCTTCACAAATATATCTACGTCAAAATGTCAAATATATATATATATATATATAATTATTTATATAGATGTATATCTACATAAAGTTTTTTTTGTTTTTTTTTAATACATTAGATTTACATTTAAATACGAAACTCTTGTTATTTTATTAATTTCAAATTGTATATTTAAATATAGTATATGTATAGATATATATGTATATCTCATTTGTTTATATAGAAAGTATTTTTTGTTGTTGTTGTTGAATGTCTGTGCGATATAATTTTGTTTTTTTTTTATATTTATTCTTTTATTTTTTTTGTTGAAATTTAAAATTTTGATTTCATAAAATTGGATTGAAAATATTATTTTTATTTTTGTGTTTTTATTTTGTATGCGCTTTGATGACGGGCTGCTTTTACAGAGATTTTGACATCTTCATCGTTAGGTTATGAGCTTTCCTTTGAGTTTTGAGAGATTGTTTATTTGTTTTTTTTTTTTAAAGTTTTTGTTTTTAACTGCTGTGGTAACACTGTCTTCTGTAGGTTCTTCTTTATTAATTTGTTGTTTAAATTGTTCTTAGGAGAAAGTAGTAAAAATTATCACTTAAATATTTGACTTTGAAAAGCTGACACGTAAATGATTTGACTCGGAAAGTTGATGGTTGTGCATTTTAATAAGAGCTAATACGGCTTCTTCGACAGATGAAAGCTGTAGGAGGGCCATTTTGCGGTCCTTACTGTAAATAAAAAATAAAAGAAGAAAAAAATGATATTATAATGATTGCTTAAAATAAAAATATTAATTAATTAGAGAAAAGTTATTGCAAAATTAAAATGCAGGCGGAAAAGCGATACAAAATTCTAGTATTGCAAAAATACTTAAAAATGTCACTCTTTTGATAAGTTTTGATTTCTTTAATAATTCAAATCCAATATTTCTTTATCACGTCAGGATTTTTATTTTTTCTAAAGTTCTAAAAAAGTACAAACATAAGGCTTTGAAGTAGTTTTTATTTGAATACAATTTGTGACGATTTTATAAATTCATAATCCCTATCTTCAATGTTCACTTTAAACGTTTATTGTAGTTCAGAAAATTAGAATAATACTGCCTTAAATAATTCTTTATTTATGTTAAAAAGAAACAACAGTGTGAAAGTAATTTTTTTTGTAACGAATCCGTTGTCTTAACAAAGCTATCACATTAAGTTTTTGAAATTTCAAAAACATAGTTAAAAAAGAATTAGGATTAAAAATAATCAGTTCAAATTAATGTCATAGTTTTTTTTTGTAAAGTTGTGCAGCCTTCATTTTAAGGTTTTTTAAACCTTCGTATTAATTATAAATAAATAAATTATTGGCCCAACAGTCCGTTAATAACTAGTGACTGAGAATCCTCAACCAATTTCTGTGTGCGAGAAATGTTGTCAGGGTTAGATAGGGGACCTACAGTTTTAAGCCGATTCTAATGGCTAATTTGAGAAAGCATTTTTTAAAAGTCAACAGCTCGCAAGAGGTAAAACAACTTTACATGGCACAAGCATGCTCTGAACTCCAAACTTCTGGCATGACAGTCCAACGCACTAGTCATCACTCCACGGGTACTATTGCTACGTAAGAACTTATAGGTATTGAAAATTTCCAGGAACTTAGCAAGATACTAAAATGATTTAAATTTTAGCTTGAAGGCAAAGATATGTACTTTGCAAAAGCAGGTTTTGGTTGTCCCTAACATTTTTTAAAGGGCATATTTTATGAAAATTATAAAAAAGGCAATATTCGAATTCAAGACGACTGAATTCTTTAAAGAGAAGGATTAAGTTTTTTTTAGGATTAACCAATTTTGTCAAACAGTGTTTATTTAATAAAATTAAAATATTTAAATATACAATGGATTTAATATAAGAATTGAAAAAAAGCATGTATAACAATTTTTGACACATAAAAAAAATATAAACTTTTAGTTAAGTAAATAAAAAATACTTACGGAAAGAATTTGAAAGCTTTAACTTCGAAATTATTTGTTGTGAAGGCTTCTTTGATGTCTTCCTCTGTACAAGATGCTCTAAAATGAAAACAAAAAGAATACAAATATTAGGAATACATTTTTTTACAATTATTAAAATATTTGTTTTCTTAATAAATTTTAATTATCAATTAATTGCATATGTTGATTTTTAGGTTGTTCGAGTCAGACTTGTGGAGTACTTAATTTCTTCAGCATTTCTTTTATAAGTTCTTTAAGTAGAAGAAATAGGTAATACTTAGGATTTATCCATTTTGCAGTTTCAAAAGTATAGGGCTGGAATTTGACATCATTCAAATTAAGATGTTAAACCAATTTTTGTTTTTTTTTTTTTCAAATGAAAGTCTGACATTTACGAAAGTGCATCACACAATGCATACAAATTGTTAAAACCCATTACAAAAATTGGGAGTCTGCAACAGCGTCATATCGTGCTTTGAGAGGAGATTATGGTTTACATAATTATCTAACTACGTTAGCAATTGGCAAAATTGTGAAGAAATTTGAGGAGACTGGATTGGTTACAGATTGTGTAAGGACTGTGCATCGTCGTTTCGCTCGTACCACCGAAAATATCGCTGCTGAAGGTGAAATTATTGCCAATATTATAGTCTAGCTTACACAGCAACTAAAGCCATCTGACCATTCAAAACGTTGTAAATACGTCGAAGGGGTGCTTGAACAACAGGCGGTGGACTGCGATTTTTCGAACAAATTTTTTTTCAGCGCCAAAAGACATTCATCTCTCGGTGGGTATATTAATAAACAATATTCTCGTATTTGGGGTTCTGAGAAATCTCAAGTAATCGAAGGGAGGCCATTACGTCTACAAAAATACACTGTTTGGTGCGTTTTTTGTTCAGGAGGTGTTATTAAACCTTACTTCATATCGAAAACGAAGATGGAACGGCTGTCTCCGTCAATTCGGAACGTTATAGTGATATGATAATCGACTTTTTTATGTCTGACATTGAAGTATGCGACTAGGAGAATATGTGGTTTCAACTAGACGGTGTTACTTGCCACATTAGTCGATCGAATATGGCTTTGTTGCAAGACATTTCCTGGGCGTGTAATTTCTCGTCGTCGACTGGCCACCAAGATTATGCGATTTGACACTGCTGCACTTTTTTTTTGAGCTAAGCGAAAGACCGTATTTATGCAGATAAATCTTTAACTTTTGAACACTCATAAACCAACATTCAACAAGTTATGGCTTAGATACCGCCCAATATGTCAACAAAAAATTGTAGAAAATTACCTCAAAGCAATCGATGCTTTCAACAATTTGCAAGGTGGTCATTTAAATGATTTTGTGTTTCACACATTATGTCAACGTTCCAACTTTTTAATAAAAAGAAATTTCATGAACAAAATATTTGATATAGTTATGTTTTATTTGCGTTTACTTTTAAAACCGCAAAATGGAGAAACCACAACTTCAGCCTTTGGGTACTTTCGTTTAAAAAAGATTGAATTATAACAATTCTTACAAGTATTTTGGTACGAAAAATAACATCAGGGTAGTACAAATATGAGTACTTCGCCAGAAGCTTATTAAGAAGAGGTACTTATTTTACAGTTTATAAGAAGGAAGTATTGGTCATTCAAAATAGGAAATTACTTTTCAAGTATTTGGAAGCATATAAGGTATATGTTTTTAAGATCTGAATTTGAATTATTTGACAATATTCCTAAGTACTTGATAAGAAAGAGGAAACACTTGAAATCACTATTTTTTCAGAATTTCAAGTACAAGTATCCTTTCTGACTACATTGGATTTGAATTTTGTTTCTTATTCAAAGTTCGAATAAAGGTTTCAAAATTGTTATTAATACGAATAGGACAAGTCGAACCGATTCCTGCAAATTAGAGAGAAGTTAAACGTAAAGTCCAAACATTGTTTACAGTGTCAGACTATGAAGGCGGATCGTAATGAAATAACTGTTTGCAAGTCATTTAAATAGCATTTTAGTTCAGGTGGAAGGGCGTTGATTACAATGTTAAAAATAATTTAAGGCCATTTTAAAAGTTGCTAACAAACCAGTCAAATACAGTTTAAAAATCGTTATCAATCCAGTAAATAGCCGTCAAGACCCAATGTACTTAATATTTATTGATAGGCGAGGTTCAAAGGGATGACCAATCTAAAGCTTCGTGAAGGCTTGAAATTGGCATTAAGTGTCACACCTATCCAAAGTTTGTCTCAATTTCTTCATATCGACATTGACTAAATTTAAAAACGTCTGCCGAAGGATATTAGAGCCTCTTTAATTTTGTCCAATCTCATTCACAGTCGGAAAGATATCTTTTTTTCTATAATTTAATTTATTGTCAAAAGACTATATTTATTTAGGGGAAGTAAATTTATTTGTTTAAGTAAGTGCAAAGGTATACAAACTATTATACAAAGTCTTCCTTTTTTTAAAAACTTTTATTCAAATAATGCAATGACATGGAACAAGACCAAAACTTTTTCCACTTTGTAAAACACTTCAAAAAAGAAAAAACAAACACCAAGTCAACTACTAACGGAAGTGACAATTTTATTTTTTGTTTTTTCTTTACACCATTTTTATGAATTGCAATGTTGATTAAGAATAGTCATAGTCACAGTAAAAAATAAAAGAAAAAATACAATAACTTTATCTAAAGAGTCTGTGAAAAGTTTACATCAAAGTTAGAAGTAGGTTCGTAGGAAGGGAGGTCTTCACAGGTAGGTTACCTCCAAATGTATTACCAACTTAAATAAAAGTACCTTTCAGCTCTCAACGAAATCCTGGAACTAGGACAAAACAAAAAATGAAATACAAAAATAAGAAGGACAACACAAAAATAAAAAATTAAAGAAGGAAAACAAAAACAGAAGAAGAAATTCAAATTTCTCATCAAACCTATCTATCTTCTTTCTCTAGACCAAAATCAAAGTTTTTATTTTTCCTGTGTCAGTCAGGAGAGGGTGACTTTACTGTTTCTTATTTTATATATATTTTTGTATTTTATTTAAGAACTTGAATTTTATTTTTGTCTTTTGCTTTAAGGATTTTTCGACCAAATTTAATAGGCTTACAGGGTGTTTGTAGTTCAAAATGGCGACAAACGTCAACCGTTCTTGACATTTCAAAGGCAAAGAAGAAATAGCTTGCACGTCACTTTTAAAGCCTCTTGTGTCAATTTTTAAAAACTACGTTTTATCTTTATAAAAAGCTTTTGATTTCAGCAAAAAGGGAATACTAAACTTCTATGACAAACAATAGGGGTAATACGTGCATAATTTCGATTCTGAATTATTATTCAGCTGTCAATTCAAATGTCACTGGGAAAAGTGCTGCCAATGCTATTTAAAATATATATATTGTTATTTGAAACTGATAAAAACAAACGCAAATAAATGCACATAATTTATCACCCTGTCGAAAGTTGTTATGATTTTTGAAAACGTTATTATTTTTCGACACTGTAACGAAATTATTCAACATAAGACATGACATTTTGTGTGCCATGGTATATGAATATCAAAATTGTATTCTTCTGTCATATATTTTTAACACTTATCAGTTATTTAAATCATATATGTCACTTTTGGTGTTATGTTTAGTCTTTTGTCAAATTTTACATCACTAGAAATAGTTTTATCATAAACAAGTTTCAATAAATATTCGAACTGTCATTTTGTTTATAAATTCCGTGATAAAATGATGAGAAAAAGTGATGCCATACAAAGACTCGTAGTTGTCAAATCAAATGCAGCTAAGAAAAGAATTACAAAAGAAAAAAGAATGCAAACTCATCGTAATATCGGACTTGGCTTTGACTTTTGGAAATTAATTTAAATGTCATTTCTTTGTTAGGGTCTTTTTAACATTTGTCATACTTTTTTCTTTTTAAAGGAATAATTCGATTTTAGCCTTGATTTCTTTTGTACAAACTGATACAAAACCTAACTTAAGATTCTTTTATTCAGCATTTATAACATTTGTCACCAATTTGAAAAAAATAACTTTAATTTTTAATTGAAGAATACTGGTGCTACTAAAAGTCTATTACAAGGAAACCTCCTTTGGAAGTAGATTGTTCCGTAAAACAAATGTTTCAGCTGTCAAATTTAAGTGTCACTACGACAAAAAAGTACTTCTACTTGAAAAACAGACTATGTCAAAAATAGTAAAGTTGTAAGGACAGCAATTCAATTGACAGCTGTCCAATTTGAAACCATAAGAAAGGGTTGTATCAAAGCTATGTCAAATGAAGTTTATTTAAAAAAGTGCTGCCAACTCCCTTTTTTTTATTAAAATTTATATGAAAAGTAGGAAACATATTCGATGAATTTGGTACAATTTTTGAATTACAAACCGAAGACAGTGGTTTTCAAAATATTAAACTTGGGCAGCAAAATAAAAACCATGTTTTTGACCGAGACCATCTTAAGAGCTGACATTTTTGATCTCAAATTTATAATCTCCCATTGGATTAAAATAGATTGTATATTAGACAGTTATGAATTTTGTATATGAATTTGTATAAAAATTGAGCTAGACTGACTTTAATTCAGTAAAGAATATATCAAAAAGTCAACCTTGTCCAGGATTACTCCCTTTCACAATCTAATTGGAAAAAATTTCGACAGATTTTCAAATCTTTGATTCGAAAGTCTTCTTTATGAAATCGGGAATTATTGTATGCAGGTAGGATACAGCTAAGCAATATCAAATGTTGGTTACAAAGTTATGTCCTATCCATAACACCTTGTTTTTCAAAATCCAAAATGCAAAGAGGAAGTGCGTCGTCGCTCGTAGTCGGTTTTGTCATCGCTGTTGTCATCAACTGTGGTTGAATCATCGAACTGAATTTCCTGGAAACTTTTCGTTGGTTGTAAAACTTTAACAAAAAGCTACCTTTTTGAATAGAAAGGATATGAGATTATATTTCGTAAAGGTACTTACGATACTTACCTACCAATATTTTAGCCCTTCTATTCGTTTAAAAACTCAGACTTTCTGTCCGAAAATTGTTGGGTCTTTTGGTCTTTACATATACGAGTCGAGTACTTATATATCTATTCATATTTTGTGTGTGTGTGTGTGTCTTTGATTGATAAAATAGATGAAGATGAATTTAGTACAAACAAAAAAGATTTTTAATGTTCATTCGTCCCACAGGGAGAAGGACGACATCACAAGGCTTTTGTTTCATAAGTCTCTTGTATCAAGATTATAAGAGTATTTCTTTGGGCACTTTGAGAAGCTTCATTTAATCCTCTCAATTTAGTTTCGTTTTTTGTCTTTTTTTTGTAACCTTTGTATCCTTTATTCGACATTGGAATGATAAAAGTTGTTCGTCGTCATTGTCATCGAAGAAAAAGAAATAAAAGACCTATCCATTTATATTTAAAATAGGCTAAAGGGTTTACCTGAAGCGCATTAGGATTTTTCAGCGAGTATCTGCGTGAGGTATGAAGGGGTTTGAAATCTTGAACAAAAAAATCCATCATTGCCAGAATGACCGTTTGCAATTCAGCATGATGGTTCCTTTTATTTTGTTCTTTCTTTCATTTAAGCTTTTTATGAAGAAAGCCGGTAAGAGGACAGAAAGGTTAAAAAGTTGTTTAGAAAGAAGAAAAAAAATTACAAAAGATTGTTCAAGGGTTAGATAGGGGGTGGAAAAATGTCGCGAAATGATTGTCCTTACTCTGAAAAATAAATATCTTTAAAGAAAATTAAGGTTTCATTGAAGTAAGTTTCCTAATTTGGGTAATAACCTTAACAGATTTTTCTATATTTTGGATCTTAAATTTTAGGTAGTTAAGATAATTAAAGTAGAATTGCAAACAAAAACAAAAAAAAAAAATACTTACGGAATGTTACTTAAATGCAATGTGGCCGATGGTGGGTAGATATTTTGATAATTTTTACTGCCTGGTTTTTTGAATCTATGCAATGGATTCTGTGAATAGTCACGTGTTAAGCCAGCATCAGGTTGGCCTTCTTTTGGTAATTGCACAGCTTGATGCTTACTAGCCATGACACGTATCGATTTACCCCATAGACGCAATTTATCGAGATGAGTCATTGCTGAAAAGAACAAAAATATAAAATATGTTAAAAAAGTTAATAAGTTTTTTTTTCAAAGAATACTAAGTTCAAATAGGGTAAGATACGTAACATAATTGAGCTATTTTCTTTTGAATTCAATGGCTTCCAAGCTCTTGTCAGCTTTAATTAATTTTTTATTTAGCGTTATCTTATTTTTTGTTCCCCCAGTCTCTTGGGGGACAAGCCTTCCAGCTTCAGAATTTACATTAAAATTTTATTATAATTAATAGAAATGTGTGTTTTTTTTCGAAAAATAAATGCTTCAACTACAGAACACATCACTCAGCTTTGGATTTGGAAGCCTTGAGCTGCAAGATTTCGTTTTTCCAACGTCAGTATCAAAAATTAGTTTTTTATTTTAAGAGTATCGGAGGAAAAACGGAACCCTGTGGTACACAAGCATTTATTTTCTATAAAGAATTTTGGAATGGTGTTTTAGTGCTTACTTTCATATTTTGGATTCTAAGTAATGTAGGAATTCCATAACCGGCTTACTGAGCTATTTCAAATTGATTCATCAAAGTTGATCATTTAAACATTGAGACATTTTTTAAATGCAATTTATTTCTATATTTTGTTTTTCTGACCTTATATTTAAAAGAAAACAAAGAAAAAAAGTCTTACAAGATAAAATTAAGTTTTTTTCCTGGAACTATCTGAACTTCAAACAAGCTTTAAAGAACCAAAGCCATAACTATTCGAAATCCTTAGTCTTGCTCATTTGAGTCGTATTGAGTAGTTTTGTTAACCCATAAATATTAATTAAGGTGGAAACACAGTGCGAGCTTTAGAAAAAGATTAACTGGCCATAAGTTTTTGAATGATTAAATGGTAGGAACACGCAGAATTAAGTTTAGCATTCCACATTCTTAATGTGCCGTTGAAAATATGATCTCTACACATATTACAACGAGTGAAATTAACATACGAAATTTTTGAGAGAGGGCAATGCAACTAAAGAAGATCATTTTTAAAAATATTTTTTCAACAGAAAGTTTCTTATAAAAATATCGGTGAGGCCCCGAAATCCATAGAAAATTGTCGTGATATAAATGTTTTGGTCATACTTCTATGACTTTTTATTTTAAAAGTTATTTTTGGGTTCTGTTTAAAGGATCCTGCATAAATTCGTAATTTTTGAGCTATTTAATAGATAATACAAGATAAAGTACAAGCTATCAATTATATCCATATCGAGATTTTATAGATCACTGACAATTGCAGGAATAATCATTTCTAATAGTTTGCAGAAGCTTTAAAACAGGAGAAAATCATGGAATTCCAAAACCATTCAATCACTCAGAGCTAAGACATAAAAATTCAAACTGATTTTGTCGAAGTTTGTTTTTTGAAGAAATCAAAAAAGGACTTTGAGGAATAAGTTATAAGCTGAACATTTATCCTAAAAGCTTTCACACAATAACTCTTGATACAAGAGTTAAATTTAGACAAACAAACACTTTTGGAGTGTTGTATACCTACGTCACAATATTCGAATATGTATATTCTAGAAACAAATATTTAAAATGATATTAACCCCGAGGGTAATGCTATAGGTCATAGGTATAGCGCAATACCGAGCAAGTACACTATAAATGCTATCCAATAAACGTCAGAAATTATGTTTGCTTTCAACACTCCCAAGAGTCACAGTCAAAATCAAAACTCCCGCCGCACTGATTGCATATTCTCTTCTTCGTTTATATGTATATAAATCCATATATAGGTGTACTATTTATATGCAGAAGCTTATATACATGCATATCTTTCGCATGCAGCAAACGAGTCCTGAGTCCTTTATGTATGCATGCATTTATATATAGTACGTAAACTATACCTAGTACCTATACTAACTATGTGTATATAAACTATATACGATGTACTAGATAGATATAGGTCCTTAAAGAGCGAGTTGGAAGAAGTAAAAATAAAAATTTCAATAACGGAATCCTATTAATTTTAATTAAATTAAATGCTCGGAGTGTGTCTGCCAGGTTCGTGCGAATTCATTTCGATGATGAATTCCGCGCCACCTCTCCAACCCTCTCTCCATCCCCCAACTTTCGTCTGATCCTTCGTAATATCTATAAAACCATTGCAGCCTGCCATCACCATGCCATACCAGCCATGTAAAGAAGAATAAAGAAGGTACCTAGATATATAAGTTGTATAGACACCCAAGTGAACTTTTGGAGAAGGTAGGTATAGGATGATAAGGGTGTTGAGAATTTGCATGCAAATATCCTTTATAATCGGATTGCATCACAGAGAAAGGTAAACATACGCAACGAATAGCAAAAATTAAACACAGATCCATATACAAAAATATATAGTATTCTCATCATCATCGAACCGCTCTCTCTCTGATGTACCTTATAACGTATCTACGTTGGCTATAGGTATAGGGAAATATCTGTGATACAGCTGAGCTGGGACCAAATCGAATGTTAGTTAATTTTATATTACCGCACATCCACCACCGCTTCCACTGATATCCTTACGGTTGCCCGTGCGTTGTCCATCAATACCGAAGGATGCATTAGTAGTAATAATTCTGAATAATAAGCGCAGCTAGCGCCATCCATCCACCACTCTTCGCGGCAGAAGCTTGGTTAATTATGCAAAACTAAAGCTGTTTCATACGCAAAAGTTTCACCACCATCCGAAATAGAAGAATCGATTTCATGCAAGTTTAATACAATATTTTTAAAAATCACCTGGTTTGGAGAATTTTGATAAAATGTATAAACATTTTTTTTTGTTAATTAAGGGAATTTGCAACCGGTAAGTTTGCTAAAGTTTTAGTTATTGATTCATTTACAGATGTTCGAAAAATTCCAGTCTTAAAAGTTTTCTGCAGCAGATGCAACAAACTGATGGTAGTATCGATAGCAAAAGAATTGATATCGAAGAGCAAGAGTATTGGTAGGATAGATGGCGAACAATTTTCTGAGAAATTTTGTTTGAAACTGAAAATTGTTGGGATATTATAGACTATCCAGAAGTCGCTAGTTAGTTGATGCAATTGTTCGGAAATAGTGTACAACAAATTAATAGTGAAATATAAAGTTGTTCGAACAAATTTAATTTGACATAATTAGTTTAATGTTAATTACACAGGTCGACAAAGTTGCGTTCTTTTCTGTTCCACAAACAAGTTAATAATTTTTTAAAGGACTCAGATGTCCTTAATATGAATCCTACCATTAAATTTTTCTATCTTGTAAAGTTTTTAAACAATGCCTATTTAAAAAGGTAAAAACAACGACAAGAGGGATTTTTTAAGGTTAATTTAAGACTCAAAACAAGTCGAGGGCTTCTTTAAGGTTAATTTAAGACTCAAATAATTCTTCAATTCTTAATAATGAATTGTGTGTCGATTTTGAAAAGTACATATCTTTTTTCTTTAGCTACAATTTGCTTGATTTTTTGGAAGTTGTCATGAGTTTTGAGTCTTTACTTAACTCCATATGAAGTTTTGAGCAAACAATACATTTTATATTTTTATAGTTTTAAAAAATAAGTTTTGGAGTTAATGTTTATGGCTGATTACGATTCCAAACTTTAATGTTAACTTTTTCTCAAGTTTTAAAAATACCCGTTTCCAACCTTTTTTTTATATGCGTATGTTTTTAAAACTTGATATAATACAATTGTTTAGACAACAGATTCGTTACAAAAACAAAACTTATTTTTAAACCGTTTAAACTTAGCATAAAATATTTAGTGTGAAGTCCTACAATTTATGAAGATTTTTCGAATATCATTTAAAATTATATAAATATTGAACGAAGGGATCAAACATTTGGAAAAACAACACGGATTTATTAAAAAAAAACTAATTAATAAATATAGATTCCAGATTTTAACTATTTTCAAAATTAATTTTGAAAACTGTCATTGTTTTCATGATAAATTGGCACTTATATTGAAGATTGGAAGGTAGAAGCTAAGTTTATAGGTTACATGACGTTATCAATCAGCATCTCATTTAGATCTCATTGTGTTTTCCAGGGTGTGGTTGACGAGTGCCTAATTTTATCACCTTTTTTCTGTGGCCATTATTAAAAAACTTAGCTTGAAACAAACTTGCAAGCAGGTAGTTCGGATAAGATGTGTGGTAAATAGCACTTTTGACAAAGAAATGTCAATGTTCAACAAGGTTTTGTTCCTGGCAAGCAAATTGCACATTTCCCATAGGCTTCGATGGCCTTGATTCAAATCTGACTCCAATACCATTCAATCAAGTCAGGTTTTTTAAATAAAGAGTGATTTGTTAGCTATTATCTTTTTTGCAACACTGGTTTAAAAAGTTGACGCAAGTTTTGTGCTTTGTTTCGCTGACAAAAATCTTCAGTTTGGTCTATAATTTACCCTAGAATCGTCTTGCAACGCTTGCAAATTATTGAATATTATTATCAAAATGCGTGCTCTGTTAAGAAAGTCCATCGCGCGCTACTTCTAGCGAGCGACAAAGCTCATTTTTGGATCAATGGGTACGTACATAAATTAGCAGAATTGTCTATTTTGAAATGAATATAAGCCAGAATCATTGCAAGAGCTACCATCCAGAAAAAGTCACAGTTTGGTGCGGTTTATGGGCTGGTGGCATCATTGGACCGTACTTCTTCAAAGATGATGTGAATCATAACGTAACTGAGAATAATGAGCTCCCAAAATGCAAGAGTTTACTTGCTTCACATGTGGATTAACAAGGCGGTACCACATGCCACAAAGCACGCACAACAATGGACTTACTGATAGGCGAGTTCGGTGAACATTTTATTTCACGTTCGGGACCGGTCAATTAGTCGTCTAGATCGTGCGATTTAACGCTTGCTCATGTCTATACAGACAAGCTGCTTCAATTGGCGCATTTAAAGAAAACATTGCAGCATTTATTCATGAGATTTCACTTGCCTTTTATAAATCTTAAAGAAACTCTGAATCATTTATGCTAAACGGATTTTAACAGAAAAAAAGCAAAATACCTGACAGTAATTTTTGTTTTTGTACAGAATTCATGTTCTATAAACACCAAGTTGTTGAAATACATTGAAAAAATAAATGGGTATTTTTTAAATTAAAGCATCTAGTTAAAATCTAATCTTGAAGTCCAACAAAGCTGCTGGAAATTCCATCGCTGTCGAATTGTTCAAAGCAGCAGGCGATGATTTGGTAAGGAGTACGCACCAACTCATCTGCAAAATATGGTTGGAAGAACACACGACCAATAAGTGGAGTCTCAGCATAGTTCGCGCGAATCCTCAAACAATTAGAGCCTTTAAATTGCGCCAACTACAGTCACGCTCATCATCCCGGTTCTCATATATGATGCTGAGGCTTGGACCTTGGCAAGGTTAGATGAGAACGTTTTATAGGATGTTTCGAGAGAAAAATTCTCCATGTGATTTTTGGTCTCGTCTGCATTAATGAAGAGATGAGGAGAAGGTACAACGACACTGATCACTGAAATCACCGCTTCAGCCCGGAAGGTCTTTAAATTCCATGCCAAGGGACCAGTGGAGGCCGACAGCGACTCTGTTGACAAAACCCGGGTGAGAGAGGACTTTAAGCAACTTGGCACGCGAAACTGAAACAATAAGCAAGGAACCTAGGTGGCTGGAGACAAATGGTTGGTTTAAGCCCAGGTTTGATTTTTAGGAAAATCCTTCATTAAGGATCTCAGATAAGAGCGAAAAAAATATTTTATGAACGAAAATTGTGTCCAAACTAAGACTTCAATTAAAGCTAAATTAAAGAAAACAAACAAAATTACCAAACTCGACAATCCTAAATTGATTGAAAATAAATCAATGAAAATGAGTTTGGAATGGAACTTCAGCTCGTATTGGGATACAAATAAGTTGTTATGATTTTCAAAATCTAGAAAGAGTCTTTATTTTTATTGAGGTTTGTTAGTTTTTAAATCGTTTTTGTTATAGAGACATACAATTCAAAATTTGGTTATAAATGTCTAATATCTAAAACCCTTACAATTTGTTAAGTATAAGCCTTAAAATTCAAAACCCTTTTTTGTAGTTTATTTCGAACACAAAATCTCGCACTTAATAATTAATTCTATTTTTTAACTAGAATACTACAATCCCTTAATTTTGCATTTGCATTATGTTCGTTAAAAAATTAATTTATTTATTACTTTTTTTGTTATCATTAATTTGCAACAGATTTTAATGCACCAACTTATAAAATATTCATAAAGCTGCATTAATAACCAACCTACTTACATTACCATGCAACACTTCAACATTTATATGGTGTTGCAGCAGGTAGAAATGTTTTACTTAATTAAAATGACTTACATGACAATTATGTCCTTATAAATAATTACTTAAGAAAAATGTACAATATATGAACACAGTATTGATAATAATGAAAGTACAGCTCAACAATAATTCGAAGAATACAAAAATATTAATTTCATTTCCGAAAAGAAATTTAAAATCAAAGAATAGAAAATCCTAGTTAAATAAATTAACATAAACGCAAAGTCATCAGGATTTATAAATATCCCTGGAATATAAAAACCGGAAGGGTGTTAGGGTTAGTGGAAAAAGAGAGAGACATAGAGGAAAGGTATAGGGGTGTGCCTAGCTGCTCAAATAGCCCTTAATCTAAAAATGAAAACAATAATAGTATAAAGAAAATTTAATGTAAAATGATGACGTGGCTTTTCCGTCTGCACACCATCACTGACGTGTGCTGTTCTGTTTCTGACCGTTTACATTTTCCACAGGAATATCATCTATTATTCAAATTGTGTAGCGTTTACGAGTATGAAGCCAGGTACGAACGAGTAAGACCCAAATACAATATAAATCCCTAGCTAATTTTGTAATCCTGAGAATACGTTTTTTTGTGTTTGTATTTTTGTTTTCCAACTTCTGATGTGTGTAATGAGCCGAGATATAGAATACCTTTTTTAGTACAAACATAGAATTACATATACATATGTATATTTATGTGTGTACAGAATGGTAAAATAAAACCATACAGAAGGATTGTGTTCTAATTATAATGAAAGGATATTATAATAACCAGAATCTCTTGCCCTCTGCTATCCTTTTATCATTTTTTTTTCGTTGTTGTTGTTTTATTTTTGTTGGCTGTTGGGGGTTGCCATCAACCAGCGCTACCAACAACTCCAACCAACACGCCCCCTTATGCTAGACTTTTATTTTGTCATGGGGGTGAATATTAAATTATTTTATATTAATAAATGGACTCTCTACACACCACCAACGGAAGGATGTTCCTTTTTTGAATTTGTTATTTGTTACAATGTTTCGTTTTATGCATATATGGATAGCATATTGCTCATAGTTTTTTGTTTTACACTATTCCCCAAATGAAAATACTCTCAGGATTTTTGAAAAAGAGAATTGAAAATTAAGTAACTCTTTGCGGTTTTGAATAAGTTTCCGTATCATTTTAGACATAAAGGGTTTTTCAATTGGGATTTATGAATTTTGACAGGTGACTTCGCCAATGTTGTTGAAGCTTGAAAGTTAGCAAGGAGACTCAAAACATTAAGAAAACAAAGGCTGGTAAGCGACCCACACTGATTACTTCCTATCTTGCTTTAAAGCTTGTAGGTGTTCGTGTTGGGCTAAAAAAGTTGTCAGTTGAATTATTCTTAAAAATTTCAAAATAACCAACAATATTCTTTATATAAAGAAATAGTTTAGTTTGAAAATCTAGTTTTGTTTAATAGATTTTTAGTCCAAAACAAATTTTAACCAATTTTAGTACCATTGGATGAATGAAATTAATTTGAGAGATATCAAGAACCGAACATCAATTTTTACCAAATTTTCTTACTATTTTTTGTAGATTTTATTTTTTTATAAAAAACGAACTGTTGGATTTTTATAAGAAACTACTGAATATTGAAAACAATATTTTCTGTGAAATAAAAAGAGTTTTAAGACAAAAGTTTTAGTTTTAAAGAGCTATTTGAGTCGAAAGTAAATTTTGACCAAGTTTTAGTATTGTTTTTTGCAAGGTTTATATTTTTTGTAAAAAAAAAACTGTCAATTAGATTTTCCTCAAAATTTTACTGAATGTTGAAAAAAATATTCTTTAAGAGACGAAATCAGTTAAAAAATGTATACCTTAAAGTTTTGAAATGATATTTAAGTCTAAAATCAATTGTACCAACTTTTGTTATTTTTTTACGTTCTTAATTTTTTTGGAAAAAAAATATCAATTTGATTTTTCTCAAAATGTTACTGAATGTTGACAACAATATTTTCTAAAACATAAAATTAGTTTAAAGCCGATATCCCAAAATTTTGAAAAGTTATTTGAGTCGAAGACTATTTTTTACCAACTGTTAATAATTTTTGTTTGGTTTTTATTTTTTTGTTAAAAAACTATCTATACGATTTTTCTCAAAACTGTATCGACTGTTAAAAACAATATTTCTTATAAGATAAAAATAGTTGATAGCCATAATCTCAAATTTTTGAAGAGAAGATGTAAGAAAACTGTCTATTCGATTTTTCTCAATATTTCACTAAATGTTGAAAACAATACTTTTTATAAAATAAAATTATTTTGAAGCAATATCTCAAATTTTTGAAGAGATGTTTGATAAGAAAATCAATTTTTACGAACTTTTAGTAATGCTTTTTTAGGTTTTTATTTTTTGTAAAGAAAACTGTCAATTCGATATTTCTGAGATTTTTACTGAATATTGTCAATAATATTTTTTAAAAGATAACTATTTGATTCGAAATTCAATTTTGACGAACTTTTGTTAATTTTTTTAGGTTTTTCGATTTTTCTCAAAATGCTAATGAATGTTGACACCAATATTTTTTAGGAAATAAAATAAGCTTTAAGCCAATGTCTCAAAGTTTTGAAAAGGTATTTTAGTCGAAAACCATTTTTTACCAACTTCGAGCAATGTTTTTTAGGTTTTTATTTTTTATACAAAAAGATGTGAATTCGATTTTTCTAAACATTTTACTAGATGTTACAAGCGTTATTCTTCGTTGCATAAAATTGTTTTGGAGATAAAATATTTTTTTGTTCGTAAAATTTTCGAGGTGACAAATATTTGTTTTTTTTTTTTTTTTATCAGTTCCTTTGATTTATAAAAAAACGTCGCAAACTTACGGACGTACGAACATACATATTTTTAGAATAAAAAGTTCGCCTACAACAATATGGCGCAAAAGGTTGACAATGTTCATTTCTAGATAAATAAGTTATTGAAAATGATAAAAGACAATAACCAAAATTCTAATAATTAATTGACGACCAATTATCAACCTAAAAAGCTTTCGATAAGTGGATTTTGACTCGATAGTTTGAAGATCTTTGTTTTTCAAGATCATTTCATCCTTAAAGGAGCTTAAAACCCATGTATTGTTATATAATCGCCTGTTAAAACTACTGCAACGTCTTTTTATTCTTTTATCATTAAAGAATTATTTCAAAAGCATTGAATTTAAATTATATTAAAATTCCTTAAAAGAGTAATAAATTGTACATCAGCTTCGTAATAAAACCAATAAACTTAAGCAGCTCTTCTTTTAAGTTGAAATAAAAATAAAAAATAAAATTCAAACTGATTAAACATGGAAGCAAGTTGATGTACTCATACTTATATTATGTACATTTAAGAAGGATTTAATTTTTAAACAATTCAAGTCCTTTTTCGAGTTAAATATCTCACATCGTGTGTTACGTGTTAATTTACCAACAAAAATAACAAATAAAATAAGAGAAAAAGTACACAATCTTTGTGAGTTATTTAACTCATTATATCTGCCTCATTTCATTCAGTCGTCATGTTCATTAAAATTTAAATGAGTTCAGTAAACCGCAGTGTGGTGACATCAAGGTGTGTATCCTTCACAGGTAATTCTTCCTTTTTTTTTGTAGATATGTAGTGTAGGTTTATATATGTACTAGTAGTTGCAGGAAGTTGTTGTTGTTGTGTTTTTATCCACATACATATATATAAAGAGCATCCTGGCCAGACCATTGGCATATGTAGATGGTAGACACTCAATTCGCAGTTTCCGTTATGCGCTTATACACAGGAAACTGCAGTTTTCTTCCTGTCTCTCAATCATAGGTAAATAAATACACAAAATGAATGGAATTTTCAATTAAATTTCCGCATCCAACTCAGAAGTGTACCAAAAGAGTATATGAGAGGATGATGCACACGATGCACACCCGAAAATTGGTTTGGGAAATACAAAATTCAAAAAAAAAAAAAAACGATCCATCATCAAACCCGAGGGTCATCGTTGTCGATGTGATAATTGAAACTCTTATGTGTTTCCGGTAACAAAATATAAATTCGATTGAATCAGTTGTTATTTTTTCTTGTTGTTATATTGTTTTGTGGGTGTGGGTGTGGCTGTGTGTGTTTGTGTTGGTTTTTATTGCCCCCTGCAGGACATTATTTCCGAAATGTCCTGGCAATTAAATGCTTATTGTTGTAGTTGTTTGTCCCTTGAACTAAAAATATCAACAACAAAAGAATTTTTAAACTGAACCCTAAGGAAAAACAGGAATTTCTCTTTTATATTTATATTTATTATATATGTAAGCTTTCTATCCCACTGGAAATTGGAAAATATATATTTTCACAATAAACCAAACAAAAACAAAAACAAGGATGTACCTAGAAAGAAAACAAATCAGTAGAAGCTTTTGCTTTGTCCTTTCCTATTGCCCAGTAGGTATACCCTATCCAGCTATATAGGTACATATAACTTATTCTATTGCTGGTTAAAAGGAAAAATGTGCATAACAATAAATAAATCCCTTTTCCCTCATTGACACTTTTGTAATAGGGCTTACCTTGAATAAATAAAATAAAGGATTCAAATACTATAAGAATCCTCTTTTTCTCGTCTAAGCAAAGTAAAGCAAAGAATGTAACACAAAAAAGGACGAATTATTGCATATACTACATTATTATAGTCTATAAAGTAAACATCAGAGTGTTACCAACTGAGCTTTAATTATATAAATCCATGGAATTTTGGTGTTTTCTTGCAATGGTAATATTCCGTGTTTTGTATGAACATTTTTTTACTTAAGTAAGTAAGATGAAACAACACTTAAGTGAAAAAAATTCAATTATTTTGACGAAAATAGTTTTTCCAAAATTTTCAACACAAACATTAATAGCTTTTACAATAACTAAAACTTAATCATTGCTTGCAGATTGTTTCTTTGTTAAAAAGGAAAACAAAGAAAAAATTACACGACGATTTTAAACTATCATTATCATTCAAAATATGAGAATTGATTTTAACATTTTCTGAAGAGTCTTTCGGTAAACGTACATGTAAATGAATTTAAAAAAAAAAACGAAATATTGGATAGTAAATTTAAATTTATCTCAAAAATATTTAAGCAGGATATAGGATTTTCTAAGGGACATTAAGTTGCAAAGTCTAAAAAAACATAGAAAACATTGCACGGTAATATACTAACTTCAAATATTTAAAAAAAATATAAAAATGTTGTATGTTCAGTATTAAAACATACACTTTTGTATACGTTTTCTTGAGAAGGGGGGGGGGAACCAACAGGAGTAACAACAAGAATAATAAACAATAGAAAGGATTGTACGACAATTGTTCAAATACTTTAGCAAATACGTATTTAAGACTCTCTGAGGGATCAGAAAACATTAGTCAACCACTAATTACTAGAAATTAATAAATTGTGAGCCATTCAAAATAATAAATTTTATCCAGTTTTTTGAATGTGGTTCGTTAAGTTGATGTACATTTTTCGTAAATCTTACTTCTTAGAATTTCAAAAGTTTTATGAACAGTTGAAACAAAATTCACAGGTACATAAACTCAGAACCGAAGGTTGCAAAGACGAAAGTGCAAACATCATAGTGGAACCGCAGTCAAAGGCGACGACGAACCGAATTCCGCTGTCAGGCAGGATGATCCATTCAACATAGACGACGAAAGCCAACAATCCCGTCCTCTCAACTTAATTACAGTAAAGATTACCATATCTAAGCTGAAGTCTAATAAAGCCGCTGGAGCGGATGGTTTGAATGCCGAGCTCTTTAAAGCAGCTGGAGATAAGTTGGTTAGGAGCATGCACCAACTTATCTGTAAGAGATGGTCGGAAGAAAGCATGCTCGGTGAATGGAACCTCAGTATTGCTTGCCTGATCCTGAAAAAAGGAGACCCCTTAAGCTGCACCAACTATAGAGGAATCAGTCTACTTAACATCGCCTATAAAATTTTCTCTGCCGTAATATTTGAACGTCTAAAGCCCATCGTCAACAACCTGATAGGTCCTTATCAGTGTGGTTTTAGACCAGGAAACTCCACAGTCGATCAAATATTCACATTACGGCAGATCCTTGAAAAAACCCAACAACACCGAAATCGACACCCACCATCTTTTCATAGATTTCAAGGCCGTATACGACAGCATCTACAGCGACGAGCTGTATAGAGCCATGTCTAGTTTTTGCATCCAAATTTTTCAAAAAACGTTGACCAAAAACAAATAAACTAACCGCAAATGTGTCAGGAAAAGAATATTTAATTATACAGCTTTTCAAGTTACGTTCTGAAATATTTTAGTAAAATCTTAAAAAATAACATAGAGAACAATGCAGGACAAAAATAAGAAATTTCAAAAAAAGAAGTCTCCAAATGCTCTTTGTAAAAGCTTACTTTGTCAAAATATCAAAACGACCGATTAAAAGGAAAGGCTTGAAATGACCCTACTTTTTAATTTTTACGTTTTAATTTTTCCCTCGGACATTTTTAGATTCTCAAAAATTTGGAGAGAAGTAAATAATCGTTTCCTAAGTATTCATATCGAGAAGTAATTCTTATTTTGATGTGTTAAATTTTAATTTGCAAAGAAAATTCAAAACTTCACCCAATTTTATGTCAGATAACTCTTATTGTTTTAAGTAAATAAAACTTGGCAACCATATAACCATTCTAGATGCAGTACTACACCAATAATAAAGAAAATATGTACTAGAAAATAAATAAAAAATTGTTTTCTTTATAAATGAATGTTTGCTTAAGGTCATTATTCATTTGGTTGTTTTTATAACTACCATCTATTGTCTTTAATGTGTACAAGTAAACATGCATTCAATAAAACACAGAACAGTACTTTTATTCCACTCCTTTAACATTTCGAAACCAATACTGTCTTAATTTTGAACTGAATTTGTTTTTATGAATTACATTTTCATAACATCTTTTACTTTAAATCCATGAACGTCAATTTAGTTTAAAAAAACACTATTTTCAACTTCATCAAATAGAAGATATAAAAAGTAGAGGACCTATAACTCTCCCCATTGGCATTCCATTCATTAAGTTACTATTCAGATTTTCTTATCAGCAATGGCTAACTTTTTGCACTACATATGAAACACAAAAATATGGATTATTGAAAATATTGACTTTTGAATCTGAAGTTTAAAACACACAAAATAATGAAAAATTGTTTTAAACATCTCTCCCACTTCTTTATTGTCACACTCATTTCAACATTTCAAGTGTCAAGTTATTTTGTTTGCTTTTACTGAATTTAAATGAGAATAGGAATAAAAACATAAATCATACAAGGCAAAATTAAAAAATCAAAAATCTAGGAAAATAAAAGTGAAAATTGAAAAAAATAACAGTCAAACTTAATTTACCATCAAACTAACCTTCTAACTTCTATGTTACGAGTAAATGTTATGGCGCGGCTGTTGCAGCATTTGGTCAGAATTGAAATATTAGAAAGATTCGAATTTGCTACCACCAATACCTACCACATAATTTATGGCTTTCTCCATTTAGTGGGTGATTTTTTAAACATTTTTCCTCTTCTTACCTTCCTTTCAAATAGGTCCAAGCAACGAAGAAATAATAAAAGGACACAATGGCACTAAAAAGTTTATTCCTCGTACCTACTCTGTTGCTAATTGGATGATCGAATACGAGAGCAAAAAGAAAAAATAAGAAATTGCTTTCAAAGTTGCAAAAAAGTTGTACTAACACCGAATTTTATTTCGTCCTTATTTCCCTTACATTCTATTTAAGCTAGTTTATAGATCCTTTTCCTGCTGCTTTGATAAGTAGGTACCTACTTTTTTGTTTTAAATTTTTTTCTTTTTTGTTAATAAAAATACAATTTTGTAATAGGTAATGATTTCTTGTGAAGTCATTAAATAGTTTTCTTTTTTTATAGACTTGAAAGAAGGAGTTGGAAAATTAAATGGATAAGGATTTACAGACAGAATGTGAAATGCATGAAAGTATCCTTTTGGACAGATGTCTTATATAACGTTAGTAACAAGAGCTATAAAATGTTATGTAATTGTCATTCTCGCAGGTGAAACATGATCAGGGATATAAAAAAGAAGCAATTTAGAGGACTTTCATAGCTTTTATAATCTAACTTATCCTACAACTATAAAAAAAATTAAGGTGAATGATTTACAAATTTTAAGGGCAGTTTGGGATGGGATAAAGTGAATATTTCGGTTTGTATATAGAAAATGTAAAATTCAAGTAAGGAAAACAACATTTAGAGTTAACGTTAGTTTGTTGTGACAACTTTGAACTTATCATTCATTATGTTTTTCCTTAACGTTGATTTCCCACAAAAAATCAGCTTAAAAAAGCAGCCCCCAAGAAGATGGTTAACAAATCATAAATCAATTTAATGAAACTGTAAATATTTTCCAGCAATTAGATTTAAATTTCACATTTTATGGTTTTGAATTGCTTATTCATATTCATATTCATATTCATATTCATATTCATATTCATATTCATATTCATATTCATATTCATATTCATATTCATATTCATATTCATATTCATATTCATATTCATATTCATATTCATATTCATATTCATATTCATATTCATATTCATATTCATATTCATATTCATATTCATATTCATATTCATATTCATATTCATATTCATATTCATATTCATATTCATATTCATATTCATATTCATATTCATATTCATATTCATATTCATATTCATATTCATATTCATATTCATATTCATATTCATATTCATATTCATATTCATATTCATATTCATATTCATATTCATATTCATATTCATATTCATATTCATATTCATATTCATATTCATATTCATATTCATATTCATATTCATATTCATATTCATATTCATATTCATATTCATATTCATATTCATATTCATATTCATATTCATATTCATATTCATATTCATATTCATATTCATATTCATATTCATATTCATATTCATATTCATATTCATATTCATATTCATATTCATATTCATATTCATATTCATATTCATATTCATATTCATATTCATATTCATATTCATATTCATATTCATATTCATATTCATATTCATATTCATATTCATATTCATATTCATATTCATATTCATATTCATATTCATATTCATATTCATATTCATATTCATATTCATATTCATATTCATATTCATATTCATATTCATATTCATATTCATATTCATATTCATATTCATATTCATATTCATATTCATATTCATATTCATATTCATATTCATATTCATATTCATATTCATATTCATATTCATATTCATATTCATATTCATATTCATATTCATATTCATATTCATATTCATATTCATATTCATATTCATATTCATATTCATATTCATATTCATATTCATATTCATATTCATATTCATATTCATATTCATATTCATATTCATATTCATATTCATATTCATATTCATATTCATATTCATATTCATATTCATATTCATATTCATATTCATATTCATATTCATATTCATATTCATATTCATATTCATATTCATATTCATATTCATATTCATATTCATATTCATATTCATATTCATATTCATATTCATATTCATATTCATATTCATATTCATATTCATATTCATATTCATATTCATATTCATATTCATATTCATATTCATATTCATATTCATATTCATATTCATATTCATATTCAAAAATCAACTTAATAGATTTTAATTGGTGGATAATTCTTTGCTAATTTGACATTCATCAAAAAGCGAAAAAAAAGCTTGGTGGATGATTCTTTGCTTAATTGTTTTTTCGTACAAATTTTGTAACATTTTTTTTAGTAGATTCCAAAACATTGACTATAAAAATGTAAAACTTTCATTAAAATATAAAAATTTCAACAAATTAATTTATTATCAAACTTGATCCCATCACGCAATAATTAACAACAATGGAATTCATGACACGATTGTCAGTGATGGCGAATTTCAGTATTGAGTAATTTATTATTTTTCTATGCTACAACCAACAAAAATAAAATAATCTACTTTAAAATATTTTCGTAATTAAATAGATAAATTATTTTGAATATTTATCGTTTTGGTGTAATTTTTGTTTTTGTTGGTTTCATGAATCTTTTTTGATTTTCTATCTGATGCCGATGCAAACCACGCAAAGTGACATTCCATCATTACAGAAGGGGTTTGGGAGCTTACATCCGGGAATAAATATTTCATATATTTATGTATCTACTCTTCACTCATATCCTGCATCCTGATGGCTGTTTTACAATTTTTCATTTTAATTTTCAGTTTTATACTTATCAAAATTTACCAAATCTGCTTATTGTTTTCATTTATTTTATACCAATTTGGTGAAACGCAAGCAACTATATAGGTATAAAGTTTACAATGGCTTCAATAAAGCATTCCAATGATGGTTGTATGTTTTATGTACCTATAGACCGTGAATCCTTGTTGCTGTCACTGAATTTGTTCTCATTCGATATGATGACAAACAAAATTACCAAAAAAAATTAAATCTTTTATTATTAAAAATTCTTAACTCTTATTGTAAGCGACAATATTATAAACTCGTATAAATATAACCAAATATGCAATTTGCCACAGAGACAGATAGTGATAGCGGTTGAAACTCGTATGTATATGTATGTAAATAACTATGTGTAAAACTTACTGAGCTTGAGCTCCAATCCCTTTTGGGAGGTTTTTGGTAGGCGTCACTGTGTACGTGTTGGGTGTGGGAGGGGTTGGGCGGAAGGGTTGGGGGACGTTGTGCTTACAAAAATGTTAAACCATTGTTATAATAGCATACCCCCATTGCGCTTTATCGTAAACATATTATTAAATATGAATTCCTGCATTCGGCTGCGTCATTCACCGGCACCGGAATTAACTATAAGGTACATACCTAGCGAGACCTACCTATCTACCTTTACCTACAAGCCTACCAAAGGTACACGTTGATATAAAATTTTCACAACACACTGTTGTTGGTTTTGGTTATACTATATAAAGTAGAACACTGAATCCGTAATGGCAAACTATTGGTCGCGTACCACGTTCAGTTCACGTTCAGAAGTCATACAAAATAGGGGATTTTACGTCTCGAACTTTTTAGACCAGTTTCATACCAAATAATAATTCTTATGTTAAAATTTAAAAATATACCATTAGTTTTATCAATAATTTTTGTATGAATGGGAGCGACTGGAGTATGGGATGTAGTTAAACAATTATACCAGTCGGGAATAAATTAAGAATGAAACGATTTTCTTCTATGGTTTCAAAATGCTAACAAAAAAATACTTAAACAAACTCTAGAACTTGTCTGTATCATTTAGTTTCATGAGAATTTGTTGTTTTTATAGTTTAACCAGCTTTATACCATTTAACTTTAAATTGATGAATGTTCACAACCTTTATAACACTGGAGTTCATAACTACACACAGCTTATATATTTTCTAATGACTGAAATATGTGTCTTTTTTTTTAGACCATTGGGTTCGTAAAGAGTGATTTGGATTTTGTTAAGCATTTCTTTTGTTAAACTTTAATTAAAACATAAATCGAAGAGCATCGATAAGAAACATAATTAACTTTATACCAGTGAGAAACACAATAAGAATTAATAATATGTTTTTAAAGTTCCTTATTTTTCAGATTTGTATCATTAAGCGTGTTAACTGTTTAGTCATTTTAAATTTAAGAACTGTGCAAGGGTACTGAATTAGTTAAGCATAATTATACCAGTTGAATGAAACGTAGTAATCTTAGTTATAAAGGTTTCTTTATATGGGAATTTTTTTAAATTGAACATTTCTTTTTCTTTAATCATGCAATTTGCTTTTCTAACCATACAAACAAAATGTGTTTAAAATTAAAAAAAAAACTAGCTATAAACTATACCATTCAGAAGGTACAAAACACAATATACTATCTTCTTACGAAAATAGTGACAATTATATTGATCTTTGATAATATTTATACCATTTTCGACATGTGATATATTTTGAAAAATTAAGAAATGGTAATTTTACTTTTATGAATTTGTCAAGTTAACATTAAAAGTTTCAGTTGCTAGAAAATAATTTAAAAAAAGAGTTATTGGAGTTTATAATTCGTTCACCTAATTGGTATAAATTAAGTAAAACTTTAATGAACTTTAAAATGTTCTTTTCATACATTTGCTTTTTAAAGAATAGTTCAATGCTTAAAGTTTTCCTGTTTGGTGTTTTTTTTTCTCGACTGGTATAATTTTTTCGCAATGCATGTTCCCATTAAAAATTTTAAACTTTTGGCCCGCAATTTCTAGGATAGGTCTGCCACCACTTTATACTAGGTTGTATGTTGGCATGTGAAAGTTCGAGCACCGAGATTGAGGTAATTCCCTGCATAAAAGTCCTAAGGGTAAATTACTTCCATTCACAAGGGAACGAAGGCCAGCACGAGTACGGCTAACAGGGCTGGCACTGGCTTGGCTAGCGTAGCCGTGCAAGCAGCCTCGGAGGATAAGTGCCTTTCTTTTATTTCTTTTGTGAATATTATATGCGTGTTTTCTTTTTTTTGTGTTGTTTTTAGCTTTGTTTTCTGTCTTTACATATATTCTGATGTATTCGATATTTGCAGCAGGTAGTTTATACCTAGTGTTTAATTAATTTTTTCTCTGTTAAATAATATACTTTATTATTTTTGTTTTTGAATGGAACAGAAGAAAAATAAATATGAAGTCGCTCTATAATTTACAACAAATAGACTTGGACTTACAATAATTCCTGTTAATAATATGATTGATATTAAACAGAAATTTATTATTGCTCTGTTCGTGGAATATTATTTGCTTTTGATCTTTTTTTTTTAAATTTTATTTGCATGGATATTGTGAGGAAATTAATTTATTTTGTTAGGTAAAGAAGGAATTAATTTATAACAGCACGTGTTTATCAGTATGCATATAGATTTATGTTATTTTATCATATATTAAACAAATTAAAAAAAACACTTACCTAAGTATGCCTGTTGAGGTTCGGCCATTTGTATAAGAGCTGAATCTTTTTTGTTGTACAAAATTTTTACACGTTGCACATCACCATATACACCTGGTTAACAAAAACAGAAAATAAACAGAAAATATTAATATTGAATTTTAATCTTTTTTTCAAATAAAATAAAGGAAAAATAATATCTTTAAAAAAATACCGTGAAATTATAAAATACTTTCCTCTTAAGTTGTTATAAATATAAGTAATTCTTTGATGCATTCAAAATATCTTGTTTTCGTTTTAGGTTACCTTATTCTTAAAAATATGGTTCTTTTTATTTATCTAAAATAATTAAAAAAAAAAACCTTTAAATAACTTAAAAAAGCAATTTTTGTATTGTAACTTTCACGTTATAAATTTGTGCATATTTTTGGTAAATTTTAGAATTTCTTCTAGTTTCAGTTTCAAAATCTTCCACTTTTCAAAAACAATTTTAGAAATTTGTGATATTACTCACTTTCTGGAGGACATTTTTTTTTGAATTTATTACAAAAATTAAGTTTTTTTAACTTGAGGAACGTTTACCTTCAAAATTGATATTTAGTACACATTACTAACATTCATTTTTATTTATTTAGCATCGATGAACTCAAAAACTGCTGGACCGATTTTTATAAAAATTAGTATACATACTTTTTCGACGCCAATGATGATGTATTTTAAGCGAGAAAAATAAATATGATATTCGTATCAATTTAAGTATCCACCAGATGACTCTTCCATGTATCAAGTCCAATAAGTTCGACAAATCCTCGTGGTGCATTCATTCTATTTTCTGGTGATTTTAGACAAACGTTTTCCATTATACCACGTTTAGATCACAGAAAAACTACAAAAACCTTCAGTTTGGATCAAATTTGGAGAATCCATGCCACCTGGCGCAAACAAACGTCAAAGTATAAAAGTGATATCGATCAACACTACACCTGCTGTTCATCGACTTCGAGAAGGCCTTTGATAGCGTTAACAGGGAGTATATCTAGTTAGCTTCGCGGAGGAGAGTCATTCCAGAAAATACAATTGCTATTATTAAAGCAGCATATGATGGATCCAAGTGTCAAGTTCTGCACGATGGCAGGTTTTCAGATGATTTTGAAATCTGAAGCGGAGTCAGACAGGGCTGTATTCTGTGGCCAATATTATTTTTACTAGTGATGAGAGATTCGTGTACCCGTGGCATGATGGTTAGTGCGTTGGACTGTCATGCAAGAGGTCTTGGGTTCAATCCCTGCCTGTGCCACCTTAATTTAAAAAAATAATTTTTGCGGGTACAACCTCTTGCGAGGAATTGACAAATCCTTCAAGAGTAAATCTTGTCATGATTTCTCAAATTAGCCGTTCGGATTCGGCCTAAAATTGTAGGTCCTTTCCATTCCTGACAACAGTAATCACACACAGGAATGGTTGAGAGTTGTAAGTCACTATTTGATTTTTGATTTGAGTGATGAGAGATTTACGATTTACTGCGCGCAGCTTTTTCAGGTAGCGAAGGGATCCAATGGACTTTTCATCCTATGTTTGCGTAGGATCATAGATCTCCATCAAATGACAAAAAGTGCAGTAAGAGAAGCAGAAGTTGTGGTGCTGAAATTAATTCCGGCCATCCTCTCGAATAAGTATTTTCTCGCAACCAACCGGTGGAAAAAGTGGAGAGCTTTCAACACCTTGGTAGTATGGTTTCCATCGAAGGCGGAACCGAACAAGACGTCATCTGCCGCATCGACAAAGCAAAAGCGGCGTTCTATATGCTGTCAAAAATTTTGAGGAATAACTCTATCAGCTTAAGAACAAAGCTACGACTGTTTCGCACAAATGTCGACTCTATGGTTCTTTAAGGGTGCAGCACTTGGAATGTTACTTTGGCCATAACAAGCAAACCTTCGTGAATAGATGTCTTCGTAACATCCTACAGATTTTCTGGCCAAACCGTATATCAAATAAGATCCTTCATAGAAGGACATGTCAGGAACCTATAGAATCTATAATACGAAGACGTGCGTGGCAATGGATTGGACATACCCTTCGAAAAAGTAACGACTGCTTTGCAGGTCAAGCAATACAGTATAATCCGCTCACAGAAGAAGGAAAAAGAGCTGGACGACCTAGAAGTACATAGCGCAGGACAGTCGAGGCAGAATCAACGTCACTAGGCAAGAGTTAGAGGGACCTTAAATATATTTCCGGAGACCGTTCACGATGGCGCGTAGTGGTAATAGAGGCCCTATGCCCCTTAAGAGATTCCCAACGAACTTAATAACAGGTCTAAGGACATAAGTAAGTAAGTAAGTAGTAAATATGGTTCTTATATGGACGTGTCGAAAAACCTTCTAAATTAAACATCAACTCAAACTTTGTGTTGTCACAACTTTTCAAAATAAACAAAACAAATAAAATAAATTGTATTGAATTGATTTTTCTTTAAAATAATTTTTTAAAATTTATTTTAGTTGATTGCGCACTGGGTACAGCTAGTTTTTCAATATTTGAATGCCCGCAATGTTTTATTACTTTATACTTAAGATGTCACTTTAGCGTGGAGCATGCACTTCGAAAAAAATTTGTTGTCAAGTTCTTGAAATGATAATTTCTAAGCTTCACAATTTTTTTGTTTAAACCTCACTACGACTATTTTTAACTGAGATACAGCATTTTTTAAAATCACAGAATTATTCGCTGGTTGATCCCTTGTAAGGATAGCGCCACCTGTCGCAGCTTATCAGAATATATATAGTTTATATGATTAAAAAGCGAACGTCAAAGTAGTGTCTATTTACGACAATTGAGTAAAATTTGTTTCAAACAAAAAAAAGTTTCGTATACGCCCAAGTGCACGAGGTTTCATTTTGAATAGCCATCTATTGGTGCAATGTAACTCTAATAGTTTTTATATTTTGACATTTTATATATTAAAACTACTCTATCTTTAAAAATTCTACAATACTTGTTCCAAAAACGGTTTTATATTATAAAAATGAATTTCAAAATCGATGGCAAATTGTGCATTGATCAGCGTAGTTTTATGTTCTTAATGGATGGTATTCAAATCAAAAATATTATAAAAAATATCATACTGCAAACTCCAGTTCTTTCAAATTACAGCATTTAATCTTGATCTTTAGACATTTTTTAAGGACACTTCTATTAGCTAAAAAATCTATATATATATGGTTAATTAACTGCATTTTAATCTTCAAAAAATTGTGGTAGAGTTCAAATATTTTTTTTCAGTTAATTAAGTGCTACAAGTAAATTCAGTTAAATAACAGAAATGCAGTAAATTGCTTTCAGTGAATTATGCCATTCAATTGAAGAAGATTCTGCAAACCGTTCATATTAAAACTAGTTCCTGGAAATATTGTGCACTTAAAATTTATTACCTTTTCCAAGAAAACATACAATTTATGTATTAGAAGGCTGAGTTTTAATATTTTCTATGTACAACACTCCATATTCTGGTATTTTATACTTAAAAAGGTGGCAATTTGGCACCCCATCAATTTATCTCTACCTTGAGGTACTATAAACCATTGCTCTTGTTGGATTTTTGATTTTTTTTTTGGAATTTTTATAAAAAGGTTTCCATCTTCATTCAACTGCAGAATTCTGTTCTTATACAAGTGTATAGGTACATTTGTTGGATTACAACATCTATCTTCAAAAACTTCGGATAGAAAACGGAATTGCTTATTTTCTTTACTTCGGACTAACTTGGCTTCCATGCATACACCTTACCATAAAGTAGGTTCAATAAGGTAAAAATACTATACCCAGATCCAAGATATAAATGTATAGAAGAAGAAGTACCCAGAAAAATAGTGCAACCAACCATGCTTAAGCATCAAAAAGTGTATCTGACATTACTACCTCTTCTTCTCCTCCGCCTCCCATCATACACCACACCAAATTCTCACTTAGCTATTGAATTCACTTTTATGATCAATAATTCATTTTAACTTGAACTTACTTCCTATAATTCCTATCCTTGCTGAGTGTAGAATCGTCCTCGCAGCCCAAAAATGGTTCTAACTCTGTGATATTAAATTCTAAAGACGTCTCTGCACAAAATCGTCGTTGTCGTAGTTCGGTAGTCCGCATCCCTTTTCTACAACACGACCGACATACCAAGTTAAACTTTGACGTGTGAATACGGAAAAATGGACTTCCAAATGTGCTATGTATATAATGCTAATCTACTGGAACAAAATCCACTACGTACCTATAATAATAAGGCTTTTCCCAACATTATCAGGAACATCTTCTTCACTCGGGAAGAGCGCATCATAGAAAAGATGTCTAGGTCTACACAGAAAAATTTATACGAGGGTTAGGGATATGGGTGTTCTACAACATCCCAGACCAGCAAACAAAAAAAGTCGTGATTATTCACAGAAGAACAGATAGCATAAGGCAAAAAGGATAACGCTCCACCTTCAACACCGAGCCGCGCCACCACCATCCGTCGTCGTGGAGCAAACAAAACGAAAGTTACATATAACTCGAAAAAGTATCTCTCTTAGATAAATTTATTATATCGATTCAAAAGTACTCCATTGGGAACCATTATATTTCCGGCGGAGGAGCAACCACTGAAGTCGAAGAGTATGGTCTATGTGCTTTTCTTCACTTCCCGTATACCTTCTTCCTATATCATCCCACATACTCCACGACACTAAGTGGAAATAGCCGGCCTGCCGGTAGAGAACGCGGCACGGCCATGCAGATGATGATGGGATTGGATATGGAAAGGAACTTTGTGTGAAGTGAATCCTTAGCATGTCCTAACTATTTAAATAGCAAATTGACTACAAATATTCAAGGATGATGGTAGGTTGTTATATACACTTACATAAATTGAGATGATAATATGTACCTAACTCGTAAGTTTTGGTGTTGTTTGGATATGGTTATGGGTGGGTTTATTTTTACTTTCGTTTTTGGTTTGTTTTTTTTTTCTCTTATTTTCATTCACTTTCTTCTCCATTTAAGGATCCTTTATCGCCAAACTCTAATATGCATATGAATAAAATTCCCATTTATAGGGATATGTTGTGTATATACTCGTATGGGAGAAGGAAAAGCTTGGGAAGGTAACTGTTTGCCACACGTACCTGTATAAAGTGACGACAACACGTACTACTCGTACTCAAGTAAAAGGAAACTGGTGTTCCATGGAGTTTTGGGATTTTTGTGTGTGTTCTAAGAAAACTAGGTTAGGCTGAGATATTGGTTTGGAGGAAGATTGCTCTTTTTGTAAACGTGATTGATAAAGGGGATGATTTTTAATATCGGACTCATGATTACCAGTATTTGTATCAGCATCATTTTAAATTAAGTTTTATCATAATTTTAGACCTTAGAAATAAGTTTCACAAACCTGAACTTGTCTTCTTTAAGCCTTAATTGATGATTGATTATGTTGAGCTTTGCAATATAAAAAATTGCTTGAATTTCAGTTAACGAAGTGCTAACAATTCTGGAATCTTAAAATTTCGAAGATTAAATGCTTTAAATCAACTAAGAACCGTCCTCTAATCCAAGGTGTTACGTGAACCGTGCCCATTTCCGCCGTGAGCCAAGTGTATCCAACTAAATTCTACAGTGCTTCTTTAAAACTAAGTAAAGTCTAACTATTTATAAGACTTTGCTAAATTATGTGAAGCTTTAAAATTGTTGAATAACCTTTCTCCAGCTTCTCTTGTTGCCAAATAAGACGAAAAATATATGTTTATCCATTGCGAATTGCATAAAGCGAAACCTCCAAGCCTAGGGATCAGCTTCTACCTAAAGAGCAAACCTCTTAGTAGAGAGCAGAATCCAACAAACAAATTGAGGGCCAAGAGTTGCAGGTCAAGGCAGAATACCTCCGGGGTCAAAATTTAATGAAGACTTAACACAGAGTCGAAAAGAAATCAAACGTGGCAAGCGTGGTTAAAACAAGCTTTGGAAAAATCTAGAGATCTGAATCATCTTCTCATCAAAATCAAAGGCTTGAGTGGTACATCAACTAGATTGTACCTCCATTGCCTACAGTTGGGACTACACCCTACGGACCCAGAAAAGGTGGATAGAAGAAAGATTTTTTTCTTTAAAACAATGAAGTAGACATAAACTGGATATAGAGGGTATGTGGAAAACTAAAGGGAAGACGCTAGAAGTCAAAAAGCATGGAATGGTAACAACATTTTACGAGAGTCAAAACATTGTTAAATCCGGCATAGCTACACTCTTATGTGCAAAAGTGGCCTTAAGTGTTGGGATCGCACATCAAGGGGTGCCCTCAAATATGTCACTCTGTAAAATCACTCTGTAGGCTATTTTTCAGAACAGGCATGTTTCATTCCATTCTAAAGTTTTATAACTCTGAGAGAAACATTGTAAATAAAACCTAAGAGATGCCGATGTTTATTGGTTTTAAATGCCTGTAAATTTTAATAAGTGGCAAATATTGAGACAGATAAAGCGTTCACATTCGTGAAGTGCGGCTAAAGACATGATCTCTATACTTAACAGTTCGTCTGAAATTGGGTTCAAGGAAAAACTAATGAGCATTCCTAGACGGTTGAATTGTTTTAGGAAATGTATATAACTAGCTATTTCACTAGAGCATTGTTTGTGAAAATATCGATAAAACAATGATAGGCATGAAACCTTGCGGCACTGTTACAGAGTAGCAAATGTCTCATAGAATAGAACGAACGATTATTATTTTCATAGCTCTTTTTTCAAATCTTTCTAAAAGACTGAAGAACGTTATTGGAGTAACTGCAGAAATATGACAATCATACTCGAGATTTGGACGAATAAAAGATTTTTAAATTATGGCCATATCAGAAGCGGTAAAAAACTTCTTGCATCGTCGGAGAAAACCTAAAATCTAAGCAGCATTTTTGACAATTTCAAATATGTGATCAGTTCACAAGAAATGGTTGTTATTCACATACCTAGACGTGAAAGCTGTACATCTGTTCAGTCTCCTAGATGCAAATAGCACCCATGAATAGTGGCATTGAAAAAGGATTACTCTTTACGATGGTAGACAAAATTTCGATTTTCAAGCATTAAATACTACACGGTTTTTGATTCCCTATTAGACAATGGTGAAAAGATTCAAATTTCATGAGCTTATAAAACGCTGTCGTTGGAGGTCCACATCGATAGAGCAAGGATGAAAATCTAAAAACAGAAATGAAAAGCTGAGGGTACTGTCGTCAGAAAAACAAATGTTCTTCCAAGTGAATATCCTTTCGATAAACATATATTTAAAACGCTCCACTATTTCTCAGATCGGTAGGGGAGATAGACATTATTCCTTTGAGGATGTGTTAATTATTTAAAAATTAAAAACATTTAAAAAAAGGATTTTACTAAAAGAAATGATTTTATTGCGTTTTCAGCAAAAATTTACGACAAGTTCATGTGGTGTAATACAAAAATACTTATATTAATTTTTATATATTCATAGATCGTCGTACGTCTCCAAAATCTTATGCACCTTTCTTAAACAGATATTACTTTCATCGAAGACGAGTGACGTTCCCTTACTTCGTCCTTTTCTGTATTAGATTTCCTTATTTTTAAACGTACCTTCTATAAGTGGATGAATATAATTTTGTCTTTATTCTCACAGCATCAACCTTATATGTAAGTACGTATATAGATCCTGTTTTCGTCCTTCCTCATATATACACGACCCTCACTAACTACCATTATCAATGAAAATCATATGCGAAAATTGTTTTTTCTGTTTTTTTTTTGATTGGTGAAGTGAAGGGAGAGGGGGGTGCGGTATTGGTGTTTAAGGGAGACACTTTCGGATTTTCATCCGAGGAAATGTCGTGCCTGTCGTCCATACTCCAAACGACACCAACCCCAAGTCACATGCATACAACAGGAGTATGATGAACTTGTCTTACGATTAAGAATTTCGAAGGATATGAATTTTTCCATTTACGTCGTCTACCTTTTTATATCCTTGCGTTCGACCCTAAATGTGTCGACTTTTGTTTGTTTCGTTTAAGAAGAGATCTTATGTGAATTGTGTGTGTACGTTGAGATATCAGAAAAAAAAAGAAACTAACACGACACGTCCTCTTGATCCTGATGCTCCTTACCCCCTGCTGGGGGAGTGAAAATTGAAAACTCTTTCTTGATACTGATGATGGGAGGGAAACTCCCATTGTTGTTGTTGGTGTTATTGTTTTGTGTCAGGCTTTCTTTTTTCTATTCTTTCTTATGTGACGTGTGTATCGTTTTTCTTATTTTCCCTGTCGTTAACAATTTTCCAAACTTATAAATATTTATGAATATTTTAACAGGTGGTATGAGACGAAATAAGGACGAATATAATTTAATATTTTCAATAGGCTTTGACGATTTTTGCAAAATTGAATGTTTACCCCTGAAGAAGAACGTGGTAAGGGGATAAGGATCTTTGGTTTAAATGAGACTTGCTGTGGTAAGGTCATACCTATACCTACTTTTTTTTTTTAAACTCCGATACCGATGTGTGTACAATATTAGAGATGGGAATTTAAGTACTATTATTATTATAATAATAATAAAAAGCGGGCCTTTAAGGTATTACCCTGTTGAATTTAATAGAATCTTTGGCGTTTGCTGTTTTTCTTTTTCGTCTTGTCAAGGATTGTATAATAACCAAACAAGGCTCACATCATATCCACTTGATGGGTGCTATCTATAGATACGTTAGAAAAGCATGATTTGATTCTTGTTATTGTATTTGATACATCACGTTTCTATCGTTTGTCTTAAGGTATGAGGCGGCAAAGGAAACAGGTATCCTTGAGATGTTATTTTGCATACAGCTTCATACACCTATGAATATTTTTGTAATTCTTGGTTAAGGATGAGGGGATTCTTTTTCGTCGTCTTTTGTTGTGTATTAAGATGCGCGAAGGAGCTAGGTTTAACCCCCAAGCGATAAGGTTCCGTTTACCTTTTATTTTTCATCTTGTTTTACGATTGGGAAAAATTTTCACTCATTTAGGTAGACATATATGTATGTGTAACCTATATGGAATAAGGGTAGAAGAATATTGATACTATGTGTGTAAAGTCTTGCGTTTGTGAAATTGCAAGTTAATTTGATTTGATTTGGTGATTAAGGTGCGTTTTGAATTATAAATTTCATACTGATGCCGACGTAGCACGATAAGATTGTTGGTTGTTGTTGTTTTTGTTTATAAATGCAAAAGCAATATTAGAATTTTATAGCTCTTAAATGTTTTCACGTCATGTAGGCTGTGTTTTGTAAGAGGAAATTTCTAGTTATATTGAATGAATTGTTAAATTTTATAGGCAAAACAATTGTGCTCGAAAAAATTTGCAGATGGTGGTGTTTAATTTCGATATGAAGAAATTATATAAATGTTATAATATGCTGACTTCATCATAATATTGATATTTATAAATATAGAATTTTTGAAGTAGGTAAGAAGCTTAATGATTTCGAATTGGCTTAAGAATTATCAAATATGAAAAGGAAGTGTTTATAAGTGGAACGGTTAGAAGAATAGGTTTTTATAACTCGCTTATTCATTTGTATATTTAATGGGTTTTTTAACGTTAGACTTATGAAAATGGATATGTTTGAAAGAATAAAAAAAAACGTTAGGGAATTATGCAATGTAAAAGAAAAGATGCTGTTAAATATTATTTTATAACCTAGTGGCAAGGGGGGTATATTTCGCTTTAAGGATACAAAACAGCATTTCGAAGCAATAAATACCACGCGGATTTTTATTCCCCATTATATAATTCCGTTTAGGTCAGAATTTAATGAGCTAATCATATTTTGTCGTTGCAGTGCCACATCCGAAGGTGAGGGATGCGGTTCTGAAAACGAATATGAAAAGCTAAGAGTACTATCGTCAGCGAAACAATGTATTGAATGAGAGGTTGCAGAAAGAAGATCACTAATAAAAATGAAAAAGAGTATTGGAGATAAAACGGAGCCCTGCGGAACACCAACATTTATTTTGTGGTTTTATACTTGAACCTATCCAAAACTACTTGTATTGAACGATCCGAAAGGTAATTACTAATCCAATGTTTGAATGAATTCAAACCGAAAGCACGCCTTTTCGATAAGAGGGCCTGATGCCAAACCCTATCAAATGCTTTTGAAATATCAAGTGCAATAATCTTACTTTCTCCAAAGCGATGTAAGAAGAATTTGCTCCACTATTCGGTGAGATTAACTATGAGATCACCAGTTGACCTATTGATGCGGGCATTAAGAAGCTTTTGACCTTTAAGATATTTCTTGAGCTAATATTTAACTAGCGTTTGCATGACCTTGGAAAGACGGAACGTAAGTGCAATCGGTCGGTAAGTAGAGGGTGAAGAAGATTCGCCTTTTTTGAGGGATAGGCTGGTTAAATGCGGATTTCCATCCGCTCAGAACGAGACCTGAGGAGTAGGACAGATGAAAAAGTTTAGGCAGTGGTTTTGCCAGCGTTGAAGTACACCTCTTCAGAACAATAGCGGGGATATCATCCGATCGAGCGGATTTATGAATGTTGAGATCCTTAAGAACTCTTGCCACAGTACGAGTGCGAAAAAAGATTGGTCTCAAAGAATCACTTAATCGCTCAAGTACAGGCGAATCATAACACTCACTGGCAGAGTTGAATAGGCGGCGAACTGCCTAGCAAAGAGATTAGCTTTCTCTAAAGCGCCAACAAATGAAGTGTAACTTTGAGATAATTCAGGGCTTCGTCTATCTGGGCTCCACTATGGCCGCAGAAATCAACACCAGTGCTGAGATCAAACTAAGAATTACTCTTTTTATAAGAAAATAACTGAGGAGTAAAGCCCTCTTTTGGACCACCAAAGTGTCGCTATAAAGGACCTTCATCATTTCCGTCTTGCTAAACGGTGCAAAAGCATAAACTATGACAAAAGCGAATGAAAGTACCTTGGGTCGTGGCGAGAGAATAGATCTTTTCGTTATCTACTGTTCTGAATGCATAGAAGATTAGTATGGAGGAGAAGATGGAACGACGAGTTTAACGGGCTATACAGCGAAGTAGGCTTAGCATGGAAATAAATACTCCGGCTCAGAAAGCCTTCAAATCCGGATGAGGTTCCACACACAAGTGGAAAGTGACCTTACCCAACTTGGAGTGTGAAACTGGAGACGTCTAGCTAGGGACCGGGCTAGATGAAGAAGTTTATTTGGTGAGGCCCTTATTCACGCAATTCTTCAGCGCCGTCTTAAGTAAGAAAATTGTTTAAATTCAATTGCATATAATTTTATTTTATGTATTTTAATAATGTTTCTATTTTGTATTTTAAATGGTCCGATTTTTAAATTGTAAAGTTCTCTGAAATATAAATCAAAGTATTTAAGAGATATGTGCCTTTATGCGGGTAGGTGCATTCGGCATTAATTTTTCTTCAGTCATAACTCAAGAACCGGTGGAGATATTGAGTTGAAATATTCAATTATTTTATTTCTTATATTTTATATGATGTTGTATTATTTTTTCCTTATTGTGTTTTACCCTCTTTAAGTTCGCTATATTTTATGAGTCAGTATTTTTGTAATTTATTTTTTAAATTTGATAATGAAAGTTTTTAGCGTATTTTGGAATTTTCAAATTAAAGAAGGTAACATAGAAGTGTTGTTATTATTTTTCAAGCTTATGCTCCGAATTAAGCAAGATGTATTTTTTCAAAATAAGAAGGGTTTAATTTCGTAACGGAAAGTAAATTTAACTCTCATATTTTGGAGATAAACACGTATAATGCAAATTAACAACACTGTATTCATCTCTTAATCAATTTTATTTGAACTTCTTACCGTCGAAAAAAAAACATCGAATTTACATTTCAAATTATTTTATGAAGATGATAACTTCAGTGGAAAATCCACAAATTTCATCAAAAATAGTTTAAAATTTACAACATAAGCAAATAAATTTAGTTTAAATTTACTTTTATCTTCAAACATCACTTTTATACGATTAATTCTTCTATAATTTTCTTTACAAAAAAAGAAGAAAACTAAATAAATAAATACTAAATAAAAATCAAATCATCTTTATCAATTTCAATAAAATAATTTCAAAACGAATATCGAAATTAAAATACCATTAAATGAATATCTCCCTTTTACCTACCTACTCATAGGTTAGAGAAGGTGGTTTCTCTATCTTTGTATAACTTACGGGAAAACTTTCATCAAACTTCTTCTTTCTATTTTACCTTTACTGCTATTTGTGTTTTATATAAGTGAATTCGCATATAACATATAATTTATATGATAGTTGAATAAATTTTCTCCATCATCATCATCATATGGAAGCTATCTCAATTTGATTACAGTTTCAGGACGAATCTGAGTATGTTTTAAGGATATAGAGAGATGGAAAACGATTCAATATTAATTGGGAGAACATTTTTGTTTACCCAAATTCTCTTGCATTTACTATAATTATTGTACCATCAGTAACCCCATCGGTACTCGTATCTAAGTATAATTATATCTATTCCGATGAAAGTTACTTGATTTGATTTCGATTGCATATACGAGTTAGTATTTATTTATGGCATATGGAATGTTTTATACAATCAAGGATATAAATTCAAATGCGCTTGTGTCAAATTAATGAGAATTAAAAAGAGAAAAATATGTAAAAAAAAAAACAGTTTTTTAGAAGTTTAAAAAAATTAAAGTCCTTCTTCCTTTGTTTGAAGTTATGTTTTGTAAAATTTAAAAAGTTGAACTAATATTTTTATTTTCTCTGAATTTCGTCAGGAATATATTGATTTCGATCTTAAGTTGCAGACCAACTGGACTGAAATCTTAATTGTGACATCAAAATAACAATTTTCAACTGTCTTAAAATAAACAATTAAAATGTTCATTGATGATAAGAGTATCGATAACTGCACCCCAACAATATAATTGTTTATGTTTACCCTCATTCCGATCCAAATGACATCGTGATAATACGGTTTCAAAGATATTGAGATTTAATGAATAATAATATATCCTGCCTTTGAGGACTTAATGTGTTTATAATTCTACTTGTCCTTCCTACGATTATTCCATTTAATTACCAACACAGTGCTATTTCTAATTCAATTAAATTTTGCAGTAAAATAAGACTCCTTAATAACTTTTTTCTCATTTCGACATTTTGAATGCATATCAAAGAGTTTTAAGTGCTTAAACTTAAAAAATTAAATTTTATAAAATATTTAAAATGATAAAAATGTTAAATTTTAAAAATGCTTATTAATAGATATTAATATACATAATATAGTTATGTAAATGTAAATAAATAAAATAAAACGAAAAACATAAAACAAAAATTAAAATTAAAAAAAAAGTAAAAAACAAACAAACGAAACAGATTTTTAAAAATGTGCAGACGTACCAAAGAGGGTAAATAGAGCATCAGGCGTGACCATCTACAGAAAAAAAGAGAAAATAGAGATTCAAGTTAGCAAGAGTATTGTTTTGACGGATGGATGAGTTTTGGTTCTAAAACAAAACAAAAACTTTAAGAAAAAGGATTTCGTAGTTTTAATAAAATACTAAATTAAACTTAAACCATAGTTTTTATTTGTCTTCCTCAAAATTCAAAGAAAGTATTAAAAATAAATTTTACCAAAAAATACTTTTAAAAAACTAAATTCAGGGTTTAATTAAATAAATTCTAATAATAGAAATTATGTTTAAACAAAAATTTAAATGTGTTTTTGTACTGAAATCAAATTTATTAACTATTGAGTAAATTTTTTTCTTGTTGCAGCGGAACCTCCATTTGCTTTAAAATTTGTTCTAAGCATTTTTTGAATTTTTGATTTCTTTCAATTTTAGGTTTGAAACACAACATTTTTTGTTATTGTAAATTTGTTAAACGCTAACATGTAGAAATAAAAACATAACTACTTTTTTTAAGCTTTTCTTAACATTAAAGAAATTGTACTTTCAATAAATTTTGTTTGCTGTTTTTTTTAATATTTCGATGACTTGTTAAACACATATTTAGTGCTTTCAGTTTAAAATTTTGTTTAGTCTGACTTATTTTCGAAATTTATGCTTTCCTTGTAATTTACAAAAATAAAAATTAAAAAAAATGGTTTTTAATACTTGGTTGGGAGCTTTAATATTCGATTGTAAATTTTGGAAAACTTTATCCTAATTATCATCCTAGTTTAACCAAGTTTAAAAACAAGGCTGGAATACTGAGCAAAAATTTGTTTTCTTATTTTGGAAAATATACCTACAAGATTTTTGTACTAATTTCTAACTGTTGTCAAAGTTTCAACATTTTAATTGCTCGAGTTGGAAAATTTAAGCTATTTGCAGAGCACGTTTATTGAAGTAACGTGTTATCCATTTTGCGGTTTCAAGAGTTTGGGGCTGAAAATTGACATCTGTCCAATCTAGTTGTTAAATCAATATTTTTTTTTCAGTTAAAAGCCTGATATTTACAAACTGTTAAAACCTAATACAAGTGTAGCATCAGGCCTGGAAAATCTACCATCGGCCAAATTTTCACTCTACGCCAAAGCCTGGAAAAGACCCAAGAACATAACATCGAAACACACCATTTTTTCATTGATTTTAAAGCAGCTTATGACAGTGTAGACAGGAAAGAACTAATCCGTTCCATGTTTTGGTATCCCTACCAAACTGATACGACTTATCAGGATGACGCTGGAAAACTCGTTGCAGTCTTAAAACTGGAAGAGACTCGACCGAAACCTTCGAAACCACCAGATGACTTCGACAAGGTGCTGCACTGTCATGTAGCTGCTTCAATATTGTTCTTGAAAGAGTGGTGCGCAACATCAATGCCATTACAAGTACAAGTCATCTTCATTTTTCCACGCAATATCTTGGATATGCAGATGACATCGACATTATTGGAAGAACCAAACGAATCTAAGGCGAAGAAAATGGGTCTTCATCTCCGGTAGAGTGATCAAGTTGAGGCCGACGCACGTCAAATTGTTATTCAAAACTGGAAGCAGCCAGCTTGAGATCGAGTAAGCTGGCTAAAGTTATTGCTTGAGGCCCAGGAGCACAATGCGCTGCAGCGCCAACTAAAGTTAGCAAGTCATTTGCAAAAAGTCACTGTTTTGTGTGCTTTTTGGTCCGGAGGTGTGATCGGACCTAACTTTAACTTTTGAGCATTTAAGGTACCGGCCAATATGTGTTAAAAATTGGTCGAAAACTCCCTCAAAAGAATAAATAGGTTAAGTTAGGTTGAGGGGCTGACAGTTGATGTCTTTTCCTTCACACTTAGATCAATACAGATTCTTTGTGATACCTGTGAGTATTACTACTCAAGCTAATAAGAAAAACCTATGTGTTCGGTTAGTAAAGCCATTTAAAGGCATTGACGAAGTTCAGAATGTTCGAACCTGGCGTACTAGAGGGTTCTTCTAAATCCCCGAAGAAATAATTTTTCTTTCTTTGTTTCTTCCTTTGATGAGAGAGTGCGGGACAGTGACACAGAAAGTGCGGAGTGTGTTCATGCACCTCCTCGTTACCACATCCTCTGCATAGATCATTTGGACTGATTCTCATCTTTTTCATATGATAACCTAACAGATTCTGTCCGGTGATTATGCTCACAAGAGATCGAAGTGATCCCTTGTGCAGCTGCATAATTCTTTCCGTTCTTTGTTTGTTAAAACAGGGCCAGATCTTTCTTGTAGTTTCGCAGGTGTCAAGAAGGTTCCACCTTTCATCGGCTTTGATAGTTTTTCTTTTTGAGATTTCCTGTTTTAAATAACAGGTATGGGAGCTGAGCTTGGCTTACGTCTTTCTCGTTGCCTAGTATATCGCTGTGGCCTAGGACCCAGCAGAGTCTAAGCTCTTCGCGGCAGCATGAAACAAGCTTTGATACTCAGTTGCTTTCAGTAATCGCTTTTATTGCCGCTTGGCTATCAATGTAAAAGGTGATATCAGCTCGTGGTATCGCCATCATTGATACCTTTTTAACGGCTGTTGTCACTGCCAGGACCTCCGCTTGGAAGACGGTACTGTAGTTTGGAGGCCAAAGCGATGCGGTTAACTTGAGAGCTTCAGAATAGAAGCCTGCCCCTACACCATTATCCATTTTAGAGCCATCGGTATAGATAGCTATTGACGACTCACTGGAGTATGGTATATTATCTATCCATTCCTCTCTGCTTGGGATGGCAGCCTGGAATGGTTTATGGAAATCAAGTTCCAGTATTTTATAGTCTGTTGTGGTACTATGACCCATAACTTTATGAAGTATCCGGGCATGTCCTATGGAACTGTTTATCCAGAATTTAGTTTGAATAAGTTCCAGGGCACTTTTGGCCGCAGATTCTTGAACAAGGAGGGAATTAGATTGAGCATAACTTCCAGTCCCGCAGTTGGAGTGGATCTCATAGTTCCCGTAATGGCAGTACACGCAAGTCTTTGAATTTTTGTCAAAGTTCGTGCTCTTTTCTTAAGCTTTCCACCATACCAAATTACCATAGGTTAGTAAGGGAGGAATGGATGGTTGTAACATTTCGGTGGTGGTCATTTAAATGTTGAAATGTTTTACACATAATGTCAGCGCTCAAACTTTGTAATAGAAAAAATAAACATATTATGAAGAAAAATATTTGATATGTGTTTTAATTACGTTTACTTTTGAAACCGCAAAATGGATAACCCTGTACTTTAAATAGTGAAAGTATTTAAGTATTTCAGTGCTTCCAAGTTACAACTATTTGATTTGCTAGTTTGTAATTCACTAAAAACTTTTAAAATAGCTTACGTACTTAACTTTTTTAAAATAAAATTAAAAAACCTTCATTTAAAAAATAGATGCATAGTGATCGAAAATAATAAAATGTTTTACTAATAAAACATTATAATATTTTATGATTTTTATTTTTTTGTTTACTTATGTAAAATAAAATAGATCTTTATGTCATTCAAAAACTTCGTTAATGCTTCATTTATAAATTACAAATCCCTCTTCGAAATTTTAATGTCACGTTTGATTTTTGAGATATAAGCTCTATTTCGAAAATAAGGTTTAATGTAAGACTTTTTGAGGGAATATAAACTTGCAATTCATTTTATTCAAAATTAAGTTTTTTAGTGTTCCAAAAAATATTCCAAAAAGTCGTCATACTTCACATAAGTTTTTTGAAAAACATATATTTAAACAATATAAAAAAACAATATAAAAATGGATATTTTTTAAATTTAAAGTGGGACTAGATTCGGAATTAGCATAAAAATAAAACTCTTATAACATTTTTTTCCAAAAACATGAAGGCACAAGATTCAGTATTTAAATAGATTCAAACGAGGACTTAAAAATCATAAGTTTTTCACTTTGCTTAAGCTACGCTGTGTTTTGCCTTAACGTTAAACACAATGGTGTTATTCAAAAAACTCGATGTTTTTAAAAAAGTTATAAACCGTAATTCGGATACAGTACAACTTATATTTTTATTTAAGAATTGTTTAGTCTATGGAATTAAAAACAACATTTATGGGATTTAAAAACTCTGTTTTTAATAGTTATGCTATTTAATACTTAAAGAAGATTTTGTATAACTTACACAAAATAAGACACTTAAATAATATTTAAGAATGAAAAATGAGAAATATTAAAAATAGTTAAACATAAATTAAAAATTATTTTCTTTTAAAGGAAAAAGGAAAACATTTGAAGGAGCGGAGCGGTAAAATGATCACGAAAAGTAGTTGGAAATAACATAAAACAATAATTTTTAACAAAATAAATTGAAAACTTAACAGAATAAAAATTAAAAAAAATATAGAACATACATAAAACAAAACAAATCAAAACTTTAAGAAAAACAAAACATTAAAAGTTGTTATTTTATATTTAAAAATTTTTAAATTTTGTTAAGTTAGAAGAAAAAGAGACATTTCTTTTGGAAACTTCCTTTTTTTAAATCCTTAAAAATAATATAAAAATTTACCTCTTCATTCAAATTTGACACCAGCAGGACATTGGAAAAACCTCGAAGTGCTGGTGTGGCAGTTGTCAGAGCACCACTGTTCGCCAAAGCAAATGCTCCTAGACTTGGAATACCACTGCTATAACCACCAGTTAATTGTGTACCAATGCCTAATGCAAATGGTGGTAGCACCCCAGGAGCACCAAGTCCGTTAACTATGTAATATAAAACCATACAACAAAAACATTCATTAAAAAAAGTGATCAAAAATTTTACTAATAATAATTGTAAAAAAATTAAAACAAAATAAAAACATAATGAAATCATAAGTTACCTAATTTATCACCTGTTAGTGCGGGCCTTTGTCTAGCCGCAATTAAAAGCAGATCATTTGCATTGACCAATCCTCCAGCTTGCGGTATTAAATCAGCACCCGGCTCGCCTGGTGGCAATGATGGATTTGTAAAGTCCCTGGATTTGTCATTATTGTATTTGACATTTAAAGCTGTCAATTTGCTATTGTCAATACGTAAAGTACAACAGCCATTATAGATGTTTTGGCCGTCAAGAATGTTTTTAGCATGTTGGGCTGATTGGGCATCTGGGTATTGAATGAGTGCCTTTTTTTTAAGAAAAAGTAAATATTAGTAATTTTTTGTTATATAAATACAATAATTATTTTCACCTGGAATGAATTATTTTTAGTAAAAGTCACAATTTTTAAAACTTTTCCAAAGCGCTGGAATATCTGATGCAGTATATCCAATGACACTGGATATAACAATGATTCAACAATAACCCTGAGTACGGTATTTGGACCACCCTGTGTTGTTGAATTGCTATTATTTAACATGACAGTTTGTGAACCTTCTGTGGCAGTGGCACCGCACAATGGTAACGGTGATCCAGATCCTGGTGATTGTATTTTAATATAGTCTGATGCGCTAACGGGAACCAAAGCAGTTGACTGGAAATAGGCCAAAATAAAAACACAAATTATATTATATAGAAAATTAATTTCAAAGCCAAAAAATTACCAAAATTGTAAAAAAAAAATACAATCAAAACAAAAGAAAAGTAAGACCACGGAGAAGAGAAGGAGAGAAGAACAAAAATCAAATAAAAGAAATTTGTAGTTAATATCTAATGGACCAGTTTATGGTTTCTGGTTCGATAAATATCGGCAAAGACGTCCTTCCACGGAAAGCCGAGCCGTTAAAACCGAACGAATGAACGAACGAACGAAAAAAAACATTAAAGGACGATGACAGGCAACAGAGAGGCGGTACAATTGATTTTGCTCTATTGATTTGTGTATAGCCTACGTTTATATTTTTTGGTCCTGGCTGTTTTCATCTATGGCTTAAAAACATCAGGTCGTTATTTTTGTTCGAGACATAATAATTTGAATTTTTCTTCTATCACCCGCAGTGTTTTACTATTAGAAAAGGGGGAGTAGGGCGGCTAAGGTTCTACTGAAATAGTATGAAAGGAATAGAATAGGACTGCCGTCGCATGGTCTAATAAATTTTTATTAGGGGGATGGTTTTTGTTTCCATCATCATCATCACCATCACCATAATCGCGCCCGTGCGTCGGTCGTCGTTTCCATTGTGTCCGTCGGTCGTCCTTTCGTTCAGATTTTGCTACTTATTTCCCGAGAAGGATATTTTCTATCACACGAGGAGAATGGGAAACAAAAGGCGAGGACGAGGAGGTACACAAATATTTTGACCGGATGTCCGCTGTTCGACATTGTTGTTATTGGTTTTTTGTTCTCTTCTGTTTTTGATTTGCGAGATCGAGTCCCAAAAGCAACAGAAAAAAAGTTATAATAAAGAAACTCGATAGAAATGTGTTTTTGGTATTAAGTGGTTCGACAGCCTAGTTTTGGTCAGCAAACATATTGCCACGCAATGGTCACACGGAACGGAATCACTTTCTTTGACAGGGTCTTTCGTTTTCTGTTGCTGACGGCCAACCGACGACGGACGGAGGATTCTATGTTTTATTTCTATTTTCGTTCGATGGCTATAGGCAAGTTAAATGTTTTATTAAGTGCTTTCTAGCCCAGAACAATACGCTGCGCTGAGGGAGGGAAGGATACACCTACACCTACGTAAAATGCGTGCATGGAAATAATAAAAACATAAACAAAAATACCAATTGATTTGTGGTCAAACGTTTATAATGGATTTTCGTATATATAATATAAAGCTTGTTAAGTTGACACAGTAGGTGGAGAAGCGAGGATATAGATTAAGCATTTCATTTCCTATTTTATGTAGGTTTGTTTCATACCTATAATGGCGTATGAAGGTAAGTAGACATATAGACAGGTTTATATCATTATAGGTATTGCTTTAGACCTCCCCAACCGCCCTCACGGTGTGTGGTTTATAAATAGAATATGTCCTGTCCACCTTAGGGTGATTCATATAAAAAAAACATTTGATTTTTATCCTTAAAGAGTAACTTGAAAGTCCTTTAATAGTAAAAACACAATTTATTAAACATTTTTCTTCGGTGTTTTATTTTTATTTTGAAGCACCTTTATGAATATATCCTGACATATAAAATTGTGGTTATTTTCAACTAAATATTTACGTTAGTTTATGGGAAGATTTTTGTGGTTAGTTAATGGCATACCTTTTGATTATCTATACTATAGGTAAATACAAAGTATGTTGTTTAAGTTATGTGTATAATTTTTCAAAATATGCAGCCCTTGTTGAGGTTTGCTTTATATAGACAATATTTTATTAAATGCTTTGCGGTTATGTGAATATTTAATCAAAACATTTTATTAAAACATTGAGAACTAAATTACATAGGTAAAGTAGTTAGGTATACTTACAGTTAGTTACATAACAAGGAATGTGATTATTTGTTGTAATTATTGTTATCTACAAGGGTAATCACGGTAATAGGCCATATTACAAGTTGATTGCTTTATAAACTTAAAGGATATTTTTGGGAAGTTTGTACAGAAAATATCAACTACAAATTTACATTACTTTTTTGAAACCACAAAAATTTAGTGAATTTGCGGAAGACAGGGGTAACTTGACTTTGACATGAACATAATGGGCAGGTTCAGGCCACATAAGGGACTTGAAAGTTAGGCAAGTTTCTAGTATCTGATTCGCCAGCTCCCAAAAAATTTCCTTCCAATTGGAACTTTATTGGAAAGTTGACTGGAAAGTTAGTTGAAAAAAATCTCCCTAACTATCAAGTCAAGTGAACTTATGTCTCAATGACAATTGATGATGTTTTGTAATTCAACTGAAAGCTGAAGTTTATTACTCCATGAATTTTTATTTTTTCCATTTAATTTTTTGTGTAAAAGGGTTCTTTGTCAAATTGAAAGAGAAATAAGTAATACTTCGTTACAATACCAAATACAAATATGATGGATTTGAAGTTTTCCTGAGTCTTTTGTAGAAAATAATTTTTTTTGATAGTTTTGGTACAATTAACTGAAGGTAGTGGTTAGTGTAGTAAAGTTCCAAGTTTGAAGATTATGACAGTTAAAAAACTTACTAGTTTCCGTGGTCAAAATGAACGTTCAGAGAATGCAGTTGACTGTAAATGAAGTCCCTTATGTTCTTTGAACCTGAACAATGTTAAAGTTTAATTTTTAATAGTCTCCTATTTCAATATTAAAAGCTGTCATCTTTTGACATTTGTCAAGTAAACACAACGCCTTTACTAGAAAATTAACGTTATTTGGACAGATGTCCGTTTGAAAGATGTTATCTTGTCACTTAAAAAATAAACACTACGGTTCATCCAAAATTGGAATAATTCATGCTTCAAAAATGAAATTCTTCATTGAAATAGTTAAAACTCACTTAAAAAATTGTGAACATTTTGAAAACATTGTGCACAAAACTAAAGCAGTTTCGGGTCATCCTCAGAGGAAGGAAAGCATTAGTGAAACTGTTGCAACAATTTGAACTGTTGGGACAAGTACATTATAGTTTGCATAAAATCTTATGTCTCAAGGTTTTTAAATGTTCAGTTAGCAAAAACATTCAAGACAGTGGATACGTCATCGTATTTTCGTTGTTATTAGGTCCTTAAAATGCATTGAAATAAACCTGATTTTCAGTGACAAGGATCATTTTTACTTTTTAAGCCGCTTTGTTAAGAAGAACTATCGAATTTGGGACTAGACAATTTTTTAAAGTTAACGAGTAACGCATTTCTCAAATTTACAAATTGGTCATAATAAATATCATAAAGATAAGGTATTGCCATTTGGTTGACATGCTTTTAGTTACGATTTGTACACCTTTTTCTTTATCATAAAATATTAAGTTGTTTTCATTCTTACTTTCTTTCACTAAAAGGAAATACAGTGTACGAGTATAAAAAGAAATACAGTGCACATTAGGTGTCCCTCAAGGTAGCCACCTAGGTCCGCTCCTTTTCACAATGTTCGTTAATGATATTTTTTTTAAGATTTAGATTAGATTAGATTAGAAACATATTTAAGATAATATGTTGTTGACATTTTTTTTTTAATTTTTTGTACTAAAAATGAATAACCTTAAAGTATCTATGAGGGCAAATATTTTATAAAACAATATTCTAATTACATAGATTTTGTATTGTTTATGAAATTCTTTATAATTATTTAAAAATTTTCTGTTTAACAATATTTTTGTAAGTACAGTTGCTTCTTTTATTTTTAAATGTATTAATTTTGAATTAGATTTGTACATTAAGTAGATTATTAATTTCAAAAAGATCGAAATAAAACAGCCATAATTTAATTTTTTATTAAATGCAAATGATGAATGGATGCTACGAATCTCAAGAGGTAGCTTGTTAAAAATTCTTGGTGCTACTGGAGGAGTAAAAGTTAAGAAAGCACCGATTTTTGTGAGGTGGTATTTGAGAAAGAAAACTTTCCTGACTTCAAAGCCTTTATAAAGTTAAGTTTTGATTACGAAGGTTCCCACTTCTAAAGAAAAAAATGTTAAAGACTTTACAAAAATAAAAGTACTTAAGCGAAAAAGTATCTTTGATCTTAAGAAAAGTTCATTACTATGCTCACGGCGTTCTTTGTTCCAGATAATCCTAAGAATATGTTTCTGTACAACCAATAAAGGTTGTATATTATAGTTAAACGAACCTCCCCAACAAACAAGCCCTTATTGCAACTTCGATTGAAGCAAGCTATAATTAACTGTTTTAAGAAGTTATCACTAAGAAAATTTTCTAAGATGGTACATAATATGAGCCATAGACAAAAGATACTTTTTCAATTTTGAAGTATGAACATTCCAATTCAATTTATTATCAATCAAAAAACCGAGATACTTATACTCAGATGCATATTCTATTGTAAAGAAGAGCAGTTAAGACTCACATTTAAACTCAGATCACTGTTGGACTTTTTACAATCCGAGCTATGGAATATGAATGTAGGCGAGGAAAGAGAAAAATATGATTCATTAAAGAAAACATTAGCTTAGTTTTATCACTGATGACAAGCTTATGCACATAGAACTAATGTCTGAGAACCTCCAAATCGTAATTAATATCAGCTTTGAAATCTACAGTGGAATGATTGGAATATGAGCAACCTATATCATGAGCGAAAGCTGTTACAGAACGTTTCAAGTCGAGGTAGAAAATAGAATTTATATATATTAAGAATAAAATGGGACCTAGAACCGAGCCTTTGGTAACGCCAGTAGCTATATCTAAAGGTGCACTAAAGGAATCTCTTATTTTAACTTTTTGTCTTCTACCCTTAAGAAATGAACAAAACCATTTGAAAATGAAAATGAAATGCCTTGTTAATATCAATATAGAAGATTGCAGCTGTGACTTTTTTACTCTTAAGACTGCTATAGATCTGCCTGCAAAATTGTAGAAGTGCGTTTTCCGTTGATCTGCCTGATCTGAACCCAATCTGATTACTCCTAAAAAAGTTAACTTTATTCAAATACGATACAATTCTGACTTTTATCACTTTTCCAAAAAGTTAGAAAAAACAGGGAGGGGATATATTGGCCAATAATTATTTAAGATTTTTAGAATCACCTTTCTTAAAAATTTATATAACCTCATCCATTTTTAAGCTGTTTGGAAAAATTCCACTATAAACACAATTGTTAAATATATGGACATTTAAAGCGATGCTTTTCAAAAAATTGTATTGGAAAAACTGTTTTGGTTTGCAGAATTTGAGCTATCCAGGGAATTGATAATTGTATATAGCTTATAAGAATCGATAGGCTGAAATAAAAAGCTGTTTTAAGACCCATTTTCTTTATTAAAACAAAGTCTTAAATAGAAACTTTCGGTTAAGGTTGTAAAGCCAGCATTCATAAGCGTATCGAGGGCAACCCCTGTGAAAAAATTGTTTAATATGTTAGACATGTCTAAAGAAGAATGAATTTCTTGGTCCATATAGTCAATAATATTGGGTTAATCAAAAGAAACATTCCTTGATTACTTAGTTCTTAGTTCGTTCTGATTGGGCTGGGTTAATTTAAAGGCGTTTCTAGTTATGAAGCTAGATGTCAATTACTCGGAATAAAAACAATGTTAACGATTGGTATTTGAGACCTAGAGCCTTGTTTTTCGAAAGAACTCACATTACAAATTATTTATATCAAAAAGAAACCTCTTTTTGGAAAATCTGTGTTTTGTTAAACTATGCAAGAATTTTGTCTACTTGTTGTTTTTTTTTTCAATGTATTTATGGAGTTTGTCTTGAGAGGCTGTGCTAAAGTTCAAAATATTTTCAGAATGTATAGCTTCTCCTTTAGCTAATTTTGATTTATTTATTAATATTCAAATTACATCGTAGGAATCATCTTAAAACGAAATTCTTATTTTCCATTTAATTTTTAAACCATCACACTATATTTTTCAATTTTCGGATCAGTTCAAATCAAAACAACAAATTCCTTAATTTTTTCTTAAAATAAAAACCTACTTTAAGAAATAAACTTTTTCTTGATATAAAGGGAATGATTTTTTAGCACAAAGTATCGCTGAAAATTAGAAAGCTCTATTTTATTAAAAACCTATCTTGACCCCATCTTCCTGTAAGTTTAATTCATTTGAAACCATCTTCAATTCAATTTTAGGAAGAATATTATATTTTATTTTTATTGCGGTTCAAGCAAAATAAAAATTGTATAAGCATATTAAATCAGGATCCTCATAAAATGTACAATTATGTATGCACAACAACAACTGAAGGACGAAAGATTTTGTACCAGGATGTCTTGAGTCCAACAAAAAAAAAAGAAAAAAACGAAATGAAATGAAAAATAAAAATATGATGACAAAACTAAAAATAGAAAAACGCACTCAAAATTTGAAATAAGTAATAAAAACGAAAAAAATACAACATCATTTACAATTCAAGGTACAAAGTCCTGGTACACATGTATAACGCTGTATGTTGGTCGCTTCTTGTTCAACAGAAAAAGAAAAATCCAGTTTCTTTATTTTTTATATGCTCCTTATACGAATACGCCATCGACGACGACAACGATGACGATAGGAACGGCAAGGACGAACGTCGACTTCGACGACGATGAAGAAGAAGTCCTTCCGTACACATTGCGCACACAATTTATTATAATGGCATGTAAAACGTTTACCATGTTGGGAAAGATGATGGCAAAGCTCTTTTTCCTAAACTAGGAAAAAGGAATTCCCTCGTCCTTAGCTATCACAGCCATCAGCTCAAGCAACAGTGATAACCCATAACTGGGCAAGAGACATAGGACGTACATAAACTAGGATAGTCCATAAGTCGTCCGTTCTCTCCAAGATCAACAAGGACGAACCATCATCAGGATGATGACAGTTTATATACTGTTGCATTCTGTGATTCTGACTAATATGCTGCAGGAGCAATAGCAATAGCAGCAACAGCAGCAGAAGCAACAGCGGTACTCTATCTGCAAAGAATCAGGATACCTTGGTGATTTGCGTGCACAAGAAAACGTATTAAGAATTTCTTTTCTTTTGCTTTTTCCTAATACAACCATGAATATGATTTTTCTTTGTTGTGTTTTTTTTTTGTGTCTCTTTCCTGTGAGTCAACTGGCACCGGGACCAGCAACAGCAACGGAAGGACCAAGAGGCAACCCAGAAAGGACACTAGAGGGTAAGAAAATATTGCACCCAACCAAGCATTCTTTCTGGTTGATTTTATCCAAGTCAATTTGGCCGACTTCTGTGCTTCTTCAACTTCGAGATCTTTTGCTTTTTGGTCGAGTCCTTGTTCGGTCGCAATTGTCAATAGAATTGGTTCGTTGGCTTGATAATTCGCTTTTCCAACGATATATTGGAAAGGTAGGAAGACGTATGCAAGTTGTCTTTGCAGTTGCAAAAAGATGGGTAAATTGAAAAAAGTGATTTACTCTAAACCAAGATGAAGATTGAAGTAAAGGACCTTATTTTCGTACACATAACAAAAGCTTAGCAGGACACTCAAAATATTTGTGTGTGTGAGTGGTTTTTGTTCTAAGTCTTAAATACAGCTTATTACTTTGCCACTAAGCTGGTTGTAAAAACAAAATGGATGTTTCTAAAGTTTCTTCTATTTTTGCCTAATTTTCTTCTATGCTTGAAGAAGAATCTGAAGAAAAAGAAGAATACTTTTTATAACACTTTTTTTTTTCTTTGTTTTGTTGAATTTTAACTTCAAACTTTTTGCTGTTGGAATTCGCTAACGGTACTTACCTACATACCTAAGGCAAAAGAAAAATAAAAAGTGATAGAATGAGACAGCAACAGATGGACACTGGAACCGTATTGAAGATGAGAAAGAAAAGAAAGTTATCTTAGGGACCAGGACCTGAGTCCTGGACGACGACGACGACGAGGAACGAGTGGCGGCAAAGGATTAAAATTGAAAGAAACAAAAAACCAAAAGAGTCTCTTAAGTAATGAATGTTTACTTTAGTGCTTAATCTTTTTTCTTGATGATGATTTTTGTTGTAGAAAAAAGCAAGGACAACAAGCAAGAAGTGGAACAAGAGAACTACGCTACGCAGAACAGTGGCTTCAACGAAGAAAAACAAAAAAAAAAACGAAAGGATTGTGGGGTTGACTTGAAAATTTATAAAGTTTTGTTCGTCTTTCTTACAGTTCGGTTGTAAGATGTTTGAATATCTTTTTTTTTGTTTTTAGTTTTATTCGTATTTTTTGATACTTATTTTATTTTTTAACATTTTTAAGTATGACTTACATGAAGAGAAATAATATAGAATAGAAGAAAATGCTATGATAATGATTCAAGGAGAAATGATTCAAGCATAATTTCAACTTTCTTTCTCTAGAAAAAATGGGAAACTGAAGAGACCGGCAAATTTGATAGATTTAAAAATAAAATTTGCCCTGAGGAAAACCGCATGGTCAATAAATTCTTTTTATTTTGTTCAAAACGAAAGACTTTAAAATTTTAGGAACTAAAAAAACGATGGTTTTTGTTGCCAGGTTAAAAAATATATTAAAAATATACCCAACTTGTTTAAGGAAATAAAGTCAACCCACGGTTATATTGAGAACACAAAAAGCTCTTTAATTTTTTTCGTTTAAAAAAGCTCTTGATTTAAAAAGAATTGAAATATATGTACAAAACGACAACGTGTTGTTCTAAATGATAGTAGCGGAGGACAATTATAAGACAAGTTACGATGTCTCCAAAAAACATTAACGAAAAGTATATTGCACGATATTCAAAGGATTTTATTCCCAACAGTAAACATCGAATCTATAGGCCGGTTATGGAATCCTCTATTTTAACTTGAAGAAAGCATACCTAGTGAAATTTTTTTGAAGTCTCTTAATTCTATCACTTGAATATTATAATAAAAACTCCAGACTATGCTGCAATACTGCAAAAGAAAACAATCAGACTCACAGCTTATTTTACGACAAAGTGAAAAAAATACGAATGTCATTTAAAAATGTAATGGCCCTAAATGGCTTCCTTGTGGAACCCCTGATAAAACAGCGATGTTATATGAGAACGATTGATCAATTTCAACATTTTGGATTCTATATGTTTAATGTGGTTTTAGCCACTTTAATAAAGAAGAGTGAATACCTAAGGAAGATAATTTATGGAGAAATACTTTATGGTTTATTCTATTGAATGCCTTCGCAAAGTCTGTAGAAATAATATCAGTTCGGCAAATCTTTTCCATATTTGACATTATGTCATGAGTAATCAAAGCCAAGTTTGTCGCAGTTGGCCGACCTGACATATAAAAATAAATTGGGTGGCGCAACAGTCCGTTGTGAATCAGGGCCTAATGACTTACAACACTCGACCATTCCTGCGTGCGAGTACTGTTGTCAGGAATGAAAGGGACCTACAATTTTAGGCCGAATCCGAACGGCTAATTTGAGAAAGCACTTTTTCATGACAAGAATTACTCTTGAAGGATTTGTCAATTCCTCGCAAGAGGCAGTACCCGCGAAAATTATTTTTTTTAAATTAAGGTGGCACAGGCAGGGATTGAACCCAAGACCCCTTGCATGACAGTGCAACGCAATTACCAACATGCCACTTGTACTACTGACCTGACATATACCAAGTTGAAAAAACTAATATGTGACTACGAAACAATTCTGAAAGTTTGTTACAAATTAGTTTTTCGAATAATTTTGGTAATGCAGAAAATTTGCATATTGGTCTGTAATAAGTTATTTCCTGTTTCTATTCCGATTTAAAAATCGAAGACAAAGTACAATTTTTTTCCGTATCGAACAATTTGCCTACGGTAAGTGAAACATTAAAGCTTCGGTTCCCATCGACCACCGAAATCAAGCATCAGTGAGCGTGGTTAGTAGAAAGATGGGGGACCGTCTCGAAACCTACCGCGTGCTGTTGTCATTGTGTTCTTTCTTTCTGTTGTTCTTTCTCTTCTGTCCTTCCGTCTTGTATTAATGTCTTGTGTTGTTATCACCTTACATAGCCTTAGTTGTTCAAGGTGCTGTGTGCACATTTATGTGCAGAGTAGTGTGAAATGTAATGTTAAAAATTATCGATAGTAGTTCAGATAACGCAATTGCACAATTCTTTTAAAGATTATCAGGAATTCTATCATGTCTTTCACCTTTATTAAGATCTAATCTAGATAGAGCCTTTTCGATTTCTAAACGACGAAGGTTGACAATTCTTACTATTAAGGCACCTGGATGAAAAGAGCATCTAATAAATTGTTAAAATCAACTTGAAGATCCTAATGCAAAAATTAATACAAGAATGCATTCTTTTTTCGCAGGAATGTGGATTTAAGCACTTCTGTTTGCAGACGATATATCTAGTCATGTTTGAAATTGTCCGAAAACTCTGCAGGTCATGTTTAGGAATAGTTAAGAGGTTTTCCCAGTATTATCAGCTACGAAATTTTGGATTTTAATAGTAAATATCCATAAATTGAAGGTTATGGTTCTTAAAAGTGGATGTGGACGTAATGCACCAAATGAAACGAAATGTTTTAATCTCAGAAATATTGTAAGTTTGCGAGACTACAAATACTTTGGGATTACAGTTACAAATAATTTCAATTTGGAAACCCACTTAAAGGAGAAATTGGTTAAGGTGGAAACTGCTATTAATATGACATGGAAACAATGCTTCATGAATAAGTGCATAGCGCGCATAGTAGCAAGTTTAAAGTATTTGAAGCAGTAGCTGAGAGCATACTTTTATATGCATCGCAGTTATGGGGTACAATTCGGTTGAAAAACTCCTTAAGGACTTTATAAATAGAATATTTCATTTGCCGAAAAATACGTTAAACTATGTCATCATGCGGGTCTCTTCCCTTTGTTTATAAAAATGTTGAAGTTACAAATATACTTCTTGCCTTATGATTTAAAATTGAATGATTCAGGGCCGGTAAAAAGAGTGCCCATAAAAGTGATCCAAGATCAAAAAAATTGGTACCTAGAGTGGCTAAATCTTGCTGAGGAATTGAGGATTTATCAGCTGCTAAAAACATCTTTTGTGAAGTCATTTTAAAGGTTGATGAGAAATGTAGAGCTGAATATTTGTATGTATTGCTGAAGCGTCTTATTAGTTGTACAGAACAATTTACAGCACATTAAATAATAAATTGCAGAGAACAATTATTTTAAGGGTTCTAATAATGTCCATGTGCTTTCTATGATGGTCAGAATACGTGGTGAACTTATCGATTAAAATTATGCATTCTAAACAGGCTTGTTTTACCTTTACAGTGTAATATGTGCAACCTATCAGAAAGAAAGGATACTGTCCAGTAGAACATCAGAAAAATTAACGCTTTTGATCTTCAATAGTTAGGAAAGATAACAAAAAGATAAAAGTTTGGATGTTCTAAAAATTTAAAGCTTCATTTCCTTTTTCGTTTTACCATGTTTGCTATTTAAATTTTAAAAACATGACATTACGATAGTAGACAAGTCGAAAAAAGTGGATCTCCCCATTCCGTCTGTCTGTTTGTCTATCCTAGCTATAACAGCCCAAACTATTGGGTCATTAGAGTACAAACTTGGAGATTATTGTTTTTACAAATTTTGCGTCAGAAGACCCCATACATCTTTTTTGATCTTTTACAACGCAGAGCTAAAAAAAACACAGTGTACATTAATCTTAAGCTTTTAAATAGCAAAATGGAAGGAAATGACAGAGATTGGTTAAGGATTCCAAATTCTTGATGTGCGGCCTGAAAAAGAATCTCTATACATGAAAATAAGTCTTAAATTGAGCTTTAACAAAATTTCCAATCACTTTCCTAGGATGCAAATAAAAAAACAAGATGGCAAAACAGTCCTTTGAGGACTAGGGCTTAGTGCCTTACAACTCACAATTGTTTTTTGTTTGCGAGAACTCTGCTATCAGGAATGGAAGGGACCTATTGTTTTAAGCTAAATCCGAACAGCTAATTTGAGAAAAAGCTTTTCATGACAAGTATTAAACTTGGAGGGTTTTTCAATTTCTCGCAAGAGGCAGTACCCGTGAAAAGAAAACTTGTAGATGGCACCGTCAGAAATCTAACTGAAGACCTCTGGCTTGTTAATTCAACGCACTAACCATCATACTAGTTTTCCTAGGATATGAGCTGTTTTAAATTCAAATAAAAAAGGTTTTACATTTGAATCGGGAAAAAAAGCGATAAATAAAAATGAATATAAGGCCCATAGGGCGCCTAAAGGTACTGGTACGCAACATTTTTTTTAGGTTTCTATCATTTTATGATGTTTATTTTGATTTAGATCGCATATTTTTGTTTCTTCAACAATATTTTCCTTTATTTGCCGTAAGAAAAGAATAGTGAACCTTAAAAGCCTATTTTGACAACCTCTTTCCCACCATTGTCAAACTTTAAAAGTAAACTAGGCTCTAAATGTTGAAACAATAAAAACACTGAAAAAGATTTTATAAGACTCTTGGAGAACCTCCTACAAAAACGTCCATAAACCTACCTCCCAGTTAACAAAATAATCCTTTTGTAATCACACCTCAATCTATCAAAACAAATAACTACTATTAAAAGCTCAAAAACCCATCACTTCCCCTTTTCCATCAACAAAAGATTTAACTCTTTAAGCATTAAAGAAGAAGAAAAAAAAGAAAAGTAGCTAAATGGCCAAAGACATTCAAATTGAATAAAAGAACTTATCACACCTTGTGATTACTTGATGATGGATTGGCAACAGTATTATCTTATACAATACCTTACCTACATACATATAAATATATATATAAAAAGTATGTTTACTTATATATAAGCCTAGATAAATTCTCTAGAATTCTTCAACTAAACAATGCTTCATCACCTTAAACAAGAAAAAAAAATCTACCAAAGCTAAAAAGAAAAAGAAACTTTCTTATATTTTGTTTTTGAAAGAAAAATGCCTTAGGCTTATTTTCTAAGACCATTTTTTTGTATTGTTGTTGTTGTGTTTTCTTCTGACACACAGGATCAAACAACACAAAAGGGTTAGCCCTCGAGTCCCATTGTTTTGTTTTGTTTAGGTTTTTTTTTTCTTTTTTTATTCTTTTCAACAAAATTTGCCAAAGTAAACAAATCTGGTCAGGACGACTGATCCTTAGAAGAAGAAGAAAAATCTGTAGGAAAAGCAAAAGAAAAATCAGGGAGATTTGTTGTACTTTGCCAAAGCTATTGTGTGTCAAGTCAAAGACGACAGCTTAACCTATTGGCAATCTAATTTATAAAAATATCCTTAGCCCACCTGTCTTCACAGCCCCCCTCTACATTCTCATCCACCTCCTCCTCTTCCTTGGTGGCTCAGTGTGGCAGGCAGCATGACCAAGACAGATTTGTATTCTTATCCTTTGCAAAAAGATTAAGGAGCCAAAGTCACCTGTTTTTTTCGTCCTTTCTTCTCTTTATTGAATATGGCCTTGTCAGTGGTTGTTAGTTTTATAAGATCCAGCAACGAAAAAAAAGTACCAAGAACGTTCTGTCATTTTTATCCCAGTTAGTCTTCTTGTTGCTCTTACCACTCTCCACTCTTCTTCTCCCTCATCTGAGCTACCATCAAAACATCCTCTTGGGGATAAAAATAATCCTTTTGTCGCACGAGAGAAAATAGAATGTTTATTCTTCGAATTAGGCGGTTTGGAAAAAATAAATGTACAAGGATGTTTTATTTTACATACCGTCATACATAAACATACATACATTATATTGAATCTGAATGAGATGTTGTTTTTTTTAGGTTGTGTTCCTAGTGAAGCCTCCGGACTAATATTTAAAACATTTCTAGGTAGTATTTTTTTTTTTTTTTGGTGTTGTAGTCTCAACTCCTTGCAGACTCATTCATCTCAATTTTCTTTTGGAATTTATTTGTATTCTGTTTTTTTTTACTTCTTTCAACTGAACTTTTACACGTTCTTAGCCCAAAAAGAGAACATGCAATGAAAATGTTGAGGAAGAAGAAAAATATACAAACCTATGCAAGAAAAAGTAGATTAGATTCCTTGGGGAAGTTAAAACCTTTTTGCAAAGAATTGTTCTTAGAGTTTTCGTTTTCGTCGTGTTGGTTAGAATGGTTGATGTTTCTTATGTTTTTTTTTAGAATTCTAAATTTATGTCAAACCTTATGAACTTGTAAGTTTTAAACCATGGTTTTTGTTGGATGTTTCTTTTTTTGGTATTTTGGAATGTCATCCATCAAATTATTATCTTGAACTTGTTACCCAATGTTTTATGTACTACACACAAATAGTTAGTGTTCTATAAAAATTTAATAGCGTAGTATAAAATTGCGTTGGACTGTCATGGCAGAGGTCTTGTATTCAATCCCTGCATGCCAACATTGGTCAAGAGATGAAAAAAAGAGAAAGCGTAATGTCGTTAAACACGCTCGTTTGAAAATATTGCTTTTGCAATACACGAATTTGTCGATTGTTTTTTCGTCGACTTGTTTCACGCTTTAGAGGGGTTTGACATCTTTATATTTATATTTGTAAAGCTACGCAAAAAGCTTTGCTAACCCAATTATTCCAAAACTCTAGAGGTATTAAGAACCAAAATTATTCAAGTTATGACTGAAAGACAATCGCATGCTTTCTTAATTTTTCAAGGCGATCATTTCAACGACATTTTTTATCATAAACAAATGTTATAGCAAAGTCCCGATTTTACAACGATATTTCATTGTCATGAAGAATTTATCGCTGTATGACAAATGAATGGCCCTGTATTTACTCAAAAATAGCTAGATATGTGAAAAGTTAAAAATACACTCATAAATTTAATCCCAATTGTGACCAATACAAGTAACCAAAATTTAAAATGAAGAAAGGACTTATACGCCATAGGGATACGTTCAACTTTGTATTACCTTGACTATCAAATTATTGGCATTGATTATTGGAGCTGTAAATACCTGTGGTGGCTTTAGTTTATTGACATGGACTTTTCGCATAAAATTGAAGAAAATCTCTTAAGTAGAAGTTTATCGGGGAAAGGCGGGTAACAAATTAGCAATGTCAAGATGTTTTGTTTGGGTTTTCTAGGACGATGTAAGAAAATTTTCTCAACTTCTAATTTGGCTGCTATTTATAAGACTTATATACGGCTTAAGCTCCTGCAACTTACTTAAGCTTCTTGGACACTATTAAAAGTAGAGCCAATAAATTGATTGGTGATTACATCATCATAAGTCAACGCTAGAAAATAGTCTTAACATTTCTTTTCTAACCCTTTTTATCGTTATTTGAACGGTTTATACTCTAGAGAAATGGCAAGCTGCATTACTCTCTTAAAAAAGTTCAACCGTAACACTGCGCTTCCAGGAATGGTAATAGCCGTATTATCAAGTATAAATATTTGTTCTATTACGTGAATGTGGAATGCCTAACGCACTCTGTCTTTCCCAGTTTTTGCATTATTCAGCAATTCAAAACCAATGTACCCTGAGACCTTATTTTCCAAATGCTCGCACTATGTTTCATATCAAAAAATTATTCAAAATATCTGATTTAGTGAATAAAGGTCAAAGATGGAGGCAGCCTTAAGTCATTTTCAAAAAGGTGACTTTTTTGGTAGTTCAAGTAGAACGAGAGAATTCATTTAGAAATCGGGCTCTCCGGTGAATGCAATTTATTGAATAGGAATTTAATTCAATTTCTAACTTTACCTGAAGTTAAGGTAGATTTTGAACACATATGTATCAGTGGACGTTGGTCAAACATTTTATTAAAATTTCCGAGATCAGTTTTTGGAAATAAGGAACGCTACGGGTTTTTTTGTACTAGGTTGCAAAACTTAATTTAAAAAAATGTATAAAAGTCCATATTACTATCAATTAGAGGCATTTGGCATCAGTTCGGAACATAAAGACAATATTTTGGGTATGTCACGTCTCAATTTGACAACACGTGAATATTCTAAGAACTTGAATTGTGCTTTCTGCAATAAGCCTTTCGAATTCGGCATGCAAATTGTAGGTACCCTAAAGCCCTGACCTACTTGCACACAGGAATAGTTGAAAGTTGTAAGACAATAGGCCCTAGTTTTCTATTATCTGTTGCACAACATATTTTTTGTATGTATAAGACATTTAAAGTTAAAGATTGCTGTGGCTAATTTTGATCAACTGTTCGAGAAATAACATGGCCAGGAAAATTTTATTCCCAAATTACGATTGTTTCGGTGATTTTGTAGTACCTAACGACTTCGGATCTCTTATTGAAAATAAACTTCGTCAACATCAATATCATTTAACTTCAACCCTGGCCATACAAAAAATTAACTGTAACAGTTGCATCAATCTCATTTACAAAAAGAAAACGTGCTACCATAAAAGAACGTTAAGGATAAAGAGACTTTGAACAATAATTCTCGGATTATCCAAAATTCAAAAAGGAATAATTTTTAATGAAAATCTAGATGACTTGTATGCATTTCTTTAATCAGCGAAATACGGCGTTGTTGGTGATCGACCGGATTAAGTTTCTGTGTTAACTGAACTTTAAAAGCCTTAATTTGAAAGCTTTAATTTGAATGTCTTCAAAATACTTGATTGCCTTCATTCAAAATACTGTGTTATATCGTTTATCGCAAAGACCGGTGAGAAATTGACATATAACGCAATCGGATTATCATAACAACTCAAATTTGACTCCCCCCCCAATTCATTTTCCAGGCCGAAAGTGTTGCACCGTAGCACAAGAGTGTTTTAGTCTTGCGAATATGACTTCAAGTTTGCATTATTTTTGTAATGAATTTTAACTATTTAACTATATAAAAACGTTGGGTTATAAAAGCGTAGTTTTTGTTTGACGAATGTCGTCGAAAAATGTTAGATACCCGCAGAGCAGGCTATTCAAAATGAAACCTCTTATTGGAAAACCCTTTATTGGCAAAATAAAATTGAAATCTTTAAACAAACACTAACAAATTAAGATTTATCTTTAAAATACAAATATTAAAAACAATCATTCAAGAAAATTTAGTGGAACTAAACTACTAGTAGGAAGAAGGCTCAGGAAGGCCAAAAGAACGACCCCAGGGGAAGATCGCTCAGTGAGAAAAAGGTTCTTAAAGGTGGGCTCACAGCACTCAAGTTGGAGAAAAAAAAGAATCAAAGAAAAACGATTGCTCTGGGCTCAAGAGCACCTAAACTGGACTTAAGACATGTGAAACAATGTCATCTTGAATCAAAATTTAAGCTCCATATTGGAGATGAGAGGATTCTTGTGTGAAGAGAACTGAAAGAAAGGCTAAGCTATGATTGAATTTTGCGGATGCCCGCTCCAAACTGAATGAGCTTTCTAGAATTCAAAGTCAATGCAAAAGTCTACCTTCGAGAACTGAAAAACGTTTTATAGCAAACGGTGCTAGAGCTTTTTGGAGATACTTGCAGTTTCAATTTTCAAAAGGGCAATGTTCGTGTTATGTTTCAAAGGAGACCCTCTAAATTGCGCTAACTACAGAGGCATCGGCCTCCTCAACATTGCATATAAGATCCTTTCTACCGTATTATGTGAACGTCTGAAGCAGTCTCTCAACAACCTGATAGGTCCTAACAATTGTGGCTGTAGACCAGGAAAGTCCACTATCAACCAAATATTTACACTACTACAGATCTTGGAAAAAACCAAATCGATACCCACCATTTCTTTATAGATTTTAAAGCCGCGTACGACAGCATCCGTAGGGAAGAGCTCTTCAGAGCAATGTCTAGTTTTGGCATCCATTTCAAACTTATCCGTTTCTCCAGAATGACTATCTAGAAAGCTCTATTAATGTCGCTCTATTAATGTCGAAAAAGATCTCACCGATGCAATTGAGAAAATTTGGTTAATAACGAAACTTGGGGTTGCGAAGAAGCGAACAGAGTTTCGGGCAAAACCCTATTTCGAAAAGAATCATGAAATTCAAAATAAATTTGAACAGTTTCAAGGCATTGTTTAAAAAAAGTGTTACCAACTTTTTTTTATAATTAGCGAACACTAAAGGGGTTTGGTTTTGTATACCTTTAATATGCCGAAGATACAGTGTGAGCATTAGGAAAAGAGAGAGGGGTTGGATAGGAGAAGGTGTCAGTGGACATTGATTTATATCGATTGATTGATAGAGCGTGGCAAGGCATTCCGCATTCGCGTAGTACGGCTAAAAAATGAATCTCTGTACTTCATAGTGCGGCTGAAGTTGGGCTCAAGGGTAAACTCATGGGTTTTTCTAGAAGCGCGTTTTGTTTGATGGGAGATATGCAACTGGCTGTTTTTACTGAGTGAAATAATTGAAAGAAAATGAGACTGGGATATGATTTTTGATACAAAATCTTAAGTTCCTAAAAATATTCTTGCAACCATTAACGAAAAAGTACAAATTTTAAACTTTGCTTCAAAACTTCTGTTCGTATCTAATATTGTAACAAAATTTGTGAATCAGTAAGTTTCGCCCAAAACTAAATTATTTCGAATTGTCGGTATTCAATTCTATTATAATTTCAATTGAATAAAGCTCTTAAAATAATATTCTCTATATGAGTAAATATATGTTATTATTTTGTTTTAATAAACAAACTTGTTGTCACAAAATTAATCTATACATGCCTTCAGGTTGTTCTTCATCATATATCAAAGACATCGTACCTATGAGTGATATTAACAAAGATGGCTTCATAAATTCTAATTCTAATTTACAAAGATTTAGAGAATAGTGTCAGAATGTAAACTTAAATATGTATAGGTGAGGTAGGTACGAGTATGTATGTTATTTAGGCATAGTAATAAAAAGAAAATGGAATTTCTAAATAACGATACGGGGAAAGGGTATCATCATCAAATTTGAATAGCATCATCATTCCTTTCCTTCGTCTTTATCTTCATCTTCATATTGTTCAGAAATTCCTCTAAATTACCTATTATTATCATTCAAGGCTAAAGTTAATACAAATTGAGTACCAAAAACCCAAATTGGTCTATTTATAAGGTTATAACATCACAACTACCCAAGTATCTAGGTATAGGTATGTACCTTAATGAAGAAGAAGAAGCCTTAAATATATTTACATACATACATTTATATAATAATGTGTGATGAGAGAATTAGAAATTAATCATTGCTACACGCACATAATTAGAATATTGTTACAATTTGTGGTTTGTTATGTAAAAGAGGCGTTAAATCTTTAGGTAAGAAGGGGTTTGTGAAGGATGGGTGGGGGTGTGCCATCACCGCCATTGCTGCCACCACTTTGTGGTTACATATCTTTTCTCTTAAAATTGTTGACGTGGATAAAGCCACAACATAGATAGATAATGATCAAAGGTATTTCAAGCGAAATAATATTGTTGATTGTTTCACTTATTTTCGATAAGGAGTTTGAAAAATTCTTCAGAATTTCTTGTTATATATTTTTGTTGTTATTGTTGTTGTTTTTGTTGGTTGTTAAATTGCTTTATGATAAATGCGTGTAAAGGTATGAGAATAGAACATAGGTACTCTCTACTCATACCTATGTTAACACAAGTTTATTTTTAGCCTGAAAACATTATGAATGATGATTAATTAATTGAGATTTGAAATTCTATTAAATAAATTCTCTAGAATTACTTGAGGCAATTTTACCTATGTACACACAACAAAAATAAAAAAAAGGAATTTCTGATCTTAACATTTCCGAAAAGAAAATTTAAATTTATTTTTTACTTCACTCTTTCATCAATGAAATATAACTTCATGCATACACAGCAATGGCCAAAATAATAGAAACAAAACTCAAACATTTTAATTATGTCCTAAGACTTTGTGTAAGGACGAAAAATCATAAATGTTACAACTTAATTAGTTAAAAGTAAATGTTTTGTTAATGTTTCTTAAATTGGGATTTGTATTTGACAAAATTTCGTGTTTCGTCTGTTTTTGTGAAAATAATATCAAATGTGCAGATAGGACTTTAAAAATATTGACAAATTTGGTTGATCGCAATTACAACTGTCCCTTCGAATAATTTGATTATTTGAAAGCGTAAATTGGCAAATTATTTATAATTGCAGTAATTTAGAATTGGTTTTTGCTATGTTTCGGAACATTCCTTTAAGAAAATTCAAAAAGATCAATTTGGTTTAATAAAAGATTGTCTAGGATAAAAAATGATTCAAAGTGTTTTTGGTCATTTCTAAATGCTAAAAGAAAATAAAGTGGAATTCCTTCCAGTATTTCTTACAATTGTATTTTTTCAGAAAATTTAGAAGTTATTTGTAATAAATTTGCTTTATTTTCCAATCAAACTTTTTTGATTTGGGTTAAGATTGTAATGAAACATTTAGTTTCAATTCTTACATTAATGTTGGTGACCTTATTATTATTATATATAAGACTTTATCGACAGTTGATGTTTTAAATGCTTTATCGTCGTTTGATAACACTTTCTCTGCCGCACCGGACAATATTCCACCTTTAGTTTTGAAATTTTTTAAATATAACCTTAAAACCCCACTTTAATTTATTTTTAATTTTCGTCTGTTTTTGTCCTTGAAACAATGAGTATTTTAAGATACATGGAAACATTCACTGATATCTCCTTTGTATATATCTGGATCTAAAGCATATGTGGAAAATTATAGAACTATTGCTAAGATTCAGCTAATCCACAAATTATTTGAGGCAATTGTTAAAATTAAACTTTATAGTTTCCTGCATCAGCAAGGCTTTATGAGTGGTAAGCCTACTGCAACAAACTTAGCAATTTTTACTAATAATTGGTTGCTTAGAAAATCGTACTCAAGTGGATGGAACCTACACAGATTTTTCCAATGTGTTTGATCGGGTACAACATAATATTTTCTTGAAAAAACTTGAATTGCTTGGCTTCAACTCGAATCTCCTAAAATGGATCAGAAGCTATTTGGTTGTATGCAGACAATATTTTAAAATTGCTAATGATGTTTTCAATGAAATACAAATTTTTTTAGGTGTATCACAAGGTAGTCATCTTGGCCCAATTCTTTTTATTTATTTAAAAATTTTATTTAAAAATGATTTAACGAATTGTATTAAAAGTTTTAGATGTGATTTATATGCTGATGATTTCAAGATTTTTAGTTCTGTAAGTTCTTCATCAGATGCTAGTAAAATTCAATTGGATATTGATAATATTATCAAGTGGTGTTATAAATAGATTAGATTTTAATGTAAAAAATTGTAGTTTTGTTACATTTTCTAAAATAAAGGATCCGATATGTTTTGATTCCAAAATTGAGAATCAGTTGTTAATGAAATTAACAATTCAAAAGGATCTTTTTGACTCGAATTTGAATTTTTCTCTTCAAATTAATAATATTATTTCAAAAGATAACACCATGTTGGGATTTGTTTCAAGAACTTCTAAATCATTCGAAGATCCTTATAATTAAAAACCTCTTTTTGTATCCCTTGTAAGACCTTGACTTGAATACTGTTGCATAATATGGAATCCTGTTAGACAATCAATTATTTTAAGGTTTGAAGAGGTTCAGAAGAGATTAACAAAATTTGCTTTACGAAAGCTTTATAATTATTCAAATATGCCTGAAACTTCTAATCCAATACATTGTTTTGCTGACGATGGTGCTCAATAAATTTCCTCTTAAACAGCATTGTACAGTTGAGAATAAAAACCTCGTGGAATTTAATGCTTCGAAAACTCAATGCTTTAATGTATCGTCAAAGCGATATAAACCCCCTTGCCTGTCTACAACCAATCACCTTTTGTGGAAATATCTCATACGCGTTATCGGCAAAAATGCTGCAAGATGTTTGAATTTCCTAAGGCTATGCTAGAAATTTGTCTTCCCTTCTGAACTAGATGTTATCAACAAGACTTATATATGTCCAAAGCTTGAGTTTAACTCTGGGCTGGTGCACCTGAAACTTATATAAGCCTCATGGACAGCATTGAGCGTAAAGCATTAAAATTGATTGGTTATGATTAATAGGTACTCAAGGGGTTATTAATACCCTTAACATCTTTGAAGAAAGAAGTAAAGTAGTAGTGCGTTAGACTGTCATGCCAGAGGTCTTGGGTTCGATCCCTGCCTGTGCCATCTAAAGTTTTTTCACGGGTACTGCCAATTGCGAGGAATTGACAATTGCCCTTCGGAATCGGCTAAAAACTAAAGGTCCCCTCTATCTCTGACAACAGTACTCGCACACAGGAATGGTTGAGAGTTGTAAATCACTAGGCCCTTATCCTCAACGGACTGTTGTTCCACAGAATTTTTTTTTATCATGTTTAAAGTTTAAAAACAGTCCGAGCTTTAGGTAAATAGAGAAGGATTAAAGAGGAGATACCGATGCACATTCTGAATATCAAAATATCAAAAAAAGGATTTTTATACTTGACAGTACGTCCGAAATTAAGCTCAAAGTAAAATTCAAGTGCAATCCTAGAAGTTTGAGTATTACGGTTGAATTTTTTGAGGACGGGGGGGGGGGGGGGGTGCAACTGGCTAATTTAACAGAACACTGTTTATAAAAATATCGTTAGAACAACGATGAAACATTGCAGCGGTTTTCGAGTGTCGTAATTGTTTCGGTAAAAGTTCTATCGCCCATTATTTTAAAAATAATTAAACTTCTTTAACAGGTGCTCCTTAATAACCCAAATATGCTAGTTATATTCAAGTTTTGGAGGAATGAAGGCTTTTTTAATTACAGCCAGATCAGAAGGGTTGACAAATTTGGAAATATCGAATATGTGATCATTCCATTTATGGTGATCTGTAATACACATAACGAGTACTGGAAGTTGATTAGTTTAATGGTTGCGAGTGCCGTTCATGGATAGCGGCATCAGGAGTGAATTTTGCCTTAACGACAGAAGACAGCATTGAGTTTTCAAAGCATTAAATTCTACACGGCACAATGCTTTTAAAATAAGAGTTGAATGGGCTTATTATACGCTGCTGTTGAAGATCTAAATCCGAAGGACAATGATGTAAATCTAGATTTGAACATGAAAAGATGAGAGTACAAAACGGAGCCCGGGGGAACACCAGCATTTATTTTATGAATACATTTTATAAATCAGACTTGAAACCATCCAATACAATTTGCATTGAACGGTTTAGAAAGGTAATATCTAACCCAACGAAGAAGCGATTCATCGGTACCAAAAGCACGCAGTTTCGATAAGAGAGCTTGATGCTAACGTCTATCAAATGCCTTGGAAATATCAAGTGCAATAATCTTACCTTCTCCAAAACGATGTAAAGATTTGTTCCACTGTTCGGTGAGATGAACTATAAGATCACCAGTGGACCTACTGCTACGAAAGCCATACTGCCGGTATTTTATGGGTTTATGCTCTAGAGAAATAGCCATCTCCATTCCATCCCTTAAACTATTTAACCGTAATACTCAAGCTTCTAGGAATGCAAGTACAGGGATTCTTTCTTTAGCCGTACAACGAGAATGTGGAATGCCTTGCTAAACAAAAACAATGTGCACCGACACCTCCTTTACTTTTGTGTCGCATTTCAGCCTCTTGTTTTGAACTAAGTCCACTAGCGATTTGGCCTGAAAAGTGTTCCTTTGATTTTGACCATAACTGTACACATAAAGATTAAAAAATTTAAACATTATATTATTGTTTTAGGTTTGCGTTCTAAATCAATTTGTTTATTTATTTGCTCGTGGTTTTTTTTTCGTTCTCAATAAACTTTTAACTAATAAACCATTTCTAACACAATTTATAACTAGAAATACTAATTAATAATTGATTTTCAAACCTAAATGCAAAACAAAAACAACACAAATATTTTTTTACTGAGTATGTTTTGAATTTCCCATAAATAAATAAAGACCATATTGTTTGAATCAATATAAAACTCAACGTGCTGCTCCTGCCTATATTTTCTGCATACAATGCCAATTAATACAACAACAATAACAACAACATCGAGAGGAAAAAACCCTCGAGGGTGCGAAATTCAAACAATAAAGGTAGAAATAGCTACCTCCATCAGGATCCTTCACATATGCAACAACAGAACACATCAAGGCAAAAAGGACCTCCGAACAACACATAGTGAAACATTTCTCGATTCAACTAAAAACTGGTAGAAATGGGAAATTCACCTGAAGCTAATTCTAAAATTGATTGTTTTTTAAGTTCGTGGTAGTTATGGTGAGAGGGAATAAGAGAATAGAGGCGAGTGAGCGAATGAGTGAGTGCGGGTGAGTGAATGAATGAAGCTCGCGGTATGTAATGTAGTTAGTGATTGTGCCATTTTAGTTGGTTGGTGGTTTTGTCATGTGCTTGCTTCATACATGTCCTTCGATGGTCAGAAAATGTTTTCACATTTTTCAACCCTCGCCGAAACAACCCCTCATGGAGCGAAGAAGAGGAATGTTCGCTATACGACCACTAGCGACGCCTGGCGCCATCCATCGTCATTGCCACCGAGCCATCATAGTGCAAGCTTGAATTTTTGTTTATTTCATTTTGTATACTTTGTTGTTTTTTTATCAACCAATCCCCTCTCTCTCTCTCTGTGAGTCGAATTCAATGGCTAAAGGATCAAATGAAATCCTTTTTTATTTCGGTCTTGCTAAAAAAATCCATATCGTTGGAGTTCATACTGTACAACTTCTGCACACCGAGTACGGTCTTTTCTATGTTCCTTACACATTGGGAGGAAAAACAAATGAGTGAGCCTAAAACGTATAATATACCCTATGACGAAATTGTTGATACAATCCGAATGTTTCGAGGAAAAAGGAGACTCACCCCAGTTTAAAAAAAAATAAGAACTTTTTAACGGGTTTCACAAAAAAGTTACATCAGCGAGGGTGGGTGGTTTGAGAAATTTTGAAATTAATTAAATTGTGTAAAACCACAGCACGTTCCAATGGATAGACCAGACCAAGTTCCTATAAAAATAATAATAACAGTACCTATGCTATACCTACTGGCAAGGCGCGGTATTGCAGGGTGAAGTTAATTTAGAAACCTTTACCTTTATACCATCTAATTATAAAAACAATATTTTTTAAAAGAACAATAAGATAAGGCACGAATGAATTATTATTAGGTTTGTTTTTTCTTTTTTTTTGTTCCCCCTCTCCCCCTTAGTTTTCTTTTTTTTTCTCTTCTATTTTTATATTTATTTTTATTTTTAATAAATTAACTTACCCCAATGGTGTGGCTTTGATCGGTCTTTAACTCGCGATGATTTGAAAACTGAACATATACCATACGACCTCGCATTTGTGGTGGATTGTGTGTATAACAGGTAACCATAGCTGTGGCTGATACCTCATCGGCCATCTCGAGAAATGCTTGATTTTTACCTTTTAAAACAAGTACATTTGTGACACGACCAAATGGTATACCCAATGATATAACATCTGGTTCGCTGGATTCATTTGGAATGTTTCTAAGGTGAATTACTTTGGAAGGTTTGCCTAAAAGAAAAAAAAAAAAAAAAACAAATTATGTTAAGAAATTAATATGAAATTTGAATGGTATAATAATTTAAATGGTATAAAATCAGAATAATTGACATTTAGGTTAGCAAATAAGTATTTTTGTAACACATTATAAAAATACAATTTGTTTCATTTATAAATTAGCATTTAAAGTTTTAATGTCTAACTGTCTATAGAACTGATTGGTATAATGTTATAAATATGATAGAGGAAAAGAATTCTTTGTCTAAAAGTTACAATTGATGGATAGATTTGTTTATACTCCTACTACCGCATAGTAAGACCGAAAGTTTTTTCAAATAAATAAATCTTTTGATATTCTCCTAAATTGTGATTGGTATAATTTGTAATGTTAAACGTACCAATGTAAGGTTAGAAGGAATTTAGTCAAATTTAATGCATTTTCACTTCAACCTTGGTTGAAATAAACATCCATTTTATTGGTAGTGCATGTTGGTTAGTGCGTTGGACTGTCATGCTAAAGGTCTTCGGTTCGACCGCTGCCTGTGCCTTCTAAGGTTTTTTTTTCAAGGGTACTGTCTCTTGACAAATCCTCCAAGAGTAATTCTTGTCATGCAAAGTGCTTTCTCAAATTATCCGTTTAGATTCGGTTTTAAACTGTAGGTTTCTTTGATCCTAGACAACATTACTCGCACACAGAAATACTTTAGAGTTTTAAGTCACAAGGCCCTAGTTCTCCACGAACTCCTGCACCACCCAATTTATTTATAACTGACGAAAAACAAAAAACTATTGTGCGATAGTTTATACCATTTATGCATAGAATATTTAAATACAATTAATAACAATTCCAAGTGAATTTTTCATTTTAATCTTGCAACTGGCACACCCAAAGAAGCATACAAATAAAGGAAATTAAATATACATCACTATTTTATTCGACCTTTTCAGATAATGCTAAAACCACTTTGATGGAGAGTTAAATACAAATATGAATGTCTTATTTCATTAAAAAATAGATTTGTAATTAAAGTTTTACTCTTTTCTTTAATAGTTTTAAGAAAACAAATTTGTATACCAGCTAAAATAAGATATGATATTCATTAGACCAAATAATGCCATTCAGGAGTATGAATCAAATTTAAACCATCAGTTTAGGCATTCTTTTTACAATAAACAGTGATGAAATATTCGTCTCCTTGAAGAATATTTCTAGAGTTTTCCTTTTTTAAATTAAACAACTTCTTCGTACGTTGAACAAAAACAGAATAATACAAATTTTATTTCAAAGTCAAAACATATTTTACAAAACATAAGTGATCATATATAATTAGAACAGTAGATTTTATATAAAGTATTTTTCATTTGCAACATTCCCACTAAAACTTTATTTGATAAAATCTAAAAAATGCCCATTAATTTCGAAAATTTAATATTCTTTGCAAGAGGTAAAGATTTAGTAAAAATGTCTGCAACCATATTGTTTGTATCTATTGTACTTAAAGTGATTTGCTTATTAATAATTGTTTCTCTTACAAAATGATGACGAACTTGAATGTGTTTTGTACGTTGTCTATAAGCTTCATTCAAAGCAAGATCAATCGCTCCTCGATTATCACAAAAAATGTTGGTTGGTGTTAGGTTTGTATTAAAAATTTCTTCTTCAAGACCTCTTAACCACAACGCTTCTTGCACTGAGGATCCTAAAGCCATATACTCAGCTTCGCAGGTCGATAATGCTGTAGTTGTTTGTTTTTTAGATCCCCAAGAAATCGCTCCACCTTGACTGAGCAACACGTAACCTGTGATTGACTTTCTCTCATCTGGATCATTGGCATAGTCAGCATCACAGAAACCTTTTACATTAAATTCTTCTGACTTGAAATAGTTCAATTTGTAGTCAATTGTTCCTTTTAGGTATCGCAACACACGTTTAGCTGCCTTCCAATGTTCACGTCCGGGGTTATTGTTGAAACGACTGAGTAGGTTTACTGCATAACATATATCGGGACGAGTTAACTGTGCAGCAAACAACAAACTTCCGGTTAACTCTTGGTAGGGAATTTTAGCCATTTCTTCTTCTTCTTCTTTTGTTGAGGGACTTTGTTCTTTGCTCAATTTCACATTGGAATCTAAGGGTGTACTAACTGGATTACATGATTACATGCTAAAACGTTCAAGCATTTTTAAAATGTATTGTTTTTGATTTATTGATATTTTTTTCTTAAAATCATATTCTAAATGTAGTCCCAAAAAAGACTTTGCTGGTCCAAGCACTTTTAATTTGAAATTTTCTTGAAGATGTTCTACTAATTTATTTCTTGAAATTTCATTTTTCCAAAGTATAAAAATGTCATCTACGTATACCATCAAAATTAAAAAATCTTCAGAACCTTCGTCAAAAACATAAATACATTGATCTGTTTTCAACTGATTGAATCCAAATAGTTTTAATACTTGAGTTAACTTCATGTTCCACATTCTTGACGACTGTTTAAGTCCATAAATTGGCTTGTGAAGTTTTAAGACTTTACCTTCTGGTATATCGAGACCTTCTGGAGCTTTTAAATAAATCTCCTCTTCAAGATCACCTTGCAAAAAGGCTGTTACTGCATCTAAGTGATCAATATGTAAGTCTTTGTTCAGTGCTAATGATAAAAGGTAACGCATCGAGTTGTATCTAATAACTGGTGAATAAGTCTCTTGATAATCCACTCCACTACGTTGTCCACATCCTCGTGCTACAAGTCTTGCCTTGTATCTCGATATTTCACCTTTTTCATTTCGTTTGGTCTTAAAAATCCATTTTGTTGTTAAAGCCTTTCTTTCCTCTGGTAGATCTGCTATAGTCCATGTCTTATTTTCTTCCAATGAATTAACTTCATCTTTTGCTGCTTCTGACCATTTTTTTGCGTTTTCACTGTTTATGGCTTCATAATAATTTTCTGGATCATCGTCACAGTGAACGTTATCAGCCAAAAAACTAACACATTTACTCCTTTTTGTTTGGTTTCGAATTCTTTCAGAACGACGAATAATTATTTCTTTATTTTCTGTTGGTCCTGGTATTTCTTTTGGTTGAGGTGAAATAACATCTGCGTTTGAAGTACTAGGTAAATCTAATTTAACATAATCAAGATTTCCTTCTTTTTCATAACAGTTTCCCACTAAATCTTGATTTTTTGCTGTTTGTTCTTGGTTGAATTGTTCAGATTTTTCTGTTGCTGGGAAATACATTTCATTTTCTATAAATGTAACATCACGACTTATTAGTAGCTGTCTCTGGATTGGGTCATATAATCTATAGGCTTTAGTTGTTTTGGAATATCCCACCATAATACACTTTGTGGATTTCAAATCCCATTTCTTGCGTTTTTCCTTAGGCGTTAAAACCATAGCAATGCATCCAAAAACGCGCAAATGAGACAAATTCTTGTCTACGCCACTCCAAATTTCTTCTGGCAACTTATAATTTATCTTTTTTCTTGGAATTCTATTAAGTAAATACGCAGCAGTGCATATAGCTTCTGCCCAATAAAATTTCTTCAAATTTGCATCTGCCATCATGGTACGAGCCATTTCACATAAGCTTCTATTCATGCGTTCCGCTTTCCCATTCTGTTGAGGGTTGTACGGAGCTGAAGTTTGGTGAACAATGCCATTTTCTGCACAAACTTTTTTCATATCAGCATTGCAATATTCCAAGCCATTATCCGTTCTTAATACTTTAATCTTTTTTCCAGTTTGATTCTCGGAAACATTTTTGAAAATTTTAAAATATTTAAAAACTTCAGATTTCATTTTCATAATGTAAACAAATACTTTTGATGAGAAATCATCAACAAAAATTACATAATACCTTGAACCACCAATTGAATCTCGTTCCATAGGACCACAAACATCTGAATGTACTATTTGTAGTACATCGGTCGTAGAACTTTTTGAATTTTGATAAGGAATCTTAGATTGTTTACCGAAAAGACATGAAATACATCGTTTTTCTTCCGAACTTCTTGTAAGTTCTATTCCTCGAGCCTTGACTTGAGATAATTTTTGAAGATCGTCGTGATTTGTATGACCTAAACGTTTATGCCATAAATCGGTCTTTGTAGCTTGAAAAATCTTATGATCCTTTCTTATATCAAGTTTATACATATTATGAACTACCTTAGCTGAACCAACCAATTTACCTTTGTGTAAAATATGACATTTTGAATCATAAAAATTGACAGTCAAACCATTCATTGTCAACTGGCTAACAGACAATAAATTTGCACATATTTCTGGCACCAATAAAACATTATGCAATGTAACGTCATAATATTTTTCGTTCAAAAACACTTGTAAAGGAACATTTCCCCTTCCAATGACTCTTAACTTATTGTTATTAGCCACTGTTACAAACTCTTCTGTTTTGAACTCTTGAAAAGTTGAAAAAATATCTCTATTTTTTGACATATGGGAAGATGCACCTGAGTCTATAAACCAGCTCGTTCCATCATCATTAAAATGTGCGATAAATGAACTGAGAAACCAGCTTGAACCCATACCACCATTATTCGAACTATTTATTTTCGATTTGTTCTTGCAAAATTTAGCAACATGACCTTCTTTGTTACATTTGTAACATACAACACGCTTTGTATCAAAACGACGTTCTCTATGGTCGTGTTTCTTACCTTTGTTGCTATACAGAGCTGCAGCACTTCCGCCGCTTGCACCTGTATCTTTATTGTAATATTCGTAATCTTGAAGTAGTTTTGTTTTTATTGCATCGCCAGTTATTTTTAATTCACTACTTTCCATTGCCATAATCATGGGTCTAAAATGTTCTGGTAACCCCGAAAGTAACAAACTTCCCACCCATTCTTCAGTTACTACCATTCCTATTTGGTTCAATTTTTGGGCAGTATCAATAATAATGTCAACGTACTCACTCATATTTGCACAATTTTCTAGTTGAGTTGTTGTAAGCTTCCGAAGTAAGCCCCATCGTCTTGTAAGACCGGAATCATCATATATTGAACATAATTTTGTCCAGATATCCTTAGCTGTTGATATTCCCTGAATATGCGGATATAGGTTTGGAGATATATACAATATTAGTCTTGACATTGCCTTCTCTTGAATTTCTTGAGACTCTTCTGTCCCCTGGACCGCCTTCCAAAATCCTTGAAGCTTGAGAGCATGTTCGACCGTGAATTTCCATTTATGAAAATTTTCTCTTCCTTTTAGTTTTTCAAATTGTTCTGAAAATTTATCCATTTTTAAACAATATAGTTCTTAGTTACGTAAGTGGATGTAGCGAGGGCCCATAACCTGATGAAATATTCGTCTCCTTGAAGAATATTTCTAGAGTTTTCCTTTTTTAAATTAAACAACTTCTTCGTACGTTGAACAAAAACAGAATAATACAAATTTTATTTCAAAGTCAAAACATATTTTACAAAACATAAGTGATCATATATAATTAGAACAGTAGATTTTATATAAAGTATTTTTCATTTGCAACAAACAGTTTAGTGGTACGACATTCATAAATGAAAAGAACTTTAAGGTTAAGTTAACAGTATATTTTATACCAGTTTATAGTTTATAAGCTGAACATTATACCAGTTTATACATATTATAAATGTATAGTTTTAGTGTAAATTGTAAGCTCATAGAAAGAAAGATAATATATCAAAAAGAACTGAACATTATACCAGTTTATACCAATTCGAAATTTATAGCTTTAGTGAACATAGAAATGAGCACATAGAAATGAAAAACAGTGAAGAAATTATGAATAGGATCAAGTTTTTCATAGTCAGGATTAAAAATGGGGCTTAAAATGGGGCTTAAATTAATAACTAAGATCTAGTTTTGGTATCAAGTATGTTGGTTGATTTCTTATTGGTCTTTGAGCTCTTAAACTTATAGTTAAAACAAATAACTAAAGAATAAAAATCGAAACTATTAATGAAGGTAATTTTCAATCTTTTGGACATATTACCACCACAGAAGCACACAAGACCCCTATTCTTTCAGCAAACCACTAGCATTAGGGCACTTAACTTTTCATCAACAAAACTTTTTTATTTCCATATTTTTACTCTCTATTGTAGATGAGTTTGGTCAACGTACTTAAATATAAATCCAACCAAAACTTAAATAAAATAATTTCCAACAAACTGTCCTGATGAAAATCTATGAAGTGTACATACCTATATAAAGGTAAAGTTATGTTATGTATCTTTAAGGACATTGTGCGGTGCATTATGAACAGACCAAACAAAAAAGAAAAGGTAAAAAAAGGACCTCTTACCTATGTGTATTGTATAGGTAGAAAGTAGAGACCTATACCTAGATGAAAAGTAGAAAATGTGTTGACAAATATGCAAATAAGGCTGACCCCTTTTTCTACTTGATAGCGGTCGGTGGGTCGGTCGGCTTGGAACGCCTTTTCTAGCCATAAACCCGAAAAGCCCAAACAAAATGCTCCAATTTAAGAAGATTACCAACTTTGTTGCAAAAATGTTGTCACATCTTTTGCATGGGTATATAAGGATGTTAAGTTCTCGTCCTAACGTAAAGATACATACACATAACTGTTTTTTTATGCTAAGGGTGTAAAGGATGTGAGGTGACGATGGAACGGAACGGATGGAAAGAGAGAATACGGGTTGAAGACCCTTTCTGTTTCGACCTTATGCCATCACAACATGTAAAATGGCGTTCAACGAGCAGCGAAGTGTAGGTGGGTTGGTGGTTCACTCTACCTACCTTGGCTTTTTTATTGTTTCGGTTGTTAGTGCTTTTATTGTCGTTGGTTATGAAAATTTAAGGCACAGCGTCAACAAATAAAGACATACCGCTCCACTTTCAGGTATGGTGCACAGGATGTTCAGTGTTCACGGTAAAATGCAATAGCAACAGAGACTCTACTAGACTCAAATGCAAAAATAAAAAATAATGTTTTTAGCCTGGCGAACATAGTTGGGAGAACAAAACTAAAAAGTCCAAAAGACAAAACCAGAAAGTAAAATCCCCATTCGGAGGCGACTGAGTGATTTTATTTATGAAACGGATAGCTCGCTAGCTGAGCAAAAATACATAAAGTTTTTTTTTTTCCACAGACTTATGTCCTTTTTTATATTTTTATACGTGTTCTTTTTTTCTTCTTCTTTTAACGTCCTGCATATTTTGTGTGGTGGTGTTGTTGTATACGGATGAACATATTTTCTCTATGCCAAGCACATACATTTGCCTACATAAACTTTTGTTAAGTGGCCACCATAAAACAGTGTATAAGGACTACCTATACTCGTATCTAGAGGTACTATCTCTGTGAATTGTGCTTCAGTTGAGAAGAGCAAGAAGGCCCATCACTGGTTGAATGTTAGGGATGAGTATGGGGTAGATGTGGGTGGTTGGATAAGGATAAGCTTTAGAGTTGTTGTTTTTTTTACTTTTTCGTTAATCTCATTTAATAAATAAATAAGTTCAGTGATGTGAGTTTATTAATTAAAGAAGATTTTTTTCGAATTTTGTTTTCTTTTTACAAAATGATGCAAGAATTGGTTTTTGAGCTTTTTGAATATAAAAATGTGTGTTTGGGTTTATAAGTTTTATATCATGAGGTTCTGAAGTAGGTACAAAAAGAAGGTTGGCGCCGCAGTTGGTGATTGGGCCTACTTATATTTGATTTTTTTATTTACCATAATTAAGAAATTAAAATAAATAGGCTGGTTAAATATTTAAATACCATTGAATTGCATTAAGGAAAGGAAGTAGAGTAAACTAAGTTAAGTAAGAAAGTGGAAAAATAAGACTAAAAAATATTGTAGTAAGAAATATAGAAGAGAAATATAAGCAGGTTGAATATAAAGACATAGCTTTACTTTAGATTCAAAGAATTGTATGATGACTGAAATTCAACTGCTCAACCTTTCTTTTGAACCTCACATCTTAAATAAAATTTTAGTTGAAACTTGACTTTATTTCATTTAAAATATTTAAATAAAAATATACTTGTTAAGGAACTTAGCTCACTTAATCTTTACCTTATCAGCACATTTATTCCGATTCATTTTTCTAATTTTGAACCTACAATGCTGAATTCTTTCATTATTAGTGGAAAAAGCTTAGTTTTACTTTATGATCAATCATCAGTTCTAGTGTTTACCAGACATGAGCTCATTTTCCTAACCTTCGACTTTCAATTTGATATTCACACTAATACCTTAAAATACCCGAATTTCAAAAACATAACTATTCTTAACCTCATAGTGATGATATATGTAAGTGTAAATGGGGATCTTATTCATCCAAAGTCTTCAACAGGGAAACAAGTAGAATTCCTCAATATAAGAGTGTTAAGACATTTCGGTATGCATGTTTCTTTAAAACTAAAAACTCCATCCCATGGAGGAAACTGTGGTTAACAGAAGAGATAAAATCATTTATTAAACAGCGAGATTTGGCTTACAGACGACTGAAGAGGTTTTATGTTGAAATTTTTTATCATTAACCGGTGGACTTGGGGGCCTTCAGTAAACAATCAGCCAACATCAAAGAACAATCAAAGAACATCGCCCCGGTCCGTAAAAGTGTACAGCAGAATCGGAGGAAGTCTATTCTTCCCCGTGCACAAGAGCTCAGCCTTTAGCAGACTTCGGGATTTGGTCCTACATCCCTACAAGATTCAACTTATCCATGAGCTAAAAGTTCATGATCATAGACAACCTCAAACCGTTTGTTCGCTGACTGGCCTTTGAATCCTTTGGAAGAGGAACCTTATTTTGTCCGAAAAATCGTCTTTTTTTACAAGGTGTATTTTTAGATGAATGGTTGCTTCAGCTGTTAAAAAGTTAAATTGCCGCATATGGGGCGAAACCAACTCAAGCGAGGTCTACTGGGTGATAATGCATCCTCAAAAATTTAGCGGTTAGTGTGGATTTTGGACCGGCGCGGCGGTGTAATTGTCCGTACTTCTTTGAAAACGACGTTAGTTAGGCGGTCACCGTCAACAACGAGCGCCACATTACGACGATAACTAATTCCTTATGCCCCAAATTGAACCATATGGACACAGCAAATGCCACGATTGGCATTTTGCATAAACGATTTAAGGGTAAGGTTAACTTTTTCAGGGGTGCTGTGAATTGGCAACCAAGTTCATGCGATTTTAACCCGCTATTCTTTTTCTTGTGGGGTTTCTTGAAGTCGCAGAATCAACCGATGCCCTAAAGGTGAACATAACACACGCCATCGCTCAAATTCAGGGGGTTCTATGCGGAAGAGTAATTTATTCCATTTTAACATCTACCTGCCCTTATTGAAAAACCCTTTGTAACTCCTATATTTAATTTAATTGTTTTGACAAGCGAGTTTCAAATTCAATGAAAAAAAGCAAAAACTCTACTAATGCTTAAGGCCTCCAGCTTTTTAGATTTTAGGTCGAATCTATTCCACCTTTTCTCTCAAAAAAGTTTTTGAAAAAATCATCCAAAGTCAAATACTTAGATTTCCTCACCATGAATATTTATTAACTTCCAAGCAGTCCGGCTTCCGTAGGAAAAATAGTTGTTTACAGCGTTAAAATAAGTGTCTTAAAGGATATTCGAAAGGCTATCGATCTTTAGTATACAAAATTTTTAGTGCTTTTGAACTTTTCAAAGGCCTTTGATATGGTAAACCACCTATTACTCTTCAAAAAACTTTTAAACTAGTTTACATTTTTTTCTAGTACAGTCTGACTAATATACTCTTACTTTACCAATAGTCTAGAATCTGTCGAACTTCATAAAGCTCTTTACAAATTTTTATTTAATAATAATGGAGTACCACAGGGATCTACTCTCAGTCCACTGCTATTTTAAATTTATGTCAATGAACTTCTTTCTATTGTAAAACGCTTCTCAACACGTTTGTGATGTTGCTCAATTTTACATATGTTGTCCATTGGGTTTCATCGAACATACTGCAGTTTCTTTGAATGAAGACTTTGAAGTAATTAGGCGCTGGTCGGACAACCATGGATTAGTACTATACTCGAATTGTGTTGTTATTTCTAGGAATAAGCTAGAGCTTTCAAACGTTCCCCCTATCATCTTAAATTCTTGTCGTATTGAGTTCGATCAAATCGAAAGAACCTAGGTGGAACACTAACTTGGAAAGATAACATCGATTATATTGTTGGGAAGACATGTAGTGTTCTCCGAACGCTTTGGTCTACGCAGTGCTATAAGCCAGTAAAAATAACTTTATTACTTGTAAAAACACCTTTAGCTACTTATTCTAAAAGAAACAAAGTGGTTTTTTTGTAAGAAATAGTCTAAAAAGAAGAGTCTTTGAAAGCTTAAGAAAATGATAACAACAATAACCTATATAACCTAAAAACTGTTACCCAATATTTAAAAATGTATGGAATTTTTTCAAAACCTTTACGAAGTATGAATAAATACAAAAGATTCAATCGTTATTAAATTAATAAGCAAAATTTTCTATGTCGCGTAAGGAAATAATCACCTCAAGTTCAATTTATTAAATGTCGATTATATATAATTTAAATTTAATTGAAAGCCAAACTAATGTTAAAGTGAAGCAAAAAACCATCAAGACCGCCTTCTCAATCTCTTTGTCACTTGTATTTGCCTGATGACATATTTTTAAAATTGCTTCTGGAATGATGGGAACTACACCATCTTTTACATGCAAATGACATAAAGGTGCATATATAAAAGTAGGTATGTAAATTGTAGAAGCTTTTTGTCATATTAGAAAATACATACGCTTCATTGTTGTTGTATTTTTTTGTTCAAACTTAAAACATTACTTATAACAACACAGAAATTATAAGCATACCCCTAGGTACATCCTTTATACTTTCTATATCGCATGCATTGCATATGGTTGACTATACGGATACGTACGCAGGTATATCCTGTATATCCTGGCGCGACACAACGCCCATTTAATTTCTTTTTAATTAAAGTGTAACGTTTCATCACACAAAATTACTACCACCTTATAGAAATACACACAGCCAATTGATATATGAGTAGAGAAGAGTATGAGTAAGTAAGGACGTAGCTAGGATATAGGTATAACGGCACAGGTGGTTTTGTGAAAAGTGAATTTCCTTTGTGTTTCATTTTTTACCCATCATCATCATCATCGTCGTTGTCGTAATCCTCTCCCCTTTCGGCTTTTGTGTATTTAAATCTATTTTCTTTTTGTTGCTTGCTTTTAATTGCACTTGCCAACTAGAATAGTAAAAATTGAAAAACATTTTACAGAACAAACAAAACTATGACAACTGCAGTTTATTTATTGTCCTGGCACAATACCCTTCGAATGACAGGACAATATCCACCCGTTGCGTACGTATATTCAAAAAAAAAAGGATCTATCTATAGGTATTGGAGGTAGGTATACATCAGTGCATCAGAGTAGGATGATGACAACGACACGACGATGACGACGACACGAGAACGACCGACGTATACACCTGTAAGCCCCCACTTCATCTACTAAATGCTCTTCATTACATTCCTATGAAACCATTTCAATTTTCGATTCATCGTCCTTGCTCTCGTATTCAAGTCCTTCGAACAGAAATACACGAAAATACAACAAAATAAAAAATTGTATAAAAACACAGCTGAAAATACTATTCTACGACGGAAGAAGACTATACTTAAACTATGTACCTATATATGTATAATGTGGGGACATTTCAATTATCCTTTGTCCTTTCAACACACTATTGAGCGCTGAGCATTGTTCAAGATATACTTACAAAAAAAAGGATTGTCTCTCATTGTTAAAAATGTGATAGGAAGAAAGAAAAAAAAACAACAATAATAAAAGAAATTCTTGTCACCAAAAAAATTCTAGGTCCTGTGAGATAAGTCGTAGGTATCTGCTTCGATGCAAATCTATTTTAAGTGTCCGAAATATCCGGATAGCTTCAAGCACCATTTTCAACTTATTTAAATCAGATGCAAGTAACTTTAGTTGTTGCTTAAAATTAATGCTAAGATTCGGATAGTTCGGATATTGAAATAGATTTCTATTAAGGTATAGATATCCGAATAATCCGAACTATTATAATTATTTTTTTAAATCTTGAAACTATCATGGATTTAGCTCTGTTTTCTATGCCAACTCTATCTAACCTAACTTATTTACCTTTTTGGTTATTCCGCACTATTCGGATGTTCTTTTGATCCGAGATCCGAAGAAGTTTTTAAGCCTGTTGTGAATCACTTAAGTAAAGCAGGGTAAATAATTCATAAGGCTGGATTTAGATTTTTAAAATGAGCTGAAATGAAGATCTCAAATAGCGATTTAGATCCATGATTTTGGACATGAAGATAATAAATAAATCAACTTTATTTATTCGGATCTAAGTTAAACTAATTACTTTAAGGTTATTAACTATTTATACACTTGGCTTTAGATTCCTTTTCAAATCTTTAAATTTTGGATTTGACTTTTTGGATATTCGATACTATCCGGACAGTGTTCGGATTTAACTAGTTCCGAATCTAAACAAGGAGTTAACCGGATAATGTCGGATACTAACTATAACAATAAGCTGATTGGTCAGATATCAATTGTGTCCTTTTTATATGTATCTGAATATCAAACTATGGAGTTCGTAAAATTTAGATATTGCTTTAAGGCTATAGATTACCTAATGAAGGAATTTAAGTTTGTCGGTAACCAATACATGTTGCCTAAGAAAAGCACATTAGATATGTAAAGGAGATAGTGTAAAATAAATACGACGTTTTTTTTTCTCGAATCTGAAAAAGAGATTGTCAAGCTTCTGATTTTTTTTTCCTACAGCTGAATCCTCCCCCCTCACCCCTCTTTTTTCCAAAAGTGTAGTGTTACAACTATTTCCAATCCAATAGCTATTCCTATTGGAGTTACATCTGTTCGCACACATAAATCAATAAGGATCTGTCGCTTCTCTTATGTGCTTACTTGCTATTTTTTTTTCTTCTGTCTTTTAAGGTTCATTTTTAAATGTCCTTCAATTGAGAGCATATAAAAAGATATAGAAACAGTTCAATCCAATTCAAGTCCAGTTTCAATTCATAGCTCATAGCATATATAGGTAGACCTGGAACTAGAGTCCTGAGGATGGGTCATCATGTTTGTGTATAATTTCGTTTAAACTTCATTTCCGTTATGAACTAATCATCAGAAGAGAGAGTGTAATTTCCGAAGAGTGAAACCGTTTTACTGGACGACACTTTTCGTCCTATTTTGCAAACGTAGGTAAGGAAGGTATGGACTTGGATGAGTGAGCGCAAAAAGGTGGAAGTAGAAAAATATTCACTTTTGTATAAAAACGATGATGAATTCAATGGTGAAAAAAAGAATGACGAATTCGTGTGCAAGAGACGGGGAGGAGGGTGGGTGGCATGGCAGTTGGATCAAATGAAAATTTTATTGAATGTCTACGAAATGAAGGATGAACTAAAAATCCTTACACATTTTTCGTTTGTGTTGGAGATAAAAAACACAGACAGTTTCCATCGTAGTTTCAAGTCAATTAATAAAATTGTTTGAGTAATATAAAAGTGTCATTGGATTGTTGACAGGTTTTACGCTTTATCAGAAAAAATTATTAAAAATTAACGTTCAACAGAATTCATATACTCTTCGAATATGAATAACAGATATTCAAAATATTTATACTTGGATTCAAACTAAATTTATATTAAAATTTGAGAAATCTTTTGAATCAAAAAATCTAAAGTCTGAGCTAATTTTTGTAGCCAATTTCAAGCAGTGTCTTTCTGATTCATTTCATTTCGAATACAAAATTAGCGAAAATATGAGGTTGATAGTAATTGACCGACTTGAGTTCTTGGCTTTTTAAAACAGCTAGAGATAATTTGATATATAAAATATGGTTGGAAGTACAATGAATCGTCGATGCTATACTGGAAAAAAGAAGATTCCTTAAAAAGATTAATCAGTCTCCTTTACATAGCATATAAAATCATTTTGTTATTATATGGTAACGTCTAAGGCCCACCGTCAACAACCTTGAGCTCTTGGGTTCCGCTAGCCATTCTTCAAATCACTAATTTGTCCCAGCTTAAATTTTTGCACGAAGTTAAAATATTGACGGTCGAGAACATCTAGTGTCACACGAGGGATAAAAAAAAACTTTAGTAAGTTTAAGACCTTTGTCGTATATTTTATTAACTTAAATGTGTTATTGAAACATGTATCTTCCTATTTTATTTCATATCACGTTGTTTTTCATTTACAAATTTCAAATGATGAGTTTCAGAAGTGATAGCTGACTTTTTCAAAATAAAACCGCTTTTTGGAAAACCAATTTATATAACTTTAAAAGGTAGAAATATGTGTCAAAACATGATCACCCTTATTGAATTCAATTTTATGAAAATAGTTCTACCCAAAGGCCTTACGGATACATTTGTTTTTTAATTATTTCTAAACGATATTTAATATTGGGACACTGAGGCGTATACGCACTTTTTTATCTAATTTATGTTCTTAATATAATTATTCTCATTTTATATGTTTATGTAAGGTTCGTTTAATTTAAAGAATGTTCCATATCAAGAAATTAAATAAAAAGTTAACTCTTAAGATTGCGAGGCCCTGAGTCAAGCTCTTTTTCTACCCTTCAACTAAAATCTTCCAATTTGAAATAATTAAAAACAAAGTTTTGAATTGAAAAATCAACTACCAACCTTCTAACGACTTATAAAACGTTGTCATATTTTTTTAATTTTTTTTTTTAGCTGTAAGCAATTCAATTATAGCCTAAAGCGGCAATTTACCATATCGTTTATTGGTTAGTGTTTTGCAGGTTGTTGGTGCAAACTTTCAAATTGACCAAAAACGTTTTTCTAATTAAATGACATGGGGGATATTGCAATACAATTTCGCATCCATCGGCTTCCATATACAGCGTTGATGTACCTCCTTTTCTCTCTATCCAAACGTATGTGTCTAGAGTATCGCCAACGGGAATGAGAAGAAAATTGGGTTCAATTCAATGGTAAAATTGAACCTCATATATGCAACCATTCAGCCATTGCAGCGTGACGATCCTTTCTGTTTTTCATTGGGCCTATAACAACTATGCATGCAACACATACAAAAAGGTCCTTTTCCCTGACTATCAAGCTTGGCATATGCATATATGGCGAAAGGCAAATGGAATGATTGTGTGAAACCATCTCGCTGCCATTTAATTAATACATAAAGTTGGTGCTAAATAAATAATAAATATTATCCCGACCAAACAACATCACACATATCTCTCTGTTATAAATGTTATGTTATTTCCGGGATATTTTTGTTCATTTCAATGAAAATACATATATATAGGGATAGTGCCTGCGTTCTCTATGTAGGTATAAATTTACACCACAGCAGTGTATAACCACCAGTGACCATCAGTATTATTATGAATCTCTCTTCCAAAAGGATTTTACTATACCAATACATATACAATACTGTATGAGTGTACGAGTACTGTATAGTGTATAGTGTGTGTATATTCATATCGAAAACGAAATGGATTTGCAATTAATAAAAATTGGTATTACGAGGGGTTTTATCTTTCTTCCTTTATGCCATGTCATTTTCATACTTTTTGTTGTTTTTGGATACGGTACATATACATCCATAGATATGTCTATCAGCACATTGTAGAGTACCTACATTTTGGTTGTGTATATTTGTCCCTATTCATTGTGTTTTTGTTGATAGTCTTTTACCCTAGTTATGCATATTAAGAATATTAATTGTAACAAATTGAACCCAATGGAACTTCCAACATGTACAGTATGTAAGCCATCACGACATAATTATGTATGCATTAAAGTCGCCATCAAGCTTATGGGCGATAAGAGTAGGATGGACCATGATTGTTTGCTGAGGTTAACTTAATTATTATAGGTACATTATTGAACTGTAAAATGATACAACATTTAATAAATATTTTGTTTTTTTTTTTAGGGAAGGAAAGTCTCAATGTAAATCCTTGGTATTGGCTTTGTTCTCAATTTTGTTCAAATGAGTTTAGATTTAAGATTGATTTTTGATGGGTCGAGATTATTTTAGAAGAAAACATGGTTTGAAGTTTATTAAAAAATAGATAACAGTTATTTAATAGAGCTCATGTCTTTGGGAGTTTAATAAATTAATTTTGAATGTGGATCATTCATTTCAAGTCGTTATTGCATTGTAAATGCATATTTGTCTATATTTTTGTTTGAATTCTTGTTTCATATCAATGATATAAATTGGATAGAAAACATTTCAAACTTTGTATTGCAGAACTTTAAGTTGCTTAAAATTAATTGGAAAAACATGAAATGATAGTAAAGTTCCTTTATATTAAAGACGGGATTCCTGTCGAGTAATACTTTAACAGATTATATAATGATGCTTATGTTCCAAAAAACTTCAATAAAGCAGTTATTTTTGCCATTTTTAAGAAAGGAGATTCAAATCTTGCGGATAATTACAGAGGAATTTCTTTTCCTAATTTTATGAGGAATATTCTGACTTAATTTTTGTACACTAATCGTCTATGCAAGTTTCAAGCTAGTTTTCGGTCAGGTTTTTCAACGATGGATCACATTTTTGCACTTGCCAGTATGGCCAAGAAGTCTATTAAAAAGAAAAAGAAATTGTATGCTTGTTCTGTAGATTTCAAAGCAGCATTTGATGAGGTCAATAGACAGACTTTAATGTATAAGCTCTCATTAATAGGGATCTCCCGAAAATTCCTGATGATGTATTTTAAATTTTTGGAGTCATCAAGGGATGGGATCAGAGTTTTCGGATTGGTTTGAAACAACAGCGGGTGTTCCGCAAGGCTGCATTTTGAGACCAATAATGTTTGCTTTGTTTATCGACGATATCTGTGATAAACTTCTAGGAGGAATACCCATTGCCGATATCCAAGTGAAAGTTTTGCTATACGCGGACGATTTAGTGTTACTAGCTGAAACACCTTTCACTCTGCAGCTTGAAATAAACAGGCTTGCATGTTAACACAAACAAAATGAAAATAAAGATTTTTAAAGCGCGTCAGAAAATAAGACTGCCGGAAAGGAATTGGTCACTCAATAACGAACGCATTGAAGTAGTACAAGAGTTTAAATATCTTGGAGTTTTGCTTACGCATAATTTAAAGCATGTCAAACAAAAATGCAAAGAGGCTAAAATTGCGTTGAGTTTATTATGGCCGATGTTTTCTTGCGAATCTGGAGTCTGGGGTAACACCAATATATACTCAAAACCTCAAAATGGATTCAGATTATTTAATAAGAGTGATGAAAAGGGATGAAAGAAGTCTTTATAAAACCATCTTGCCAAAGAATAGAGAGAATGGAGTCAACTAGCTATCTCACATGAAGCTAACTTAACTTTATTGGAGTAAAATGTAGATGAATGGAGATCTATGTTTGCAAATATTACTGCTAAAATTGATGAAAGAAATTACAATTAACATCTCTCTAAAGCATCGTCAACATTCTCCAGGAACTCCTATAGGAACCTCAATCACCAATTACCATCAGAAGCTAACTATTTCAATAATACATTATTAATTATAATTATAATTATAATTATAATTATAATTATAATTATAATTATAATTATAATTATTATTTCAATGAAAGCCATCTCACTGTAAACAGACTTCAGGAGATATTAAATGTTTCTTTAAAACTTTTTTATTTTGTGTTTCACTTCACTTTAAAATTGATATTTTGTATGTTTCAAATCATATCAAAATTGTTAAAGATTGCTTATCAAGTTTTTTCTATTGCTTACGTAATTTATTTTAGTATACGAATCCAACCAAATTGTTTTATTATTATTACTGTTTTTTTTTAACATTTTTTAAATTATAAATATCAGGCAGACGGCAGAATTTCCAAGTCTTTATTCTTAAGTGAGAATTGCTGTGAAACTTTAATAAGATAAAATAAATAATTTATCTATCTTTATCTTGTAAAGTTCTACTTAGAAAATGCTTTGAAATTCCAAAAAAATCACTGGTTTTTTAAATTTATTTAACAAATATTTTGGTAACTTTACAATAAATAAGAGAGAAATCTATGCAAGGAAATGTTCGAATTAATTTTAAAAACTAATTTGCAATGTAGAAGTTTTTCTATTTAATGCTTTTCAAAAAGAAATAAGAAGAAAAACTCATTTAAAAGATAAGAACAAGCGGACTGTATTTTTTTTAACTTCAGTATGGTGTTTAACAAAATATCACACTGAGTTTTGCTTGCTTAAACATACTTTGATTTAAGCGCACATTTCTTAAAATGTCTTCAATCTTATCATGTACTGGATATATATAAATGTGTACTTTGTTCAATGGTTGCGAATCAAACTAGTTTAAAGTTAACTCTGGAATTCCGTAGGGTAGTCTTTTAGGCACTATTCTGTTTAATTTATTAAGGTATAAACGTTTTAATATTCACAAGTGCATACATTTCGAAAGGAAAGATGTAGTGATGAAAGTGGAAGAAGACCGCAGTCAATATTGAGGATATGGAAGACAAATTTCTGCAGACCTTCCATTCAAATTTTCTCAACTAAGACGAAGTCTTACAAAGCCGCTAAAGCAGATGGCTCAAATTCCAAGCCTTAAAGCAGCTGGAGATAATTTGATTCGTCAAATATGGCTGGAAGAATGTTTACCGATAAATGAATTATTGGCGTGATACTGACAAAAGGAGACTCCCTCAAAAAGAGGAATCAGTATCCTTTACATCGCATGTAAAATATTCTCTGCCGTTGTATGGTAACGTCTAAGGCCGACCGTCAACAAACTGATAGGTAACTATCAGTGGGGTTTTAGACCAGGAAAGTCCACAATCAATCAAATATTAACATTAAAATAGATCCTGGAAGAATCTTAAGAACATAAAATTGACACCTATCATCTTTTCATCGATTTCAAGGCTGAATATGAATACATCAAAAAAGGCTTAAGACAAGGTGATGTTAGGTGATTAATTTAACAGCGTTCTTAAAAGAACAGTGCAGATTTTTCACGTCAAGATTAGAGGCCCTAACTTTTGAGAGTTTGTCTAATTGCTCACATATATTGACGACATTGACATAATCGGAAGATTTTAGTGTGATGTCAATACGGGTTTTTGAGTTACGAAACAATGGGCAAAGGTGGGTTTTATCAATTTAAAATAAAATAAATAAATTGGGTGCGCAACAGTTTCTTGAGAATTAGGGCCTAGTGACTTACAAAGCTCAACCATTCCTGAATGAAGTACTGTTGTCAGGGATGAAAGGGACCTACCGATTCCGAACGGTCAATTTGAGAAGGTACTGCAAGAGGCAGTACCCGTGAAAAAATCGTTAGATGGCACAGGCAGGGATCTAACCCAAATCCTTTTGGATGACAGTCCAACGGGTTTAACGGGCAATGTGCGCAAAACAAAGTACAATATGTTATTAAGGATGGACCTACAATGAAGTTGTTTCAGTCAGTTTGTTAAAGTGGCTGTCCTTGATGGAATCGGACACAATTAGGCCCTTTAAATGGGCCATTGTGATACCACATGAATCTTGACGTTTCCTCCTAAGCTCAATGGAACAGTTTGAGTCTCTTACGAAACGTGAAAGACTTATCATGCTGATACGAGTTATATTGTGAAGACAGTCGAAGAAAAATTCTCCTACGTAATTCATGCGTTTTTGAGCATGTACAGAGAAGTTGAAGATTTGTTTCCTCCTCTTTCTCGTCCATACAGCTCCTGCAAAGAATATGCCTAGCCGCGAGGCGTGCTTCCCTGTTAGACAGTGTGCGGTTATGACACCTATTATCGAGTTTATATGCGATATGTTTAGAGATAGCAAGCACCTTGAACGTTTTAAATCTAGAGTTGGTCAGATATTTTTTTGTTGGGTGAGGCCCTTGTGTCCAAAGGACTGAACCGTCAATTTATTTAAATAAGTTCAACAAATTAATAAATGGAATTATTGACACTTTTCAGTTTAATGAACTTCAATATTCCGCAAAAAACTGGAGGAATTTTAAACGTATTTTAAACTTGTGAGCTAATTATATTTGAAGAACTTACACGAATTCTGTAAAGCTTATATTAAAAAGAATAGTAAAAACATTAATTAATTAATAAAAATCAGTGAAACTACAGACTTAGTTGGTTGTTCAAAAATTTAAACAAAATAAACAAATTGTTCCCAAATCTGAATTTAGAACTTACTGAGAAAACGTTTGAAAAACTTTTTAAACATTGTTGAAATTTCTAATGTCGAAATGATTTATTTCCATTCATTTGCATGAAATATGCTCAAGGACATCAATTTTAAGAACAAAGCTGATTATTTTGATCCCCAAAAAAATTCTTAGATCCAATTTTAAAAAAGATATTCCTAACGTAAAGTACTGTCATTTTTAAGCAACTTAGATCGAGCTAGTTTTGTTCATTCTTTAATTCTCAACAATATTTTCTATCTATTTATCCGAGTCCGAAAAAAAAAACACACACACAAAAACATATTGATACGTTGGTGTATCCTGCAAAGGGTCCGATCCAACACATTTGAAATATAATGAGGGTCGATGTAAGCATTTTGCGTGCCAACGAGTATAAAATCATCATTTATTCATTATACAAAAGGGTTACCTACCCCTGAGCTGATGGGGGTATAAAATAATTGGGAAAAAGGTACACGGAAGGAAAATGTGTGTGTGTTTTTTCGGAAGCACTTTTACTCCATTTATAATATGTACGGTAGGTAAGTATAAAATAATGTAAATCATTAGATCTCACTCATTAAACAATTTAGTATATGTTCAATTCAGACCTTAATATATTTTTTTTTTTGAAATTCTGGTACCTATAGCAGGTAACCCGCTACCACCGCGGTGCCCGGTCATCAGTATTCCTGTTTGAGCCTTTAAAATGAAATGTAACACCCCATTTCCCCCACCGCCGCCGTGCCGTACAGAACACAGGTATCAGCAAATCAAAAAGGATTGGTTTCTGCTGACTCAGCAGCGTATGTTATGTTTGTTTCCGCATCAGCCCTAGAATCCCTAGAGAAATTATACTACTCATCATCACAACCATCAGGAAGTGGGAGATATGAAGCTAGCACCAGCACCAGTAACAGCAGCAGCAGCAGAAACATCAGCAGCTATTAACTCATCCCTTCTTCCGTGCGTCGTTTCTCTGATCGGTTGCCACCAAAAATTTAGCTGTGAGAAATACGGAAACCTAATTAATTGATAATTATTGCTGATATGATGTATTTTTAATTTGCGCAATAAACACATCAACATCAACAGCATATTGCTGCTACCTTTGCTGCCTTTACCGTTAACGTCTCATCGCGTCGTCGTTATCATCATCATTACATTGCGTTACGTAGATGTTATCGAAAAAGGTTGTTTTTGTTGTTTTAATAATTGATTTTAATGGTGGCATCTTTTCCTGTTGATGTTTATTGCTGCTGAAGCTGTGCTCTGTTGTGAAGTCGTGCAATGAATTTAAATTTAAAATTATTGTTTGAATTGGTTAATCACATATTTTTTTGTTTGTTGTTATTCATATTCAATAACCCAAACCAACCCCTACTTTCATTACACCTCCAACCCTATCCAACCCATGCCCACCCTATAGGGTGTTGATAATAATTTGTTTGCTATTTTTTGTTTATTGTTGTTGCATTAAGTGACTAACAGGAAGAGGGGGGAGTATTAAATGGGGTATTGTTTCCAATATACGAGAGGGAAGGGGTTATGAGGTAATTAATTCCCTTAGGTTCTGCTGTTAAGTCAGCATCAGCAGCATGAGTGGTAATTAAATTTTATTTAAGGCAATAATGATTAAAAATAAACTCCATTTTATATTCATTGAATGTTTTTTTTTTTATTTTTTTTCTCTTTGTTTTGTTTGTCTTTTATTTTGTTAATATTTTTTAATTTTATTTATTTTCTGTGTGCGCCTACATATTCTCAAAGGGTTAACAAAAACATACACACTCGCATAATGATAGTTTTTTGACATTTAAATATGCATGCAGATGTTTTGCATTTTGATGATTGTCATTAATTTTAAATGTTTTACACGAATGTTACTTTTATTGTTTTAATTTGTTGTGTTTTTGTTTTGTATTAATATTTAAATAATACAATTTAACACCTTTTGGGACACATCACAATACCAAAACACAACAAAAAAATAGGGTCGGTTTTATTTTTATTATCAATTAAAATGGGAGTGTGAGAGAGTGGGGAGGGGGGTGTTGGAAGTAAAAATTGTTTTGAAATTTGTAATTAAAATTGCCATTTAGTGTTGTTTTTTGGTACCTTTGTAGGTAATTTAAATTTTAATTATGGGATTTAAAACACCCTGAACACCCTGGACACTAGTTTTTTAGAAATTTATTTGTATTTAAATAAAATTGTATATGAATGTAAAAAGGTGTTAAATTAAATGATGGACATTTGAATTAGTTTAGAGAATTCAATTTTATTATTGTGAGGTGAAATTATTTCTATTTCTATTATTGGGCTCATTTAATTATGGACATTTAGAATTTTAAGTGTGATAAAATTATAGGAATTTTAATTGTCAATTTTGAGATATAATTGAAGAAGTGTAATTTGAAAATAGATTTTTTATTTATAGAATAATTGTTTAAATGGGCAATAAATGACATTGCTGGTGTCGATAAAAAAAGTATCAATTATCCTCAAAAACGTTTTGGGTTTAAAAAGTATTTTAATGGAAGGGAAATTAAGGATAAGAAGAAATTATTTTTTTTGATTTTTTTCTAACACAACATTTTTTCTTAATTTAGATAACTTTGTTCGAAATTGGACACAAAAATTGCATTTTTTGAAATGTTGTAGTTTTGGAAGTGATGTTTAAATAAACAGACATCGAGAAGCTAAAGGAGCAGATAGGAAATTGGAAAATTACATCCAATTGTAAACATATTTTTGTGTTTCAAAGTTGACAATTGGAAAAAAAACTTTCAAAAAAGCTTTTAGAATGAACTATTTTCGAATTGAATTTGTTATTTCTTCCATATAAGGTAAACAGGGACAAGTGAAAATTGAATATAATTTAATATGTGTTTAAGATTCCAGAGACAATAATCGAAAAATGTGTCTTAAAAATCATTTGAGTGAAAGACAGTTAATTAAATAAAATTTGGTTATTACCCTATAATGGGCCAAAAGGGTAAAAATAGTTTGTTTAAATGCTTTTAGACTTGCACACTGTTTAAGTTTATATCTTTATTTTTGATATCTTAAAATGACAGTTTTACAGATTTCAAAACTGAGCAAACATACAAATTTTAATTTAATTTCAAATAAAAAAAATATATTAAGTGGCACAACAGTCCTTAGAGGGGACCTACAGTTTTAAGCTAAATCCGAATGGCTAATTTAAGAAAGCAGTTTTCATGACAGGAATTACTCTTGGAGAATTTCTTTATTCCTCGCAAGAGGCAAACCATCAAAATAACTTTAGATGGCACAGGAAGGGATTGAAAGTCCAACGCACTAACCATGCTACGGGCACTACTGCACAATGTGAGCAATAGGAAAGGGAGATAGGGGTTGAAAGAGGTTTCGGTGCACATTGGTTCTGAATTCCTGAAAATTGCAATGGCTGTTAAAGACAGAGTGTGGCAATGCATTCCATATTCACGAAGTACGGCTAAAGAACAATTCTCTATACTTGATAATACGGTTATTACAATTCAAAGAAGCGGGAGTGTTACGGCTGAACTGTTTAAGGCGACCAATACCATTAGCTATTTCTCTAGAGCATAAACCATTAAAACAACGGTAAAAGAGGGTGAGATAAAAAAAATTTCGACGATGTGTAAGGGACGTAAATGATCTTATGATAATCATTTTAACTAAATAAAGTTTAATAAAAAAAATATCAGCAATCAATCTAAATCCTCTAAGTTCAATATTGTCCAATAGGATTAAGTAAGTTGAGGGAGAACCAGCCCAGATATAGGAGTTATACTCAAGCTTTGGACGTTTATTATTCTTGTAGATAACAGCCCGATCAGAGGGGGCGACAAACTTCTTGCATGGCTTTAGGAAACCCAAACATTTTGTGGCATCGTTGGCGACATCACGTATGTAATCGTTCCACAAAAGGTGGTTGGTTATAGACACACCGGGAATATCGATATGTTCAGTCTCCTCGATGCAAGTGTCATCTATGAAAAATAGCAACGCTTTAACAATACAAGACAGCATTGGGTTTTTGAAACATTAAATTCCACGCGGTTTTTTATTTCGCATTGTACAATGTTGTTTAGGTCTTAATTTAATGAGCTTATTATACTTTGTCGCTGCAGTTCCACATTCGAAGAAGAAGGATGTGTAACTTAAATTGAATATGAAAAGCTGAGCGTACTGGCATCAGCGAAAAACACTTTAATGGATTGGAAGTTGCAGACACGAGATCATTAATAAAAATGAGAAAGAGTGTTGGAAATAGAATAGAGCCCTGGGGTATACCAGCATTTATTTTGTGATTTTCAAACCTGAATCCATCTAATACAGCTTGTATTAAACGATTCAAAAGGTAATTACTAATCCAATTAAGGAGGTATTCATGAAAACTTAATTTCTAATATTCGGATTATTCATAAAATCGTTATAAGTCATAAATGCTTTTGGAAGGGGGGCACTGTCTCCTGGATTAGCTACTGTATTTTTAAGAATACATTTTTTAAGAAAGAAGTTTTTCAAGTTTTTTTAAATATGTGATTCTTCAGTTTTTGACTATTTGCTCTACATAGTCCATGCTCATAAGATTGTGTACTATAAGGGGGGTTAAAACACGGTCTTTGATTTCGCTTTAATGTATTTTAAATTAAGGAATTATTTCTGGCCGACCTTTTATCTTCGCTCTGAAAAATCCCTGCCTTATGCCTATTTAACATATTTTAAAGCAATAGAATAGAATTGGAAAATTTAAATAAAGTTAAATTGGACAAACTATCATTATCTTCAAAGAACTTATTTTTCTTTTAAATTATTTAAAAGTTTTACAATTTTAAAGATGATCTCGTAAAAAAAATTCTCGTAAAATAAGATTCCAATTTCAAAAGGCTGCTTTTATCTTATTTTTATTATTCTTTAAAAGGGTAAAAGGCTGAAAGATATTGGTTTTGAATTTCTAAATGAGAGAGTGTATTAAAGCATTCACCTAGTACGGGTAAAGAATAAATCTCTGTACTTAAAAGTAAGCCTAAAGTTTTGCTTAAGGATGTATTGATGATCGATTGTCACAGTTGAATTGTTTTAGATGAAGGGGAGGGGGGGGGGCAATGCAACCAACTTCTGCCGTACAATACATTCCCTTGAAAAAAGGTTGAGACAGAAAACATTTCGGTGGTGGGACGTAAATTTATCAACGACTTATTAAATATTTTGTTAACTCTTTTATATGGATACTGTCTAATAGTCTAAACAAATCACTATCAAAAAGTTAAAGTTGTAATCAAACCTTAGACGAATATAATTTTTTAGATAATAATGAGATCATAGGGCTAAAACAACTTTTTGCGTCGCCATAGGAAACTGATATATCATTTTTAGCAGCATCTTTGTAGACATCATGTGCGTAATTTACAAGAGGTATTGGATGGTTCATATAGCTTGAATCTCGAGATTTTAAGTTGGTTTTGGTGTAGGCCATCAGTAGTGCCCAAGGGTGGTAAATTGCACTCTTACGACAATAGCATTCAGTTTAAACGCATTAAATTCTACGCCAATTCTTCTTTTTAACGACAACATTTTCAATGTCAGAATATATAAATCTAACCATAAATTGCCATTGAAAACCTGCATCCAAAGAGCATGGTTGTGGATTGAAAAACAAATTTGAAAGCTGCTGTCGAAAAAACAGATCACAAGGAATAGAAGTTTCAGACAGCAGATCATTTATAAAAATAAGAGATAGTGTCGGCTACAGGACAGAACCCTGGGCCACACCATCGTTTATTCATTGTCAAACTCTTTTAAATGGTTTTGAAAGTTTAATTTTAAATTAAGCCGCAATATATTTTGAAATTTGAGCTAAATTTTATATAAAATTATGTTAAGACTTCCATATTTTTACAGATAATTGGAAACAATTCTTGAATTAGAAAAAAAAAATCAAAGCTGATAAAATTGTAGACTTGGGATAGTTTTTCATAAGAAGTAATGCTGGAACTCTGGGGCAAAAATACGAAGTTGTGATATTCTTGCAGGAATATTTGAAGTTGTAAAATAAATAATGAAAGTCCAAATGGTCATAATTTATCAAAACTTTAAGAGCTCATTTGAATGCAAAGTGTCAAACTGGTTTAATTACTTATGTATTAAAATAATTTAAGAGGGTATTATAAAAGAGTACTTACAAACTCCTCCCAATACTGTGCCCGAATCTAGTTTGGCTTTTTTTGTGGCTAAATCTTGGTTATTATTGTCCGATGCTGGTGCCATAACTGCTGCTTGACTTAAAAGTTCGTCACTTCCTCTCTGCAAGAAAAAAAAGAAAAATACATTTAGAATACATTATAGAAAAGTCCATTATTTAAAACTCTTCAATCAAAAATTTTACTATATAAATAATTTAGATACATGAAAAAGGTAAAAATTCTTAAATTCATACCACAAAATCCAATAATTATCACACCACACATAATGTACTTAAGCACACTTTCACAAACATACAAAACTCATACACAGAAGTACATAGATATAAGTAGAGATACGCGTTCATATAAACATATTAAATTCGATTTAACGATGCGTAGAATTTACAATACAAAAAACCCTTAAACCTCTAGTTATATGTATAAATGCGTCTATAATGTGCGTAGGTAGGTAAACAGACGCACAATCATCCATTTATATTCCAAAACAGAGTCATTAGCGAAGTTTAATTACCATGGAAAAAGAGGTTTGCAAAAGCCTATTAGCTATGGCACCCATATAAAACCCCCATTGTTGCGTATATTCCAGGTATACCCTTATTTAGCATCAGTTAACCTACCTAAAGATCTATCTATATATACAAATGAGCTTCTGTTACAATTTAAGCATCATCCCTGATTTGAAAAATTATAATGTGAAACTGCATATGTGATGCGGGGGTTGGTTGGAGTGAAGTTGAAAATCTAACAGAACTCACCCTTATACCACCATTGCCCTTGTTACTGTTAAAAACATGAACAACCAAAAAAAAAAAAAAAACAACAACCAAAAGAAAGTAAAACAGAAATCATCATGAGGAATATTCAAAAAAAGAAAATAGAAGAAACAAAAAAGGAAAACTGAACATACATATCTGAGCTCTATTCATTTATCAAAATCAAAAGGTGAACCCTCCATTGAATAGAATAGGTTGTGAAACCAATGGAAACACACAACCAATGCCACCGTATGGCGCATACCCTATAACGTATACATCCTGGAGTTTTATCATAAAAAGGGTACTCAGGTTACCCACCATTAGACTAACTAGCTCCTCATTCATTAACAACCTTCTAATTCCGAAGCTCCGATGGGTTATTCTCTGGCTCAGTGCTATCTCGAGTAACAAAAGTAATAGGTATACTATACACCACTCCATCACCTTCTACCACTTACCTCAACCCCTTCTCAAGGACCTAGGTGTAGTATGTACGTTTGTTTATACCACTTACAGGTTTCAACTGAGAATTTCCTCATATAGAAAATGGTATAGAACGTATGTACAAAAAAAAATGAAAAACAACTTTTCCCAAAATGTTCATTTTCAAATGATGCCACTTCCGGTTTCGAATAAAAACCAAATCCTTTAGAAGGTATAAAGGAGAATATAGATTCAGAGCTCATGGCTCATATGGTTAAAGGTATTGCCACACCACGTATAGTCGAATGGAATACGATTTCAAACACACCGCACGAAGATCGAAGTTCCTTTTCAAAATATATTATATTCACCAGTATACCCCTGCTTGTCCCTTTTCACTACCAATACCTCAGATCCTTTCACCCATCAAGGATTCCTTACAAAAGGAACGTTGTATATCGGCATAGCCCCATGCCATACAATTAAAACTAAGAAAAACAACTTGAGTACTCGTATATGATTCCAGAGAAAGCTAGAAACAAGAGTAAAACACAACCAAAAAAGAAAAACACAGGATTAAAAGGAGGAACACACTCGTTATAAAAAGGAACAACCACCCCAACTTAAATGAACCCCAATGAAATAATTACACTTAAAATGTTATTTTGTTGTTGTTGTTGCTATTGTTGTTAATCTTATGCTTTAGGTACAATTTTGGACAAAATAAAAATAAATAAACTTATAACGATACAAATTCACTCAGACTCAGCCACAGACACAGGATTTTATTTGTTCGTTCGTCCTTGTTGTTTAGTTGTATACATTTTTTAGAATTTAATATTGTATAATGTCGAAACAAACTATGTACTTGTTCGTAGTTTGTACGTTCATACGAACGTACCATATATTTTGTATGTCTCGGAGAATGAAAAATAAGGATACAAAGCTTCTTTTATTCTATGGAAGCTTATACATACTTCAGGGAAAATTATCTTGTACGAGTATTGTACAGATTTAACATACCCATACTTGTGTAAGAGCAAAGATAAAAAAGTTAGATGTTAAAAGGATTTCGCCTCATTAACAATGTAAATAGAAGAAAGGTTTTCATGCTATGATTTTTGAATATAATTTTAGAAAAGAAAAAAACAGGAGCAATTATGCTGACTCAGCTTTTTGAAAATCCTTGTTTTTTTTTAAGTTTGTAAGCAAATGTGAGGGGTTAAGTTTTGATTCACCTCTAAAAGACTTTATGTAAATTTTTAACCACAATGAGATAATTATATTAGGATGAAACTTTTGGAGCAGAGGATCAAATATATCAGGTTATCAGGTGTGGTACGAATTTTTGAAAAAGTTATGATAAGAGTCATACGTCAAATTGCAAACAGGTAATTAAAGCTTCTTATTTTACAGATTAGAATATTTAATAATGTTATAAACAACCTTAAGATAATTTACAATTTTAGTAAATTTGCTTAAACAGTCTTCAGCATCATATTGGAAACCTTGCAGCATAATATTGTATATTTCTTATGACAATTTTGAGAACATTTTAAAGCTCCGAAATTGATGAATTTTTAGAATTATTTTGTCAGCCAAATGGCCGAGACAGCTATGGTCGCAACATCACATGTTTTTAATAATACTTTCAAAGACCAATTCTTATATTTGTAGTATGTCCTCAAAAACTTCACTAATTGTGTTTTGAATCCATTGTGGAGTACTGGTTATCTTTCAAGTGATCCCTCAGAAAGATCCGATAACGATAACCTCTTCGAAAAATAAAATGCTAGGAAAACTTCTCTTCTAAAATTGTATTCCCTTGGCATGAAGAGAATTAAAAGTTGTTTGAATACCCAAAGCAGGGAAATACTAGCCTTAAAGATCTACTACCTATTAGTCTTTCATCATTGCTTTTTAAGACCTTGGAAAGATTGATTGATATCCAAGTATTGATTGAAGTGAGTTCTATCTATGTCTGAACATGTCTACTGTAAATGGCGCGAAGTAACAAAGATCAGTATTCACCACGGTTACTCCCTCCATCGTAGAGAGTTCACTAAGGTTGCTTTCCTTGACATCGAAGGCACTTTTAACAACATACTCTGAATTACTGAAATTAAATCTATTATTCCGCCTCCCAATCATTGTAGTGTGTTCTTGGCGGAAGTTTTGTCTATAAAAGAAGACTTGTCTTGACTTAAAGAAAAACTGATATCAACATATTATGATATCCGCACTTTCTCGGATAGTCTGACCGCTATCAAATCTCTGAACTATTTCTCTAAAAATTTTATAATGGTCCATAACTGCTGATCTTCTCTAATGGAAACACCTGTTGAATATTCACCTTTGCTTAGTACTAGGCTATATAGACATTCCAAGAAATTGTAAGGCAGATAAAATCGGCAGAAATGGTGCAGTACAAACCATTCTACCACGTGTGGCTAATGCTGGATTTCCAATCGCTATATGATAACTATTGCTAATGAAAAACGTCACATAATTTCAGGTCAGGAAAAACATCTGCCCTACACTCGATTTAAGGCGTTAAGGTGGTTGCTATCTCTAAGCAAATCACATATAAGCTCATAACCGGGCTAGGCATATTCTCAAATGGCTTTTGCAGAAGCAATATGGATGAAGAACAGGGGTCTTTACTTCCTCTCAACATACCCTGCTCTAGCTCAAAATAACAAGAATTTCCTAGGAGAATTCGTCTATAACGATATTTATTACAATAACATAATCAATCCTTCAAGTTTCAGAAGGGACCCAAACATGTCATAGCCTAAACGTGCCCTACTCCATCACGAACAGCCCCTTCAACCTAATCCTAGTCTTGTTGAAAATAAACATTATCCACATCAATAATGTTCTGATTTCGGCCATAAGGCATCATTAATCATACGTTTTAAATAATCATTCTTGGATCTTCTTAATCTAGAATACAACAATTCTGTTTATTCTGCTCCAAAGTAAAAATAAGACTCATCAAGGACCAAATCATCTAAACAACGATGTTACTAGTGATCGAACGGCTTGAGCTTGAATAACGAAGTCTTTCTTGCAAAAAAATGGAGAAAGTGCTTCAGTTTTTCGAACTGTTACTGCCAAATTTCTTCCATTTCAGTACAGAATTTAAACAATTTCCGTTCATTGTTGAAGCATGTATTTGCAGTTTTATTATTGGCATAGTTTTAAACTGTCAAATGTCAAAAGATTACAGTTTTAAAAGTCACAATTGCCAGACACCAAAAGTGAAACTTTTTGTTAGCCTTTATTAGGCTAGGGTCAATTTAAAGTTAGCCTATCTTAGAATGTGTTTTTGGTATACAGTGGATGTTAAACTACATTTAAAATAGCAGTTTTTTCGTTACTAAAAATATCAGTGATTTGAAAATTTTCAAAGCAGGTATCGTTTTAGTGTTTGTTCTCACTCTTGTTCCGAAGATGAATCGATTGACTACGAAGAGAATTTATCAATTAAAATAAGAAGCGTTTGTATAAGAAAGTGAACTGATAGCATTTTACGACGTTTGTCATACTGTTTGTTCTATTTAAATGGAAACGGAAGAGTTTGGAAAGAAATTTATATTCAAACTCAATAAAAAAAACAAAATGAAATCAGTTGAACCGACCTTTTTTTGAGAAAGATATGAGTTAAATAATCCTAGTTTTGTGAAAATGGCTAGATATGAAAAAAACTGAAGGAATTGAGATCTAACGAAATTTTGTATTCAAATTTTTGTTCGTGTTTTGCATCTGATTTGAAGGTTAATCATTTTGAAAGATTAGGTATTTGTTTTAGTAAAATATGCACAATTTATCATCCATTAAAAAATCTTTAGGTCAATCATCCGGTTTAAATCAATATTTAAAAATAGGGCTTTCGTCAACAGATGACTAAATACTTCAGTTTCAAATATGGAAAACTTGTCCACCTTAAGTAATTTAACTTTTAAGTTCTCTAACAATTTTCTACTGTCTTTTGAACTGATATTTTTTCAGTGTGTGATCAAAGTTAAACCTAAACACAGTATTAACTGAACTGACACTTAGGATGTTTTACCCTCGCTAGGATACGTTTTTCGCCCAAAAAGTCTTTTTTACTTCAATGGAGGTAAATTCATGCTTATTTTGATGAAAAATTATAACAGTTGAAAAACTAAACCGCCTTTTTTTTTAAACTCCTATTTTAACTCAATTTCGTTGGAAATATAGTCCTATTGCTATTTAACTTTAAAAACGGCCATAACTGTAAATATTTGTATTTTGATTTAAATTCTTGATAAATGAATCAAAAATAGGATTCAAACTTAAACTCTTAAAAAAAAAAAAACAAACAAACACTAAAAATCTCTATAAAGGTAAATGGATACGAAAAAATGAGATATAACCTAGACTCAATTGACGATTCATAGGTTTTAAAAAAAAACATGTCGTTGGGGCTGCGCATTCCAACCTCTTTTTATTTTTTATTTTTTTATTTTCATTCAAGAACTTTAACCTAGAAATAAAAAAAGATATAAATAAAAATAAAACGGTGATGTGATGCATCAATGATTTTAAGTATCACGTATGAATAAAATATCATATCATTTGCATGAAAGACTTAAGGCTTGTTCCGATTGCATAAAAATTTCAACAACAATTTCGAATCATTGAGATAGAAAAAAAAGGATACTCGTACACATACATACATATACCTACCTCCATATATCAAGGACTAAGAGACAAAGCTGTATAAGAGTAGGCACTAGAGTATAAGTGTATGCAAATGACTTAAAGTATCTTCTATGCAAAAGGATCGATTGAACTTCAAAATAAAACAAAATGTAAAAAATGACAGCAACAACAACAAAAAAAACAAGAATACAAACAAAAAACTTAGAAAACAAAAACATTTCAATTCAATAATCGAAAATATTTTGCAAAATGTACAAACATCCTTAGAAACATACACAAAAACATTTATAGTTGTTCATCACGGTATCTATTTCTATGCAGAGAAACCATTCGACGTCCTTTCTCCGAACAAATGTTGTCCCGGTCCCTGTCCCGTTCCAGAACTCGGTTTCATAGCCTACTACATATGCTGGCCGGGTATAGGCCGGTTTGTCGGTCCGTAGGTCAGTTTGGGTGTGATGTGCATACCGCCTATTCTCATATGCGAGAGATTGTGATATTGATTGTGAATGCCTGATGTCCTTTCTGCACACGAGTCTTATGTGAAGGTGCGGGTTTATTTGAAAGTGAGGTAGTTATTGAGTACACAAACCAGACCAAAGCATCGCCATCGCCAATGGTATAACAGAATGGAGGATGATGCATCAGAAGCCCGGGTGAGAGGAGGAGGAGCAGGAGGGATAAAGGATATTTTGAATTAATAGACGAATAACACCAGAGATTGTGTCCAGAGCAAGAGAGCGAGAGAGAGAGTAGGGTGGAATGGACGCCGGGATGTGCTTAGATAGGCGCATGATGATGATGATGGTGTGTTTTGGTTTACCCTTCTAAAGCAATTATTTGGAAAATATGTTTGATGATGATCTACAGAAAAGTCGTCGTCATCGTCGTCATATAGTCATCCTAGTCATCGTCGTCGTTTTGGTCTAAATTCTCGTAGCTATGTTTCAAATTCAAAGGGTTATCGACGAGGGTTTGGTTCGATTCGATTGGGTCTTTGCTATGGTCCTCAATATTCTCATCTCTGTGAAAGGATCCACAAGTTCACAACTATGGTCTGGTCATAAACCCATATACTATATACGTTTATAGATGGATTTGATATTAGAAAATATGTCAGAGAATGTATCTGTGCTGATGGCGTGGAAATAGATTTAAATTATTTGCATGCTCGAAACGAGTTAACACCAAACTGATTGGATACGGAAATAGATTATGTTGTGTTTTCCATACATCGAAAAAGAGTGTTTGGTATTATTTTTGTTTTTTAGAAATGGTTTGTTTTGCATGCCTATTCTGAAACTATTAGCGTATTTGATTCATTTTTTTGGTTCTTGCTTTTGGAAAATAATTCGATTTAGTTAGATTTTAAAATTAAGTTTCAGTTAAATTGAATATCCCCCAAGTCAAAGGTTTAATTTGGTGATTTATTAGAAGCTCTTTCATTACTTGAATAACTTTTTTTTTGAATATTTTATTGCGTAGATCAATTGGTAAATAAACCCCGAAAATTAAGGCTTAGAAAACAATTGTTTGCATTTTTAAGCTCATATCAGAAATAAATAGTTAGTTTAGTTCTTTATCACATAAAAAGTAAGATAAATTGTATTAAAGTGAGTACGCTGATATTTCAGTAACTATTCAAGTCATTTTGGAAGGAACTACTTTTATGATGCTAAGAACCTGTTTAACAGCTGTTTCTTGAAGTAACAGTTAAGTTCCAAAAACTTTGAGCGAAAAAGAGTGAACATTTCCTGTTATAATCATTTTCTCTGAACTAGTAACAAACTCTTTGAAAAGCAAAATTAAACTTATAGATAAAGTTATGTAAAAGTTCCTACATTCGTGATGTGCGGCCTAAAAAGGACAATCTATACTTAATAGTACGTCCAAAATTTTGATCAGGAGTAAACAAATACGAATTTCTAGATATTCCAGTAATATCGGCAGAATTGTAGAGAAGACTGCACTATTTTAATAAAACAATATCTGTAAAAATATCGATGCAGAAAAATATATGAAATACTACAGTGGTGTTCAAAGCGAAGTTTCAGTTAAATTTTTTTCCGACAATCTTTTAAAAAGCTATTTTGTTGGATACCTTATTTAAAAATTAAGATTATAATACTCTATTCTGTAGAAATATGTGAGTTGTACTTATTTAAGCCTCGAATACTGACGGATTAAATGTTGACAACCCAAGCAAACGAAATAAGGACAACGAACTTCTGATCTGTACGCGCGCTGCACAGAAAGACCAGAACTGATCACGAACTTTTTGAGCAGAATAGGAGAGAGGCTTCTTTAATGGAAAAAAAACGGTATGAGAAGCGCTCGGTCGAAGAGATAAAGGGATGTCACAGGAATGAGTTTCATAAACTTTACCAAAAGGTAAAAAACCTCTCAAGGGTACCAGCCACGAACCAAAGCCTGTAAGGACGATCAGGCGAACATCGTTGTTGAACCGCAGTCTATGTTGAGAATATCAAAAAAGCACTTCTCCAAATTATACCAACCGAAATCCGCTGTAAGGGAGATATAAGCACTTAACCAAGGCAACGTAGATCAACAATTCTGCCTGCCCGACCTCGACGAAGTCGGAAGAAAGCATGCCCCATAAGTGGAATCTCAGCATAGTGTGCCCTGATACATAAGAAAGGTGATCCTCTAAATTGCGCCAACTACAAAGGCACAAGTTTTCCTAATATTGCATATAATATCCCTTCTGTCGTATTATTTGAACGTCTGATGCCGTTCGTCAACAACCTGATAGGTCCTTATCAGTGTGGCTTCAGACCAGGAAAGTCTACTATCGACCAAATATTCACACTACTGCAAATCTTGGAAAAAACATCGATACCCACCATCTCTTTATCGATTTTAAAGCCGCGTATGACAGCATCCATAGGGAAGAGTAATACAGAGCAATGTCTAGTTTTGGCATTCCTGTCAAACTTATCCGTTGGAGGATGGAGAACGTACGCTGCTCTATCAGTGCCAGAAACCGATACATTTGATGTATAAAAAAGTTTTAGACAAGGCGAACGCACTGTCATGCGACTTCTTCAACATCGTTCTGGAAAGAATTGTGCAAAACTCAACCGTCAACACTAGAAGCTTAATCTTAAAAAGGTCCATCCAATTACTCGGATACGCAGATGATATTGACATAATTGGAAGATCAAAACGTGATGTCAGTGGAGAGTTTTTGAGCATTGCGACGGAAGCGAAGAAGATGGGTTTAGTGGTCAATGAGAGCAAGACCAAGTATATGCTGTCATCAAAAAAGGACATTGAACAACGACGTCTTGGACAAAACGTCACCATGGACAGCTATAACTTTGAGGTAGTTAAGGACTTTGTCTACTTAGTCACCGCTATTAACACAGACAACGACAACAGCAATAAAATCAAACGAAGAATAACTCTTGCAAATCGCTGCTTTTTTGGACTTAGAAGGCAATTGAGAAATAAAGACCTCTCTCAAGCAACTAAAATCAGCATCTTTAAGACATTTATCATCCTGGTTCTCATTTATGGCGCAGAGGCCTGAACCCTGTCAAAGAAAAATAAGAACGTCTTAGGATGCTTCGAAAGAAAAATTCTTCGGGGGATTTTTCGTCCCGTACGCATAGATGGAGAATAAAGGGGAAAAAATAACGACGATCTGTACGAGCTGTACAGCGACACTGACTTAGGTAACAGGATTAAAGTCCAACGGCTTAGATAAGTAGGTCACGTAGAGCGAATGGACATCCCAGCCCGCAGTAGAGCAAGACATCGACTCAGGTGGCGCACGCAGGTGTGTGAAGACCTCAACCAACTTGGCTCGCGAAACTGGAGATAGCTAGCTAGGGACCGAGAGGCTGGAGAGGAATGTTGGTTGAGGCCCAGGTCCGCCCCGGACTGTAGCGCCACCTTAAGTGAGAAAGTAGTACTTATTTAGTTAAGAAAGACATTGGTATCAAAAAAGAGGGAAATATATAATAGAATTTCTAATAAAATGTGTGTTTATCACGTAACAGTTGTGAAAAAATTCTTTAGTATCTTTACATTCTAAATAATTGAAAAGTGTTTAAGAAATTCTCAAAAATCTGAAATCTTTCAACTAAATAAATTAAGATATTGATCTTTGAAAAATACTTCTATGAACACCAAATTTATAAACGTATAAAACATTCCTTTGAGAGATAAATCATAACACATCTTTTACGTCTTGATTAATTTCTTCCATACCTACTATCTGCACATCTTTACATATATTAAAATGATCCTTTAAATAAATTAAGTCTATACACTGCAAGTATCTATCGTATCTTTTTACCACATCAAAGTGAATATTTTGCAATATGTTATCTGATATTTAGAGAAACAATAATAATAATTAATATTCAATTTTACTATATAGATAAAACGAAATAGTTCTACCAACCTATAGATATAACTTAAGAAAACAAAGGAGCTTATAATCGTATTTTGACAGTTTTTGTATAGATACTTCCTACTCAAAGACACCTGATCAATTTTCTTTGAAGATAAAATGTAAGCAACAATCTGCAAAATCAATATAACCGATTAAAATAACAATTTATGACATATTCATTACCTACCTATCTGCCTTGAACTACCCTCCTTAGATACATCTTAATTCGTATACCTATGTTGGCCTATAAAATTTTCTTTAAGGAAGGAGTTGGTATAAGCAATTAAAACGTATCTCTCTCTGTCTTTTAAGAAAATAATTTTACTTTGATATTATACCCTATAGAACCATTCCAACATATCACAAGCAATTAATTAAAATAACAACCACAAAGCCTTAACTTTTCAAAACCCCAAAACTACAAATATGATGGTATACAAGTTCATATAAGAACTATAGACATAGGAGGTATCTTTTACATGCGAAAAACTCTAAACAAACTTATGTAGTGTTTGCCTGTGCATCTTGCCTTAAACATACATTCATATATTAAAGCCTGTTGCTTGTAAAAACTTTTCAAAACCCTTTAACCCACATAAATTTGCTATGTATGTATGTACATATACTCTACACGTGCATATTTATTATTTTCACATATTCCAAATTCAAACTGAGAAAATAAAGGACATCTAACCACAAAAACCATATAACATAACCTATACCCAGTATATCTTGGTTGGATGAAAAACAAAAATTGAAATAAAATTGTGCTTCAAGTAAAAGTGAAAACATTTCTCAAGTCATTGCCTTAAAGGCAAAGGGGAGGCAGGAGGTAGGTAAGGAGTTAGGTAGAATAGGGTAGGGTAGGAAAACCCACAAGAAAAAAAAAAAACGAAAAGAGAAGCAAACAAGACCTCAAAAATGTCACACAACAATCTTCCCTCTCTTCAAGGGTTGTTGGTACGTCGTGGAGTTTTTCTACCATAGAACATGAATGTTGAGAGTGGGTGGAGGGTGTATAACAAGAAGAAGAAAAAAAGAAGGTAAAAAAAAACACCCACAAATATATTCGAAAGTAATCTCCACTTTTCTTGTCGCGCTAGGTCTTAAAGGTTTTATTATTTTTGTGTTGTTGTTGTTTTTGGTTCTTTTCTATATGTTTTCTGTTCAACTGTGCCACAAGCAGTTAGCTAGCTAGCTACCTACCTTATACAGCTACTCAACCAACAACCATTTGGGAACGATGCGATGATGATGGTGATGGGGTGGACTTAATATTAAATTGCAACATTTCCATCCATGTAATGACCCAGTTATTATAGAACAAAAATAATGCCCTCATATTCCATTTATTCTGAAATGGCCTTCCATCCCCCCATCATCGCCATCGCCATCGCTAGCACCCTTAGTCAAAGGAGGAGAGTCAGAACATCATCTACTACCATAGCAACTGCATCACTCATATCGCTCTTTCTCTCTCTGTCTCTTCCTCGTTCGAAGTCACCTCTCGCTCTCGCACAATCACCATTAAACGCGGCTCTTCAGAAACAAATATGAAATCTTAAAAACCAAGTTAGAATAAAACTAAAAGGACGAAAAATGGGAGAACCAACAGCAAAAAAACAGTCCTTATTATAAGTTGTGTAGGGGGAGAGGGAGGAAGGAAGGGTGGTGTTTTGTTTTGTTATTTATTCTCTCTTTTAGTGTTTTGTGCGGTTTTTGTCTGCGCTCATCCTTATTTAGTTATAGACTTTTGTTGCACGCTACACACCTGAGCCATCATCACGCTGAGCGGGAGCAAAAGACTACAAAGGACATAGCCTCGCACTCAGTTCGCAACAGCTAAACGCTATACCTATACACATGTAGAGACCTCCAGCTGAATAAATTTTCCATGTTTCAACCTTTAATAATCTGAGCGTAGATCAACTTAATGGTCTCACACGATGATGATGCTACTATGCTGCTACTACAGTTCGTTTTGGTTTTTCTTGTCCCTGACAAGGATTCGACTAAGTCTACCAGGACGAAGACAACGATGACGACGACGACGAGAACGATGATGATCATAATGATGAGGAGGACGACAATGATACACGCTTTCTTATATTTTTTTTCCCAAGCCAACTAAGCGAGGTAACATGGGAACCCCACTGTGCACTTGTATGGCCAAAGGACTATTTGTATCTACGAGATAGCATTTTTTCTTATTACATATTATACACTCCTTGTTGTTTTTGTTTTGTGTGAAATTAGAACATTTTCTTAATGAGGATTCTTTTTTTTCCGATTTTGTGCTCAGGTTAGATTCCTGGAAAATAAATTGTGTAAGACACAGTCTGTGTTGTACGAGGCATGCGGGAGAAAATTTAACTTTAAAAAGGGGTTCGGTTAACATAACATACCCTATTAACATAAGAGTTTAACATTAACATTTAAGATGAGGAAGTTGCCTTAGGCTCTCAGCACGTGCGAGTATCTAATTGGTTTTAAAATTCGATTTCATAACAACTGGAGATGGATGCTGTTTTGAAATCAATGGATGCTGAGAGTAGGAACTAGAGTTGAAAGTTTAGGAACAAGAAAAAGTAATGAAATTTATACGTTTATTTCATTTTTCTGATACAAGTGCTTGAAATTTCAAAATATCAGTGTTTATAAGTTTAACCACAAGCCTTTAAGCCAAACATTAAGAATTAAATATAACGTCTAAAACAAAAAAAGCAGCATCTGAAGTACTTTCAAGACCAAGAAAAAGTGACAAAACTCTTAGCTTAAAGTACTAAAGCATAACTTCTAAGACAAAAGCAGAACTTCAAGTACTTTCAAGACCAAGAAAACGTAACAAAACTTTAAGTACTAAGCATAGCTTGTAAGGCTAAGGCAGCATTTCAAGTACTTTTAAGACCAAGAAAAAGTAAGAACACTTTTGCTTTATATTCATTTCTTTTAAACTCTGGCTTGAGATTGCCAAAAACCAGTGTTATGTGTATAAGTTTAACTTCAAGTCCAAAATATCTAAAATTGGGTACCTTCTCAAGGATAACTTCTTATACTTAAGCCAAACTTGAAGTACTAAAAAATAACTTATAATACTTAAGCAATACTTCAAGAACAAGAAAAAGTAACAACAATTTAAGGAAAACTTCAAGTACTAAAGCATAACTTCTTAGACTAAATCAGCACTTCAAGTACTTTGTAGACCAAGAAAAAGTAAGAAACTTTTGCGTTTACTTTATTTCTTTAATTCTCGTAATTGAAATTACCAAGTAGCAGTATGTTCAACTTCAAGTCGAAAGTACCAAAAATTTAGTACCTTCTTATACTTATATCAAACTGTAGATACTTAAATATAACTTCTAATACTTAAAAAACAATTCAAGTACTTTCAAGAACAAGAATAAGTAACAAAACTTTTTGCAAAACTTCAAGTACTAAAGCATAACTTCTAAGACTAAAGAAGTACTTCAAGTACTTTCAAGCCAAAGAAAAAGTAAGACACTTTTGGATGTGCTTCATTTCTTTTAAGCAAGTACTTGAAATAACCAAGTACCAGGATTTATATGTTTAACTTTAAGTCTGAATTTTCAAAAGTTTGGCACCTACTCAAGTTTTACTTCTTAAATTTAAGCTTTTTATTTATTTATTTTTTTATTTAGGAAAAACTTCAAGTACTTAAACAATTCTTCATTTCAACTTTTTTTCTTCAAGTGCTTTAAAAGTTCTTAAAACTTTTCTCCAAGTTCTTCAGCAGTTCCTAGATACTTGTACTACTTGTAATTCTTCAAGTTTTTGAGCAGAGATACTTAAAATTTAAAGAATATTTCTCTCTTATCCTGTCGTATACTCTAGAATAATGTTGTTCTGTTGTTATTTAAAGGTCTTCGTGGAAATACTTAATAACTTTATCTTATATTTTCGTTCCAATATTCAGCAGGAATTTAGTCGCTAATAAAACTGAGACGAGTTATTTTCAGAATTTGTACATTTTTTTATTTCGAAATATTCGATAGAGAAGAGAATCTTGTGTCGCAGAAATTCACTTGAACATGTAAGTAGTATCAACCGAGAGTCGCATAAAGAAGCAAAAAGATAAAAAGAAGATATCTTAAGGGGATATCTTGGAGGACACTGTTAGTGAAGAAGTCAGACATGAACAATATTAAACAAAAATTTCAACTCAATTCTGAGAAGTTATCAATTATCCAGAAGTATACAATTATTTCCAATGACCAACTTAAAAACATAATTTTCGTGTATCAAATTTGATTTGAGACTTTTGAATCATTAAGTTAAATATTAAAGCGTTTTTGAAAGTAGTTAAGGTAAAAATGCAATTTCGTTACTTTCAGCAGACTTAAGTATCCACAGTTTGATAAATTTTATAATGGGAACAATCAGAATAACTGCTGAATCCATAAGACTTTAAAGTTTCAGGTATTTCAATTTAACAGGTCTGTTTCGAAGATTAATTAATTCTGATTATTGTTAATAAACTGCTTAGACGTTTGATAACGTCTATAACAAAATTTAAATAATATTAAGCTCAGCAAATTGTTCTTGGAATTTCTAGTAAAATGATAAACATTCTAGAAATTTTCAACAATGGAAATACTTTTCTACATTCTACTTTTATGGGATCTTATACTGAAGTACGTATTTTTGACACTAAAACCTTTGATATAAAAAAAAACTTAATCACGTTCTTTAATCTCCTTGTAGATTTTGAAACTCTGATGGGAAATTTTTAACGTTATTGTTAAAGCTACATCCTTAAAAATATGAGTCTCCTTGCCAAATAAAAATTGACTGACTGAAGTTTAGAGGATGAGGTTTGTTCGGTTGTAGGACTCAGACTGTTGATATTAAATAGTTAAAAATGTAGGCCCGTTTCTGACTTCTATAAATTTGAAATATAAAGAAAAGATCTACCAAATTCTTTTCAATTCAAGACTCCTTTTGATGTGAACACAACATTTTCATCTATTCAAAGAAAAGCAACACTTGATTGAAAATATTTTTCAAAATTCCTAGAAATTTATGAATTTGATAGTTTTTAAAGAACAAAGAAAGTCCGAGTAAAGAAAACCCAAAATCTTTCCTTTCTTGGAAAGTTTCAAAGCTAATTTATATAATTAAATACATAAAAGGATCCTACTTAACAAACCTTAATTTACCCTATAGCACTCTACAAAACAAAAAAAAACTTCCTAGGTACAACATTTCTTAAACTTCTTCACTCTAATGCATAGGAACGACAGTACAAAGTACAAATAAGAACGAAGAAAAAAAAAAAACAAGTATACGCCGCGTACTTCATGTCAAAAAAAGATGACCCCTCCCCCCATCCCAGTAAAACAACGAACCAAAAAAAAAACACCGAAGAGGGCAAAGCTTCTAAGTAATTATTTTTGTTACACTTCACCTTTATTGTATCTTCATTAAAGTCATTCATAACTTTGTTGGGACTTAGTTACTTGTTTTTGTTTTTGTTTAATATTTCTTCTTTTTTCTGGTTTTGTTATGTCCTGTCTAACACACACACCTATTTATTTATACATATATATATGTATATCCAGGACAATTGTGATACAGTTCACTCCAACAAAACCCACTTTCTTCCCTTCAAAATAAGGATATCCTATTTCTATTCTCGAGATTCCTAAGTTTCTGTGTTGTTGCTTTTTTGATGAAATAAGTCCAAGAAAAATGTCCACCTTTAGAAAAATGAATATGTACGTAGAATAGTGGAGTGCCATAGGGTATAGAGTATAGGTACTCCTTGTTGACTGCGTGTACTTTCAGGTAGCTTAAGTTTTCTTATTTATTGTACGACAAGTTGGTCTTAACGGACATAATGAAAAAAAAGGAAAAAAGGACATTTTTGTATGCTATAAGTGGTGTATAGGGAATAATATACAAGTTGAAATAGGGTCATCAAGTAAATATAAAAAAGATACAAAAACAACTTCATACTTCTTCATAGCCAGAACAGCGATGAAGAAATAGTGCAAATGGAAAACTTTTGGATGAGAAGAATGATAATGGAAACCATAATTAGCTGAATTGCTTTGCGCTATGTGCTAGTGATCTTTTCATGCTTCGTTTTAACCATCATCACCATCAACAGAGGGCGGTGCAGTGCTGGAGTGTGTCTATATATCGTAACTTTGGCGCAATATAACTCTTGTGTCTTGTCATAGGTAGGTGGGTGGGTGGTTGGTAGGGTAGTAAGTGCCCGCTCGTATTTCGTATGTGTGTGATTTGGGGTAATGGGACAATTTTATGATTGTTTATTGTTTATTTATACTAAAATGTATATGATATGGGTGGGGGATGGGGAGGGTTTTGTGGATGAAAAAATTGATATAAGTTCGTCACTTTAAGAAAACATTAGACAAAATGTACGTTTCTTGGCGAAATTATTCATAAGATTGTATACGTAAGTCCTGCAGGAGTCTTAATGGAACCGAAATTGTTCGTAGTGTTTCACAGAGTTCCTTTGATTTAGCTCCTTGATTTGATGAGGGTTTTTTGGAAATTCGAATAAATGGTAAACCTACTTAATTTAAGACAAGTGGTTCTATGAAGCTTTGAGGTTATTAGACAGTTCCAAAAAGTTTGGTAACTTCAATCAGGCTTGCTATTTATTGAGCTTATTGTGAAAAATTGGGTTTCCTGTTTCGAAAACTATAAAGAAATTTGTTCTCAGTCTGTGTGTAGTCCCAGAATTTGGGCAATTTTTTTAATTTTGGGCTGAAAATGTGTTTCCAATTGGGCTACCAAACTAGGTAAAGATATGATTACCCTGTTTCTGATGTGTTGGTTTTATTTTCGTCTTCTTTTTAAGCTCACCACTTACCTATTTGGAACTTATGCATATGGGAATTTGTGTATGATCATTTTTATCATTTTTTAAAGAAATAAGTCGAATAGTAGGGGGGTTTGATATGCATAAGTGTCTTAATATTAGTATATTGACAACAAACACGAGTACTGAAACCAAAAATTTTGTTGAGGTCAGAATCCTTAAAATAGATTTTGGATTTTGTGTTGCGGAATTTTAGAGAATTTGTGTTTTGCATAGTTTTGGATCTTGAAATTTTTTAAAACAGAACTTTTATAAATTGATAACAGATTTTAGGACACGTAAATAAAAAGTTCATTTGCATTGATAGTTTGGTTACAAATGTGTTCAGGGTTGTTAGATTTTTTTTAAAGCTTCAAAAAAATAAGTTGGATGGTTTGTATATGCACTAGAACTTTAATATCTATTAATATTTTGACAACGTTTTTAGAGACTTAAAGCAAGCGGACTAAGCCCAAAACTTATGTGAGGTTCAGAATACCTTAAATCACAATCAACAAAAACAAAATGGAGTAAAAGAATTTTTCTTCTCGGGATGTTTAATCATGATAAACTGGTCTGGGAGCTACTTAACCTTTTTAACATTATATGCTCTTATTTTAAATATAATGTTAAAAAGGTTAAAGAGCTCAAAGACCATTTTAAAGATAAATTGATGGCGCAACAGTCCGTGTAGAATAAGTACGTAGTGGCGTACAACTCTCAACCATTCCTGTGTGTGAGATATGTTGCCAGAAAGTGAGGGGACCTACAGTTTATAGGCCGAATCCGAACGGCTAATTTGAGAAAGCACTTTTTCATGACAAGAGTTAGTCTTGGAGGATTTGTCAATTCCTCGCAAGAGGCAGTACCCATGAAAAGACTTTAGATGGCAGGAATCGAACCCAAGACCTATGGCATGACAGTCCAACGCACTAACCATCATTTTTTAAGTGGTAGCTTTGTCACACAAAATTTTTCAAAATACAAATACTGTTTTGCCAGTTTTTCAAAGCTATAATGTGACCGAAGTTCCCTTGAAATGAAAATAAGCAAAAAAAAGACTTCTTGAAATGTTGTTAGTAAGAGCTTTTTATTAGATTCTCTCAGCCCTCATTGAAAAAAGATTAAAGCTCGAATTTGTAGGAATTGAGAAAATGGATAAATGCGGTTGACTAAAAAAATGTTAACTACTTGTGAAGTGGCTTAATGACATCTTCTTTTGACGACTATAGACCATTTTAGTTCCTTCTCAATTCAAATTTAATGTTTTGTTTCTGGGGAATAGAACATTTCACTGATCCATATAGCACAATTTTTGCTTCAAGTATGGTATGCAGAATTAATGACTACCAAATAAACTTCTAAAGTTATAGTCTAGGGAAATAATAATCTAGTTCCTTTTTATTCTAGATGAATAAACCTATAAATTTCATAGATCCAAACTTTGTTCCTATGTTGAAAATAATCTTCGAATTTATTTTCCCAGCATTTAAGAATAAGTTGCCTTTTTTTTTGGCATGTACATATTTCTGGACCTCCTAATTAAATATTAATTTATTTTTTCTCCGCACGAATTTTTGGTTTTTATTGCATTCTGTTATTTTCTTCAGTGGAAAGACATCACCTGTCTGTAGGTATGCATAACCCACCTCTCCATCAGTCAACATTCAACGGAGTCCTTGTCTGCCCAAAAAGAAAAACCTGAGCGTGTCTATCTTCAATCTTCCCAGAAAAACTTTACGATCAATTAAAAAGTAATATTCCTTCAAATGTTCTGCTAAATATATAAACATTTGTATATAATGTAGGTCCGTATGATGTATGCCTTTCAACAAATCGCTAAATCAATAAGTCGTAAAAGTGAGCACGAATGCGGGAGAAAATGAAATGAAAATGAAAATGAAAAAAAAAGAAAAGAAATAAGCAACACTATAAAAGTCAGAACCATAAATGTCTGCTCTGTCGTTTCACCCTGTCATGTCCTGTCTAGTCTCATAAAGCATTTTAATTCTAGGATACACCAGTTGATGGTTGAAAAGTTATTTCTATTTCTATTTCTACTTTTTATTTTCGTTTTTGTGTATATTTTTCTAGCTATTCACCATCGCAGGGCCACATAATACCACCACCACCACCACTCTTCTTCACAGTTTCATGGTGTCCTGTCAAAAGGTAGTTTAAAGAATTCAAACAACAAAATGACGAAACGAAGTTAAATGTGTCATCCCTGTATCTGATATGAAGGCTCAGGTTTTAGGCAGTATGAAACTTAAAAAGGCAGAGGGGCGACAAGGACTATCGTAAAATATCACACTACCTTACCTTTTGTTAAAATAAATATAAATTTCGGTCCTAGCCTCGAAAATGCTCATTAAAATGTGTGTTCTTTTTTTGTCGTGTGGGGTTTGCTATCTCTGATGAGGCGGCTTTTAACACCCTGCTGCCTTTTAGCACGGTACACCATCAGCATCACTAACTACCCTTAGCTTGTGGCGGCCTCAGCGGCGTCTCCTCGGTCGTCCATATACCCCAGAACCCACGGCTGCTGTTGGCTCGTCCTTAATGCAAATGGGTGAAAATTAATTTGCAGGATTCTTTTTTCAGTTGTTGGGTCGGTTGGTTAGTAAGTTGGTTGGGTAAAAGACAGAGTGCTAACGACGACATTTTTACTTTTTGGTCGGTCGTCCCTAAAGCGCTTTTTGGCGTCTCGTCTTATCGTGGCCGTAGTGCGGTTATATTGTCGGCATGTTAATTGGTTAAGGCACCTGTCCGATTGTTGTCTTTATTTCCCGGATGTATTTTAACATTTTTTTTTATTTTCAATTTATTCACAAAGATATTTCTATAGAATGTTTTTTTATAGGGTGTTTTTTGTGATACTTTTAAGCTGATGTGAAAAAAATTAACAGTCAACTTGTTGGGAGGGGTAGAAGCACGAAGTAAAAATGAGCAATGTAGATTTTGTGTGACATTATTCTTTTGTGATTTTTCTATAAGTGTGTTTGTTTGTGAATTGATGAGGGGTGTATCTCGAATGCTGACGATGGTTGATCTCTATTTCATATTGTCAAAGCTTGCTGTTTGCTTTTTTAGTATGATTTCTTGATTGATAACCTTTGCTAATGGGTGCTTGGCCTATATAAAAATAAATTTCTATGAAATTTCGAAAAAAGTTATGTCCTATCTTGTTTTGTAGATACAACATTTTCAAAATGAATATATATTCAAATTAAAGCAAAATCAGAATTTTAGGCAAATGGAATGTTGTTCTATTTATGTGAAGGACGAAAATCATTTATTTCTATTTAAGATACTTTTAATGTGGGGACCTTCTTTTAAGTAAGGTTGATTAATAAGCTACACAAATCTAGGAATATGAATAAATTTTGTCTTGGAATGAAAAGTAAAAAAAAACTTTGCAAATCGAAAGAAATTTCATAATGAAATTCTTGAAAAACCATTAATTTCAAGGACAATATAAAATAAGAAGGATCTATGTTTTTTTTTTAAATCCTTAACATTGAGAATTTGCTATTATGAAATGAAGAAGAATCTTATGTCCTTAATTTTTTATTCAGCGATTTCTGGCGGAATTCTGCTAAATAATAAAATAAAAACGCCACTCAAACAGAGAATGAAGACCAAAGGGAATTCTCGGAATAATTACAGGAATAGAAGGGACCCACAATTTTGTGTCAGCTCTAAATGAAAAATGTTTGAAAATCATTGTTCATGACCAAAGTATATTTTTTGAGCAAAATACTTATTTGTAGGGAAATAGACAAAAACTATTTAAGAATGAAGAAGACGAAAGTTGACACTCATTTGAAAACCGTACGTCACAGAAAACTATAATATATCGAGCCCTCCTCGCAAATTTTACGTAAGCTCCAAAATAAATTTGATAATAATCAAAAGCTTAATGCTAGTCCTTTTAACAACTTGTACCCATGGTCGGTATTGGAAATTACTTATTATACTTAAGTTAAGAAATGACAATAGACTTCAAGGCTCTACGTGTTATTAGCAAATTTTAATAAATAAGTTCTCTGTTTTATTGAAAATGTCGCTTACAAAAAAATTACGGGAAGATCACCTTAATAGGAGGAAATAGTAAAATTGATGGGTTCAAATGACTTTGTAAGCCGAAATAAGTGTAGAAAACATGTTTACTATTCTCTGTTTCTAGCAGGTATTAGAGTAAAAAGCCTATATTGTGATACCACATGAATCTAGAGAATTGCTTCCCACTAGTCAAACCATTTTGAGCATTTTAAAAAGCGTGGGAGATATTTGATATCCTTTTTAGCTAGTTCACTGGGATTATCAAAAGAGTATTCTCCCAGATGAAGTTTCTCTCTTCTTCCTTGTCTATACAGCTATTGCAGAAGTCATTTGAGGCTACACCAAGTCGCATTGCGTGTTTGCCTTTAAGCAATGGCCCGTAGGGACAACTATTAGGGAGCTAATATGAACTCTGTTTTGAGATACCAAGTCCTTAAAGCGCTTTAGGTCCAGTGAAGTCCATATGAGTTTTGTGGCTGCGTATGTTGGTAAATTGTACCACCTAGACTTAGCTATCGCGAAAGACTGAATAGGTCTAACGCCTCAAATAGGACAAATGGAACCATTCAAAGAAATATTATAGACAATTGATTTGACCAAAAAGCAGTCAGCATAAAACAGTTGAAGAGGAAGTACCGAAATTGGAGAAGTGTTGAGATAAGCTGACATATATGTTCAGTAATGTTGCATTGCCCAAATAGTTGAACATAGTTAACACTTTTAGTCAAATTCCAAGTACACAATATTTTGTTCATACTCAAAAAAGTAAAAGAGGAAGTGAAGTGCAGAAGTCATCTACTTAATATTTCACAGAAACTCATAATTATGACTTTTTCGTTTTTCAAGAAATACCTAACAACTTTCTCCAAAGCCGAATATTGCACTTGAAATGAAGCAGCGACTTAATCAGCCGTTACTCAAAATTTCCCTGAAACTCTTAGCGATTATCTAACCTTGATTTTAAAATTTGAAGGTAGATACACTCAAATGCATCAAAACAAAAGAGGCTCTTAACAAAAATCCCTTCAATAAACTGTAAAATATATTTCTTTTTCTACCGCGATGCTTCGAATATTGAACAATTACCAAAAGATGTTTCAAAAACTTTTTCTCTTTTTAGAAAATAAAAGAATAAAGGACAAACGAACAGCTGCTGAAATTTATATGATGAACAACCACATTTTCAATCAGGATACAAACGTCTTTAAAAGAAAAGAATTATTGGTTCAAAGTTATTTGGACTGTTGAAAAAAATAAGGACTCAAAAACAGTGCAGACAAATAACTTCGCAAGCCCAATACTATAAGTGATTTTATATGTATTTTATGTGAGCGTCAAAGTCATACATAAACGTGTTTCAGGAATTTAATCTCCCACATTGGATTATATATTCATTCTCTAGAAGAAATGAAATATCCAATTAGAAAATAGCAGCTAGGATTGACTTTCGCTGAAATTTTATTGTTGACAAAATTAATTTATTTAGATTTAAGTAGGTCTTCTAGCATTTCATAGATCTTTAGTGAATCTTTAATCTCTGCTATGATATAAGTATCAAATTTTTCTAAGTCTTATTCAGTTTTCAGCCTCTGCATAATTAAGGTATTCGAAACTTTTCCTGATAAGTATCTATTGCCTATTTCTATAACTATTCGATTCTTCTTAAGTTGCTTATCATTCGAAAGAAAAGACACGGAAAACTTTCCAAAACCTTAAAGCTCTATCCTCTTAATAAAGATGTTAAAGACTTATTTAAAGAACAAATCCAAATTCTGTTTCTTCCCCAACATTTATTTATTTATATATTGGACAACATCTTCTTCTAAGCCCCATCTCTCCATCCAGGGTTAAAACCCTTTCCATTTTCATTTGTTAAATCAAAGAAAATTCTGTATATATTTTTCTATTCGAGGTCCTATTCGGGGTAAAGTATACCTAAACCCCCAAAAACAAACCTACCTTCGTTCGATACAAAGCAAATTCATCTCAATTTCCTAATCGTTCTATTGATGCTATTCATTTATCTACCGATTACATTTCTATTTATTATTTAAAAGAAGAAGAAAAAAAAAACAACAACAATAACAGCAAGAAGAAAAAGAAGAAATATCAGAAATACAAAACAAATAAATCTCGCCTCGAAAAGCCATAAAGATTCATAAGAATCTCTCATTCCATGTTTTAGGGATATATCTACATCTGTGGCTCTTCTATAGCTCTTCTATGCTTTGACACCCTTAAAGTAAATAGACTCATTCCATATAGAAAATATAAGTCGTTCCGTTCCCTAGGCGAAAAACGAAATATCTATATATTCTAACCCTAAAAATGAAATGAAAAAAAAAATAAAGGAATAACAACTTCCTATAGTCTTTAGAGTCCTTTTCCCTATTTTACTTTTGAATCCTCGATCCATACTCGTAGAAAAAGGTAAATTTCGAATAAATATTTTTCATAATTTATTGCTTCCTTTTTTTTTAGTTTTCTAATGGAGAGAGTGTAGGTAAGGTAGTTTGGTTGGTTGGTTCGATATTGAGAAAAAAAAAGGATGAGAAAATGAAAATAAAGGACGACAACCAGAAAATTATACTTAACACCCGTAACTATACCTACTCCTATACTATACTGATCTATCGATGACTACTCTTCGTATATGGTATAACTTCATGCGTAACACATACCTAATTTATACCTCAGTCCAGTAAAAGTCGTCTTGTCCTCTTTATCTTTATACATTTCCTTTTCAAGTATCAGGAAATTCCTAAAATGCTTTTCCTACATATTTTAGAGAGGCGAGTCAAAATCAATCCAATCGAATCGATTTGAAGGACCTACTCGCCTTTTTGGAAAGTGATCTCAAGCTTATACCCTCTCAAAATGATTCACTTTCTCTGCCCTAACACATTTGAAGAGGGCGGCACGGCGGCGGCGATGGGCTATAAGTATGAGACCATCGAACGGTGGCTAAACGGGGATGGGCGGTGAGGCGGCAGTATGGACTTGAGGAGGCTGATAGAAGAGGCTTCTCAAGTATGTATTTATTTATTTATTTATTTTATTTTTCATTGAAAGTTTCCTTTCTTTTGTCGCCACTTATGTCTTTGTTGTTTCCTGGGAGAGTGTATTTTCTTTTGTTTTTATTTTCGTCCTTTTTTTGAAGACGACCGACGACAGGGACGAAAGGATGAGGGTTCTATTGGAATTTCTCACCTTCTTTAATAATGAAAGGGTATATACCTTCTTAATTTTTTTTGTTTCCTTTGGAACCTTCGTCCAGTGCATTTCATTTAAGACCAAGGACGACACCTTTGCCTTCTTTTTCTTTTCTTCCTTTTTGATGATGGGAAATGCTTAGGCAAAATAACATAAAACACAAGAATTATTTTGCATCTAAATGGAAACCATTAGAGAGGGATAAATTATTCGACTCGTGTCGCAAGCTAAAAGTGACGACTATGGGTTCACTCAGGATGGGTAGGATAGAAGATATAGACTAGGGTAAAACTTTTCTACTTCGACAAGGAATCTATTTCACTTGAAGTGTAGTAAAAGTGGGTACTTGGCCCGGAAATCGAAGGAAATATATTTACCACACACACACAGCCAAGTTTCATAAGAAGAGCGGTATCATTCATTTGATAAGTGTTCAATGTAAACGAGATGTCGGTAGGTGGTATGGGGCATTCGAGGGATCATAGGAGTTGGTTGATTTCTTTTTCCGGTCCTGTCTGTCTGGCTATACTTTAATATACTCCCTCTACTACTTTTTTTTTCCGATGTATAGATATATCTTGATGGTTAATTCAAGAGTTTGTCGTTTATTTTCTGTTCTTCCTATTTCGTTACAGCATCACTAAAATTTTCTTTTTCTTCTTCATCTCATCCTGGTAATATAAGGATACTCGTAGTTCGTATATAAAATACAAGAAGCGTGCTCGTTTATATGTATTTCCCTTAAACTCCAACACGATATGACGCGGCACTGTGCGGTATGGAATTTTAAGGATAAACCACCTCAAAAGCTGAAAGGATATACAAATAATTTTATATCTTGGTTTCTCTGCTCTCTCAGTCTTTCTATACATTTGGATTTTCCTTAAGCTTGCTGTTGCTTCTTCTTCGAAGAAGAACCGAACAAACAAAAAAAGATGAAAATATATAGACTCGCTGACTTTTTGAAGTTGGATTAAAGGTTCATTCAGAGAGCGCAATACCGAATGAATGCTTTTAAATATTTTATGTAATTTTTGCGATTACTTCTCGTATTTGGACGGCACGAAGGCATGATGGTGCTCTAGCTGACGGGGGTGAGGGTCGAAGGGTGGTGAGGAAAAGCAAGACGAGCTATTGCGGGCGGTAAATAGTCCTGAAATAGTCATGTCGGTCGTGCTATAAGATTTACACTCGCTATACCCACCGCCACCGCCACCGCCGCCGCGTCGTTTACATTCATGTTTGAATTCTGGCTTTCAAGATTCACACAGAAGTTTTATAGATTTTCCAGTCCTTTATATTTCAGATGGGAGATATTATTTAATATTCGTTTGGCATACAAAACGTATATATGTGTGTGTAGGATCATAGAGCGAGCAGTTCTCCGGCGTTATACAATTTAAACTACGCGGAGGGAAAACTTATTTAATTTCAAATCAAAAGGAATAATGGAAATTATATTTGACCTAATTACTGAGATGGTGGATAAGCAGCAGTACAAGCATCACTTTTAAGCGCAGAGTTAAGAGAGACGGAGAGGAGTGATAAAGGGAATGAGGGGGTGCGAGTGGGGATTGGAAGTAATTTGCAACAAAAGGAACATCGTCATCGCTACTAAAAATACCTAGTTGTTGGTGAAGTATAAGAAATTTGCTTTTGTAATGAAGGTTAAAGTTTTATCTAACTCTTTTTTTAAATAAGTTCGCTAAATAACTAGATAGGTAGGTATTTCTGGTTAAGGGAATATTTATGTATAAATTTTCACTTTTGTGTGTTGGGCATTGTAAGAATATTTAAGAAGCTTGAGATTTGGGAATTAAATTGAATAATAATTAAATTTTTTGTAGTCATTTTGGGATTTAAACAGTCTTAAGTTGTTCTCTAGACAGAAGATTTTCTTTGTTAGGAATTTAAGTGTCTGATAGTTGAGATTTATTTTTATTAATGGGATAGGCCTCCTTATGGTAAATACCATAAACTAAACGATTTGAGAGGTTTTAACGAAAAATAATTGCGAATTAAAAACAAATGAATTAAGTGGCCCAAACGTCTTAAGAGAACTAGGACCTAGTTACTTACAACTCTCAATCATTATTGTGTTCAAATTATATTGTCAGAGACGGAGGGGACCTACACTTGTAAGCCGAAACCGAACAGCTAATTTGAGAGACCACTTTTCATGACAAAAATCACTCTTGGTGAATTTGTCATTTCCTTGCAAGAGGTAGACCTGTGAACAAAACTATAGATGACACAGTCCGGGATTGAAACCAAGACCTCTATCATTACAGTCCTACGGACTAATCATCACGCCATGGGTACTAAAAATTTCAATAAAATCGGTACATTCTTTCTGTTAAAAAAGAGTGATACATTAATTGTACACTGTGGCGTATACGTACTTTTTTAATGTATTTTAAGAATAGCTATATAACGACTGGAGGCGAATTAATTTACTGTACTAGATCAACGAACTGGTACAAAAAAGTCTACAAAATGTAATTTTAATATGTGAGCTACAATTTTTAATAACAATAAAGCAGTAAATCAATGTACAACATTAAATAACATCAACATATTCAAAACTGTTAAAAAAATATGTCTAACACAAAATTGTAAGCCTTCAATCTTGAAAGAAAATGTCATTTGACTGTAACATGGTATTAAAACATACATATGTACATACATACATACATACATAAGCAATATATTATTAAGCTCAATTATCCTATCCCATAAACACTTCATATTCCCTCATATATCATAAAGAATTCAAAAAGGCTTTACCTAGGTATATGTGTAGATTTTGTATATATGTTCATAGAGAACCTCTATTCAACTACTTTATCAAAATATTCGAGGGTTTATTAAAATTGCCTTCATTATTATACCTATACCCTATACTCCCAAAAATATACACACACTCTTCAAGTTATAAAATTAACTTTTCTCTCGCGCAATGTGAGTTATGAAACCCTCTCAATGAAATAGCTTAAAGTGAGTTGTGTTGTTATCAAAACCTGTTGCCAAGGCTCGACAACAACGACGATGAAGCGATGTTGGTGGCGAGGACCTGGCGGGAGGTGAGCGGCACCACTTAATTCAATTCGTTATTAAAATACATACCAATGTAGACGACTTTATGTGTACACTTATGAATATGAAAACTTTTTAAGCTCTACGCACACAATATTCATATAAGAGTCGGAGGGGGTGAATTAGGCAGGGGCATGGTGAGGGTAAAGTTTTTCTTCTTATTTTACAAAATAATAAACCCTCTCGCCTATTTAACCTGAGCTCTCCAAAATAACAAAAACTTTTTCTTCTGTGTGTAATACCAAAAATACATATAGAAAAGGGAAAGGTATAGGTATCGTTAACTATCTTATTGTTGAAGCGATAAATATTCCAACTTCATTAAGCGTTACATTGAGTGTAGATAGAACTATAGTGAAATTCTGTCTCACATTTTCCTCTCTCTCGCAAAAAAAAGATAGTTTTCAATTCTACAATACAAAAAAACAACCCCCTACCCTAAACCGTCATTCTCACACCCTTTAAACCTCTTTCACTTTACTTTAGAAAACCAAACCTTACAATGCAAACAAAGCTAAAATGGTTTATACATGTATAAGTTACATGTGCTGTGCGCACAGATGTTGGGCTTTGGCACGCTCAGAACCTTGCTTGAGGGTTGGGGGTGAATAGTGAACCTTGTGATAAACACAAAAAGTACATATATACAAGAGTATTTTCTACTTTTATTGCCTCCAGAGTTTTGGAATGAGCTGTGATGGTGGTCGTTGTTGAATGAGGGATATGCTAGAAACAAAAAGCATTTACTCCATTACTAACCTCCCAGCCTCCTCTCACTCAGTTTTCTATATAGAAGAAGTCTTCTCTTAGTTGGCTGCAATAAACTATTTTTCGGGTTGTAAAACGCCTAAGTGTTGACACACAACATTCAAATTTATATTTTGAACTTGCCTCTAAGGATCTACAAAATATACTACTAGAGACAGCTGCAATGACGGCAACGTCGAGAACGACTACGACGACGACAACGATAGCTGAAAGGCTCACCTAGGAGCATAGTCAGGTGACAACGCTGCCGCTTCTGTTGCTTTTCCTACCGCAACCACAGCCAGCGGAATCACCTGATATCACATCCCCTTGTTTTACACTTAGCCCATCGTATATAGTGCATTAAGCAATACAAACATTGACATTGTGGCAGCAAAAATAAGAACACTAACTGTTTAGGAAGAGATGGTGAAAGAGGGTAAGCTAGGGTATAGCTATTTTGTAGACAAAACAACTAAGGAGATGACTACAAACAAGGATACTCTCTATTTTCTACGCGACTCTAGGACAGTCTGTCCTGGTTTTCCATCACCTATAGGTTGGAAGGTATAAGCTAGATTCTAAGTTATTTCTCTAGAGGGACGGAGGAGTGCTGAATTCCAGGAGACAGGATGATGGTTGGCGGTTGGTGGTTGGGGTTTTGCATTGCATCACTATGAATTTTGCATCTTTCGAGCTTTCAACTCATTCGGTTGGTTTTGGCGATGCGATGGTATAATATTTTGGCATCCTGCTTTGAAAGATTTGAAATTCAAAGTTGAAGGTGCAGCAGCGGAATCTTCTGTTCTTTTTGTGTCTCTCTCTCTCTCTCTCTCTTCCTCACATCAGAGCCCGAAGTGATGCACTGCGTAATCAAGGATGTTCAAACTTTTGACTTTTTTCTTTTCCATATTTATTTGTTCGTTTCTTCAAAAACTTTGAAATGTAACCAAAACTTACATCGCATCCTTTACCTATCTTCGAAAAATCTAACTACCATCAGGATTCAATTTATCTCCATCTCTCTCTCTCTGTCTTTCTTTCTATTCATCTATTTTCAGGACAAATTCTATGTTTATCTTCTATTTTGCTTTGTTTCTGTTTTGTGTGTGTGCATTTCTAATCGATTAATGATAATCCTTTGATTTGAATGAGCAAACAAGTCCGGTGGAAAAATTGAAGTTCAGGTCAGAGTCATTCATGGTGCTTTAGGTACTCAACCAATTCAATTGTATACCTACGAGAAGGATTTTTTTCCCAACCAAAACCTCCTCCTTTATGGTCCTTAAATCCTTAAAGGAAGAGACGAGCGTAAAAAGTCAAGAAGGTAAAAGTTAGATTTTTTTTTCAGTTTTATTTGTCAGGTGTGCGCACACAGCTGCCAATCAATTTGACGTTTGTGGAAAATCTGTGTGTTTGCTATGAGGATAGAAAGTTTTTCCTGATGAGGCATGAGGCATAAGGCATTCTAGAGAAAAACAAGAAGAACTAAAAAAGCTAAAACAGAAAAAGAAAACAAGAATGAAGAGAAAAGGTTTTCGTCGATTGGATCATCATAGGTTTGATAAAAGGTACAGGTAAGAGAATATAGCGAAAGCTGCTTCTCTGCACCCCTCATTCTGATTTTGATTTTGATTTTGAATCATTTGCTGATTGAATTTTTGGGGGTGTACTCGATGATGTTTCTGCCTGGCCTCGTGGTTTTCAATGTATAATTAGTTTTCTATAGTATGGTATTTCGGCATCACTATGGCGGTGGAGCGGCAGTAGCTTAGAAGAACTTTTTTGTTTGCGTTTATTGTATAAGTTGTTTCGCTTTTCTCTTTGTTGACTTTGTGCTTTATGATTAATCAAAAGAAGTTGCAGAGTGCAGAAATATGTATAGAGATAATGATGAAATGAAATATGCGGTTGACGATAGTTTTTTTTCCCATTTCTGAAATGAACCCTCAAACACTTCTTTGATGTAAGAAAAAACTGAATTCATTAATTAGAAGCTACTAATTAATTTGAAAGCTAAGTATACACTTTGAATTAATTAAGTTTACATTAGTGTACACTATGATAGGGTATATTTGGAGATTGCCTGGCAGATCTTATCAGCTGACCTAAATTTTTATTTGATAGGTTTTGATTCGATAGTTTGTGCAAATGGATTCGCTTCATCAAGCATGATATTCCATTAAGTTCCTTATAGGCTCCATTGATACTGAGCTATGTCATGTGACTCCTTCAAACTGAAAGCTTGACAAAAGTATGCAGAACTGTTTTACCAAAGTTAAAGGATGTCAATATCAAAACTATTAGTAATATCAGTTTGGAGATATCAAGAAGTGAGATGAAGTTAGAGATTGGGAAATGAGACAATTTGAGCATCACCTTCTTTAGACTGTTGTAATTGACAGTATTAAAGTTTGTCTATGAATGCGTAGAAGAGTTATACTCCAAATAACTCAGGTCAATATTATTCACTAATAACAATATGGAAGAAGAAATTTACGGGTAGTTGGGAAGGTATGCACCACGAATTCTAAGTTGTTAGCTTAAAGGAGTTAGTTTTTTAGTTGTATTGACTTCAAAAGATACAAGAACAAAACATTATATTCTTTATGGTAAGATTACACAAGTTTTGAAATGGTTTGGCCGAAGGCCGTCTACCAGACTGAATTTTTTTTTTATTGAATATAAACGAAAAAAAGCTAATTAGATACAATTCAATAAAATAAACTTTATAATTTTCAAACTTCATAAATTTAAAACCTTAAAAATGTTACTCAAATATTTTGGTTCTATATGGAAAAACGTTCAATGAGTATTCATACAGAAGGTCCCAAACTAGTTCTCCATTCAAGATGTTGAGCGCTTCTTCCAAACCAAGTATATCTATCCCAAAATAGCGCTTTCGGAACTCCTTGTTTAGTGGACAAACTCCCAGCAACTGAAATATATTTTCGCGTTCTTTGCGATTGCATAAATCGCACAATATTGGCAACTCTCAACGGTGAGGAATGTAGTTCAAACTGATGAGTTCACCTCTTACTTTAAATTGGGAGCTGATTTTTTGTGTACTGTTTTTGGCCAAGAAGTAGGTGTTGTGGTTCAAGAAATGGTTAACTTCACTGTAGTAAGATCTTCACTCATAAACATATCGTACATCATGTTGCCGAATTTTTTTAGCAAGTCATCAAAATTGAACTTAAGCACCTCGATACTTTCGGCTGCTGATATTGAAAAAGTAGTTGAGCATTCAATTGCCACTCTTTAACACACGAAACTACGAAACTTAAGAACTGCTAGCTTTTGTGAGTAGTATTTGCGGAATTCTTTCGTCGCCCATCTCCAAAACTCTTGACACGCAGTTGAAATGTAACTTAAGTATGTCTAAAAAGGGGTCCTATTTCTGTTTAAAGATAAAACATATAGTTGGGAGTCTTTAAAGTACTTTTAATCTAAAACGGAGAAACTTTTCCACAGCTTTAAACGATCGATACCAACATACTTGCGCTCCGTAACACAGTATTGCAATTGCGGTAGCTCGAAGTACTTTTACCTTTTGGTCAAATTAATTCTCAAATTAAATTGTAAGATTTGGATTTGAAGTTGAAGTGAAAGAAACGCATATTACGGAAAATTGCTTGTCTCGTATGCGAGGAATAACGTTTTCGGAGTTGTTACAGTCAGGAAGTTTGTATAAATCAACTCGGAGTTTTTATCATATTTTGTCATAAACATGTTGTCTAGAAGATAGGAAATATGGAAAAAGGAAGGGACGAGAGGGGTAAATAACTAATTGACAATGCTAAAGTTGAAGAAATGTGTATATGAAGATATTCCAGTTGTTGAGCCCCTAAGTTTTCAAGGTTCTGTTATCAATTCTTGAGACAGTGAAATCTAAATATTTCGAATTTTAGACTTGTTGCTTCTACATAAAGCCTCTTTTCCTTATTTATAATAGACGTGAACGGGGAAAGCTGACTTTAAAAAAAATACTTCAGGAACTAAGGGCTTGTAAGAAACTTTGTTTTCCAGTCAACAGTGTTAAAGATAAATGAAGATAGGGTCATTTGATGATATATTGGAATAAGAAAACGACTTATAAGAGTCATGCAATAGAAAACGGGTAGGTTAGTTTAGGTTAACGTGGCTGCGGATTAAGAATCCACACACTTAGGCCAAAAGAAAGGGCCCATTGTGATACCACATGAATCTAGAGAATTATTTCTTACAAGTCGAAACATTTTGAGCTTTCTATAAAGCGAAGAAGATATTTGATATCCTTTTTAGCTAGTTTACTGGGATTATCAAAAGAGGTCAATTGCAGAGAAGGTGAGAGATTAATTCCTCTTCTTCTTCATCCATACAGCTCCTGCAGAGGCTACACCAAGTCGTATTGTGTGTCTGCCTATAAGACAGTGTTACGTAAGAACACCTATTAGGGAGCTTATATGAAGTCTTCTTTGGGATAACAAGTCATTTTTTAAGCGGGTAACCTGAATAACTTATTTAACGTGCTTAACTGCTTAACCCTGTGATAGCTTTTACTAAGGTACCGATTAAAGAAAAGTCAACTTAGAATGATATCAATAAATAAAAGCGGATATTGTCAAATTAACACATTTTAAGAAGCTTAGACTTCTGGATGGAATTTACTTCAAAAAAATGCGATACCATCAATTTTGGTAATTTCCATCAGATACAGTTCTAATCAATGATTGATCATTTTCTTATTTAACACGGCATAAGTTTTATACTGAATGCGATATCTTATCTTAAAATCGTGCTTTAACTTTTTTGTTTTATGTAAATGGTCAACCGAACCACACAATTTACAATTCAAAAGAAATAATGTATTTATATTTGTATAAATGAAGTTTGAGTAAAATTCCTACTTAAATTTTTTAAGGACAAACTTTTCATATTAATACTCACCAAATTTATGGTAAAAGGTACCTTCCTATAGTTGAATCTCTAAATTGACATCACAGAAACAAAATTAACTTATTTTTTCAACATAGTTTGAGTTAGTTGCCGTTCAAAAACACGCATATACTCTAGACCTACTTCACATATAAAAATGTTTAGAGAAAGAAAAAACTAACTAAGGAACTTTTGTCCTTATAACCTGTCGTGTGCCTTTTCCTGACATAGTGACATCTTATATTTATACGAGTACTTTATTCAATAGTTGTTGTTCACTAAACTCTTAGAAACTTCACACGCACATTTAATTAAGGCTCTTATAGTTGTTTTGTTTACGTTTTACGTAAGTTTTTATCAAAATGTAAGAGGAAAAAAAAAAGAACATTAGGTCGCAAACCTAATGTATTATGAAAAATGTGTTTTTGTTTTCGAACTTTTGGAAAAACTTTCCCATGTCGTAAATGAACTTTGGCTTGGAAATTCAAATTGAAATACAAGTTTCAAAACATATCAATAAAAACTAAGTCAAAAAACAGGATTTTTTTTATAAAAACTAAGATAATAGCTTTATAGACTTACAAGCATTAGAAATAGACTTTTAGGACCCTTTCCTTTTTTATTTTTGGCTGGTCTAGGACCTCACGTAATTTGTTTAACTACATATTTTACTGTTTGCATTGTTCTCAGAGTTAAGTCCCAAATTAAGTGAGATAAAAATAAGAATATTTCTGGTAAGTTGGTTAAATGGTTAAAACAGTCATGGATCACTTTTAATACAAAAATTCCACCAAAGAAGATTTGTAATTTAATAAATAAATAAAGCTCCATAAATTTTGCTTAAATTCTTAAATGAAAACAAAAATTTAAAGACTCAATATAGTACAACAAAACACCTGTACCAAGTTTCTTAACATTGTCACTAAATTTCAAAAATTTAAGTACTATATAAGAGTTGTGACAGGTCACTGTGGACGACCAGACTTCAAGGGACGTGTTGTTTTACACACCCAGCTATTAAAATTGTTCTCTTTGTACTTGATGTATCCAAATTTCATATTCCAATGCATAAACACTTATTACTTTGTACTTTTATAACCATCTGTCACTTATGAGAGATTGTCATTAATCTAAACCCTTTAATGCACCTTATGTGTTATGGGTATGAACTTCCCCATAAATCCAGTCTATTAACCCTTTTTTCGTCCGTATGCAGAATGCTATATTTACATTCTTTAAGCTTCAGTTAAAATTCTCCACATACACACGGTACCGGTAGATATTTAAAATAAACCTAAGAAAAATTATCACCACTAAAACTTACGTCAACAAATGTGCCCGCATTTAAATATTCATATAATTACCAACCCCCCATCATAATTTATAGCAAATGAGTATATGCCAGTATCAAGGCAAGTAGGTTTATAAAATAAGGCTTAAAAAGCCAACCTTTAAGAGTAGAAGTGTGTGTGTTTCTAACAAAACAACAAAAGATATGAATAAAATAAATAAAATGCAAGACTACGAAAAAAAAATCCCCTCGTCATTTTTAATTCCCCTGCCAAAACCAACTCATAAACAAAAATTAATAAATTCACACTTTTAAATCTTTTTTCAACAAACAAACAAACAAAACAAACCCCAAAATACACAGAGGATTTTCCGGCTTGAGCCACCAGGGGCTGGAACTGTAGCTGTGCTGTGCTGGGCTAGGCTGCCATACCGCTCTCTGGTCTCATTATGCAACCGTGCTTACTTTTCATATAACAAATATTCCTACATTTCCCCATTCGCTGGCAGCCCTTTATGTTTTATTCTGCTTTTGAGTAACGATGGAGACGAGAAGAAGAAAGTAAAAAAAAAACGGTATTTCTAAATGAAAAGTCGTAATTTGCGCGCGAAGAATTTAATGATGCTGCGTTACGCTATTGTAAAGTGTGTCACCTGGGTGCTGAAGCGATACCCCATAAACTATAGCGCCGCATGTATAATGTGTACCTACACAACTGATTATTACATGTTCCCGTTGTGGCAGAAGGTATGTAGTGGCAGGTGTAGTAGTGGAGTGGTGTGTCTTAAAAATGCGTTATAGCTCTTACTGACGTGGATACCTTGCTCCTTGAAAAAAGGTGCAGAAGTGTAAAAAAAAGAGTAAATCAGAATATTCTGGCGGCAGCGGCGGGCGTTTAGTTGACAACGTCAATGCCAACGACAACGCGAACGACACGCCATCGACACCACACGACACACGGCAACGGAAAAGATGAAGAAAAAATACAAAATTTATCTGCGGTACGCCTGATGTGTACGGTAAAAATATAACCACCCCCTTTCCCCAAATAACAAAAGTAATAACAATTGCAAATAAAACCCTTTTAATGCACGGTACTTTCGGTCTCTCGTCGTCGTCGTCATAGTCGTCGGCCGCCGCACCACTGCCGTCTCGCACATATGCTGAGATTCTAGATAGAAGGTAGGCTATGTTTTTTTCGTAGCACCACACTACACCTCACCACACAGCTCCTAACTGTACCTTGTATATATCTAAATTGCAAAATGTCACCGCGTCAGCATTACACCCCCAATTTTGGTTAAACTCGCACACACAACCACTTAAATGTTTACAAAATTTCTAATTTACTGCGTCACTTTAATAGGACTACAAGGGATGTTGGTTGGTTGGCGGTTTACTTGTTAAGGCTACTGTTCAAACAACTACCCTCCCATACACCCCTTCTCTCAGCTGCTTAGCTCAATATGCTGATGATGTAAATATATATATAAAGGAGAGCAAAAGCACATTGCCACCCCATCACTTCGTTGTCGTTGTCGGTGTCGTCGTCGTCATTTTTGTTGTCGTTCTCGTCCTCGTCTGTGGAATACAATGAGTCAACTTAACTAAGTAGCTATGTGTGTCATACCGAAAAGTAACTGTAAACGTTAAGCAGTTGAGCACTACATACACATACATATGTATAAGAAAACAATCTTTTGGAATGAGGAACATATATCTATAGCACAGTTACACTATATTATTATATCAAAGGTGTAGAGTAAAGTGGAAGTGTAGACACTTATGTTGAAGGTACTTAGTAAGATACACATTGACTAGTTTGTTATATTCTTACAGGGTGTTTCAGAATTCCATATTAAGAGATCAAAACTAAGGAATATAAAATTTAATATATGAAGTCCACGATGGAAATAAACGCTTCGATCCACGGAAACCTGTGTTTAGCGTTTTAGTTATGGGTTTTTCATCTTAATTCTACTCTGAATTCTTTTGCGGTCCTTAAATCCCGCAATCTTGTGGGATTTTCACAAAAAATTAATGAGAATTTGTTTTGTTGCCAAAATTCGGTAATTAGTCAGATTTCAGAAATAGAAAAGAATGTAATATACTATTTTTTCAAACCTACAGCTGATATAATGGTAATGGGTTGTTTTTTCTAATATCCCAAAAATGTAGTGATTGAAATCAACTTAAAAAATATTTTGGTAAGTATGATTACTAACACTTTTTTCGATAATATCAATAATATGATTCAGATATTCTTCAAAACATTAAAAATGTGTTACCAAAAACCGACGTTTCCTGTATTTTTGTTAGACCTCTTCTGTGAATATCCCAAAAACAGGGTTTTTGAAATAACTATGGGCTTTGCAAAAAAATAAAAATGTATTACGTTGAAACAATTACTAAAATCATTACATTAATCTAGTTGATATTTTTTTCTGAAAATCCCAGAAACGGGAGGTATGAATATTTCAAAGACAAAAGCTGTCTCATTGTCATTCTAGTGGAACAATTGATAAAACAACTCATCAGGTTGCAACTCTGATTCGAATGTTATACACGGGCCTTAATATCTGTCCAGCATTAGTCTGTTGTCTGTCCCTATACATGAGGAATACGGCTCGAAGGACCAATGAAAATAATTGTGAACAAAAATAAAAACACGGGATATTTGAAAAGTATTACTTTCTAAATGTCAAAATATTTTTATTGGGCTAGTTTTGCAGTTAAATTATTCCGTCTTAACTCTTTTTTGAATATCCCCTAAAAACGCTATTACAAATAATGGAAGAAAAAATCAGAAAATAATGCAAGACCATATCATGTTATTTGTCCTCTTACGAAAACTTTAATAATTACTTAAAAGAGTCAATGATTTTTCTATTATTTAAAACAGTTGAACGAATTGATAAATTATAAAAAATTCAATGCTTTGAGGAATATTTTAACAAAGTGGGTTTTTAAAAATCTCTAACGATGAAAACCCCTCTAAAGAATTTAAGATAAGCCAAATATTGAAAATCAATTATTGTCAACAAACATTGCGGCACAACAACGATCTAATAACCTTTTGAATGTTATAAACTTAAAACTGAAATTTCAACCGTATTGTCGAACATCTCACAAATGAGTTTCAGGACAATTGTGACGAATCTGAAAAGAGAGAATTGAACACAAACAGTTTGTACAATTAACTAAAATCAGTTCATAGCACATTGCTTGCAACCTCGACTCGAGTGCTTTCACGGGCCTCAGTATCCGCCCAGCATTAGTCTGTTTTCTCTCCCTATACTAGGAAATCCGGGTCGAAGGACCAATGAAAATAATTGTGAATTCAAATAAAAAATGGGATATTTACATTAAATACAATAAGTTAATATTATATTGCTTCTATTGTGAATATTCTACTAAATAAAACTTCAATAACAAAAAAATGAAAGGGTCTAAAAGAGTCAAACAGTTTATAAACTCTTTGTTGACTTAACCAATATTACCTGAAAAATAATTTTAAAAATCGGGAAAATATTTTTGTTTAAAAATATCGTAACACAGTTCATTTAACAACAAAATTAAATTAACAGGCATATATTTTCGAATATGTTTAGCTAATTAGTTGTAAATAATAATACCCTTTTAAATCCGTTTCTTTAAAACCCTAAGGTCATTCTGAAGCCCCCTGTGAAAATTTACATAAAATATTTGAAACTACAAAATTCTCAACGATATTATGGATCTACTATATTGTAAAACTAACAAACATCGTATATTGGATAAAATGTTATAAGTTTCAGCAGATTTTCGAAAATGGATTCCATGATGATGATGGGTTTTTACTATACCCCTACGAATATATGGAAAGGTTAAAAGATGCAAATAATAAAAACACTTCAAAAATAAAATCAAAACAAGAATGTTTTGATGCAATGTCGTTTGTATATCTCTTCTCTTTTTCGTTTCTCTGAGTGTCTGTAGAAACTGAAGTTAAAAGGATATTCCTACACATACATTGGAATTCGATATTGCTCCTTGAAGGATTTTGTAGAAATCTTTTCAATTACAAATAAGTTAAGGTAGAGGTACCTTTACCTAGAAGGGGATTTATAAATTGATGTATACGAGTGTAGAAATATAAAAAAAGAAAACGAGAGAGAAAAGAAGACCGAAAAACAGAGGTCACATTTTTAGTATATCGAAAAATATGAAAGCTTTTGTTGGTTAGAACTTTGTGCATGAAGCCTTATGAAGGATTTATTATTGATTGGATGAAAACAGAATCAAAGCAGTTTAGGAATTTTGAGCAGGTAATTCTGTCCCCAAAATATTTAACTCATAAACAACTGCTTTGTTTAGAGTGATTTATTTTTGGACAGTGATATACATATATTGAATAAAAAGTTTGGCTTAATTGAGGTTAAACCACATCTAGGGACAGAAGTTGGAATTCAACAGAATCTAATACGTTCTATAAATATCCGGGTCATAATGACTCGAACGAGATTCGAGTAAGCTTGGTACGTGAATCTTATTCGGTCTGATTTTTCGTGTCCGAGGGAGTTTTTTGGAATACTAACTTCATCCTTAGAGCAAATCCAAAAATTTGGTCTCACCAGTATCAAGAGTATTTTGCTGTTTTCAATTTGTTGAAGGACGAAATTTGTGTCAAGAAAAGTTCTGCTTTCGCTTGGGGTCTCTTCAAATTTCTCTAAGACGCAACTTATTCGTTTTATTCATTTTTTGATTTAAATTGGAATAAAGAACCGAAGCTTTGGTAGAAAACAAAATATCCCCCCTAAATATTTGACGAACAAGAAACAACTTAACCCCACCTTCTGCGGCGTTAATTTGAACCTATTAAGCTCGTACCATTTTCAAACGTCTACATGTTTCGTTTACAACTTTTTTGATTGAATGACAAAATTAACTCTTATTTGTCGTTCTAGATGGCTCACACATTTACCTCTTGCCTCATTTGCTTTAATTGTCAAACAATATGTTCGTCAAACCAAATCTTACCCAACATCATATCAAACACCTCTTTTCCTATCATTTTTCATAACACACATTAATTTCCCCAAATGGGCCTTAACTAAAATTTATACAAGTGTGAGTAGGGTATATCCCAAGAGTATTTAATGAGAAGCAAAATGGTTTAATATGATAGATTGATGCCAATGAACATTTTGACACCTCAAAATGATGATGATGATGACCGGATGTGATGAGGGGGATAGAATTGAGGTTGTTTACCGGCAGCGGTGTTGGTAACCGGTAACGAACCCAAAAATGATAAAATATCCTTTTTTTCGTCATACCTATTCAATAAACGCACATTTTCCATCATGCCCAATATAAGGACCTATCAACTCACTAAAACTTTACCGAAGTTACAAACGAACATCGACAATATGACAAATGATTCAAGTTTCATCATCCTTTTTTTTTTTTTTCTTTTTTGGTTTTTTTACCTCAAGCCTTTTTCAAAAAGGGAAAAATCATCATCATCATTCTAGACAGCAGCCATAGACAGAGATAGAGTCAGAGAAAGAGATAGAAATTTCAGGTTTATAGTCATTGAGAAAAGTTTTCAGGGTTTCTCTCTTTTTAAGACCACAACTTTTGACGAGATCCCATAATAATTTGATTAAGGACTTTTAATTATTTTTCACTTTTGTAAACAAAAACCATCAGGCACACAGAGTGTCCAGGACCACTGTGTCAATTTGTTATTGCGGGGGTATTTCCCATATTCAAATCAGCAACATAGCTATACCCCGTGAGGCAGTTGCGTTAAGGGGGTGAATATTTAATGATAGGCTAAGGCACGAAGAGATTTTATATATTCCTTAGTTCTAGACATCGGTCGCGATGACAACACTATGTGTCGGGGTCCGGACTTTTCAAGCGCGCCTAGGGCCAGCAGCAACGGCAGCGGCAGCGTTTTCATATAGAAACACGCTCAATAAAGGGTTACGCGTTATGAACATATTATCCCCCAATCGCCAAGAGCACATAATTGAAAGTACGTGGTGCATGTATGCTCTGGGCAACCATCCAAATATCCAGGACAGAGCGCACACCTCGCACGGGTTTTAACATCAGTTGATGTAGGAAGCTTAGCGCACACATGTTCAGAACTAAGCTGGTAAGAAGGATGATGGAAAGGGTGGTGGGAAGGACAGATGAAGTTGATAGAAAAGTGCGTATTCCGTTCAACATCCCTTACCTGACACAATGTAGCACGAGGACATCGCATTGTGCCGTAACAGACAGACAGACATTGAAATTTTCTGACAAACGTTTCACGCGCGTTTGCCGATGCCGCCGACGACGACGCCACCACCACCGTTGTCGCTAAAACCCTACGCACCACCATCGTATACAATCCAAAAGGATGTGCCATAATAATTAGACCACAGTAAAGCCAGGTGATGGGTTTGACTGAAGGGTGTGTGTCTTTTAATTTTCGGTTGAAATAAGCCAAAAAACCGAGATTGCTGTTCCGGCTTGGTACATTCGTCGCCCTTATCGTCTACCTCTTACGTATAGGTATGAACGGTTGTTCGTATAAGCCCAGGTAGTTAGGCAGTTATCTCGCTCCTCGTGATGTTTTGTGCCATGAATGACACACAGTTATGGCTGTTACACTGCCAACTGATGTGATATATGGTAACACATGGGGATGATGTCCTTAAACCGCTACACAAAACCACACGACCGACACAAAAACAAAACCAACAACACACACAACATAACGAGGAAATTTTGGGAGCAAATAAAAAAAATAAAATATGTCCATGACCCCTCATTCACCCCCTATCCACCTCTCTCTTATACAATCGTCCTGAATATGACGACGATAAAACAAAAAAATTGTGGGGAGAAGGAGACATAAATTAAGTTCACAAGGGACATTCATCAAAATGGATGGATTGTGACCGTAAGATGGCAATGGTCCATCGAACGGAAGGGCTTTATCAAGAGGGGGGAGGTGCAGAGGCAGCGGTAGTAGTCTGATGGAAAACATGGATTATTTTTGTTTTTTATTTTATTTTTATTATTATTATTTTGAACAACCCTCAAGAGAAACTAGAGAATAAAACAAAAACAAAAATACACAAAATTTTGTAGATAGGTCCTCGAATATTTTGTGTGTTCGACAGGACTAGGAGCAGGTCATTCGAACGAACGGATGGATGGATAGACGGTACAGGGAATTGTTGATTGAAGCGAACTCTGTAGTTCACTGACTTCATTTTAAGGTTGCTCATTTCATCTATGTATATGTAATTTGTTACTAGAAAAAGGTAGCTAGGTTATTCTGTTTTAAATCAGTCATGTGACAAATTTGAGGTAAAATGGCTGCTTTCTTCCGGAAGTATGTACTTGATGATATAATCATTTTCAATGATTGATTTTTATTGATAAAAATAGGACAAATTTTGATCTTTGCAAAATATATACAAACACAAATCTTGATTCACAGATACATGCCAGGGTAATGAAGGAGTGAGTATGACTTACGATAAAGGATCAAGGGATAAGATATTTTGAAGAACTACTGAGCAGTTGAGGTTTTTTATTCAAGCTTCTAGAAGTACTGTGATGCCTTCAGAAACTGAGCAATTTCTCTCGATATATTAAGCACGATAAAGATAGACGAAGAGGGGAGTCAAAAGCCCCCAAAATAAGTCTCTCTCACTCTATGATCAAATCTAACACAAAATACTTTTAAAAGACTAAGATGGCAGAGTTAAGATAAAAGGTTAATGCACATTTAAGGACTGAATTTAAAATCCCTTACTGACAAATTTTGTTTTTTTTTTCCCAAGCTTCAAACTAAGAAATGCAGTGGTTCTATCGATATCAAGGAGTTTGAAATCAAACTCAAACAATTGCTTGCTAATATCTCTTCATTTCGGTATATTAAGTGATACAAAAAGCCTGTAAATGAAATTGCATTTATGTTTTGCGACTTAGGATTGATAAAGAGTTACGCTAAAATATCAAATTACATTTAAGAACATCTTGACCTATGTCAAGTTTCGAGTTAAGCGACTGATATAATTAACCAATATCAAGGCTATTAAAAATGAGATGGAGAGGTGTCAGAAGTCGCCAGAAAGAAGTTTCTGATAATATCTAAAACTATAATAGGTTGATCAGGGGGTGTAAAGCCCCCAAAACATGTTTTCGTTAAAAAAATACTCGGGACAATTTTTTTAAATGCGTAGTTATCTAAAAACTACTCATAAATAACTGTAAGATGTCCAAAATTGTAGATTAGATTGGATAGATTAAGAGTTACGTTAAAGGATCAAGGTAGATGTGGATCTTTTTTGTTGGAAAGCTATTTATTTTTCCTTTTTCCATTCTTAACTATTCTTTTTCATGGACATGAAATCTGCTTAAATAAGATATGTAAGCTGGTTAAAATCCAAAAAACAGGTTTTCGGTTATTACTCAGAAGTAGTAACTCAAGGGATAAAATATTAACCCTAATTTTGACGGCATATGCCTTAAATGATAATTTCTTCAAGTTGATATAATATAGTATCTATTCCATCTAGATTATTCACGGGTTAAGTTCAAGGCGGATATAAAAAAAGATACTATCTTTAACTTCCTTCCCCTTGATAATATAATTTATTTAGTTTAATTTGAATACAAAAAGATTCTTTAAAATTCTAGTTTTTCAATTATTCAAAAACCTTTTGGGGAATTAGGTAGGTCTATTTCTTTTTCATCCAAAATCGAAAGGAAAACTTCTATTAATTCAAAACAATACTCTTTACTTAACTTCTTCTATTTTCTATTAATGAAGGCCATGCCAGACCAAGCCGTGCCAGTCCCTAGCCGCCCACCGCCGCGCCGCCAGCTGCCCTTACATAGGAACAAAACAAACTTCTTGTATACGAAAAAGAAACTTTTTCCCCCATTTCGTATAAATTTTAAAATTGTTACAAAATTTAAGATTTTTAAATTAGCAAAATCACGAATATTAAAGTTCATTCGCATTGTTCTATAACATAGATTCCTATTTTTCGCTTAAAACAGTTTTCTAAGAAATCAGGCCAGATACAGGATACCCCAAAGATTGAGAGTGAATTTTCTATTTTGTTATTACGAACGAAAGGATTCTAAAGCAGGGAACCCTGAAGAAATTAAAAAAAAAAAGTTTGGTGGTGATTTCGTTGAACATTTTTCTTCATTGTTTTCTCATTTTTCGTTCTTCTTTCTGTTTTTTTTTTTTCTTCAAACAATAATGAAATGACTTCTCGTTCTTTACCCTTTGTTCAATGAGTTCGAATCAATTGGCTTCACTCAGGGATCCCTTTTCCTTTTCCACCCTCTTTTCACTGATTCTAAACCTCCAGCGAAGCTACGATGCCGATGATGGTTGTTTTGAACCATAAAATAAAAACAAGGCAACAGATTGATTTGAAAAATTTAATTCAAAAGTTTTGTTATATAATTTTTGTTTTTCGTTTCGTTTTTTCAAAAATAATTCCAACTAATTAGGTTGTTGGCGTTTAACTCTTCTACGAGTATTTTAAAGGGATGTTCGAGAGTACCTACATAGCGCATAGTCATGTCGAGTCGAAAATTGAAATGTTCACTTACAGACACAAAAATCCAAGTTTAATGATTTTTAGGGAAAGAGCGTTTAGCTTTGGGGTTAAGAATGTTGTGTTTTCTATAAACTCAACAGACACAGACATTTTTTAATACTAAATTCAAGACTGAGAGCTATACAAAAATGAGCAGCACAAGTTAAAGTGTAGAAGAGTCTATTTTTTCTTAAATAGGTAAAAATACTCTCATTATCAGGTATCTCCTATTCCGATGAAGGGTTTTTAGGGATAAAACATCGTTTATGTTCTATTGGCGAAAAAAAATCACAACCTGTGTAAAGACGAAGGAGTTGCACAAGCTGAGGTATTTAATTAAATAATTTTCAAGACAAGAAAAAACAAGACTTTCTGCGGGTAAAATATGTGGAAAGAGTGGAAGCGGTATGGATCTGACTTGACTTTTACATAAAGCACTCGTTCTTTCGACTCTAGTAACTTCTTGTTTTTGTCTCTACTCGAACATATGCCAGGCAGTGAAACCTTTAGGGCCTTAAAGTACGAGGATCTACGAATGTTTCAAAAAGTTCAAGAAAATCCTGGAAGACGATGTTGCCTTTAAAGGATTTTTTGTAAAATCAGTATTTCTTCTCGTTTTGATAACTCTGTTGATTGTGAATGACATGTGGAAGAGTGCGGGGTTATTTAATCAAAATAGACCACAAAGGATATTATATCTTCTGGGTGTGATAAATAAAGTAATTTATGTATTTAATTTTTATGGAATATGAATGGAAAAAACGTTTTTTATTGATTAAATGCAAATAAATTCCTAAAAAAGAAGACTAAGGAAAATTCTAAATTGTTTGATATGAATTTTCTAACCAATTTTACGGTTAAATTTTTAAAATATTTAAACTCAGCGAAACTCTATTTTGGCTTTTCAAAAAGTTATAAGTAATAAGTTATATATAAATTTAAACTTATTTTCAATTCTCAATAATATAATTGTATTTATTTCTAACACCTTATAATTCTTTAAACTGTAATTCGGTTTGCATAGACTTCTAATTATGATACAAATTTTTGCTCACGTCTTTTAAAATAACATACATTATTTCTATCTTACTCAACATTATCTGGAAACAGTTTTTGATTGCGACAACACTTACCTGAAAAAAGAAAAAAGAGGTAAATAAAAAAAATGTTTTTTTTTTATAATATAAGCATTTTATAAAATTAAAAAATAATAAAACTATGATTTAAGTTATTATTTTAGTAATTGATATTTTAATAGACATTAGCTACTGATTCAAATGTTTAACGCTAATTTCAGCTTCTATAAACATCAAGGTCTACTTTTGCCAATAAGTACTTCTAAAAATGGTAAAATCTGACAATTTAAGTATGGATGTTAAAATATGATACGATATGATGAAAAGACTACAGTAGAAGAAATTCCCATACAAAAACTACAACCTTCTATGCACTTCTCACTGCGACGACTGCAAACCTGGCAGCACCTTTTAACTTTTGCCAAATTGATCTGTCCAACCAAAATAAAGGCAACCGTATATATATGTTTATATGTTTAACATTTTTGTATGACCCAGAAATATAATTCGTGTTTGATTATGGAATAAAAAAGAGGCTCGGATGCGACCCACACTGATAACTTCCCATCTCATCTTTCTATTTATGTGTCTTGTTTAAAAGTTTGAAGGTTTTCGTACAACAATATAGTTTTAAAAGATAAAAGTAGTTGGAAGCCAAAACCTCAATTTTTTGAAAAGATATTTGTGTCCAAAAACAATTTTTACCAACTTTTATTAATTTTTTTTGCAAAGGTTTATATTTATTGTAATAAAATCTATCATTGCAATTTTTGTCAAAATTTTCAGAATGTTGGAAACAATATTTTTTATAAGTTAAAATAAGTCCGAAGCTATAATCTCAAATGTTTGAAAAGATATTTGTGTCGGAAATCAATTTTTAACAATTTTTGTTAAATTTTCTTATACGTTTTTAATTTTTGAAAAAAAAACTGTCAATCAAATATTCCTCAAAATTTAAATGAATGTTGAAAAATCTCAAGTTTTTGAAAAGATATTTGAGTCGATATTCAATTTTTACCAACTTTGGGTAGTGTTGTTTTTAAGTTTTTTTTTTTATAAAAAAAAACTGTCAATACAATTTTTATAAAAATTTAACCAGATGTTAAAAACGTTATTTTTCCTTGCACAAAATTGTTTTGGAGATGAAATCGTTATTATTTGTAAAATTTTAGAGTTTGCAATTTTTTTTTTCAGTTGTTTCGATTTATAAAAAAAACGTTAATTGGATTTTTTCCTGGTTTGGTATCGAGTTTAAATTTATAATATAATATTTAATTCTAGTCTCTAGCGTTATTGGTTCGTGAAATATTTAGGGTTAACTTAAATATTCATCTTTTTTTAAAAACGTCTTTGTAAAAAAACACACCACCCACGCAAATTTCTTGAGAGCCTTTTCTTCATTTTCTGCCTTATTATCTGCATAACAAAATTTTTTTGAAGCCGATATCTCAACTGGTTCTTGAGCTATGGAAGACGAAAACTACGTTCCGAATGAACAGACGTACGATCGTACGTATACACGAACACACAGACATCTTTTATTTCGACTCTATTGACTTTAAAACGTCGAGAATAGCCAAAATTTTGAATTTTAGAAATCGGACCCTTTACAATAACTTCCTATGGGAACCTAATTTAAAAAATCAAACTTAAAGGCGGAAATTAGCCCAAAAACAGACTAATTGAAAGTGGTTATTTATGAAATAAAAGAAGTTAAGTTGTTTGAATTCATTATTGAAAGTGGTAGAAAATCATTTTGTAAGCCTTTAAAATTGATTTTCGAGATTTCTGTTTACAGAATCTCATCAGTTGCCTATTTCAACAAAAGATGTTTGACAAATAGTAAAAGCCAATCCCAAACTTGTTAACAAAAAAATATTCAAGAAGCCACCTTTAGCAGCCCATAAGTGGGTAAAAATTTGGTTAAGGGATATAAAAAAAATTCAATTTTGATGGTTTAGATAGATTTCACTCATATCGACATGACAAATAATGTCTTCAAACAGAAGTGAGAATAAGTCGCAGCTTCGGTGGCGGCAGTCTAATGGTTTGGGCAACTTTTTCTTCAAATTGAAAGCCAAAAATTACATTCATGCCTTCGTGAAGAATGGACTTAGAAATATATGCTGAATTGTTAGAAGAAGTTATGGTTGAAAGAGCTGAAGAGTTATGCGGAGCTGACTTCATATTCTAGCAGGATAATAGGATAACGCTCATATCCACTTATCTGTCAGGATGAGAGACTGGTTTGAGGAGAAATTAATACCATTTCTCGATTGGTAGCCTAGAAAAAGAAATGGAACAAATGCAAATGCAGTCCAATGAAACAAAATTGATCTTCCGTCTTGAAGCCATAAAACAGGTTGATCAAAAAGTTGAAGTATAAGAACTTTGTCCTCATCTTTCAAAAGTCAAATAATACTTATTATAGATGAAATAAAAGAAGTTAAATCATGTAATACAAAAATTAAAAACTTTATTGTCAAACTTAAAACGAAAGAAACACTGGAAAAAACGCAGTAGAACATAAAAACACAAAGATCTCAGTTCAGAAAGATTAATCGCCGAACATCAGAGCTAGAAGAGGTCATCTTCTGCACTTTAGAAAAATGATTAATCGCGTAAAAAAAACACTAAATTTGTCTTTAAAGGGGATGCGTTGTGGGTAGATGGATGTTCTTACACTTGGGACGATTCTTTTAGCCTGAAAAGTGATACAAATTGTGCTTTTCTAAACTATGCGATTATTTACAACCTCCTCAGAATTATTTTAAATCGTGTTGATCCAAAACCAAGAAAGAAATAGATGATAGCTCGATGACAGACTCAAGGTTCACAACAAATGTTAATAGTGTTCAAATGTTTCTGGCCAATAGCGCAGGGATGGCATGGAGGAACGATATTCTAGTAATATAAAATACTCACGGTTTTAGCATCCAATGTAGGCAGACTTAAAAACAAAATGTTTTGGGAATTTTTTTGAAATATTTGTTAGAATTTGATTTGGTTTTTTTTTTATTCGAAACTCATTTATAGACATAAAAACTTTAACAAATATTTCTCATCATATTCCTGTTTTTGGATACCAGCCAAGAAAACAGTAATGAGAGGACGGGCAAGCGGAAGTAAACTTAAGGTAATAATAGAGGAAAACTTTGGTTGCACAGTAATGAGACATATGAACAAACTTCCAATTTACATAAACTGCAACAACTAGCAACAAGAATAAAAAATATTTTACGATTTTTTATGCTCGATTAAATCTCATAGTATAATGATAGTTGGGGACTTAAACGAAAGAACTGGAGACCTGGAAGCAGAAAACACATTTGGAAGTCAAAATCGAAAAAGCAAAGATGTCAAAATAAATAATAAAGGAAAACAAAACGTTGATCTCTGTAACAAGTTCGGCTTGTTTTTTTTTGAACGAAAGCACAGAAGGCGATAAAAAAGGTGAACTCACGTTTTTTTTTTTAAAGATGGGAAGCTCGGTAATTGATAATGGTCTGATTGGAGGAGAATGGTGCTCTTTTGTAAAGGATTTTGCTGTTCGTGATATAGCATATTCGGATCACTTTCCAATATTATTGAATATTCCAAATAATTATAAAAATTCACAGCTCTAATGTGCTCCTCATAATCTGGCGGATAACTTCATGCTTAGATGGAAACCATCAGCCACATTCAACTACCATAGTGCTATTGATAACATGCTTACTCATTGTAAAACCAGGATTTCTTTGAGTTTGATCCAATCTGCAAGCTTGAACGAATTATTTGGGAAGCAACGAGGTTTATGAAAAATACGAATAAATGAACTATAAAAAATGAGTGGTATGACTTTTCATATGAGCAATTAAAGTTAAGATCATAAGCTCTTCTTAATCTCCTGAGAAGATATGAAATTCCAAGTGTAAGGTTAGATAACTTGGAGTTTAACAAACTTTACAAAAATACGTGTACAGAAAAAAAAAGAAGTATGAAGAAAATTTATCTGTTTCCTTAAGTCGAAGTAAGGATTCAGCTATGTTTGGGGCTTTCACGAGGAAACTAAATGGAAATTCTAAAGTAAAATTGCAGGCGCAGTGTCATTGCAGGCTATAAGTTATCATTTCGCTTTGCTTTTAAATTCTTTAACACAAATATCTTGGAGTTATGCACGACCATCAATTTGGATTGAGAAACTCGATAAAAGTATAACTTAAAATGAATTGAGTTGTGTTCTACAAAGTCTTAAAGATGGCAAGGCCGCTGGTTCAAATTTTATAACAAGCGAGTTCCTTAAAAATAGCACAATTTTGTTTAAGATCAAATTTTCAGGAGGATCAAATTTACAGGAGGATCAAATTTACGGATCCCGAAACATCGATGAACATTTTTGATTTTTACCGAATAAATTATTGTTTTGATTTCACTAATCTAAAAGTCCTTTAAAAATGTTTTTAAACATATTGAAAATCCTAAATTTGATTTAATTCATTTGAATTCAATAAAATAATGTTTCATATTTTGATTTTACTAATCTAAAAGTCCTTATTCCATTGCAATTTTTAAGTTTTAGTAATTTGGAATGAAAATTAAATAAAAAAAATAATGATTATGTTTTAATATGTAAAATTAATTAATAACAATATATGTCCAAGTTATAACGACATATATATCATTTTCTTTCTTCTACTGCATAATTATACTAAATAATTGACTGCACATTATAGTAAAATTCAAAATTGATATGTTTTAATCCATTTAACAATTTATTTTTCATAATGCATTTATAATGCTGCTCCTTAAAACATAAATCAGAGTACAATTCAATTTACCTCTTCCCACATAAGTACCTTATATTCATTATAGTTTAAGTCCTTATTACTTATTTATTATTATTAGAGTCATAAAGTAACCATACTCAATCAAATTTCAATAATCTTTTATGCCAAATAAATAAACACATCAAAACACAAAATGCAAACACATCTTCATTAATGTTTTAGCAATTAGATAAACAAACATGTTTTACACAAAATCCGATTAAAATCTAATAAATTTTCTCAAAGATAACAAATTTATTGTCTTTTGTTTATATATGTATACAAAAAGATGCACAATCAAAATAATACAAAAACAAATAAGCATTTAAAATTCATTGCACTTTCGTCCCCTTAAAAAACCCATACCTTCTCTTAAACTACAAAAGGACGACGATGGTGAAGATGTTGAAAGTGATAAAATTATGGGGTATGAGTATAGGGGTAAGTATAAGTGTGGCAACAAATCATTTAATATTCCATCCCATTCCGGAAACCATCACAAGTCCTTGTAGGTCCTTCTTTATATGAAGGTACTGGTACACATGACTCCCCCTTAATATATAAATGAAATTAATTACAATAATACAATTACCGCTTCCGTCTCACAAATCAAACGTAAGAGATGGTTATCTCGCAGCACATCTTTGACTTTCTCATATAGAAAAGATAGATAACGAAGTTAATGTGAATTACGTGATAAAGTTGCACCCATCCATATATACTTTATACAAAATTAAACCAAACATCCTCCCAAAGGACTTCCGTGTTAAATTAGTAAAAAACAAAATCCTATATGACATAACCTTCATCGTTGTCGATTTTGTCGTTTGTGTCACAGTCATAAGTATAACAAGAAGGTGATTTTCCAAATAACCATCCCCCACTTTTTTAACACCCACTCAATTTGCACACGAAATCTCAAGACTCTTCTAATCAATATGCTAATGCAATATTAAATAATGCTAATGACAAACGTTTCCCCCTGAGATTAACCCATCACAAACAATATAAATACATACAAGCTGAGAATAAGGACGATATATTGAGAAGCATACGCTAAAATTTTGCGAATTGAGTTGGTCGGCTTTGAGTTGATTTGTAGCAAAGCATGATCAACCCTTTAATGCCGTGGGGGTTGTGAGTTGTTGTTAATCTTTGATCCAAGATGTTTCCTATCTAAGATGTATGAGGAGAAGATTGAGGATAATGATGGGATGAGCTTAGATTTTGCAGCTGGCTATAAGATGAGACATGACGATGACGCCATCCACCAAGAATGCTTCATCTTTGTCGTCCTCATCATCGTGAGTCGTTGTATTATCCTCATTAGGTTCCCGAAACAGCTCGAATGCAAGGCTTGCATTAATGTAAATATTTCATTCATGCTGTCTGTTTATACCGATTCCTCGGATGACGGTGGCCCCTGATATATACCTTCCCTGAGTTTTGGAAACATGACGTTTATACAACATATTTGATTTTGAATTAATATTGACATTTAATCAATACCAATATTCCAACCAAGCCAAACCAGCAGCGCATATTATCCTCGCAGAGCATCCGATAGAATATAGTATTTTGTTGAATCTTATAGATGATGCGTTGGGTGCCATCACAATGCTGCCTTACAGTTATGCCTTTCGACAGTTATACACGAGTAATTAAATATGTCGAATTCGGAAGCATCGCATGAATTGCAAACATAATTCGAGTACCTACTCCTCTATACATACATCCGATGTAAAATGTCAACCAATAAAATGGATCATTAAATTTTTCAATAAGTACCTTCCTTAGTGTTATCCCTATGAATATACATACGTATACCTATACAAACTTACATAATATCTGATGCCATCAAATACAATATTTACGGTTTACCTGTGTTGTGGCATATTTAATAAATTATAACCTAGGTACTGTTATACTACGAATGCGATAGTTGTCTGTTTTCATTGCAATGGAGGCTGATATGTGTATATTATTTAAGAGACAAATAGAATTAATAACTTGATCCGTTTAGTAGCTGCATTATTTTGGTTTATTAAATTTATTTGTTTACAGTTTTATTTAAACTCACTTTATTGTTTGTATGTCATGGATATAGATATAGTATAATATTTTTATCACTGTATCAGAGCGGTCACATCAGAACCACTTGAAATATCAATATTATGGTACTAATTAGTTAAACCGGGATATAATATTTGATGTCTATGATAAAAAAATTACTGTATACATTTTTTTTTTAGAATATACCCACACTCAAGGGGTTATAAATACCCTTTTATGTAAAGACACAGTGTGGGCACTAGGAAAGGGAGAGAGGGGTTGAAAGGAGCTATTGGTAGACATTGGTTTTGTTGAATTCCTGAATATTGCAATGGCTGGGAAAAACAGAGTTAGGTAAGGCATTACACATTCTCGTAGTACGGCTAAAGAACGAATCTCTGTACTTGACAGTACGACCGAAGCTGGACTCGAGGGTATACTGATGAGAATTCCTAGAAGCGCAAGTATTACTATTGAACTGTTTAAGGGGAGGAATATAGCTTCCTATTTTTTAACAGCACAAACCGTTAAAATAACGATAAAAGAGGGTAAGACAAGAAACATTACGACGATTTTTGAGCGACCAATCACCAATAAATCTAAATGCTATAATGTGATCGTTCCACAAGAGGTGGTTGGTGGAACAAATACTAAAAATTTCGAGATATTCAGTCTCCCCGATGCAAGTGCTAACCACAGATAACGGTATATCTCCCTCTAACGATACAAGAAAGCATTGGGTTTTCGAAGCATTAAATTCTACACGCTTTTTATTCAAAATTGCACAATGCTGTTTAGGTCCGAATCATCATATTTTGGCGTTGCAGTTCCACATCCGGAGTAGAAATATGTGATTCTGAAGCCAATCCGAAAAGCTAAGAGTACTATCGTCAGCGAAACGATGTCTTCGATTAGATGTCGCAGTCAGGAGATCTTTTATGAAAATGAGAAAGAGTCTTGGAGATAAGACGGAGCCCTGGGGCACACCAGCATTTATTTTGTAGTTCTTAGACTTGATACCATCCAAAACTACCTGTATTGAACGATACGAAAAATAATTTCATGAAAACCGAAAGCATGCATTTGCGATAAGAGAGCCTGATGCCAAACTTTATCAAATGCTTTTAAAATATCAAGTGCAATAATCTTACTTTCTCCAAAGCGATGTAAAGATTTGCTCCTCTGTTCGGTGAGATAAACCATGAAATCACACGTGGATCTATTGCTGCGAAAGCCGTACTAACGGTCATTAAGAAGCATTCTATCTTCGAGAAATCTCCTGAACTGATAACTAATAGGCGTTTTCATGACTTTAAAAAGAAGGGGCGTAAGTACAATCGGTCGGTAATAAAAGGGTGAGGAAGATTCGACCTTTTTTGAGGATTGGCTGGACAAATGCAGTTTTCCATCCACTCGGAACGCGCCCTGTGGAGTAGAATAGATGACAAGAGTACTTCTATGGAGCAATAGCGGGGATGCAATCCGGACCATCAGATTTATGTATGTTGAGATCTTTCAGCACTCTCACCACAGTGCGAAAAAGGATTGTTCCATAGAACCACTTAAGCTTTAAATGACAAGCAGAGTCATAGCTCTCACTGGCAGCGTTAAATTGGCAGTTAAATGCCTGACAAAGAAACTAGCTTGTTTCAATTCAGAAACGACACTCGATCTTTAAGTTAAATCTGCCTGAGATTAATAAGTAATATTACTTATAAACTTGTTGGCTATGCAGTTTAAATTTTTTAAAATCTTTTAATGGTGTTCCTCAAGGTTCTGTTTTTTCTCCTAATCTCTTAATTAGATTCGTTTTTTTGCAAACTTGCAATGAAAAAACTAGAGTGTTTCTATGAACATGAAAGCTTTTGTTCTGTGAATTCTTTACTACAAGCTCGGTCATAAATATAGTTTATATTAATCAAACATAAACAACATAGTTAAATAAGGATAAGCATAAGCATAAGCAGCATATTATAAATTATGTTAAATTTAATGCTTTAAAAAATTCATATTCGAAAATCAATCAAATGGAATAAATAATCTTCTATCAGTTAAGACATGAATATTATTCGTCTTTTGCTTTGAATGGAATTCCTGGTATTTGTTTAATATTGACCACATTTTCTGTAAGGACCTTTCGTTTTCGGGGAAAATGTAATATAAACCTAAAATTACTCTGATTTCTTCATAAATAGGACTTTGATGCTGTTTGATAGATGATAAATGTTTTGTTTCATTGGAACTATCAAAGGAATTTTCGGTTAACAATATTGTTTGTATTTTGTTTGTTTAACGTCCGAAAACATGTGAGTACAAAATAGTGTTCAAATTTAAATCGAAGTGACCTTTGTACCTAAGTCTTATCTTTATTTGCTTTCAAGGATAATCTTAAACTTATGAGTATAAAACTTAATTCTCAAGTTTTACTTGAGGTTTTTGGGAATTTTTTTCATTGGTCCTAATCTATTGGTTATTTATGTGGAATGTCTCTTAAAAAAAAAACTTCTATAAGTTCAAGACATCCAGTTTCAGAAATATGGACATATTTTAACAAACAGTGGACATATTTTTACACGTTTTTTGAGAAAGTTAATTAACACTTCAAAAGTGTTTGAGAGAATTTGAGAATCAATGAAGCTCTTACGTATTGAATTGGGAATCACCATCTTTGGAACAATTAAACATAAACAATTTTGAGATTAAAACTTAATAAATACTGGAATAGCATAGGGGTCCATAGCGATCTCCCTTAATCAATTTTATATAAACGTTTCCTTATTCACTACTTTAACATTTGAAAGCAGTATGTAAAAAAGTATATGAAATGACTATAAAATTATTGTTTTGAGACAAGTGCACAATGGAAAAATATAAATTATCATCTAAAAGTTCGAAAATTCTACTTTTGATTTAAGAAATATGTTTTAAATTCTGAAGAAAAAAGTGTGTGCAAAGGATTTGAGTAATATTTTTTGTATCAAATACAATGTTAAAATTTGAGTTAGTAATTTTCTAAGAATCTTCAGTTTCAAGACGGAACATGTAAATATTAAGACATTTCGTGAAAAGATTCTTTCTGTTTTTCACTCTTAACGAATTCTATATCGAATGAGGTGTGTACAGTTAGAAAATTTTCAGTAGAATTGATTTTATTGGACGGTTTGACTTAATTTATATTTTGAACTTTTTAAATATCTTCTTTTTTCAATCAAATCAAGATCATATCATCACTAATTTTATCCAGCTTCAAATGTTTGCTAAATCGAGCTTTTAAACCTGGTTAAGAGAAATCGTCCTTTTTTACTTATCCTAAGACTATTTTAGTAATTTAAATTTGTTTTTCTAAGATAAAATCCTAGGAAAATAGACACACTTTTACTCAACTTTTGAATGAAAAAATTGTATTTTCGGAGAATTTATTCTGTTCCATCAAAACAAATTTTAAGCTTCAACGAAGATTGTATATTTTCTCCCTTAAAACACTTTTTTCGATTTGTTCCCTTTATCAAATGTAATAATCACTGTCCATTTGAATTAAATCAAAACAAAACAAACAGCATTTTAAAATGTATTCAAAAACCCATGTTTCCAACTATATTCTGATGTTGGTCGGTCATCTACCAAATATGCATATTGTGCGGTGGCTTTAGTGTATACCAAAAAAAAGGACATCTCTTACATTTCACCATATGACATTCATTTGTGTTAGGATGGGTCCATTCCATTTTCTAACATCACACCACTTTACATGTACATATGTATTCACAAAGTTCTCACTCCGCAAGTATAGTTCCTTTCTATATTGAAAGCATCATCATCATAACCCGTTTTTCACCCTAAAACCTACCTACTTGTGCTTTTTTGGTGGTTATGCAAATTGCAAAGTTATGATTGTTACCAACTGCTCATTTTATGTGGTAATACCCAGCTATATATAGCCTCAAGTAAAAGAGAGAGAGAGAAAGAGTGAAGGACATCATATATGCGAGGATGTGAATGTCCTGTCCATGTCCAGTACACTTCCCTCTCTCTAGAGGATGACTTGGGTGCACAAACAAATGTCCAACCGCAGTCAGAGTCAGTCAATTTGACTTTGAGAATGGTTTTGCAAACTGAGGCTTTTCCATAATATAACGTTCGTCGTCATCATCATCATCATCATCAGGATCAGGATGGTCGACGTCGTCGTCGTTGTTACCCTCGGCACCAATATACCCCTAGCTCCACCAAAACACCACCCAGTTAATGTTGCATTTTAATGCAAATCCGTTTCTGGTGCATGTTTACGGGATTAAACAATATGGCTAACTGTATAGGTACATACCTACTACTCGGTTGGACATGGAAATACGAAATAATGGGGGTTAAGGATAACCAAAACCAACATCACACCACAGGATTCTCTGCCACCCTCAGGTAACAGGTGCGAGAAAATCAACCTGTATACATGAATAAACGAGGTAAGGACTCCTAAATGTAGATTTTCCAAATGTTAAAATGGGAAAAAAGCTTTTTTCGTCAAGTTAAATTGAATCCATTCCTAAAGGATTTATATATGCATATATATAGTTAAGCTCTGTATTTTAGAAGATACAATTGCATCAAAAACAAAACTCTATAAAACAAAAATCTAAACATCATGATGGTAGCTTTCTAGTAAATTTGTTGTATATCAACATCAACATTCACTTAGACCCCAGGAAAATCAGGACAGATTGGTACCTTTATACCAACCTTCTGCTTTGGGGTATGAGGGATGATGGGGGTGCCTCTGACATGGCTACATGAAGGATTGGAATATTTGTTGTCAGTTTCTCTGGCCAAAAAGAGTTATATTCAAATGAGCTGAAAGGGACACAAAGTGCATTCGAATTCGGAAAACCGGAAAATAAACTCTGAACCTGGAACTATCTTCATCTGTCAAGACAACACAACATTAAAGGGGGCATCAAAATGTTAATGTAGTGCTCACGTGACGATGATGATGTTGATGATGTTACTTTTGCTCTCTTCTTCTTCGTTTATATTATACCTATGGATTGTCCTGCACTATGTCCTAAGACCTGACTTTTGATGCAGGATGTAGGAAGCAGGCAGAAGGCAGACGGTATAAAAGGCACAAACAACGTATTATTTGCGAGTATCTCAGGATAACAACAGGAGCGTGTGTGTACGAGTATTTTTGTGTTCATCATCATCCAACATTAGGACCTGGACGGACTGAGGAGAGCGAGGAGTTGAGGGGTGCGATTTAAGGAAGAAGGAGAATACCAAATGGTCGGGATTTAGTTTAATGGTAAAACTTTTGACCGTTAACCAGAATCATGATGGCATAAGACTCATGTTATATATCCGCTTTGGCTCTATGCATGCATGCGTCTGTCATGTCGGTCGTTTGATCTCTTAGGCTATACACATACATATATGGGGCAGATCCTGCAGACACCTACGTACAGTTATCATAGTTGACAATGTGATTATGCCAAATCAATCACTCACAAAACAACAGTTGCAGAAGTCGTAGCCATTGATGGTGTTTGGAATGAGTTAGAGCTTATCACACACAAATGTATTAGTGTACATACGCATGTGTGTATGTATTTGATAGTGAATATGCAGAGTGTATAAACAACAGGTACCTACAAATATGATGAAGGAGCAGCATCGGGATCCCAATTCCAATTCCAATTCCAGTCCCAACGCCCATCCTAATGCATATTCAATTTGTCCATGCATTACGGTAATTTAATCTCTATTGTCCAGGATTCAGTTGTCATGAATGCTATTTGTTTTTGAGGGTTGCTATTTGCATTGTCGTGTTGTGTCCTTTACGATGAGTGTCATCATGGGCTTTTGTACTGTTGTTATGTCGTAGATAGGTACCTATCTATATATTGCTCAAGCTTCTACAGATACTATAGATTTCTCTCTGATAGGTGTGTGTGTGTGTATAGCGAGGATACAGTCGTCGAGGTAGGTATGTATCTATAAAGGAGACTTCTAACGTTGCATTTCATTAATTGATTGTGTTTTGTTGTTGAGGTCTTTGCATATTTTTATTTTTGTTTGTTGTTTTTTTTCTTCTGTGTGTTGTGTGTTTTGCACCCGAGAGGGTTTCATATTTTGATATTTGAAACCCTAACGAACGGATGAAGCTCTATCTATCTATATCTGCCTACCTCCATGCAAGAGGGTGTCTGATGTGTATTTGCAGGGATTATTATAATAAAGCCGGACTGTGCACATAGTGTGTAGTGTAGGGATTTTAAATTCTAATAATATTTACATATTTGTGATATTTTTGAATGGAATATGATAGAAATATGAATAAAAGTATTGTTGAAGCTATAAATAAACAATTCACATTCCGTTTGATTTTGATTTGTTGGTTTTTGATATATAAATGTGCTGTGCAGTTTGAATATATATGAAGGTATAAAGAATGTCAAGTGGAGCTAATATTCTTTGAATATAAGTTCATATAGATGCAAATGTACTCGTATGTAGTTTTTAAAAGTACGAGTGTGTAGTTATTATGTGAGCTTAGGTTGTTGAATCTGTAAATCTACTTGAAATGAACATCCAATGGAAAATAACTCGAGTAGGATTACCGTAAATGTTTTGAAAATTACTTAAACTTTAAGAGCTGAATTGGAAATTTAAAACAAAAATTGGTAAAACACATATTTTGGAACACATATTTTTATATTTTTGGAAAATTGGTTGTCGGTAGTTTTTTCCCGACAGTATTAATTCATGCCATAGCTTGAAATTCGACTAAGCTGTCTTAAAAATCAATGAAAGCAGAGACTTTAATGCAAATTCTCAATTTTTTCTTCACTAGTGTTAGTAAGTACAAAGATTAACCTGTTTTTTACTCAATATAGTTCAAAAGCAATTTGATTTTCCAATAAGAAGTTTCATTTGGAATAACCCGTTTATAGGGCAGATGTTGCTTTTGAACCTGTGATATTATGACATTGAACGCCATTACTAAGAATAAAACAATGCAAACTTAAACAATGCATTGAAATTTTTTAAATTCACAACAAAATGGTATTCATGTCACGTAGAGAAAAATAAATAGATACAATTTTGCAATAAAAGTTTCTTTGCTATGTTATTTCTCGAAGAAGGGATCACAATTTGTGAACGAGATTCTGAGCTTTATCACTTTTTTCTCTTCTTCTCTAGGGTCAAGTAAGAGATAATGTATAAAAAATTGCTCTACAATTGAATTAAGCTATAATCAAGATGGAATTTGTGAAGTTATTTGGCGAAAAATGTACAAATTGGTCATAGAAATAATACTACAATCGCATTCATCAGGGCTTTTGCTTCGTTATACTTTCCATTGTTTAAAGCACACCTTCTACTAAACAGTGACACAAACATCCATTAATTTATCTTGATATACGATCGTATATCCTTATTTTCAAAATGAAAGCTCTTATTGCAAATTAACATGTATTTATTTTGTTTATGCTTAAAACGTTAGCGGAAAGTGGTTTTCAGCAACATGCATAAGGATCACGCGGATCCTAAGCTTAACAAGTGTAGATATAAGTTGTTCGACTGCAAGTACAGCAGCGCTTTAACTCCTCCTGTAGTATAGGGCACAACAAGATCCTTATACCTATCCCGATTCACTGCAACTGACCTTAGCTGTGACCACGATTGAGACCGAGCCTCCTTCAAAACTAATGACTTTCAAGTTGTCTTTGATCTTCCAACGCGTCTATTACCCTGGATTCCATTGCACGGAATGTTTTGCTATATTATCGTCAGGTTTCCTGAGTGTATGGCCTATCCAACGCCACTTCCGTTGCATGATGTCTGCGTCCAATTTTTTCTATCCGGTCCTATTGCACAGCTCAACGTTAGATACGGTTTGCGGCCACCGGATCTTCAGAATAGAGCTCAGACAACAGATAACGAAAGCATGTTGTCTGCTCGAGATGCTGGCAGAGGATTTCCATGTTTCAGAAGCATATAACAGCACTGATTGACGTTGGATTCGAAGAGTTTCAACTTGGTGCGTAGCGATATTTTGCTGGAGTTCCACACAGGAGAAAAGCTTCCAAACGCACTACGGGCTTTGTTTATTCTACTGTTAACATCCAGGTCCCTTCCGCCATCGAGGGCTATAAAACTTCCAAGATAATTAAACTGCTCGAGCTCCTCTATGGTCCCCTGCCTTAGAATACCTTGTGTGCTTTTGCTTTGGTCCGTGGTCATTACTTTGATCTTATTTGTGTTAATCCTTAAGCCAACCACATCTCCATTCAATTGCAGCGAATAACACGTCTGATTTAAGCCTGTCGTGTTGTTTGCCATGAGACATATAATATCGCTGATCTTCTATCGTCACTAAAATCTTTGATTAAAATTGACAGTAAAAAAGTGCGTATACGCCTGGCTGTACTTTTTAAAATGTATTTGGTCGGCATACGTTTTTCATTCTGTTCCACAAATTAAACAATACTTATTACTTATTTAAAGGATTAAAATGTCCTAAATTCGAACATCGACTCTTAATTTTTCTATCACATTAGGTTTTAAAAATATGCACTCTTCAAAATGCTAAAAACTTCCCAAAACGTTGTTTAAAAGGCTAAGATAAAAACCAAAATATCTCTTAACAATATACTGTATCATGATTTTGAAAATATCAAATCAGTCTGTTGAGAACGAGGGCCTAGTGACTTACAACTTTCAACTATTCCTGTGTGCGAGTAAAGTTGTCAGGGACGGAGAGGACCTACAGTTTTTTTTTTCATGACAAGAACTACTCTTGGAGGATATGTAAATTCCTTGCAAGATTCAGTACTCGTCAAAGCTTTTTTTTAATTAAGGTGGCAAAGGCAGGGATTGCACCCAAGACTTCTGGTGTGATAGCCCTACACACTAACCAGCACGCCACGGGTACTAGTAACTTACTTAATTTCTGGAAATTCTTATCGGACTTTATTTAGCTCTATATGAAGTTCTGAAAAGACCTTGAATTCGATACTTTCATAGTTTTAAAAAATACATTAAAATGTTTAGACAATTCATTCGGCACATAAACAAAACTTTCTTCTATGAATTCTCCAAGAATAATTCTTGTCATAAAAGTGCTTTCTCAAATGAGCCGTTCGGATCTGGCTTAAAGCTGTAGGTCTACTCCACCTCCTGCAACAGTTTTCGCACACAGGAATGGTTGAGAGATCTAAGTCGCTAGACTCTAGTTCCCAACGGACTTTTGAGCCACCTAATTTATTTATTTTTTATATCTCCAAACCTGATGTGATAATTTAATTTTGTAGTCAGATTTGAATTAAAGGCTATTTAAGCGATTGGAAAAGTGCAGGAAGAAAACCTCGTCCTATAGTGTTATATTTAAAAAACTACTTAAATTTCATGTTAAAAGAAATAATGAAGATAAATCAATTAATTGGGTCAAAAATAACAGCTTTAATATTGAAGTTGTTCAAAACTTTAATGGAAAATTCAAATTGTAAGTACATTTAAAAACATCCCTTCGGAGAAAATATTTATTGTATTTCTTTTATTGACTATAACTTTCATTAGTTATTCCATTCAATCGGATTTAATCAATTAAAATAAATCCATACGTGCTTTCTCTTTAAAAAATGCTTCCAGGACATTATTTTTATTTTATAAATTATTTATTAAATTTTATGAAAAAGGTATATAAAAATCGACATGCAACACATAAATATCATTTATCTTGTCCTTTTTGCAATGTAGACCGATTTAAATCCCTTTTTGAATATTAATTATAAATCAGAGAACAACGACAACCAACCTTCGTAATCTCTGCTCTTATTCTAGGTACCTTCATTTATACAAAAGTAACACCAACAGAAACAGAATAGATCCCAGAGCCAGAGGAAACAACCCCACAAGTTCGAAGGCCATATGCTGTATGGGAAGTGTCGGTGAAAAATGGGATTTGATATCGAACTGTAAACTGCTCTCTAAAACTCTACGAAAAAACACAATATGCCAACATCCATACAATTCACAAATAAAAAAACTCCGAAACACATTGATATAATATTGGATGAGTATTACTGGGGTTTTATAGCATCTGCCAACGGGTATGTCTACACAGACTTTGTACACTAAAAAAGGCAACCATTTAATTAATTAAGAGAATGTGCAAGAGATTTGCAAAACTCTCTCTACTCCATACAGATATCTGTTTGGATATGTGATTCATACCCGTAAAGGACATGCCTAACAACACACAGGGATAGAAATCACTTCCTCTAACAACAACGAACGAGTTCGATTGCCACAAAAACGCATCATGGTGTAAATACGAGCATAGAAACGTCCAACAGAAAAAAGGAGCAGTCAATGGTGGTTGGGTTTTTGCATTTGTGTCTTTTTAGGAAGAGGACACATCCTTTTTGCACTTTGCTCAAGGATTAGACTTTGTATACAAATGCAAGAGGACTGCTGTTTCCAACTTATTTTTTTTTGTTGGTGTTACTTTTTCATTCGCATTTTTAAATATGTAAATTTGTTTGCAATGGGATTGTTTGTGTTTTGGGGAGGCTGAGTTTTTTTTTTGTTCTCAATTCTTTTTTTCTGTCGAACCAAAAGGGAAAACAAACAAATTCAAGGATTATTTCGTTTGTTTTACTTTTAAGCCATAAGCTCGTGGATAAAACACCACAGAATTGCATTGCGCACCCTACATGAATGCTTAATGTTGGTTTAGATACATATATATCTAGATACATGCATATGCATATAATAGAGGTGGCAAAAAGAGGGTGTTTTTTGAACTTTTACAAGTGGTAGATTGGATAAATCAAAAGCGTAATGGGATTGATCCTAGAGGTGGTGGGTATTTTATTAAAGTGGGTGTTTTCTTTAGGTTTTCTGCATAGGGAAAGGTATGATGTATGAATGTTTGTAGATGTGAAACGGGACATTATGAAGTTGAATGGAAAATTGTTATTAACTTAACTTGTTTGCGGTTATGTTTAGGGGTAAATATAATTACCTACACCACCTGAGCATAAGTTAGAGATTATGTGTATAAAGAGGAGGACTTCGACTTGGTTATACATAAAAAGGGGTTGTAGAAATTGGTAAAATATTTAATATGAAAATGCGTTGTGTGTATTAGGTATAGGGTAAAGTATTAGGCTTATAAAGTGAATTTTGTGTGGTTTATTGCAATTTGCTTAAAGGGTTTTCATAGTAGGATCACAAAGTCGCAGATGATGGAAGGTATTAATGTTGGCAATATTTTAAAAGGATTCAAAGTAAGAAAGTTGCCTATAGACGAAACTAAGGATGGTTATCACGGAATAGAAATTAAGCAATATTGGGTTTTTTCACACTACTTTAGTATTTTTGGGTGCTAAGATAATTTTTGAAAAAAACTAAAAAATTCACACAAGTTCCATAAAACTTTTTATAAGCATGGCAAATCGTGAGAATATTTAAACAAATACAAAAAGTGCGTATACGCCTGGGTGCATGTCTTTACATATTAAGAGTTTGAAGTAATCCAAATGTTTAATGTTTTTTAGAACAACAAAATTTTGGAATTTTCCGTAAATACAAAAATATGTATGAAAATGTTTTTCACTAATTCGATCTAAAGATGCTTGACTGTTTTCTTTTAAATTGTTGATAATCTGAAAAACAATCAGGAATTTTTGTATTTTCTCTTTCTTTCTACTTGGTTATTTTTGGGAATTGTTTGTTATAAAAAGTCAATTGAATGCAGCTTAAATTATGAAAGAAAATTGGAAAATATTTTGAATGAAATATAGCTGCACAGACCAGAGCTGCTCACGAGGTCTAGAGCAAAAGAGGAGAGAGGAACACCGGCTTCTCAGATGGAAAAAAGAGAGCACGAGAAGTGCGTGATCGAGGAAATAGAGGGATGTCACAACAGGAATGAGGTTCGTAAATTTTACCAAAAGGTAAAAAAAAACCTCCCAAGGGTACCAGCCACGAATTGAAGCCCGTAAGGACGATCAGGCCATAGAATATGGAAAGACCACTTTTTAAAATTATATAAAGACGATGACGAACCGAATTCCGATGTAAGGTAGATAGAACCACTCAACATAGGCGACACAGATAAAAAATTCCGCCTACCCGGCCTCGACAGAAGTGAAGATAGCTATATCTAAACTAAAATCAAGCAAAGCTGCTGAAGCTAACGGCATCGCTGCCGAATTATTCAAAGCAGTAGGCAATGACTTGGTAGGGAGCATGCACCAAGTCATCTGCAAAATATGGTCGGAAGAAAGCATGCCCGATGAGTGGAATCTCAGCATAGTTGCCCAATAAATAAAAACGAGACTCTCTAAATTGCGCCAACTACAGAGGCACCAGTCTCCTTTACATTGCATATATGATCCTCTCTGCCGTATTATTCAACGTCTGAAGCCATTCGTCAACAACCTGATTGGTCCTTATCAGACCAGGAAAGTCCACTATCGACCATATATTCACACTACTGCAGATCTTCAAAAAAAGCCGGGAACTTCAAATCGATACCCACCATCTCTTTATCGATTTTAAGGGCACGTATGACAGCATCGATAGGAAGACCTCTACAGAGCAGTGTCTTGTTTTGGCATCTCTGTCAAACTTATCCGTTTGTGCAGAATGACGATGGAGAATGCACGCTGCTCTATTAACGTCGGAAAAGATCTTACCGATGAGTTTGATGTCAAAAAAGGTTTTAGACAAGGCGATGCAATATCATGCGACTTTTTTAACATCGTTCTGGAAAGAATTGTGCAAAACTCAACCGTCAACACTAGAGGCACAATCTTCTAAAGGTCCATCCAATTACTCGGATACGCAGATGATATTCACATAATTGGAAGTTCAAAGCGTATTGTCAGTGGACCGTTTTTGAGCATTGCGACGGAAGCGAAGAGGATGGGTTTAATGGTCAATGAGGGCAAGACCAAGTATATGCTGTCATCAAAAAAGAACACTGAACAACGAAGTCTTGGACAAAACGTCACCATGGACAGCTATAACTTCAAGGTGGTTAAGGACTTTGTCTACCTCGGTACCGCTATAAACACGGACAACGCTGCTTTTTTAGACTTAAAAAGGAATTGAGAATTAAAGTCCTCTCTCGAGCATCTAAAATCACCATCTATAAGGCACTCATCAACCCGGTTTCCATTCATGGCGCTGATGGCTGGACCCTAACAATGAAAGATAAGAGCGTCTTAGGATGCCTCGAGAGAAAAATTCTTCGGGTGATTTTTCGTCCCGTACGCATAGATGGAGGATAGAGGGGAAGAAATAACGACAAACTGTACGGGCTGTACAGCGACACTGACTTAGTTAACAGAATTAAAGTCCAACATCTTAGATGGGTAGGACATGTAGAGGAAATGGACATCAACGCTCCAGCCCAGAAAGTCTTCGAATCCAATAACGAGAGACGGCGAAGTAGAGAAAGACCGCGACTCAGGTGGCGCACGCAGGTGGGTGAAGACCTTAACCATCTTGGCTTGCGAAACCGAGCTGGCTGGAGACGCATGTTAGTTGAGGCCCAAGTCCGCTCCGGACTGTAGCGCCACCTTAAGTAAGTAAGTTAAGTGTATATGAAATTCTACATAACTATTCCAAACGTGTGCATATTAAAATAAATAACAAAAGTGCGAATACGTCTGGGTGCACCTTTTTGTAAAGTAGTAAAAACGTTTTAAGAGACAATTTGTCAGTACGACATTTTTTGCACTGCCGGTTAATATTTTGAAATAAAGGATGCTCGAGTTTTTTTTACCGAAATTGGTTTTGTATTTAAAAATAAATGAAGGCACTTTTTCTTGTTCAAATGAATATTTTGGACTATTCCAAAGGCCTGGTATAGATTTAAGCCATTAAAAAAATTCCTTCAATAAAAAATAACTTCTATTGAAAATACTGACGAAAGTTATAAGCTTGTGTAGGAGAATTCGAAGAATTTTACTTAACACACTTAACTCAGTCTTTCGCACACCACGATTTTGCAAGTTCTAAATCATGATTAAGGCTTATACCCAGTGAAGAGTTGTTTTAGTTTTGGAGGTAAGAGTTATAGCAGCAGAGCATTGGTTATGCAAAAATATAGAGACGAAAACCATTTCGTCGACAATCAAAATATTCGAATTTAAGACGATCAGAACTACGCGAGATCCGCACCCAATTGAAATGTCATCAGAATCACTATTTGATGTGAATTTTAAACTGGTTGTTGCCATATAGCGCCATAGGAACCACTTTTTTGAGAACAGCGTTTGTAAGGTCATCATCAGCAATGGTGGCAGAGTTCGGTTCTTTTTGAATGGAATCAATTGGATAATCCATAATAAAAATAAATTGTCATTGAACTCAAATAAGTCATAACAAACCACAAGTACACCAATAACTTGAAAGCGGACACGAACTTGTTTTTAAAAAAGCTTTATTTTGAGCCATAAAGATACAATTTTACACAATAGCTTTAATGCCATCTCAATAGAAAAATATAACTCAAAACTGTTAATCTCAATCTTGAAGCACTTTGAATAAAAAACAGATACGCTTAAATTCAGGATGCATATGGACAATATTTTATGTAAAATATTTGTTCCGTCTAAACGGAATTTTAAATTGTATTATGAGTTGCACCTAATCGAAATTTCTCTTTGTATTAGAAACCTCCAAAACTTTTAAATTTCGAACAAGATATTCCTTAATTTTTCTGAAAACAAATCTTGGAGATCGGATTTTCTGCTATCAACACTATTAAAGTAAACTTTAAAAGGGATTTGGGGTATTTAAAATCCCTTTAAAAAATGCTTGTTAAAAGATATTATAATCTTGGGTCAATGCGTTTAATCTTTAAAAAAGATACCATAAACATATCTATCATAAGGAGTTATTTCTCATGGCTAATGGATAAAATATTACTACAGGATTGCCATAATTTTGTCCTACTACCCTTTGCGTATGTATTATATCTTTTCTATGTATGAATAGTCTATGCAAATATTATGTAATACACACTCGTATATGAAAACATAACATCGTGTTATAAGAATGTTAAATAACAGCAATATTCCCAATGGAATATTCATTTATATATTATTTAACACATATAAATTTCAAGAAAAAAGGGTACATTCTGACGTACTAATGACATATAAATCTTCACTCTGGATGGCGCTCGCCATTATCCTATTTCTGTTGATTTCTTATTCTGTGATTTACTTCTTCATGGTTCTATTTTCTTGTAAAACAAAACAGAAAAGGATATGAATGTTTGTAGATGTTGTGTATGTGTTTTTTCCCAAGTGTATAAAGTAACATTTTCTTAGACACACAACAAATGTTATAATTTATAAATATGTATAGAAATTTTCCTTAAAACACAAAACAACAAAACAAAAACAAATTCGGTGCTGCCAACCCAAGGAAAAAAGGACATAATCGATTTTTTTCTCTTTTCACTTAGAATAATCTCACAGAATATAGAGGTAGGTATGTAGGACTATAAAAGTGTACGAAGGTATGGTAAGGATACAGGTAAAAATGAACATCAACCCAAAGTTGAACCTTGGCGAAAAGAGCTATTAAATCCTTTTGCTCTTTAGGCCAAACCTATATTCCAACGACGACGACGACGACGATGATGACGATGACTATACGAGGACGATAGACCGACGTGACGACTAGAACGACCGACGATGAGATGCCGACTCCGACTACGACTGCGACTGCCACCGACAATTGCTTAAGAGATTTATGAGCCTTTCAAATATTTATTTTTCCATCATACCCATCAATTTTACATAGGCAGAGCGGAGATTCTTTCTATACAACATCAGGCGTGTAAAGCCTACCTATATACTCCTACATGCTCCTTCCTCAAACACAACGCATTTAATCCTTCATAGACATGGCAGAAGGATTTTTATTTTACATAATGTACAGGTAGTACCTACCGGTGAAAATTATATTTGCCAAAAGGACGAACAACAAAATAAAAGTCGAGAAAGTGAAAGAGAGGGTGAGAGAGAGATTTTGAAGTTAAGAAGAAAAAATCGATGCTAGAAATGCCTACATCACGCTCTATGCCAGCCGTCAACGACCGTACAACGTTAACCCCCTCCCCCCACCCACCATCTCCACCCGAATGCTGAGAAAGCAGGTCACGTGAAAGTGGAATTGTGCTCTTATATCAAAACTGAAAGGATATTTAGATGTATAAGACTAAGCTTATGTATAAGCGATGTGGCACTGGTGTCGTAGCTAGTAGTTGACGTCGTCGTCGTCATCATCATCATCGTCGGCGCGGCGTCGTTGTTGCCACCGTTTTGCCAACCTTTTGCTTTGTAAACCAAAGCAAAGCGCGTTATATGAAAAGCAACGTAAAATGGAATTTGGCATAACCTACTACGCGGGTAACCCCATAGTGGCTGTGACTAATGAGATACCTCAAAGCCTAATGACACGCATTAATTTACACAAACAGTTAAGGTTTTTTTTTCTCTTTCACTTGTTTGTTTGTGTTATTCTTCTTCTCTATCGTCAAGGACTCACCAAAAAGTTATGGGGCTGAGTTGCGTACATATTTAAAGCTTATATCCCTCTGAACCTCTCTATAACACGCATCAGGTCTATTGTGTATAACATGGACCGCATGTATACGTGAACAATTTAATTATCTGATTAGCTGTCGGATGTCATTTTTCAGACAAAAACAGAACGAACACAACAACAAGAACAAAAATAAATAACAGCAAGAAAAAGATGGTGGTTGAATGTTGTTGTCGGTTGATGTTGGTTGATGTTGATGATGATGATGATGTCCTGAACCTGATGGTTTTTATTGTTGATTGCGATAATATGATTTCAAATGAATTGGTTACTTTTGATTTCTTTATTTCATTTTGATGAATGGCGAAGGATTTACACACACATGTACATGCATACATGTACAGTACATATGTATGTATATACTGGTAGTATAGAGGCAGAGTAATTTATATTATGTTAAAGTGGTTTTAAGTGAACATAACTTTAAGTGTGTCTTTAGAAGAAATGTATGTATGATTTTTTCAAAAAAAAAATGCGTATACGCCCAAGTGTACCAAACTGTTTTTTCAGCATTTGCATATATGCTCTAAATTTTAGATTTGATTAGTCTTACAGGAACATTTCATTTGGAAGCTTCTTCAATCAATCTTACATTAGTGGTTTAGTTTTAATTCTGATATATGGGGCAGTATTTTAGACAACAATTTTTATTTCACCAAATGACAAAATTGCAATAAATTTGTTGTATCCAAAAACGAGGAATGTAATTTTTGAATAAAATTATGAAATTACGAAAAAAAAGGTCTGTAAGCTGGACCCTAAAGTCTTGCTTGCGTTTATGTCAACAACTTAAGCTTCAGCTTTCGAATTTGTTTCATTAGATGTTACGAACATTTGCGAAAGTAACAAATTAAGGTTTACTATTGAAAGCCGGAGCTTCCTATCGTTATAAATGAAACATCTCCATAATGGGTAGTTGGGCATGTAGAGAAGACATTACCCATTGTCCCAGAAGTCACAGTTTTTATACCATATGATATTTTATTGGTTCTGCAAAAGTGCCAAAGAAATCAAATTGCTGATTTTCGTTTCGGAATGCTCAATAATTTCATAAACGGTATAAATTTCGGAAGATACAATTCTCGAACCCGCGAAGGTAGCACATAGAGAGGTTTTACATAATAAAGACGCAAAACTGCTCAATTGAGTTTGGACTCTGTAAGTAGATAATCTATGAATGACTGAACCTTAATTTATCACCTAGTTTCTTGTTATAAATACTACTTTGACCTGAATCCTAAATAATAGTGATCTAGAGGTTAAACTTCAGTAAGTTGTATAGTTATTTTAGCAGTGTTTCTGTTTTGTGTTGAGTTCAATTGCATGTAATTCAGTTTGAAAAACTCTGACCAAAACTGTTCACGTACCAATAAACTTTATTTTTAATTTAGAAAAATAATTTAATTTAAATTTTTGTTGAAATTTTATCACAAATTGTATTTTTAAGTTTTTAGAAGAACTATTTTTGAAATAATGGTGTTGTTATCATCAAAAAAAGATCAAATCAAAATATAATCATTTCTATAGCGTTTGAAATTTTTCACCTTTTAAGCCGTAACTTTTTTTGATCATGATAATTTAATGTTATATATTTTTTTGATTTATACAGTCAAACTTCCCTATAACGAAATTCTACATAACGAAGATATCTCTTTATTACGAGTTGCTTTTGAGTATACATCTCCTTGGTTACTTTTTTGGTGTATTTTGATCTCCTTATAACAAATTTCCATCAAGCGAATTTTTCCCTACAACGAACAAATTTTGTTGCTGGAAATCCAAATTACGTACGTTTTTGTTTCCACATAATGAATTTTTTCAAATAATTTTCTTTTAAGAACAACAGAAAAAAAACTTTATAAGGAGATTTCCCCAAGATTTGACATGTAAGCATTCTATGTTCAGGTTTTCAGTGAATGTAATTGGAAATGTACCGAAGTAACATTTCTCTTGAGAAAAAGTTGTTGATAATTAATAAAGTAGAAGAAGGATTGAATTATTGCTAAGCAATTTGCAATTACTCAAAGTAGTTTGTCAAGAATTTAAAAACAACAAATCAGCGATTTTAAGAAATGTGGAAGACGAGGAATTAAGCACTAATAGCAAAAGTCTTTGAAAATGTCTTTTTGATTAAATTGATGAGGCAATGCTGAAATGGAAAACCGCCGCTTATGGTAGGAATCTTACTATCCCTGGACCATTGATGAGACAAAAAGCCAAGGAGTTCGCCAATGCAATGGGGCGCTAAGAATTCGAAGCAAGTACTGGATGGTCAGACAAGTTTAAGAAACGGCACGGAAATGTTTAAAAAACCCTATGAGAAAGTGCAGATGTCAACACACAGGATCGTGATGATTGAATTATACATGTTTTGCCACGATTGGTAAGAAATTTCAGCAAAAACAACATCTTTAATGGTTATGAGACTGGTACCCAATAAAAATAAGAAAAGCTTTGGTTAGAAACAGAGCAAAGAGGAAATTAATTTCCTTGTTACAAGAATTATGACTGCGTCGAAGAAGCTTAATTTGCTTGTTATAGGGTAAGCCAAAAACCCAAGATGTTTTAAGTAAATAAATTTTTTGGATGTGGATTAAGAGTTCAATAAAAAACCATGGATGCTAAGTAAAATTTTTACCAAATGGCTTTTAAAGTAGGACAAAAAATTTCTTTCGCAAAAAAGAAAGGTTCTTTTATTGTTGATAACTACACGGCGCTTCCTTAGAATGTGAAAGATAAATTGAAAAACATTGAGCTTGCCTAATTTCCTCCCAACATGACTTCTTTACTTCAGCGAATGGACAATGGTATTATCAACAACTTAAAACAACATTACGGAAAACGTATTTTGACGAATATATTGACACAAATGCACGAAAGAAAACCTTTTTCGGTCATAGCCGTTTGAAATCTAAGCAAAGTATGGAATGTAAAATGGAAGAATGTAATCCAAACTAAAATCACTTTCTTCTTTAAATAAAAGTAAAAGTATGTAACGAAATAATTTTCTGGTCCCGTGCAAATTCGCTATAGGGAAGTTCGACTGTATTTTTTTTTTTGAAAATTGAAGCTCAATTCATATCAACATTTTGTTCAAACATTCAAATTTTTCAATTTGGTAGGAAAGTGTTTTCATTAGCTCAGTTACTGGACAGCTTTAAATTTTAAAGTTGTTATCTTTTAAAATTTGACAACGAACAAAGGAAATTTTCTCGATTTAACAACGTATTGAAATTTCTACAACAGTTCAAAAAACTAAAACCCTTTAAGTTATGTGAAAGGATAGGTTCCTGCCATTGATCTATCCTTGTTTATAAAAACAATCAATCTGCAAGTCGATTACATCTTCAAAACTCTCGATATGTGATGTTATCGTCTTTCGAAGGAAGTATTTAGTTCTTTAAAAATCTAATCCTGAGAATTTCATAATCTGAACTATATTCCACACTGTGAGGAGTTGCTGATCTTATGCAACTTGTGCAACTTGAAAGATCGCGAAGATGTTTTCTATTTTGTTGGACAATGTACGATATTGAGAGAAATAAGAAGACATATCCTAGTCATCGATTATATTTCAAATACTGAAATCATAAGCCTTCTACAGGAAATGGATGTCAAGTAATATGCATATTGCAAAAACCAATTAAATTTAAACATCAAATTTAAAATTAAGCGTTTAAATTTTACAGCGCACTTTATTTTTTCAATCTAAATAAATCTACAATTTAAGTTTTTAATCAGGCAGACGACAATGTCATGCATAAATTATTATAAAAATTAATGTTTAAATAAAATTATCTTAGAATCTACCAATGCTTCACATTCCATTCAAGCATCAAGGGCTTAAAGATGGGATTGAAGTGAAGTTATCCAACCATTTACCATGAAAAATTTTGTTAAGAGGATATGGACCTAAAACTGTAGCAAAGGTTTTTTGGCTAATACCACTTTTCTTTATAAATACCTTCTTTTTTACGGTGAATTTTATTTTAAAAAAATGCTTTTTAACATCACGATGAAACCTCTTATTGGAAAACCCATTACCAAAATAGTTCTTACAAATTTGTAAATTATTTTTTTTTTAAATAAAACTATCAGTCCAAAAACGACCATCTTCTTATTTTCATTCAATTTATGTCAGACCTATTTTTTTTAAATTTAATTTTCAAAAAAAGTCTTACCGTTTCTTGAGGTTGTAAGTTCGCCAATCGCGTCAAACCTTAGCTAAAACTTTTTTGTTTCAAATTAATTTTAAAACCAAAACGAATTAATGACATACTCAATTTCAACTAAATAAATCCTTGATGCATAACATAGTCTTCAAAATGAAAAGAATACAAAAAAAGCCTTAAATGGTTTTAAACATCTTAAATTCACCTGATATTCTACTAATTTATGGTTTTAGTGGCAATTCATCACAACATCCACATGAAGGCACTACAGGTTTATCGGTTTAACACTTTTTTCAAGATCAGTTAAGGAAAGATTATTGAACCGAAACATATTCAATTATCCACCTTTAGCCTTGAGACGGCATTTACGCTTTTCCACAAACCTACATCAAAATTCAGATACTTACAAAAAACTGAACATGATCTTAAGTCTGTGTAAAATGCTTTAAGACCTCAAAGCAAAAACAATGATAAATGTTCAATTAATGGAACTGCGAATCCCTTTTAAGGGTCGACAAAAAGGTAGGTACAATGAGTGTGTATTCTTTTCATACACATAATGGGTTTTGACGATGATTAACAACAGCCACTCAGTCAGATCCACTTTGTTTCTGGATCAGTTTCTTCTGTCTTTTTCCTGAGGTTTGCAGGCAGATTTATACCAGACCCAAGCGTATCTACGAGTATGTAAGGCATGAATGTCTTTTTTATATGATTACATTTGCTAGACAATGATGATAAGAGCTGCTAAGAGAACTCATGCTGCATCAAAAAGACAATGTCACAAAAAAACACCCTCTGAGCAAAAAAAACGAGAAACACAAAAAGACGAAAAGACGAAAGCAGTATCTATAATTAAATTTTTACTAAGATGTAGTCTTCGTGTTGGGGGTTTCTAGCTGATTATTTAGTTGTTGTTTTTGTACTTTTTCAATGTGAACAGGACTTTGAGAAGCTTTTAACAAAGGATTTACAGAGCTCTGAAGAAAAAAAGGAACGAACTGAAAAAAACACCAAGCATCATGAAGAAAACTGAAAACTACTTGCCCTAGAGTGTGTTGTTTGGTTATAAACAACACATTGCAGCGTATGTAATGTTAAGTAGATGTAGGGTAAAGGGACTTTTGAGGGTAAGGGTAAAAGTGGTCGCAGTGTCACATTGTAAACAAAAGGTCCTTCTTCTCCTTATACAAGTAAATTATACGAAAATCTTTTTAATAAACAAAAACAGCTTGGTTTTTTCTTACACCACACACAATCCCATACACAATCCCATACATCAACATGCATACATACATGATGCACTGATGTGTCTTCTTTTCACTTATCCTTGTTTTTAGCGTACATTTGATGTTCACAGTAGAGTATAAGATCCTTTTGTTATATTATTATGTTGCCGGGCAAAGGGCGATATGGAAGAATAGAAAAGGAGGATCCTTATGTATATAAATGTGAGGTGATGGTAACTACAGTTTTATAGATGTATAGACTATACTACAGTACACTATAAACATACATAGGTATTAAAACAGGGAGAAAGAGAGAATCCTCGTTGTTTCAAAGAAAACTACAAACATGAAGTTTTTATCCTTTAATTCCATTTGATATCAATGTTTTTAGTTAGTTTTATGTTTTCTTCTTATTTTGTGTGTGTTTTGTTGTTGTGTTAAGCCTTCTCTACTGAGCTTCTCAAGCTATATTCATACAGTACACATATACCTACAAAAACGAGTTTTATACTTAGTGTTATATGCCCTGGTAATGTTTGTTTTGTTCCTTGCTTTTTCCTTTTTTGTTTTTTGTTTTTTGTTTTCTTTTTTTATTTTGTTATTATTTCGAAAAGAAGAAGAGCTCAATGTCAAAAGGAAAAGGCTACTGTGTTATGTGTACCGTTTTTTATTTGAGTGAAAGGATTTTCTTCGCAATTATTTTGTGTTTTCTTTTTTAACATTGCACATCAGAGAGATTTTGCTTAAATTTTGTGTGTGTTAATCCTGATCAAAAGACTCCATTAGACATACTCTTGAAATCACATACACAGGACATTTTATAGAAGAGCTTGGTATGTCCTAATTGTTATTAACATTTTATAATTAATTCTCGTTAAAGTGTAATTGCAACATTTTTTGGATAAAAAATCATTATAAAATGTAGAAGTTATGAGAGAAGAGTAAACATTCTTAAAAACAGTTTTATTACTTTTACTTTCTTTTAATTTCTGACCACTTTTTGAAGTTTTTAATTTATCAAACTAATTTGACATTTTAAGAAAAGTTTCACTCTTTTAAACGTGTTTTGAACTTGCAATACTGTTTTTAGAAATTTTTTGATCTTAAGACTTTTTTGTATTATTATCTAACCCCTTAAATTTTCTATTAAGCTAAATGAATTGAACTAACACTTAAAAAATCAAACAGAAATTTTCAAATAAAGTAAGAAACTATAGACATGGGTTCTACCTTTTTTTATTACTTTTTTATCGTCCGTCATCTAAATCTATAAGATTTTTCAAGGACTTGGAACCATTTTGCTTTCCACCGACGATATGAACCAAATTCGATATAGAAAAGATCCAAAAAAATCGTAGTTTTCTCATTTATAGTCCGATGTTGATAGCTCAAATAATATAACAAAATATATAAAGGGTTGTCCATTTAGCGGTTTTAAAAGTATAGGGCTTGTAATTAGACATCTGTCAAACAAGTTGTTAAAACAATTATTTTTTTGTCAGTTGAAAATCCGAAATTTACAAAAGTGGAACCTTCTACAAAAATGGTGATTCTGCCACAGCCATATATCGTGCTTTAAGAGGAGATTATGTTTTACTTAATCGTCCAACTACTCAAGGAATTGACAAAATTGTGAACAAAATTTGAAGAAACTTTTTAACAGACATTGTAAGGCTTGTGCATCTTCGTTTTACTCGTACCACTGAAAATATCGCTGCTGTTAGTGAAAGAGCTGCCGAAATCCCGAATATCTCAATTCCTCGTCGTTATCAGAAATAAGGACTGTCTTAAAGCTCATTAGGACGTATTTAACATTCGGACAACAACTGCAGACAGCTGACCATTCACAACGTCGTGTAAACGTTGCATGATTGCTTGACCAACAGGCTGTGAAAAGCGATTTTTCGACAAACATTTTCTTTAGAGACGAAGCACATTTCTGACTCGGAGGTCGATATGTTAATAAACAAAATTGTCATATTGAGGTTCTGAGAATGTTTAAGAGAATAAAGAGAGGCCATTACATCCACAAAAAGTCACTGTTTGGTGCGCTCTTTGGTCTGGAGGTGTGATTGGATCTTATTTCTTCGAAAACGACGATGGAACAACTATTACCACCAATTCGGAGCGTTATGGTCAAATGATAACTGACTTTTTTTTGCCTGCTATTGAAGAATATGATTTGGAGAATATGTGTTTTTAACAGGAGCCACATGCAACAGCCGCATAGTTTCTCGTCTCGTCGTGGGGATATCAACTGAACATGCAATTCGCCACCGCTGGATTTTTTTTTTTGAAAGAACCATAAAAGAAACTACGCAGTCATGTTTTTGAACTTTTTGAGTAAGCTTTTGTTTTCAGTTTTAAATTTCGTTACAAATTAATAATAATTATTGACTCCTTTTTTGGATATTGAATTAAACTTAAATTTTCAATGATCAAATATTGTTGAAGAAATATACGGTTCAATAGTTCCTGAGAACTATTTTAAGACAAAATAACTATTCTAGGGGGAAGGGGGTACATTTCTAGAACAATACGAAAGCATGTTTTTAATTTTGAAATAAGAAAAATTTATAAAAAAATGGTAGCAAGTATCATAAACATCCATCGCGTATTTAAGAAAATTAAAGTGTTCGATCTTTGACCAAAAAACGTTTAAAGCAAATGACCCAATAATGGTTAAGACTGGGGTTCACAATTTTGAATTTTTGAGAACCCATTGCATCTAAAAAAATCAATGTCTGTCACCAGCTCATTTTCCTCCAATCTTCTGAAACACCATTTCAAAATAAGAAGTATGGACTTAATAGTAAAATGATGTTGAAATTTGTATTCGTCATGTAATTTAAAGAAGAAATGGTTCTAACAAAGCAGATAATGCAGTTGAAGATAGCATGAAGTTCCTGCAACCATACCTTTATTGAGCCAAACGTTCGAAGGCCGAATCAACTCGAGAAATGTGGAATATTCCTCCACTCGTGCCTACAATCTGACAGGTTTGGCCTTTTTTTTATAATGTACCGTCAAATTTAAGTTATTTACAATAGTGACGAAAATTTTGAATAATTTTTTGTTTTTGAAAAACGAAAGGGTTTAGTACTTAGGAAGGTAGGAAATTGTAGAGCCGATGAACTCGCTAAAATTGAACCCATCATTCCTATTTCACCTGAAAGGGAGAAGATAGGTATACTGATAGCTACATGTAACCTTCTGCTAAAAGAAACAGCTTTTGCGATAACAAACTTTAGGTGGCATAATTAACCAACATGCGCAGTCTTCACTGGACCTAAAGCACTCTAAAGACTTGTTATCTCAAAGCAGATTTCATATTAGCTCCCTAATAGGTGTCCTTACGGGGCATTGTCTTATAGGCACACACTCAATACGACTTGGTGTAGCCTCAAATGACTTCAGCAGGAGCTGTAATGACGAAGAAGAAGAGGAAACAATCTCTCACATTCTTTGCACTTGCCGCACTAAGACGCAAATTTCATCTGTGGGAGACTACTCTTTTGATAATCCCAGTGAACTAGCTAAAAAGAATATAAAATACATTATCAAAATGGTTTGACTAGTAAGAAGTAATTCTGTAGATTCATGTGGTATCCTAATGGGCCTTTTCATTTGGACTAAGGGTGTGGATTCTGAATCCACAGGCACATTAACTTAACCTTACCTTACCTAGGTGGCTAGGTCATGTAGAGCGAATGGATATCAACGTTCCAGCATGAAAAGTCTTCGAATACAATCCCAAGGGACGGCTGCGCAGTAAAGGAAACTACGACTCAGGTGGCGCACGCAGGTGGGTGAAGACCTAAATTAACTTGGTGTGAGAAACTGGAGACAGCTACCTAGGGACCGAGATGGCTGGAGACGCGTGTTGGTTGAGGCCCAGGTCCTCCCCGGACTGTAACACCACCTTAAGTTAGTAAGTAAAAGGGTTATGAGTACCCTAATAGTGATTAAACACAGTGCGAGCAATTATGAAAGGAGGACAAGATTAGAAACGAGATGCCGAAGCACAGTTGTTTTGAACATCTGCCCATGAAAATGTTGAGACTAGTAAAGCATGTCACATTCGTGTAGTGCGGCTAAAGAAAGAATCCCTGTACCTAAGGATCGTCCGAAATTGGTCTTATGGTAAAGCTGATGTGCTTTTCTAGTTGTAGGGGTATTACGGTTGAATTGTTTAAATGGTTTAATACAATTGGCTATTTTAGTAGACCAATGTTTATAAAAACACCGATAATACAATGATAGACATGAGACCTTGCGGCAGTGTTCAAGACAAGCAGATTTATCGGTAAAAGAACGATCTCCTATCATTTTTAAAACTTTTTTTTCAATTCTATCCAGAAGACTCAAGTACGTTATGTAGGAATCTATCGCCAGAAGAGAAGGAGTAAAAAAACTTCTTGCATCGTCTGGGAAAACCTGAACTTTTAGCAGTATTTTTGGAAATGTCGGATATGTGATTGTGTTTTCTGACTAGAACAGCGCAGCCATGAAGAATTGTGTACATTGAAATCGCAAGGAAGAACGATCTCAATTTAAGGAAAATGGGACACAATTCTATGGATAGAGTTGGACAGAACATTGAATTTATTGGAAGTCAAAAAATCTACTCAGATTTGGGCTACATTAAATAAAACACGTTTGAATCATGCGCTTTTGGACGGTGAATTAAAACGACAAATAATTAAAATTTGTGTTGGTGCACTGAACATACCGTGGTTGATGTTGTTAGGCAACAGCATTTCGTACAGACTAGACTGTGATGAAAAAACAATAGACACTAGGCTATAACCGAAAAGGTTAAAATCCGAGTGATCGGTGGTTCCAAAAAACCTGAGTTTCGCTTAGTGCCAAAACAGCTGGCCTGTTCAAAACAGTATAAACATATGCAGCATGGAAATTTTTTCTAAGCCCAACAATGTTGCTGAAAAACATTGAATACAAACTTGATCTGCCAGTAAATAGCTTTCAACGTTTTTCAAGATTCTTGAGTTTTTGTAATGAAAGAAATGAAATGAGGCTTAAATATTAAAATGGAAGACAATCCATAATTTAAACAAAACTCAGATAGGTAGTTTCTCACAGGAATGATAATTCAAAAAAACCTACATTCCTAAACAATGGATGCTTATTTGCCATCTTTTACTTCTTTAGCTTTGTCTATTTTAATTTCATTTCTATTAAGTGAAACTTCAAAGAAAAACATCAAAATGAAAAATTAAAAAACAAACAAAGAACACACACACACAAAAAAAAAAAAAAAAAAAAAATATAAAAATAAGAAATCTGATAACATTATCTTTATTTTGATTCCCTTTCCCCCTCTCTCTTTCTTTAAAATCATAGAATTAATTTCCTTTTTATATCTGATTATCCTTACGTAGACATACGCTTATTTTTTCTCTTCTATATTTGTCATCTCTAATTACTTTATTATATGAATCAACATAAACATATTATTTTTTTAACTTTTTGCTTTTATTATAATTTTTTATTTCTTGTAATTTTGACTTTAATTTCCTTTATACCTTATATTCGTATTTAATTTCAGGTGATAGACTATAGAATGAAAGGAAGAAGAAAAAAATAAAAAAAATAAATAATTTATCTTCGTTGAACAAGCGCGCACAAAATTACTCAACTTTGCTTCGTAAGATAAAATGAAAAGGACTTCAAATGCATGGTCGAATATTGGGGCAGTTAGTCTCCGAAGTTGGACTTAAACTATACAAACAACATTTGTTTTAATTGAGTAAATATGAGATGTAAATGCACCTTGATTTTAAACGTCTGAACGTTGTTATGAATGGAAAATATTGACTCGAGTAAAGTACTTTACATTCTTGAAGTGTGTCCAAAGAAAGAATCTCTACACTTGTCAGTACTGAAATTAGACTGAAAGGTATACTGTCACTGTTATATTCTTTAAACGTCTGAACGTTGTTATGAATGGAAAGTATTTCACATTCATGCAGTGCGGCCAAAGAAATAATCTCTTCACTTGATGGTACTGAACTTAGACTGAAAGGTATATTGATGAGCATCTCTAGATGTAGAACTGTCACTGTACTGTTGAATTCTTTAAACGTCTTAACGTTGTTTTGAATGGAAAACATTGACTCGAGTAAAGTATTTCACATTTATGAAGTGCGGCCAAAGACAGAATATCTACACTTGATGTTTCTGAAATTAGGATGAAAGGTATACTGATGAGTATTTCAAGATGTAGAACAGTCACTTTTGGATTCTTTAAAGGGTAAAATGAAACCGTCAACGTGACTAGAGTTATGTTAATCAAAATTAGCAAATAGGTTTCAGTTAACGAAAGTTTTAATTTTCCTCGAAGACAGTCCCACTGTAGCTAATGCTAGGCCAAACTCATCGTAATATCTTCTGCTACAAAGTACTAAGAAAAATATAAATATATCTGCATATTTATGTTTATGTGTGTATTTTTTGTATCTATGTGAACCTACACGCACTCATCTAATTAATTAGTTCTTATTCAAATTAAATGCCTATTTGCAAGAGATGAAAGATAGTCCTTGTTGCTTTACCTAGAATATTTATATGAGTATATGTGGGTAAAAAATAGAAGGAATATGAGTCTAGGTAAATGATAAAGCAAAAGAAAACCAAACAACTGGATTTTTTACCTGTCTTCCTTCCCTATTGCTTCCCTGCCCTGCCTACCATCCCTATCCACTCATCAGTCCTCCATATACACATGTATAGAGGCATACATACTGCCACTGAAATTAAATCAAAAGTCGCGTGGTTTATAATAAAAGCAACAAGATTTTTCATCCCTCCAGGGTTGGAAAAATAAATAAATAAACAACAAAAAAATAAAAAAAGCAGACAGATAAAATAATAATACCTACACACAGAAAGAGATGTACAACATTCATATGAACAAAATAAGATAAAAAACAGAGAAAAATATGAAAAATAAAAATATAGGTAAGTACAGAGAATTCTTTATCTTTATGTGTACCCACTTTCATCTTGCTAAGTAAATATCATTAGATTATAAAAGAAATAGATAAATGAATCCTTGAATCCTAGAAGTACACTAGGGCGAAGAAATTTATCCTTAGACAAATATTTAGTGTGGTTTCGAGGGTGAATGGAGCCCTGGAAGGGAAGAGGGGGCAGTGACATGGTAGGGGCACGGGCAGGAGCCTCGCGTAGAGCTTTGACAGCGAATATGATGACAAAGCGATTGGATAGACAAAATTTCGAGGGTGAGAATCAGGTTAAGGTTAATGGTAAAAAGACAGTATTATGGAAATGAATGGAATTTATGCCATCACCCGCCACCGAGCTTCGCCGCGTTTTCCACAAAGCATTAAATGTTGCCCGAAGGCGATACAAATACAAAAAAAAAGAGAACAAAAACTCACAACAAAAGAACATTACGAAAAATTAATTAACAAAATTGGAGGCAAAGAGATGGAATGGCGGCATAAAGAATCGTCGAAAAGTCTCGTTTCGCTTATGAAACTCAACCAGAAGCAGACTATGTTTTTTAAGGATAAAGACGCAACAAGTTCGGTATTCCTATTTTTTATTCGTTCTGTTGTTGGTGATAATTTATTTATTTTTTGTTGTTGTATTCTTATCAAAAAGGAAAAAATTCACTCATTTTCTATGGGTTGGTTTTTTGTTTTTTATTTTTTTTTATTTTAATCGGATTGTTTACTAGGAAGAATAAAATAATTAACGCTTTGATATTGAACCAAAAAAAAGTCCTTTTCTGTGATTTTTTGTTGTTGTTGGTGTTGTCTTCTTCGGATGGTAGTAGGTTAAGCTCTTTTGTTTGGAAGAAAAATGCCAACAAAAAAAGCATCAACAGGACAATAATTGGGGTGAAACTTGAATTGAATACACGAGGGGCGAGACAGGACTTATTATTTCGTTTTAAATCGTACGAAATAAAATAGAAAACAAAAACATATTGTTTGGGGACATTTAAGAATATTAAAGTCCTAGGACTAGAAAAATTACCCTTATTTTTATTATTTTTTTTTTTAATTTTAAGAAAAAAGTTAAGATTAAGTGTTCTTACTTCTTGAATGGAAGCTGTCGATTTCAATTTAATTGCTGCTTCCAGTTTTTAAATGCAATAGTTCCTAAGAAAGATTGAGCAAATTATACCAGCCACATTCAAGCCGTGCGGCAAAAAAAGTACGTTCAAAATTGGGCTAATGAGTATAGTGATCAATATCATTTGAAGTAGGGGTTAGGTAATTTGATGGCTGTCCATGATGGAGTGGGACACAATTGCAACCATATGAATCTTAGGGCTCTCTTCTAAGCTCAATGAAACCAGTTTGAGTCCCTTCCGAAACCTGAGAGGCTGACTATGTTAATATGATTCAGATCTTTAAAATCGTTATATAGAAGAATTCTTCTAGGTAATTATTGCTTTTAGCTGAATTATAGTTTCCTTTAATGTCTCTATGGACCGGCACCCAGCAAAGGTGAATATTAAACTGTTGTGTTCTGTTTTTGATCCATTTGTGTAAAAGTGAACTGACTCTTCCTTAAGGAATGCCCTATCTCCTCCAAGAAAGATCTGGAGGGTATAGAGATATGGAAGTTTCTGCCGAACTGCAGAATCTAAATACTTAATGATTATACAGTGGCCAATGTTGTTCTAAATTCACAGCGACGAAGCGAATAGCAGAGTTTGCAGCCTTTTTGTTTGCTAAATATATCAAGAGGTGTTAGGTAGAGTAGGATGTCCAGAGCAGTAAATGGGGTCGTGCAAAGCGTTCCGCTTATGAACAGGCAAGCTGAACGTTGGACTTTATTTATTTTGTCGCAGTTTAAAGCTTTTTTTTAAAACAGTCCACCATTCCACACCGTTCATTAAAATTGGTCTGATTACCGATGTGTATAACCAATACTTGATTAAGGGTTGTAAGCCCCATCTATTACCAACAGCTTTTTTTACGAGAAAAGAGAGCTACAGTAGCTTTTTTGACTCTTGTTTGTAAATTGTGTTTCTAATATAGTTTTTTGTCTAAAATAGGACCCAGGTACTTAGCCTCGTCTAAGAACTTTAAAGGGATATCTTTAATATAGGGAGGGTTCACAAATAAATTTCTGTATTTCCTCGAAAACCGATAAGAGCAATCTATGAGTCTGTCTAAGGCATTCTTTTAGTATGTTAGGGTGCTTTTCTGAAACAACTATACCGACGTCAACCGCATAGGCAATTACTCTGAAACCCCCTGCATTCAGACAAGTTAGGATTTCATTAAAAACTAGGTTCCAGAGAAGAGGGGATATAATACCACCTTTCGGCGTCCCTCTACTAACAAATCTTCTGAAAGAAAAGTTGCCCAGCTTTGAGTTAATTATTCTGCTAGTCAGCGTTAAATAAATTAACTCCCCATTTGAACTTTCTCTGTTCAGAGTTGTTAGTGCAGATGTGATTGCAGATGTGTTCAAGATGTTGAAACAACTTCGATGTCAAGGAAAGCAACCATAGTGAGCTCTCTATGATGGAGGAAGTACTGATAGTATGTGCAACGCTGTTTCTACCAATTGAAATTTACAGAAGGCATGTTGAGACCTAGACAGAAGTCTTGTATCAATGCTCGTCCTTAAATGGATATCAATCAGTCTGTCTAAGGTCTTAAGAAGGAATGATGGTAGATTTATATAGGTCGTAGATCTTTAGGGTTGACTTGCACGCATTTACTTGCTTTGGGTATAAAAATAACTTTAACTTCTCTCTATGTCGAGGGAATATGGACCAGATATAGAAAGCTCTTAAAAATTGACTCAAGGAGATGTGCAATTATGTCTGAAGTTCAGCTGTTTCTATCTGATCCTGCAGATTTAAATGGTTCGAAGATGTTGAGAGACCGTTGAAGCTTGTCTTTTGTGATCAGACATTTTGGATATAAAGAAACTTGAACGAAGTAGGGTTATTACCCTTGAATATTGTTTGAGAGGGTATTTGTATAGAGCACTGTTTGTACAAATATCGATCATTTAAATTATTTGAGGGCACAATTGAAGTTCAGGATTGAGCAACTACCCTTTAAAAATCTTCAACAAACTCTTCTCGAAAAGAAAACAAAAATAGTAAATATACGCCACATGTACCCGTTTGACAAATCGAAAGCAAAACTCTCAGAAATTACCTTTTTCTTAGCCTCTATTTGAACTGTATAAATCAAACAAATATATAATGTACCCTATGTGTATTTAATTCAACAATAAGATCTAACTTAAAGTTGTACAAAAAAAAGAAAAGAAAAAAAAATCAATAAATAAAATCTCCTTCAATCTCAATAATAGTTGTGTTCTTCCAACTGATAAAGTAAACCAAATGGAATTAATGAGACGTTAAATCTTTGTTGAGCCTCTGTCTTGTGGGTCTCTAAGCACACATACATATACATATATATCTATTCCTATCTATGTATATTTATGCCATATAATCTCCATTGAAATCTTCTATATGTATATCACTGCAAAGATTTATTTGTAATCAATTTTATTCATTCTTCCAGATAAACTCGCCTCTATGTAATATGTAGTTCAAGTTTATTGATTTTTTTCTTGGTTTGAATCTGGAAAAGAAATCAATTTTGTATTCTCTTCTATGATAAATGATGGATAATAAAATGCCCTTAGACCCTTACATTAACATACAACATGATAACTTTTTTCCTGTGTCTTGATTTTGTATGTTAAGGGAATTTTCGAAATAAAACAAAATAAAAAAGAAAATGTATTAAACTAATGAAGATTCCAAATTTCAGTGTTTACCTTTACGAGAATTCTTAAACTGAACTTAAAAATGACAAAAATCAAAAATATATTCAAAGATTTCAAAGGATCACGGTACAAATAGACACACAGTTAATATGGTTCTTCATATAACTGCAACGAAAATCTTCGTTTTTGAACAACTCCCAAAATGTTTTCCTATCAATTTCTCATGAATTTCTTATTGAATTTAACTCACCATAATTAAAACAAATCAACAAATGCTCCATGTATCCTTAACCGTCCGTAAATATCCTTATAACAAAACCCAATTACCACCCTCTTTCTATCAATCTAAGCCAAATTCATTGTTTTAAATTCGATTTTAAACAATACCTAAATGTACATCAATGAAGAAGAAGAATTTATTTATATATCTTTTCAGTCGTTAACAACAAAATAATCGTAAAAATTTATACGTGTTTCGTCCTACAACATCATACCATTTGTTTAATACAAATGAAAATAAAAACAAAATGTTAAATTCGTTCTAAATTACTATTTGCCACACTCATTCTCTTTCTCTCTCTCTCGCTTTGAGCAAGTGTATCTCTCGGCTCTGTCTTTGCATGGATATTATAGAAACCTATATAATATAAACGCAATTGATACAATGTTCTTTATGAAGCCATCAAAACCCAACAGCGATTTATAAGAAGATAAATCGACAAAGTTTAGATAAGCTCTTCAGGACCTTTTTCTATTTTGTGTTGTTTCTATGCATTTTAGAAAAGAAGAGCGAGGATCGACAACTACGACGACCGACAACGATGAGACGAGACGAAGATGTAAGACGACGGGTTTTTGCTAAATCTTTAATTAGATAACTTTTCAAGCTTCCCCCCTTCTTTATACCAATCGTCGCCATGCGTCGCCATCCCCGTCACCGTCAGTCAGTTGGTTGTCTTGTACCGCTTGTCTATAGCTTGGAAGGAATATAACTTAGGAATCAAGCACACAAGCAAAGCTATAACCATAAACAGCTCTTCTAGTTGTGAAAAGATACCTAACGTATTTTTTTTCTATCCTCAAAGGATAAAAAGGGTGGAAGGCGTTTTGAGAGAGAAAAATTACGACCTCCTGTATTGGTTGCAGTAAATCCTTTCACTTTTTTTTTGTTCAACTTAGTTTTCTTCATCATCGTGTCCTATTTTTTGTTGTTGTTGTTGTTGTTGCTCCTGTTCAACGGTCACCAAAGTACTATCCTCTCGATTAATGGCCGAGGAGGAAGCACTACAAATTGTGGGTTGGTTTTTGTGTACAGAGAATACCGAGCATAGGTACGAGAATGCCATTTAAATTCAACGCAAAGCTTTATAACCTAAAACTCAAGCGATAATATCCCCAGGTGATGGTTTTTTCTTTTTTATTCAACACCACCATTAACTTACCTTTATAGGGACGAGCAAACCAACAACGAACTTAAAGGACTTTTATACCCTGGTTTTTCGCTCTAACCCTATAAAAAGTAGGAAGTTGCAGGTATATGATGACGATGGGGGTACGTATAGCTATTTTTCATCACTTTCTATGTGTACATTTCTAAAATTCTAGCTATGGTGTTGTAAATATATAGATAGAGATATATTACAATAAAAACAACAACAACAAACAAACACTCATTCTCTCCTTCTTCGTACTTATACACACCTTTGGATGTGATGCTGCAGAAATATATACATTCTGCCCAGTTTGGTCGTAATTGAATTTTAAATAAACTATAACGTCTGTCCACACAAAATACACAATTTTACGAGAGTTGTCGTATAAAATATTTAAGTTTACATTTCACAATTTTCCAAAAGCACCGCACTGAGCTGAAGCTGGGCGCTAGCTGGAGCGGAGGTGGAATGGGAATATTTTTTTTTTACCTTGCTATAAGATATTTGTACCTTATACTTTTGCCCTCTCTATAACCAACAATGTATGCCTCATATTTATCTTTATAGGTGTATAACGGTGTGTATAGAATAACACCATCACCCTCTATATGTGATTGTGTATGCCATCACGTGTATATCTTTTAAGTCGCTACCACAATAAGATGGAAATATATGTCGTGTAGTCCGTGTTTTCTTTTTTCCTACACTGAGACATGGATGTCTTCTTCTAGTGATTTGGATGATATGGCGGCCTTAAAGGCGGCTTAACTTCTTTTCCTTTATTGCAAAAAGGGCTGGATTAGGTACTTTCAGAGTCTTGATGGGAGCCTACTCTGCTTTGAACGCGTAGTAAAAGAAAATCAAAATTTCACATTAAAGGAGTAAGTAAACATGGCTTAGTTGGTAAGCTTTCCACAATCAAAAGAAATAAAGAGGACCCATAAGTAACGCCGTCTAATATGAGTCATGAAGGACGTCTTTTCTAGTCCACTTTTAGTTTTTTCATTGTCATAGCGAAACTAAGCGAATAGTAAACCCGCAGGAATTATTAGGGTTCAATGAAAAATTAAATTTTAACCCTTCCCAACGGGGTTACTGGTTAAGATGTTTCGCTCAAGTTGTGTGACCCGTACTCTTTTAACGTAACTTAATCGAGGGGCATCTAAAGTTTGCAAAAGCAAAAATGGTTCGCCTAGTTGCAGCTTATATATGAGGACATACCGGACAGTTCAAGTAAGTTAAGAAACTCTACTGGGTATGAAAGGCTTTATCCTAAGTCCGACCATCTCCTATCCCTGTTTCTTACCGCCAATCTCCTTTTTTGAATAGTGTGTCAGTATAGTTTCGTCCGTTAATCTCACTATAAGAAACGACCAATGATAGGCAAAGATATTTGGTCCCAAAGCAGGCAGCTCCTAATGATATGCTACTCATTAGTGTTCTAAGAAAATGATTTATTTTATATCTAATTCAAAGTGTTATCGGGGGATGTGCTCAAAGAAGATATTAATGAGATACTTTGTCGCGGTAAAAAGTAGCTTAAGATAATTTCCAAGCTCTAAACTACATCCACAGTAAAAATCATGTCAAAATATTGATCCATAGCGACATGAAGGGCGGACAAACAAGCAAACAAACAAGCTGACTTTTACATTTGAATTATAAGATTTTATATGATTTTCTTTTTGGTATAGAAGACTTAAGGAGCAAATTGACTAAGATGTGGTTTTCCCAACATTAACACAAGATTCTAATTCTTCGCATTTGAATTGGAAACTCTTCAAAATAGAAACAACTCAAAGATGGTTAAAACAAAATTTGATATTAAGAAAGTTTTAGGTTCAAGTTCAAAGCTTAGGCAAAATTAAATATTTTTGTATGACACCCAGATGGAAGAAGCTCAATAATGCTTATAAAGGCCCAATGACTCGTAAAACAGCCCTGTTCAATGTCCTAGAGTAACTAGTTGCGGTTACATGTTTATCATTTAAAAAAAAACATGAAGTAAAGTGAAAAAAGGAAGCACCATCATGAAGATGAAGAAAATATTAAGAAATTGATTTTTATTTTGTTGCGCCTCAATGCAGGTCGAATACATACCTAACCCATATCTCTTCTCCTAGTTTAAGGATACAAGTACAAGTACCTAGGACTACGGGTAGGATACATTTTTGTATCTTATTTTTGCAGCAAATATTTTTATTACTTTTAACATGACTATATCCGTTATGTCGTTGCTACTGCAGTGTGCTTAAAATTGTTTTTTCTTCTTTATTATTTTTTTTTTAAATAAATTTTATCAAGAGGAGAGAACTAAAAAGGATATGAGTGCATGTATGATTCAGAAATATACAATTTTAATATCGTATTCGACTTGTGGAATGCCACACAGTAACACACACAACAACAAGACTATAAAAAAGTCTATTTGATAGGAAAAGATAGGTGTACGTAGATATATCCTTTTTATTATATACGAGTATGTATGCTGGTTGTTGTCCTCTGTTATTTGCAGTACTTTTGAGACTGTAATTACAGAACCTTGGTTGCAGAGATGGAGAGTTTATCTGTTTTAATAAAAAATAAAATAAAAAATACGAAACAAAAACAAACAGAAAATAAGAGTATTGGATTTATATATGATTCAGATTTCTGAAAGTAACTTTTCTGCATTTGTATGTATTTATGTGTTTTGCTCTGCTCTTATTATAAAATCTCTGCAAAGGATATGATGTGGGTATAATATTTGTGTTTAGGCATGAAAAAGTTAATGTTTTTAATTTAGTGTTCAAAAATTTGTCTACCTAGTGCTTAACTTTATGAGATTATTTTATTTGCTTGGATATGTGGCTTCATACGTGATGTGAATTTTTTAATCTCAACGATCTTTTTGCACCGGAAATGGATATTGTAGCCATAAGTGGAAGGTCGAAAGTAATTTTTTTGTTTGTCAATACAACACAAATTAAGGACTTAAAAACTTTGATTTTGTATTTAATATTTAGAAATTATAGAAAAGTTGTATACAACGAATGATTTGGATATTAATTATTTCACGTTTAGAAATTTGTTCAATAAAATTGAATGTTAAAAAACGTAAGTAGTCTAATTTCTAATTTGTTTGTCAATTAACGTCACAAAATAAAACTCTCTTCAAAAACGATACATTTGTATGCTTAATGTTGATTTTAAACATTAAAATAGATTTTTATTTTCTGTTTTTGATATTAGACTTAATTTTAATAAAAACGCTTACCATATCATTTAATATATAAATTAATTTTTCGTTGATCCTTACCTGCAATAAAAAAGAGAAAAAAATAAAAATTTAAATACAAAATGGCACGTAATTTAAAAAAAATTCTAAATAGCGATTTCACATAACACAAAACAACAACATTTAATAAAATTCCACAAGAAAAACCAAAAAACAAAACATCTGAAAACCCAAACAAAAACAACACATCAATTTATTATTTATAATTTTTAATATCCTCACAATAAATTTATTTAAATCTATAAAAAATGTAATAATTTTTATTTTTAAAACTTTAATTTAAATTCAATAAATAAATTGAACTATTTATTCACAGCACACATATATTATATTTATCTAAATATATTTATCTATATATTTTAAAATACTAATGAAGAGGGCACGAAGCGTTTATTTAATCAGACACAATAAAAGAAAATCAGAAAACAATCTATTTTAAGTGCAAGCACAATGCTCTATTAAAATAAAATTAAATAATATACAAATTCAATAATTTAAATTTGAAAAAAAAAGAAAAAAATACAAAAAACAATAAATAAATTTAAATACTTAAATTAGGCACTCAATAGCTCTTAATCACAACTACTGAAATGTAATGGTAATGAGCTTAATTTATGTTTGGCGTGTGAGTTATGTCAATATTTTTGTATCTAGGTTGGGGGTTAGGCCGGCCTTGAGTCGATAGTAACAAAAAAGCAAAACTTTTTATTCTACAAATGGGTCTTATGTTCTTGCTCATGATATTCATTGCCGGTATTTTAAAACTAATTTCTCAAATAAATTAGCCTTAAAACACTTCAATATAAACCACTAAAAAAAACGATTTTTTAAACATCATATTCATAATTTTCAATTTTATTTTTGTTATACAAAAATTATTTAATTAAAATTTATAGACAAAATTTATAAAAAAATTTATTTAAAGTAAATAAATAATTTTTTTTTTTTAAGTTTCGATTTTAAATTTAATTAACACTGAATACGCGAACCTAAATAGTTTGTACTAAGGTCCCCATGCAAATAAAATTTTAAAATACAATTATTATTTTAATGTTATCCTTTCCAAATTTTGATAGAGAATTGAAGAAGCTGATGCGATATTGGTATATTTAGCGACCTCCCCGGAACTGTGTACCTCGATAATATCCTTTTTTCTAATAAAAATGATTTAGAACCCTTGCAAAAGTTGAAAAAGGTGTATTTAGATGCAACAAAACAATGTATTTAACCTAGGATCAGTAAGAGCATTTGGGCCATACGCTATGTGTCGCTGCAATAAGTGATTTAGAAAAGCATTTAGAAGGTCTTAGAAAATTACCACAGCTCACGAACTTTAAAGAATTGAAAACTTTAATAGGTAAATTGAACTATTATTATCAATTTATTCCAAGTTTCTCACAAGTAGCTGGACTTCTAAATGTACTACATACAAAGAATGCCAAGTTATGTATGGGCAACTGAACAGCAGAAAGCGATAGAAAAGCTTAAATGCACGATTATGAGACGCTACCCCTGGTCTTAAAAACTCTCGAAGAACATGTGAAATAATTTAGCCAAGTGGATAAGGAAGAATTGTCCATTGTGTATGGTGTGAAGATGTTTGACTCCTATTTGTAGGTACACCTGTTTCAGTTTCAGACGGACCGAGTAAAGCCACTCCAGAAATGGCAATTTGGCGGCTGCGGAACTGGGATCTAGACCTATGGCCTATAATTATGAATTTAAGTACCACCCGATGACGACGTCTAAACATGGAAATGCAGATGCGTTAATTCGTCTTCCAGTGGGCCCAGATACAGAATTTAAACAGTCGCTTAGCGAAGGTTTATAAAGTGAATTCGGTTCTGAAAGAAGGCTACCGCTACGAGGCAGATATCAAACCGTATTTTGAGGGTAAGTTGGCTTTGAGCGACTAACACACCAATATGTTTGGTCTTAGACAGACACATTGATAAGATGGTCACGGAATGCTCTATTTTTCAACAAAATGCATGCAACTCTAAGAAAGAAAATAGCAACTGACCATTTTCGCAAATGAAGCCTGGAAAAAAATACACTTGAAATTCGCTGGTCCATTTTTTAAAAAAATGTGCCTCATACGTGGAGACTCTTTTTCAAAAGTTTCCATTAGTGGTATCGATGGTTTCTATAACCGCCGAAGCTACAATTAAGATCATCACATTTTTTTTTTGCGATTATGACAGACAACGGCCAAAATCTCTTAGAAGTTCTGCGAGATTCACTCAATTCAGAACAGCTCCTATTCATTCAGCATCCAAGGGCCAGGCAAGAGGTTTGTTATAACTTTCAAGGAGTTGTTCAAAAAGAACATGGAAGAGAAGAAATACGTTGATACCACTCTTTACTAATTCCTTTTTACATATCGATCAAAACCTCTCAAGCCGCCAGCAAAGTTACTTCATGTTGGCTTAAGAATTCAGAATAATTCTATTTAGTGCAAATTGTGAACAGGTAGTAAATTTGGCAATGTAGGCTAGAGTTCTGAGGTACGTCCATGAAGACCACTGGGGCTTTTCAAGAAAGAAGCGACTAGCACACTAACGTGTTTGGTTCAAAGTCTTAGACACACACATTGATAAGATGGTCGTGGAATGCACTATTTATCAACAAAATGCATGCGACTCCCAGAAAGAATAAAGCATCTGAGCTTTTTCGCAAATGAGGCCTGGAAAAGAATACACTTGAAATTCGCTGGTCCATTTTTTAATAAAATGTGCCTCATACGTGAAGACTCTTTTTCATAAGTTTCCATTTGTGGTATCGATGGTTTCTATAACCGCCGAAGCTACAATTAAGATCATCAAATTTTTTTTTGCGATTATAACAGACAACGGCGAAAATCTCTTAGAAGTTCTGCGAGATTCACTCAATTCAGGACAGCTCCTATTCATTCAGCATCCAAGGGCCAGGCAAGAGGTTTGTTATAACTTTCAAGGAGTTGTTCAAAAAGAACATGGAGGAGGAGAAATACGTTGATACCACTCTTTACTAATTCCTTTTTACATATCGATCAAAACCTCTCAAGCCGCCAGCAAAGTAACTTCATGTTGGCTTGAGAATTCAGAATAATTCTATTTAGTGCAGATTGTGAACAGGTAGTAAATTTGGCAGTGTAGGCTAGAGTTCTGAGGTACGTCCATGAAGACCACTGGGGATTTTCAAGAAAGAAGCGACTAGTACACTAATATGTTTGGTTCCCAGGCTTAGACAGACACATTAATAAGATGGTCGCGGAATGCAGTATTTGTCAACAAAAAGCATGCTACTCCAAAAAAAAATATAGCAACTGACCTCTTTCGCAAATTAGGCCTGGAAAAGAATACACTTGAACTTCGCTGGTCCATTTTTTTCTAATAAATTGTCGTTCATATGTGTAGACTCTTTTTCAAAGTTTCCATTTGTGGTGTTAACGGCTTCTATTACCACCGAAGCTACATACAAGGCCATCAAATCAATTTTTGAGATTGAAGGACTACCAAACGTGATTTAGACGGACAACGGCCCAAATCTTTAAGGAGTTCTGCGGGATTCACTCAATTCTTTAGTTTAGAACTGCTTCTTTTCATCCAGCATCAAAGGGAAAGGCAAAGAGGTTTGTTATAATATTGAAGAAGTTGTTCAGGAAGATTCCTTTTAACATATCGATCAAAATCTCCCAACCCACCAGCAAAGTAACTTCATGGCCAAAAATACCGCAATTAGTTGTGAAGTTTTGTTCATGAGGAGAAAAAGAACCGCAGAATTGTACATCTGCCAACTTCCATTGATCGCGACAAGTTTTTGGTCCGCAAGTATTTTCAGTCGAAGAAGTGGTCGAAGAAGAAGTCATCAAGGAAGTTCTTGAAAACAACATGTATGGAGTTCAAATAAACTGTAGTTACCTGAGACGCCACCAGAACCAATTGGATACTAACACAGCCCTAAGAGGACACATCGTTATTATACGACGGAAGTAGAATTCGAGTGAAAATAAGGCCGAATCCAATACTAAAGAAAATTTCGATCTGTGTACACAGGTTGACGAAATTGATTGCATCATTACCACGACTACTGCGTGTCCTGAAATTGAAGGGATTCAAGATGCAAATCCAAGAAGCCAGCCGAGTTCGTCAAGCTAAGGTTGTCAGCCATCAGCAGTAAGGAGATTAAACTGAATTAGAAAGAAACCCGAACGATTTTAACCCAAGAGTGGTAGAACCTATATAACGTCTGAGGAGAAGATGTAACATATCCATTAGAAAACTTTGAATTTTCTGGCACAATGATACTTATTTGCATAGTTGATGTAATCTATGTTTTTTTAAACGTCAAATAATGAATTAAAGTTAAGTAAAGTTCTCTTTTGTAATTTGGAACCCAGAGCATTTACTTTAGAAATAAATGATAAAAACGTGACAAAATTATTAGACTTTTTTTTAAAGTTAAGTTTCAATTGTCCAACATACAAACTATTCGTAAAGTAGTTAAAAAAACATATTCATTTTTTGGACATATTTGATTGCAAAATGGTACTGAATTCAATTTTTCATTTGTAAACCTTAAATATTCCCTTCAATAATATACACCTACCTCTTATTTGAAATAGAAATTAATCAGAAGCAAGCTTTTTAACTTTTATAATCGATGATGGGAATAACTTTTTTAAGTTTTATTGAATTCACAACAAATCAGATAATTTAAGGAAATAATCGTTTAAAATTAATAGCCGATAATTAGCTACAGATAAAATAAAATATGGTTCACTCATTTCAAAAAAACCCTTTATCTCTTTTCAATTTTATTATTTCCACAATTGAAATTGCTGAGTGTGTTGCTGACGAGAATGTGAAAAATGGATTAGTAATAATATTTGTTATTTTTACTCGAAAAAAAATATTAAACAATAAAAACAAACCACTTCGTATGCATCAAATGAAAAAAAAAGAAAACAAATTAAAAAGTGATTTAAATTATTCAATTTTTGCATTTGAGTTTTATTTCAATTTTTGCATTTGCTGAAACATTATGGTTTTATTTTTATGTTTGTAATTATACAATCGATTTAGAATCAAATTCGAATTAAATGTGTTTATTAATATTGTATTTTGTTTTTTTTTTTATTAATTTAGCATGTGCCCCATGTTTTCACTATTTCCTGGAAAAGCTGTTTAAAAATGTATTTTGTCGGATATGTTTCCATAAAATTTTTAAAGCCGTATCAATAGTTTTTGTATGGTGAAATAAGGAATAACAATTTGTTTGCCGTTAATCGTCGTGAATTGAATAATCTCTTTCCTGAGTTAAGTCGAAAATCGTTTTCAAATTTTTGAAATGTTAACAACAAAATAAAAAACGTCCTTAAACAAAATTTAAGCGTTCTTTATTTTAAATCATATTTTTTTTTGAATACATATTTGAATACGTATTTACAAAACAGTTTAAAGGGCAGACGTTCTTTTGTTATTGTAAGTAACTAAATAGCATGTTTGCTATTTTTTGGTAAAATATAAAATTTGTATTTTTATTACGTATACGCCTTGGTGTACGTTTCACATTTGTTTGATTTAGGAGCAAATGAATCAACTCGTTTAACTTAACCAATAAAAATCACAATTTGTTTGTCCTGCATTCAATGTTTTCTTTCTTTAATTAAGTCGAAAATCTTCTCAAATATTTTAAGAAAAACAAAATAAAAAGCGTCTTTAAAAATAATTTACTTGTTCTTAATACTGTAAGTATTTGAAACAATATTTTTTTAAATAAATGTTTAACAATTTATTCACAAAAAAAAAAAACAGTTGAAAGGTCAGCTACGTTTTTCTGTAATTAAGCTAAACTTAAAAATTTTGAATTTTGTATTACGTATACGCCCCAGTGCACCTTTCTTATGTGATTGTTTTAAGAGCAAATAAAACAACACGTTTAACTTTACCAAAAGGCTAAAAAACATTCAAGACATTCAAGTATACAAAATTTCTTAAGTGAGAAGCCAAGAAATATCCATTCAGGAAAGCACGCTCTGGCTGTCTTACGATTAAGACGTCTTGTTCTTTGAGTAAATTAAGATACTTTCTGCCATATTATGTAAACGTTTGATAGGTAATTATCAGTGTGAATTCAGACCAGGAGAGTCCACCATCTTGAAAAAAACCCATTAACTTCAAATTGATACCCAACATCTCTTTATCCATTCTAAAACCACTTATGACATCATCTTTAGGTAAGAGTTTTACATAGAAATGTCTAGTTTTGGAATCCCTGTCAAACTTATCGGTTTCGGAAAAGATCTCACCGATGCATTTGATGTCAAAAAAGGTTTTAGACAAGTCAATGCACTGTCATGCGACTTCTTCAACGCCGTTCTGGAAAACTTAACCGTCAAGACTAGAGACACAATCTTCTGATGACATTGACATAGTTGAAAGATTAAAGCCTGATAGCAGTGAAGCGTTTTTAAGCATTGCGAAGGAAGCGGAGAAGATGGCTTAGCTTGACCAAGTTTATGGTGTAATCTAAAAATCAAACACCATTTTGGATAGCTATAACTTAAGCTTTTAGGACTTTGTCTACATAGGCTATAAACACAGACAAAGACACCAGCGCTGTAATCAAACGAATAATAACTCTCGCAAAAAGGTGCTTATTTGGACTTAGAAGGCAATTGATTAGTAAAGTCTTATTTCGAGCATCTAAAATCACCATATATAAGACAATCTTCATCAATTATAGCGAGGAGTCCTGGAACTGTCATATAAAGATGAGAGCGTCTTTAAATGCTTCGAGAGAAAAACTCTTAAGGTGATTTAGGTCCTGTCTACATAGATGGAGAGTGGAGGAGAAGATACAACGACGAACGTCGACAATGACCTTATTAAAAGCATAAAAGTGCAAAGAATTAGATGGCTGGGTCATGCAGAGCGAAGGGACAGCAACGCTTCACAGCTTGGAAGGTCTTCGAAACCAATTCCGAGGGACGGCGCAGTAGAGGAAGACCGCGAATCAGCTAGCGCACATATGTGGGAGATGATCTCAATCAACTTGGCGTGCGAAACTGGAGACAGCTAGCTAAGAATCGAGCTGGCTGGACACGGAGGTTGGTTGAGGCCCACCTTATAAGTAAGTAAGTATGTTCCTAAGGTTACAACAAACAAAACATTGATCTAAAATAACTAAAACATGTTTTGAATTTTATGGTTTTAAAAATAGAACGAATGAGATTTTATAAATTTGTGGTTTGTAGTATTTTTTCGGTTTAGAATTTTGACCCAACTCAAAAGATATTAATCATAACTCAAAGATACTCCTCATAGCTTCTCCTTCTTGTAATAAATAAATAAGGTGGTGCATTAGTCAGTTGAGAACTAGGGCCTAGTGACTTGCAACTCTAAACCATTTATGTGTGTGAGTAATGTTGTCTTGGCTTTACCTTAATTCAAAGCTTGACTCCTACATTTAAGAACTGTTGTAAATACAATTAGTAATTGATTACATTGTTTGGAGTAGAACCCCAATCCAAAGTTATGAGATTAATTTTATTGCAAGTATTTTTAATGTCTTTTAATAAGATTGTACAAATGTGAGCCCAATTATTTTTATGGTGTGAGTGCAATCCTCCCTCAAACTCTAATATTTGTGATTCATTCACAATAATGCAAATTAATTCGTATAACTCACGTCCCATCTGTGCATTCAAACTCTCAAAATGAGGTTATCTTTATACTTAAATCCATCTTAAACCAATTTTTGTTGCTGTCTAAAAAATATGAAATTTAATATAAAAACAACAAAAAAAGAAACTGTATCATAAAAACCATAACAAACCTAATCAAAATAAGAGTTCATTAATAATGATGACGATTTTCTCTGGTATTTTCTTGATTTTTTTCCCCTTGTTAAGCCTTCACACAGAAGAAAAATAAAATGAATCTGCTTTAGACAGACAATTCAAACCAACTAAATAAAGACGAGGCAACAAAATTATCACAAAGGATATAAAGAAAGAAAAACCCTCTGCTATAACTCCACTTCCACTTCTTAACAAAAAGAAAGAAAAATATTTCATGAAAATCTATCTATGCGAGAAAATAAAGAAAATGAAAAAAAAATCATGATTATTCTTAGGAATAAATTGGGAGACCTAGAAAAAAGACGACCGACAACGCACGCTTTTGAAAAATATGGAAAAAAAAGAAAAACACAGTTCATCTTAAAAACCATGTGCTCTCATCCCAATCTCGCTATGTTATCTTCTTCGAGGGATAAAAAGATGAACATACCTTCAATAATAAAAAAAAAGACTAAAAAAAACCAACCCCAAAATATTCAGGTACACCTATTCCTATACCTTCTCATCCTCACTATAATACACTTTAAGGCTAAATCCTATGAAAAACCTACACAAATAAATCAAAAGGTACTTCCCCAAAGTAGCGATGAGATTTTAGCGAAAAATTATAGATACATTACGTTCCATTCATTTTTAATAGCTCAAAAGGATCCCAACCGCACCAAAATTGTACTATATAAGGGTGTATGGTATGTAAGGCAGGAATAGGTAAGGTACCCTATATTGTAAATGATAGATCTAGACGTAGCAGTATACAACAGGACAAGCTTGCCGATGTAGGGCACTTTTAACAGAAGCACCATTCAGTATGGCAGTAGCAGCAGAAGTAGCAGAATATTAGTTCACTAAATTGAGAGTAGATGGAACTGTGATGGAAGGTATGGCTACGGCGATGGCAATGGCGACGGCGGCGGCAGGCTGCTAGCCATCTCATCATCAGACCAAAACGGCCAACGACAACGAAAACGAAAACGACACAGAAGGATAGGAATGAGCTCATTAGAATTGAAACTTGAAATTATTTTCTTGTTAAATAATAAAAATATCAAACCCTCAATCCATCGCTTCTATCCCATTTGCAAACCCTCAACCACTGCCGACCCGACATTAGGTATAACTTTACCAAGTAGGTAGGTTAGGTATACTTAAAAGTGTAGGTATACATATATATAAAGAGCGGGCCAGAAGAAGATAGATTGTGTTTGGCTTATTTATTATGCTTGACCTAAAATTATTTAACGTCGTGAAGGATGAGTAGATAACTAAATGAAGAGTAAGAGTTGTTAATAAATCTACACGGGTTATGTTTTGTTTACAGGGGGAAAAATGAAAACTGATGGGTTTAAGAGCTTTAGCAAAAAAAAGGTTATGGACAGGTGGGGTATAATGAAAGGTATACTGTGTACCGTAAGCGGTTAGCTAGATTGTTTTTCTTATTTTTTTTCGTTCAATTTAATTTGTTTTAAAGACTTGCACATGATTCCAAGGGGAATTAAGACGTCTTTCAGGAAGAAACTATAGGAAGCCTGTTATGTTGAAATTTTGTGGTTAAGGAAGGGTTTTCGAATGTAGGGATTTTAGAAATTTCACAGGTGATTTCGGCCATATTGTTGGAGCTACATAAGTCAAATTTGCTGTTATTTGTCTTCTGAAATCATTAGGGGAGACTTTAAGTGTTTTAAATGGAAGTAAGGGGTCTGATCAAGAGATATTCAGATAGCTTCTTCAATCCCAGTAGCTAGGCTTCCGAAAAGACTATTCTCTACGAAGTGGACAAATTCCAATCTACAAACACATTTGCATCCAAGAAAGGCAGGATCTAACGTAAATATTGACACTTTTCTTGAGAGTGTGAAGTCTATGACAACGAGTTTAATTGGAAATCTAAAGACTTCAGGCATCTTGGCATTAGCAAAGTCACTCTATTCCATAGAAAGTATTTTAAAAGGTATTCCCGAATTTGTACCTCTTTTACATTACCTTCTTATTTAAAAAAAAAACTCGTCCGTACTCAAAAATGGCGCTATTTGTAATTCAACAGTTATTGATCTGAAATAACTCAAAAAGTTTTAACCAAAATTACTAGAAAAAAGGAGAAAGCTAATAGTTGCTAGAAAATGACGCTAGCAGTTGTTATAAACATTTCGCCCCTTAGTTGGTATCAAATTATCACTTCATCAAGATTCTTCCAACATCGTGATATACACACGAAACCATGGGAAGTTGATGATATTTTTGATACCTAAGTGTCCATAATCCTTTTCAGTCTTCTAAGTTAAAAAGACGTTGATCTTATCATCATCAGAGGAATAACAAAGAATGATCTTATCCAAACAACTTAAAAATAGATGGAACTGTTATGGAAGGAATGGCTATGACGATGGCGGCGTCAAGCTTTTAACAAAATTACTGGAAAAATGGAGAAAGCTAATAGTTGCTAGAAAATGACGCTATAAATGACGCTAACAGTTATTATAAACATTTCGCCATTTAGTTGATATCAAATTATCACTTCATCAAGATTCTTCCAACATCGTGATATACACACAAAACCATGGGAAGTTGATGATATTTTTCATACCTAACTGTCCATAATCTTTTTCAGTCTTCTAAGTTAAAAAGACGTTGATCTTCTCATCATCAGAGGAACAACAAGGAATGATCTTATCCACGAAACTTATTTAGGAAAGTATGAAAAGTTGAGAATAGATGAAACTGTTATGGAAGGTATGGCTACGGCTATGGCGATGTCGATAGCGGTGGCAAGCTTTGAACAAAATTACTGGAAAAATGTAGAAAGCTTAGAGTTTCTAGATACTGATGCCACACATGACACCAAATTTTTTCCAAAATCGGGAAATGTAGACAAAACCCAGGGAAAGTGATGATATTTTTAATACCTAGCTCTTCATAATCCTTTTCATTCTTTTTAGATAAGAAGACCTTGATCTTATTCACGAAACTTATTTGGGTAAGTTCAGTCTAAAAATATTGGTACATTAGTTTAATAACGGGACATTTTCAAAAGTAATACTAAGAATTTATTCCCAATTTATTAAAAAATAGTATACCTTAGATTGGACTACGAAACGAGAAAAGTTTTAGTATCGTATCGGGACAAAACAGTGACAGACCGTTAATTTTGGGCCAATATTGTTCGGGATTCTAGCCAAGCTGTTGTTTTGAATTTATTGTAAATATTAAACTATTTTTTAAATATTAAAAATTCTATTTTAGAAAAAAAATTTAAAATAACAGTTAAGTTTACGGTTTCGAAACAATACCATTTAATTGAAGTTAAAAACTTAAACCTAGAACACAATTTTTGAAAACTAATAAGACACGACTGAAATACTCAGATGTTGAAAAATCATGTGGATTAATAAAATAAATCAAATCCAAAGTAATCATTTTTTAAATTTAACTTTTCAGAAAAGTTAAACGATATTAAGATGCTTAAAAATCTTTTAAATCTTCGATTAAGCCCAGTAACTTCCTAAAAAAAACAATGAAACAAAAGCACCTTTGCCAAAATGTTGATTTAAGGCCTTGAGGCTTATCAAAACTTTTCGTCCGTATAAAGACTATTTTCATCATCATTGGACAGCAATCAATATTTATCAAAAATCATGAATAAAAAATCTTTCAAAAACAGATTTTAAATCAAAGACAAACACAACCACCATAAAAATACTTGAATTAATTCAACCAAAAAAAACCAATAAAGCTTAAAGTTCTCTTCTCCAAATACCAACCTAATTCAGCATCGCAACAAGTGCGTTATAATATTCTAAGATTGTTATGATATAATTTTTTCCACATCAAAAGCAACTTCAAATGTCAAAAACCACACGCAACATACACATCAACTCAGAGAACTCGTGTTTTTTGTTCTATAATTTTCGTTTTTTTTTATCTTTCGTTTCTATGAATTCTAAGATTGTTGTTTTTGACAGAAAGCTTATAATGGTTGTGTCTTCTTCTAATAAAAATGCTATATCATGTTAACCCCCATCTCTCAAACGAAATAGGCCTCATATAACATAGGTGGTTAGAGGTTGGTATGTATAGGTTAGGAACACAATGTGTGAGAGAATGGTGGGTGAATAATTTTGATGATGATGCACACTCGTTTTTCAAAAACAGCAGGTCCTTTTTTTTGATAAAATATATATGTTAGATAAAACGTATGTACTTTACGTTTATTATTACTTAAAAAATAAAAAAAGAAAAACAATATTTTGAAAAGATTTTCATGTAAAAAATTCGCAAGGATATTTTTGAGATGTGGGTGTGAGGATTGAAAGGACCTATTATTATTTTATTCCTGACTTCCTTTAGGGGTTGTTGGCTAGAAAAAGAAATACAGCTGCTATTACAAAAAGACTTAAAAATTATGACTTAGCTGTTATTTATTTTTCTTTTGGGATGGAAACAATAACAACAAAAACAACCAAAATATGTCATATATGCTCGTGGGCACACCTAGACTCGAAAATGACATCGACCATGATGACGATGCTTACAGGATAAGGATGAGGATGATTTTGATGATAAAAGAAAAGAACGACAACGACGACGGTGAGGTTAAGTCTCAGGGGATGTTTATTCGTTTTTTTCTGCTTCTTTTCATAGAAAAAGTACAAAAATAATCATAATAAAACTTTGGTGACTTTTTTTCTTCCACACAAAAGGTCTTCCGTTTTCTTTATTTTATTTTACTTTTTTCTATTTGTGTGCTCCATATTTCTGACTGACACATTCTACTGATCTATTTTATTTGTTCAAATTGAACTCCCTTCTAGTCGCCATGACACATAGACGGGCTTCTGTTACCTAATGTGTGCTTTAAGACAACTACGACAATATGAGCGATGGTAGAAAGGTTGATGTGTACGTAACCTTATATTGATGGCACACCCTATATTGATAGGCACCTAGCTCTTCTGACACTCAAGGAAGTTCAAAGATAACGTCATATAGCATCATCGTTTGCTCAACCCAATCTAACTTAACCCAAACCCACCCAAACCCAATCTAACCGAACTCAACTCAACTAAACTTCACTCCACTCTAAACTCAAACCATGGGTCTTGAACCCACCATAACACACCATCCCATCTTTCATATGTAAACATAATCGATTTAGTTTGCCTGAGGTTATTTGCCAAAGAGTAGCCATAGCCACATACAATAGACACAAAAGGTATTTTCTCTAAAACCGAACATTGATTTATGTGTTATTCTTGTCCTGGGGGCTTATTAAGTTTGATAAAAATCAAAGACAAACCCTCATTTCCCGTCCCGTTTGGTTCGGTTCTATTCTGTCTTTCAAGGAGCCCTTCACAAACAAATAATATATGATTATACCTACTCGAATACACACACATTCATACATACTCGAAGATACTTGCTTATGGAACAAATTTTCCAATTACGAAACAATTAGGGTAATTATCTGATGATAAACCAAAAACCATTAAAATAATCGAGATACTATGGGTTAAATATATATTTAAATTTATACCTAATTTATAGGGTGAGTCAAAAAAAAATGTTTAAGTGTGGTAATTTTTCTTAATTTAATATAAGGCTTTAATAATAAAAAATAAATAGGCCCATAACTCTCAACCCTTCCTATGTGCGAGCACTGTTTTCAGGGATGAAGGGGACCTACAGTTTTAAGCCGAGTCCAAACAGCTTATTTGAAAAGCACTTTTCATGACAAGAATCATTCTTCGAGGATTTGGCATTTTCTCGCAAGAGGCAGTACCCGTGAAAAAAAAAACTCAAGAGAATGCTCAGGTAGGGATTGAACCCAAGACCTCTTGCATGACAGTCCAACGGTACTAACTTTCATGCCACGGGTACTACGGGGCTTTAATAATAATATAGTATAAAAAAGATGTCAATAGCGAATTATTTAGGGAAATACACGACTTTTTCGTGGATTCTAATATTTTCTGTTTTTAAATCTTCAACGATTGCTTCGTAAAGTAGAGCGTTTTCCAATAAGAAGTTTTATTTTGAATATCCGACTTTTTGTGAAGTTTTGAAATTGTAAAACATTCACTTCAAAATTAGTCAGTAAAATGGGTCGTCGTAAAGCACGATGTTGATGATTTGAAGGATCAAGACCGTGTGACTCACTAAAGTAGAACTGAAAATATTGCTACTGGATCCTGTAATGTTGACGAAATCCCCGGTTTGTTGTCGATATTTTATACATTTTCGTTCTGGTGTGTTTGAAGGGATTAATTTTGTATTGTTGGAAGGTGTTGATGTAATATTTTGAATTTTGAGGAAAGTTTTCCTGACCGTGTTAACTCCTGTAAGGCTCGTTTCAGACTTCACGGTTTGGACCATACCTACGGCAAAAAAACCGGATCAATGGCTAATTACACATTAAACGGTTTTAACCGTACGGTTAAACACGATGTATGCAGAGTTTCTGTGCTTCGTATCGTAATCGTGTCTTAAAGTGGCTGATCGAACTCTACTGCACAAATAAGATCGTATAATGTGAAAAAATGCATTTCGTCACGTACGCCACTAAGCTTATCGCACCGTCTGACTGCCGTATACTGTAGTGGCAGTAGACGGTTGCTACACGGCGCGGTGCCGGTATTTTGCCGTGAAGGTATAATAAAAAAGCGTATTATGCTCTGCTTCGCGCCTCTAACAAAATGTCGCCGTCCAGTTTTTTTGCCGTACGGTCAAAACCGTAAAGTGTTAAACGAGCCTAAAGGTGACCAACTGATCACAAATGGTTACTGAAATATGGTTTTTTGAACATTTTGTCACTGTTTTTTCGTTGGGCCACATATATGTTACTACTCCAAAATTGATTCAAGGCCTAAAAGATGATATTTGCGAAATTATCGAGGACATACAGTCGAAAATATGTTAATTAGTCCTTTGGTATATATTTCTTGATATTTCTGCTAGTTTACAATCAAATAAACGTCAATTAAAATTTTTTTCAATACTGCTGTTTTGTATTAAAACGAAAACTCTTTAATGGAAAGCTCTATATATCGTGGCATGTGTATATTTTCATCCGTAACCCTACCTGTTCCGTATTTATTTTAAGGCGGTACGTCATACACAAATGATTTAAGGTGGTAAGTCCTGCACGTGACGTTTTTTGACACGAATTATTGAAAATACTCGTTGGTTACTATCAATTTGAAAAACTGAACTTTTAGCTGTTCTAATATCGGTTCAAACTTGAAAGGAAGTCTCACTCAAACACTTAAAGTTTGTAAAATTATTTTGACTGGTGTCCATTTTGTCAGCAGCTATCAAGTGATTCGTTTTTAATTTGGTTTGACATTTTAACGTGAATAGACTGACACTTGAACAACGTTCTAAATTCAACAAATTATTTGTGGAAATATTGGTCCTTTTTTGAAACTCACCTTTGGTTTAAAAGATAGATCAATAAACCGATAATCCGTGTTTGGAGAGATGATAATTCTCAAATGTTTATTGTCACACAGTATTGCCAGCAAAAACTTACTTTTTGGTGCCCTTTATGGTTAAGTGAAATAATCAGTCTGTATTTCTTCTAAAACGATGCCGTTTAAAACGTTACAGTCAATAGTGACCGCTAAAGAGCCATGTTTTAGGACTTTTTCGATCATCAAGAGCTGTGGCTTCAACAAGGTACCGACACATTTCACACAGCTAAAGAGACAATTATTGTTTTAACGTGAATAGACTGACACTTGAACAACGTTCTAAATTCGACAAATTATTTGTGGAAATATTGGTCCTTTTTTGAAACTCACCTTTGGTTTAAAAGATAGATCAATAAACCGATAATCCGTGTTTGGAGAGATGATAATTCTCAAATGTTTATTGTCACACAGTATTGCCAGCAAAAACTTACTTTTTGGTGCCCTTTATGGTTAAGTGAAATAATCAGTCTGTATTTCTTCTAAAACGATGCCGTTTAAAACGTTACAGTCAATAGTGACCGCTAAAGAGCCATGTTTTAGGACTTTTTCGATCATCAAGAGCTGTGGCTTCAACAAGGTACCGACACATTTCACACAGCTAAAGAGACAATTATTGTTTTATTGTATAAAACGTTTGGAATTTAGTTTCATATTACGGACCAATTAATAAGTATCCAAGATCACGCGATTTAAAGCCGTTGAATATTTACTGTGAAAATAATTGACATTTCAATAATCTCGAAACTATTAATCACTTGGAGAACAACATTCATCGCGTTGTTTTGGCAATAAACGGCCACAAAATTTGTTAAAAGTCATCGTAAATTAGACCATCAAAACTACTGCGCCCAAACTAGCCGTGACGGTCATAGTCCAAAAATTATATTCAAAATCCCAGAAAATTAAATTTTGAAGAAAGCAGATATTTTATGTGAATTTAAAAAATGAGATTTGTTTTGAATGTTGTTGTATGTTTCTAAAAAAACACCCTTTAGGACATTATGCTTATTATATTGTTATTTGACGTAAAAATCTTTATTTACATTTCTGACACTTTAGAAAACTCTTCCATGTTAATTAAATTGCATTCATTTCTTTTTCGAACAAAAAAAAGAAAGTTCTGATACACCCTATGAAAATTTGTAAATGAACACTCTTTGTCAAGGAGTTGCACCTAAAGCTAGACCAGGAAGAAATACGTGAATATTTGTATGTATGTACGTACAACCGATGCAAAGGAGCTTCAGAAAATTGAATGCATTATCTTTTTTTGGAGTGCGGAATATCTTCAATAGTAGCAGCACGTCCTTCGTCGTGTTGTCGTCGGCATCGTCGTCATAGCTGTTGTTATTGTTGTTTGTCGTGTTAGTACGTGGAAGGAAAGAAAATACACACACACTCTAAAGAGGATTAAAAACCTCATCAAAAAGCCCAGTACATCACAGATAAGTATCACTTACTTGTTGCACTTTGAATTCTATCTTAATAATGATGAAGAGTATATGAAGCGTTACATTGTATGTAAGTATATGAATATCCTAGCAACGAACTTAATGGAATAGATTTTAAGGACAGTACGGTGGAAAAAAACATCATTCTAAGAATTGGAGTAAAGAGAGCTACCACTTTTTGGCCTCAGCTTAATTCATGATATCAATGAGTGCTTAGGAAAACTTACGAGATCAATCACATTCCCATTAAGTCTCTTCTACAGAAATTAAGAAATCATAAATGTCCATCCATTGGATTATATTTAAGATACGTTATCGTTATTGACGAAAGCGGTTTTACTCTATTTTACCATTTCAAGAAAAATTAATTCTAATTTTTCATATTTTGCTGTCGTTCCATGTTGTTGTAAAATAAGTCAAAGTTAAATCAACGCTTTCAAATGAAGTAATATAAACCTATACACATCACTGTTTTGAAATAAAGGTTTACAGAACGGTCAAGCATCAAAGCATACCTCTGTATCTCCACTACACGCCTTTGTCACCTAAGACCCAAACCAAAAGCTTTACTTCGATTCTTGTTGCAACTGATGAAGAGGCTAAATAGAATAATGGTGAATAGTGGCCATTGGAATACCTTTACACAAAATACCAACTTTCAAGAGTTTGTTTGTGTATATGTTAAGTTAGTGCATAAAGGATACATTATTTTCAATTAATGAACTATAGTCAAGGACCACAAAACCAAACCGCACATTTGTGCGATGTTGTAAGCAAAACTACAAACTTCACCCAAATCCATATCCTTCTATAGGTACACACAGAGGGTGTCCTATAAATATTCCTCTATGCACATCAGGATATCACCAACAAGGATATCTTCATCTTTCATTCGTAAAAACAGATACATATGAGTATGGATGTATGTAATTTTGCGTGTAAAGTATATATTTACACACATGAAAACACACACACACGAGAGCAGAGTATAATTCAAAAAGGGAATTGAATATGAAACTCGAAGGGATATCTTAATTTAATCCCTTGTGTGTATTGCGGATCTGGATGCAACTTATGGGTGAAGGCACACAAAGCGGCAGAGTTGACAGGATAAAAACGCGCTACATGTGTACTATGCATTGCATGCACATTTATACTATAGGTTTGAGCAAAAAGGATCATCTTGGGTGTCAGATGAGAAAATTAAAAAAAAGGAAAAAATCAGCTCGATACTATAAAGGACTCACATAACATAAAATGACACATCAAGAAGAACTACAAAGAAATCGTGTCCTGTTTTTTATTTTGCAATCATATTTTTATATAATCTTCGTTGAGAATTGGTTGCAATTTATATTTAATACATAATATTTTCATTTTTTATAAGAGACGATTGTAGCAACGCGACAATTGAACATATCCGAATAGTGTATTGAGTTCAAAGAAATAAAAAAATTGATATTGTTAAAGTACACGTCTTCCTTGCTAAGTTTTTACTTGATCTTTAAGAAAATTTAACTCCATAGAGCGCATTTGGAAATCTTAAGTCTGGAAATTTAACGTTCTTATTATATGTTTTTGAGTTTTGCATAAAATATGAGTAGTCCATCAACTTATGCTCGAAGTAATTTAAGTACTTAAGATTTACTTCAAAAACTTGACTGCACTTCAAGTACTTCTGCTGTGCTTCAAGTTAGTAAAAGTATTTTAAGTTCTTGTGCCTTAATAGCACAAAGATCAGTATTTCGAAGTATTTGACAAAAACTTCCAACTTCCAATAGTACTTAAAAATAAATTCAATTGAAAAGAGCTTCAAGTCCTTAAAAAGGACCTAGAAGTACTTCACAACAACTTTTAAGTAAATAACAAGAACTTCCAACAACTTCAGAAGAACTTCCAAGAAATTCCGAAGAATTTTCTAGTACTTGACAATAACTCTAAGTACAGGATAAGAGCCTTTAAATATATGACAGGGACACATAAGTACTTTCCAGAATATCGAAGAATCTTAAAAGAACTTCGAAATACTAAACAAGAATCTACTAATACTCTAAAAAGAATTTCCAAGTATCTAATAATACTTTCTTATCACTTAACAAGAACTTCTGAATGCTTAGCAAGAACTTACAAGTACTTGAAAAAACGTTGAAATTACTTGAAAAGAACTTCAAGACATTGAAAATAACCACTAAGTACCTGACAACAACTTTTTAAAAAAAACTTTAAGTTTGTACGTACTTTCAAATAAATACTTCAAGAATACTTCTAAATACTTGAAAAACCAAAACTGACAACTACTATAAAGAAATTGGCACGAACTTCTAATAACTTAACAATGATTTCTAGCAATTGAACTGAAATATCGGAAAGTTTAAAAATAAGTTCAAAAGGACTTCAAATTTCTTAACATCAATTTTCAAGTACTTTATAAGAATTTCCAAGTACTAGAAAACAAAATTCGAAGTACCTGACAATAACTTTAAACTACTTAACAAGAACGTGTAAGTTCTCACAAGAAAAAAATTAAATTGAGTGGTGCAAGAGTCCAGTCAGAACTCGGACCTAGTGACTTACAACTCTCAACCATTCCTGTGTGCCAGTACTGTTATCAGGGATGGAAGGGACCTTAAGCGAAATCCGAATGTCTTTTTTGGGATAGCACTTTCGATGACAAGTATTACTCTTGGGAGATTTATCAATTTTTTGCAAGAAGCAGAACCCGTTAAAAACCCTTACGATAGCACAGTACTCACAAAAACTTTTAGGTACTTGTCAAAAACTTTTAAGTACTCGGCGTAAGACTTTATTTTAAGGAAATCCAGTAGATAAAAGCCAAATACTTGAAGTTTTCTGAAGTATTGAAGATTTGTTACGACACAAATAGGAATATAATAGGGAATCACAAAAAAGGATTTTGCGTAAAATTGTTATTCCGCAAATTAAGGTAAACGCTTTAGAAACACATTTATGAGTTTTATAAAATTTGCAAAAACGATTAAAATTAATTTTCAAAATGATTTTTCTCCTTCACTCAAGCTTCTGAAATCCACTATCCACTAAAAATAGATATAAACAAAATCGTTTAAGTTTTTCATAAAGGATATTATGCTCCAACACTTTCAAAAATAAAAATGAAAAAATTATTTCACGGTGTCACGCTGAGTACTGGCGTAATGAAAGGATGAAGATAAAAAAAATCACCAAAGTGAAAGCAGTTAGAAGAAGAACTTGGTTAGTAGTTCATCATCAGAGTTGGTGTCGCCTTTGATATATATGGAAGACCTACTTCTCATGTGAATATTTAGCCCAGACCACCTATCTATGACGAGTACTCTACTAGATACTCGTATAGGTGAGGTACCTTTGCTAGGACATTTTATATATATGAAGAGAATATGTATGCATAGCGAGATGGTTAAAAAAAACTGAAGAAAAAATCCCAGAACTGAGTGACATGAAAAAATGCAATGCTTTAGGTTTATGTATACAAGTCAATGTTGTGGTTATCATCATCTTCATCGTCATCATTATCATCATCATCATCATGCTTCGTCCTTGCCGTCGTCGTCATCAACTTTACCCGCAATGCCGTCACTTTTCTTTCTATATCGTCATCGTCATCATCAACATCAACAACACCACCACCACCACCACCATCACCATCATCATGATCATCATCATCATCATCATCATCGCATAGTCCTTCCTCATCAGCGTCGGAATCACCCGAGTGTAACCGTAAGGATTCGGTTATATTATATGGAAAAAAGAAGCAGAGGAAAAAAAAACAGTACTTGAATAAAAAGGACCTGCACAGTGTACAGCAGTGTTGGTGGTACACATACAAAGTACCTAGTTGGGATTTTTGTTTTATTTGATTTTTATACGAGTATATGACTCCTTGGAACTTGGAGTCCAAGTCAGTTGTGAATGTGACACATAATTTTCCATTTTCCGGTAGAAAGAACTTAGAAGTGCTCCAAAGTTTACATGTTCCTTATGACAGTTTTGTTGGTTTCACTTCGACTCAATTTTGCACGTGCATATAGTATAAGGTGAATGACATACCCCCAACACACTGTGGCAACATGATGGAGCTAGTGATGGTTGTAGAGGAAAACATTTAAGGAAATAAATGTCGAAAAAATACAAGCAACAAAACAAAACACGAAGAATTCGAAGGAAGAAAAAGCTAACTTTAGTTGAAGAGATTTAGAAGACTGTTTTCGTGCCATAAGAACTAAATAATTAGTAACTTGAACCAAACAACTTAAGAAACAGGAAAGCACAAAAGTCCAAACAGCAAAGTATTAGAACTGAATAAGAATAACAAAACAAAACCAAAACCAAGAAGAAAAAGAAGAAAAATAACAAAAACAACAAAAAAGGAAACAAAATAAGAAAACAAACACATCCTCAGCTGAAAAAAATATAAAAGTAAGCAAAATGTAAACATTAAAGGACGACGACAGGACGATACACAAATACAGCACAGGTACGAGTACACACGGCTGCATCATCAGGACTAAGAAGCACTGTGTAAAGTCATAGTGGTAGCAACACACACAAACACGGAAACATAGTTATAAGGATTTTTATAAAGAAATACAAACGAACTATAAAAAGTACAGAAGGAAAAAAAAAGAATCCTTTCATCATCATAACTCATCATTTCCACGCACTAACAGTACTCCATCATCCTTCAGTTGACATAGATGTGGGTAGTTGGTTGGTGGGCGTGAAAGTGGGCGGGAGTGCCCCTGTGTCTGTGTGTTTTTTCAGTTGGTAGACGAAGAGGTGCACCTGAACAGAAGGATGTTATTTTCCTTTTTGCCATATAATACATATTAAGAAATAGAGGATAGGAACAAAAATAGACGCAAAGTACAAACAAACAATCTACGGACCAGAGGAAAAGATAAATAGTTCTCAAGCAAAACGTAACGCAAACATGAGCGATGAATCTAAAGAATAAGGAAAACAAAAATCAAAACAACAATACAACAATACAAAAAAAAAGTGAGAAGCTTAGATGGTTTCTGAGACGCTTTTCTTTTTGAAGCGCAAACATACACCTGAAGTGCCATCTGGAAGGATTTATGTGAACGACCTTTTGATTTATTTTGGTTTTTCAAAACTACATTCTTTTGTAGTTTTTATAAAGATGATGCACACATTTTACTTATTTTTTAAATAGTACTTCAACATCAGGATCAAGATGAGTGAGCTAAATTTTCTATTTTTTTTTTGGAAAGTCTAAGTCATCAAGTACAAGTTGGTATGTAGGTAGGAGGCACCTAAGACTTGAGAAGTTCTGAGGAAGAAGATTTTAAGTGTAAGGATGTGATGGTTATTAGAGGGAAGTTTTATTATCACACATTATTTGAGATATCTTCGAAAGCACTTCCTTGTAAGGGATGAGATATATAAATTGATATTATGGATATAAGGTTTCTATTTGCGACTTACGAGTACACTCTTTCACTCATATTGAAAATATACAATTTATTGCGTTTTTCAGGAAACATGATTAGATTTTCATATAAATTTGAAGGGAATACCATTTCAATTATTTTGATAATTCAACTGAACTGATTCAGTTTCTTCACAATTTGGGCTTAAACTTACATGAAAAAAGTACTTAATCTTAATATTTAAAATGCGAGGTTTTTGACAAAGTGTTTTTAAATTTATTTTTAATTAGATTAAATAAGATGTCCGTGATGGATTAGGACACAGTTTGGTTAGTTTAATGGTCCATTGTGATAACACATACATTTTGAGGCTTTTTTCTTAGTTAAATGAAACCAGTTTGAATCCCTTATCAAATGTGAGAGTCAGAGATTGATAGAAAGAATTTCCCTAGGTAATTCTTTCGTTTTTTAAGTAGAGCAGAGTATGTACAGAAGGAGTGTTAAACTGTTTCCTAATCTTCCTCAAAAATACAGCTTCTGCAAAAGTCATTTCAGACTTTGCCTATCCGCGTGGCGTGCTTTCCAATTAAACAGTGCCCGGTTATGCCAACAAATAGCAGAGTATGGAGCTATATGTTTGCTAAGTATATCAAGAGGTGTAAGGTACAGGACGTATCCAGTTCAGTGCTGCAGATGGGGTCGTGCGAATCGATCCACTTGAACATAGGTAAGCTGTACGTTGTACTTTATTTATTTTGCAACAATCGAATCAGGGTTGTAAGACCTAAAGAGAGCCATAGTAGTTTGTTTTTACTCTTTCTTGTATAATATATTATTAGGTCCAACAGAGTGTACATTTTTTTGGAGAAATCGCAATACGCAATTCAAGAAAGAGAATTTGCGTATCACCGAGTTAAGTTCAATGGAAACCTTTGAATTCAATGACAAAATGAAGACATGGTTGACAGATTCGAATTTCTGGAGACTCTCAAAAGAAATATTTGTCCATCTGCAGAAAAAACTGCATTTACCAGTAGCATTTAACTTTTAATAAGATACTAATAATGCCAAAACCGGTTCAAGACTATATCTCCGTCACCTCAATCAAATTGAGCTTTTGTATAAAAAAAAACATAGGGAATCATTGGTTCTTCAGGATGACTTCGAGTCATAGTCATAGAGCAGGTTTTTGTTACACTGCTGTTTAACTTGAAATTTGTACAAGATATATTCATTCGCTTATTCTAAAAGTGTCACCTCCCACAACTGGAAATTTCTTGCAGCAAGACAGCCCCTCATAAAAGAACATATGTGGTATAATAATCAGGTTCAGGTTATAAAGTAGTTCCTTGTAATTATTGTTCTTTGCTTTAATACAATTTTTAGAGCCTATCTCTTCCAAAATACTCCACAATCGTCCTTGCAAGAGGACTTATAGCATCGCGACCATTGTGGATGAATTTTTGCTGACCAATTTAGTGAAAAACCTTTCCAAAGTCTATATGTCAAAAAGATCTGCCACCGATCTTGAATGTGTGCAGATCAATCTAAGGCAGTAAATTCCAAAGTCAAGCTTTGTTCGGTGTGACGTATTAGAAAATAGAGTTTTCGAGAATTCGGAAGCTTATCAAGCAATCAGACCCACTTTTAACCGAATAATCTCGTCAATAAGAAAACTTAAAGAATTCGAGAAGACCACAATTTAAATGAAAGGAATTAAAAAGACTACATAAGGGTTTAATTTTACATTTCTTACTTTATGTTTATGGCTTTTTAAAACACAAGTACTTATTTTGGGCTATTATCAAAAAGGGAAGGTTGTTTTCTACAACTAAATTGGAAGATGTGGATATTGGCGACGTATGGTTTCAACGATGAAAAGTTAAGAAGTACACTACCTTCAACATGTCGATAGCTTAATTGAAAATTTTGAGATTTCTCGACGTTTCATGGTCCTTAGAGTCTAAATAAAAGATTTTTTAGAAAGATGTGGTAACGTCAACGTACGTTCAGGAAGCATCTTCGTATTCCATATCTCAAGAACGATTTCAAACATTTTTTTTACAGACAATAATGCCGATAGATGCAGTAGGGACTCTCAAAAAAATTAATGGGTGGTTTTTTTTTTACTATGTGTGGCTGTCCATGATGAAAACGGATACACTTAGGCGAGTTTAATGGCCCATTGTGATACCACATGAATCTTGAGGCTTTCTCCTTTTCTAAGCCCAATGGAACCAGTTTGAGTCTCTTGCGAAACGTGAGTTGCTGATTTGTGATATGATTTAGATTGTTTAAGAATAATTCTCCAAGGTTATTCTTGCGTTTTCGAGCCAGACCTCCTCTTTCTTGTCGATACAGCTTCTCTAAAAGTCATTTGACAATACGCCTAGTCGCGTGCAGTGCATTCCTATTAAACAGTGTCCGGTTACGACACCTATTATCGATTTTAGAGGTAGCAAGCACCTTGAACGTAAACAGTAATTTGTAAACAATTTTAAGGCGAGAAAATGTACAGAACAGTACAATATGTCAGAGGAGGAGGGGAAGGAAGTTTCAGTGTTTAGAAATGAAAAACCTTAAAATCTTTTATTGATCTGAAAACAATAACCTTTAAACAACTTTAAGTTTGAAACAGAACTCAAATATTCATCTGACCAAATTCTATTTCCAGGGAACTGTTGTACACAGGACCAAAAAAATCACTCAAGTGAAACTTTGTTTTTTTCGCCTCGTGCAAAGCAATTTAAATTTTCTTTCCACGAATATAGGTATGGGTGGGTTTTGGAGTCTCTATATAGGACTATAGGACTCCTGTATAAGTTTTAAACGCACATTTGCACCTTGTTTCCTTTTTTTCTTTTTTTTTCTGCCCTCGCTCCAATATCTATACGAGTACTTTCGTCCTCGTGGAACGTTTTTTTTAATTTACCTAACATGACTGCGATGCGCAACAGTGCTTTGTATTATTGTTTTTCGTTTTTCGTTCAATTCTTCCGTTAAATTTTGATAAATTTAGTTAACTGGAAGAAAAAAAATCAAATTGAATCCTTAAAAAAAAAAGAAATAAATAAAGGATGAACTCTGGGATTCAAGATCCTAGACAAAACCAAGATTGTAGGACAGAATAATACAATAAGGCGAAATTGTTCTCTCCTCAGGATCAAGGAAGGGTCGGTTACTATTTTGCTTTTGCTATTTACTTGGGTTTTTGTTATCCTTTTCCGATATGAGTTTGCGACTTAACTCTCGCTGAGCCTTTTCGTTTAGTGATGTGCGAGTGCGAGAGTGTCATTCAAGGTGTGACGGATGTTTACGTCGTTCGTCCATAAGGATATTGAGTACTATAAACTGAAAAAAACAAAAACGAAAAAACTCATTTCGTACCCATGAATGCCCTGTGACACATTTGTTCGTCACCGCGATGTCACCAAGGATTTTCTATTTTCCAAAGGTTTTGTATTTCAATCATGCACAAGAAATACGATTTAGAACTTGGGGTGAGATGGGGAGTGGGGGTGTGGCAGATTATGAGAATCAACAGGGGATGGAGGTGTTCGAAATAACATCCCATTTCATCAACAAGGACATCGTGTAAAATTGAAAGCATCATCGCAACGAAACACATCTGTTATACATATTATAATTTTTGTTTTGTTTTGTTTTAAATTATATGTCATACTCTCTTCAAGATTAAAAATTGGTTGTCCTTATTGAGTTACAAAATGTTGTAATCTGGATGCTCTCGGGATGTTCTTCAATATTATAATATACAAAACAAATTTTGACATTTCTTCATCTTCGTCAAACAAAAAAAAAATAAATATTATATTATTATGTGAAGACAGGACATAACAATCGCGACAGAAGCTTCAAAATAAAATAGAACAAGAAAAAAAACGAAACAGTAAGGATATTACAAAGTTTTGATGTCCTTGCGTGTGAAGAGGTTTTATATTCTATGTTTTTTGAACAAAATTCATTTTGTGATAATTTTTAAAAATTAATAATACATTTTTTCTTGTTTCGTTTTTTTTTTTTTGGTCTAAAGCGAAAAAATAGAAAGTTTTTCGAACGTCAAGTTAACTTTTATTAGTATTTTACTCATTTAGGTATGAATCCTTAGAAGCCAGGGCAGGGGGTATATTTTTTACTTATTTTAGTTGAAGGAAGAACAACCAACAGCCGGTTATTACAGGAACTTTATAGAATCTAGATACAGTGGATACAGGAGCAAGAGTGCGAAGGACATTGGGTGAAAATATGATAATAAATGAAGAAGGGGGCGGGGCAGTATCTGTCCGTATAAAGCAAAGTTGGAAAAAAAGTTTGAAATTACTTGTGCCACCTAATGCAGGCAGATTGAAAAAAAAATGATCAAGGAGGTATTTCAATTTTTTTTTCGTTACGTTAAGGACGACGACGGAGGACGATTTTTTTTTGTTTGAAAAGTAATGAAGTATTCTTTTATAGAAAAAGCTTGTAAAAGTAAATAGCTTGGCAATTTGTGCTAACCAGCATAAGATAACGTTGGATACTTTATCTTTTGTGCGTGTTTGGTCTACCTGTTGGTGTGTTTCTATCAAAACGGCGGACGCATTGATAGCAGATGAGGAAGGTAGATAGAGATATACGTACATTGAATTAGTCTTGACATAAAAATAAGATAGACAATTCGTCTTCGTCATGTGCAATTAAGAATAATATTATGAATAGGACTTTGGTTCTATCGTAGTGTTTAAGACTGAAGTTGGTGTATATTTCATATTTTAATGGACAGAAGAAAAGAGAATTTAGCCAAAAGAAATGGAATTTTGAAGTAATAAAAATAGGTCTTATTCACAAAATAATAGGTATAAATGAAATGTATCTTCTTTGAGCCTTAAAGCAAGGTTTTTAATTAAATTATCAGAATTAAATATATGAAGAAATGCTGTTTCATTAGTAACTACAGAATAATAAGAGAAGGTAATTAAATTTCCATTTCAATGTTTTGAAACAATAACAAATTGAAATAGGTTTCTAAAAACTGCCAAAGGGGTTTAAAATCAGAAACAAAAGCTTTGAAATATTTATATTCTGAGAATAGTTTTAGAAAGTCTAATATTTTTTTGTAGAAAGTAAGAATTATATAAAAGTTTTTTATTAATACAAATTTGAGGTTTTTGATACCGAAATGGCCAGTTATCTTAAGTCCGTGTTTTATTTTTTTTAAATATCTTGTTACTATTTATAAGGCGAAAAGATTGTCTTGGGTTGTGTTATTAGACCTCACTCTTTTTTTTTTATAACCGACAAATAAAATAATTTACTTAGTGTCTATTTTTTAAGACGCAGTTCATTTCCAAAAAATCGTTCGTTAATGCAAATGTGAACTAAGTAAACTCTTAAATTAAATATCATGAGGTGGTTAACGTTGATGATTTAAATTGACACTATTTATCGGTCCCATCACATTAAGGTTTAGTAAATTAGTCAACAAATAAAAATAAAGTAGGGAAAAGGAAAATGTCAAAGTCAAGAAGACACTTCCTCATTTCGAAAACATTTATAAATTTTCTATGAATAAATGTCAAGTTATACTTTTAGAAATATTTTAAAATTCATAGCAAATTAAACCCTTATCCAAATCAATTAACAAAGATAACACTGTCAAACCTTCTTAGAATTAGAACATTTTTGGTAACAAAAAATCTATAAATAAAGTCATGATTATGTAATTTAAAATCATATTGAAAATTATTTAACTAGCTAAAGATTTAAGTAGAACTCATATAATTTCTTTCATTTACATTGTTTCAAAAAAGTAATTTTATAAAACAAAGAAGATTTAAACTAAAATTAGATAATGAAAAAATGTATTTTAATACAATATTTTTTTATTAAAACGGATTATCCATTTTGCGGTTTCAAAAGAATAGGCCTGGAATTTAACATCTGTCAAACTAAGTTATTAAATCAAATTTTCTTTTTTTCAGTTGAAGTCTGACCTTTACAAAAATGGATCGCTTATTTATCGCACAACGCATACAAATTGATAAACCCTACTACAAAAATGGTGATTTTGCTACTCCCTCATATCGTTCTTTAAGAATGGAGCATGGCTTACGTAATCGTCCAACTACACAAGCAATTGGCAAATTGTTGAAGAAATTTTAAAAGACTGCACTGGTTACAGATATTGTAAGGCGTGTGCAACATCGTTTGGCTAGCACCAGTGAAAATGTTGCCAAAGACTTGAATGTGCCGATTCCTCGTCGTTGAAGTTCCCAGGAATTAGGATGATCTTACGTCACATTATGGCTTATTTTGCATTTGGATCAACACATACATCCGTATAAAGTCTAGCTCACACAGAAACGGAAGATACCTGAGCATTCACAACGCCGTAGATACGTCGAATGGGTGCTTGAACAAGAAGCGATGGACAGCCGATTTTTCGAACTTAATTTTCTTCAGAAACGAAGCACATTTCTCACTCGTGGCCCGGTGGGTACGTTAATAAACTAAATTGTCGTATTTAGGGTCCTGAGAATCCTCAAGTAATTGAAGAGAGGCCTTTAAATAAATAAATTGGGGGCACAACAGTCCGTTGAGAACTATAACCCTCAACCATTCCTGTGTGCGACTACTGTTGTCAGGGATGGAAGGAACCCACAGTTTTAAGCCTAATCCAAACGGCTAATTTAAGAAAGCACTTTCCATAACAAGAACTATTCTTGAAAAATTTGTCGATTTCTCGCAAGGGGCAGTAAAAAAAAAATTTTAAATGGCACAGGAAGCTGTCAAAAAGCTTCAGCATGAGAGTCCAACGCACTAACAATCATGTCACGGGCACTGCTGAATACAAATTTACTAGTTTTTTAACAAACATTTTTGTTCTGCAGTTGTTTAGTGATTGAATAGAAATTTGGTCTGGAAAAATCATCATCAAATATATTATTGTCTCCCTTTTTCGGATCTCAAACGGAACTAATTTTAACAAATAAGAAGTTAAAATAAAGAGAATTTTCCGTAGACTATTTGGATTGTATTTTATTGAATATTAATTTATAGTTTGTTGAAAAAACTAACTATAAATTAATAATAAACTAGTAACTTTTTACTATAATAAAATATGAACTACCCGGAAAATATTATGTTAAGGGAAATGGTTTGTGTATTGGAATTTACTTATCAAATACACACCATTTTTTGTCGGTAAGCTACTTCCATCCCAAGACACAATTTATTTTAAGACAACTCATCCCGGAAATGAAAAATACTTGTAAGCATACTTAACGAAAATAATTGTTTGTTATTCAACTAGATCGTTCAAAGCTTTTTTCTTTGGATAACTTTATTTAAATTTTATATTAGAAGAACAAAGATGAAAAATAAATTATCCGTAGATAAGAAAGAGGCAGAACATGCACATATGTTTAAATTCTAAAGCGATCGTCCATTGGTTGTGTAGTTAGTTAGGTGTCTAAAACGAATAAAGTAGAGTTCATTGACGTGCTCAGATTTCACACAAAGTCATTGCTTTTTGGTCCGGAGTGTAATTGGACCTTACTTCTTCGAAACATTTATTAGAAAAGAAATTATGGCTCGAAAAGAGTGGCTTATAATAGTTTACTTTTCTTTAAACTAGCTTCAGCGAAAATAAATTAATTTCACTAAAGATACTTTAAACACTTTGTTTTTGTTAAATGTCTGCACATTTTTTTAAAGCTTATCAAAACGTAGTTTTTTTTCTAAGAACAATTCTAAGAGGCACAAATGTGACTTAGGATATAGTTTGCATATCGTTATAAGTAAGTAGTATAGGTTTATAGGTTTGGGTCTCTATCGCTTTCTGAAGTGAACTTTTACATTTTTGTATTTCACTTGGCTTGCACAAGTATTTCACGTAATTTAAACACGATTTACCTTTTTATAATCACATTGAGCTTCGAAGGTAGGCTTGACAATTTCATAAAACAAAACATCTTATGTTGTATCAACATCAAGATGTCGCGAGGTCATTTTGCTAGATGAGCTATATGATCCTTTGTAAAAGGGTTACTAAAAATAAAACAAGGTTTATTTTAAGGTAGAAAAAAAGACTGAAATGCAACTCACACTTATAAGTTTGACGTTGTTCTTGAAAATAAGCAAGTTCATGAAATTGTAATTTATAGAACTTTTATCAATATACAATACAAAGCTATTTTTGAATTTATATTTCAGGTCCTTGAAATGTCAACATATGACAAAATGTTCAGTCCGATCAGACCAAGTAAATTAACATTTAACGAGAAGTTAATAAATCATCTTAAGCCGATTTCAGATGCATACCTTCTTCATTATAAGGCAATGTTTAATTTGAAAAGGTTTAAATGAAAATAAACAAACTAGTGTTAAAATAAAAAAAAATAATTTTTAGTTGAGAACCAAAAATATACTATCAAGAAAAATAGCAAACTCCATTTCCAAAATCTTTTCATAGTTTAAATAAACTTCACCATGTTTTGAATCAGCAAGACTACAAATCTAGAAGACCAAACGATCAGAGTCTCTAACAACTCAAAGTTTTTGTACTAAAGAACATTACACAAAGACTTGGTTGCAACAACTTAACCGCTTTTTCTACGACGACGTAGCAACCAGAGGATAAGGTTGGTTGGTAGGTTAGGTACTCGGTCCATATATGCAAATATTTATAACAACAAATTTTCCGATACATCGTTTACAATTTCAAGTACTATAAATATATGAACACTGCCACAAACACAAACACACACACACACATACAAATAAAATCCGGCATCCTTTTGGCTGTGAATTTGAATCTGAATCCTGAATACTGAACTGAGACTGCGAACTGCGAACTATAACCGCACTTTTCCATACATGTGAATATGAGTCTGATATCAATATTTACCCTTTTAAACCCCATCGCCATCAGGCTGCTGTATACCAGGTGAATGTTTATTTTGCTTCATAGAACAGGTTAAAGCTTCTTCATATACATAGGTATGATGGTAGATGGCGTTACCTATGAAATACCATAACAGTGCATGTTGCATTGGTTTGAGTATATATCTAGGTATAAGAAAGGCCAAAAGGACGACTCACTATAAAGTTCTTAAAACATATACAGTTATACTGTACTCCTAGTACAATGAATACAGAGTGTTCTGTATAGTGGGGTCTTTATAAAAGGATGACAACAACAACGATGACGACGAAGGACGAGCAACGCTAGTACAAACACGGCATCTACTATAAAGAGGGCGCAATGTTGGAAACGGAAGCATGACTGAAACGGTACATGTAACCATTTTCATTTAATTAAAAACTCCCGCTATTTACTTTTCTGGTGTTAAATGAATGAACGGGCAAAACTTTCGTTTAGTTGACTTGAAAGAATGGATTGGCTTGCAATATTGTTTGTGTAAAAGTGCTTGATGTTTGTGGGGTTATTTCTCGTACTTCTGCTGCTGCTCCTCCCTCTATACTATAGTGCAACGCAAGTATATAGTGAGAAAAAGGTAGAGTGTCGTTCGTCGTCCTCACCGTTGTCGGCGAAGAGGGAGAAAGACAGAGAGAGTGCAAAAAAAAAACAACAAAAGGATGACAATTTGAAAATATGAGAAAGGATGTGGATTGTGGACGTTGCAAAGGAAAGCGCAATGCTACCTATACCTATAAGCTATACCATATATGAATGTAGTAGCACGTGCATAAAGTAGATATAGTATATAGATGATGTGTGTTAAACTACCCTCGAGTTTCCTTCCCAGAATATGTGCGGAAATTTTAACGTTTTTAACATGTTTTTTCTGTGTTTTAGTTTTTGTACTTATAAAACATCTGTGCAACACCCGACAACCCGACACAGGAATTTCACCCATCAAGCGATGAATTTCATAGAATGACTGTAAGGGTTAAAATTTTGTGGGCGTTTTATTTTTGGAGCATTGGGGGTCGATGATGTACTTGTACCTACATATATGAGGGATGAGTTAAGAAGAGAAAGTCGAACGTCGAACAACGAACAACGAACGGCGAACGACGACGGTATAACGGTTCAGTAGTTTCATAGAAGCAAATGTGCACACATAAACTGGCTTTTAATCTCTATGATAACTAGAAACTATGTGTGTAACCACATAAGCAAACATATGCACTTCGAGGACAAAGTGCTATACAACATCTAACTCAGATAACCTTACTTACCTACCCCCAACCCACTAAAGTAGAAAGGGTGAAATAGTGAGGGTTGGGGGTGTAGAGCTAAAGTAGATGTATCGTGAGGGTTGAAAGTGGGTTAAGTATTTTAATTTTCAACCAACAACACCCAGCCCCATCGTCATCGTCATAGTCATCGTCCCATATCGCCATCGCCCAGTGCAGTACTTTATAGAACTTTGATAAAACTCTACAATGTTAGTAGTAGTATAGTTGGTTGTATAGCAAGACAAATACTTAAACGATAATAAACATTATATGTAGCTTCTTATATCTACGACATATATATTCATACAAAACCACCTTCTCCGTTAGAAAAGTGAATCACGTTTTGTGGGAGTTTAAGAGTTCATGACATGTGGCATGTTAGTGAAATTATATCTAGAACGAAATTATGTAGTATACACAGTTAAACAAATATTGAAGACATTCATATATGGAAAGTGGTTTTGGATGATTGATTTATATTTTTAGTTAAATTCTGATTTTTATTTTCTCTCTTTTGGCATATTTGGGCGGGATATTGGTCTTACAAACAATTAAGACACTTAGGTGCAACCCACATTGATAGTTTTCTTTGGATGTTCCTAAGAACTTGTAACTATTTATGATCTTAAGAAATTCAAAAACATATTATGTGTTTTCCAATAAGAGGTTTCATTTTGATAATTAAGCTTTATGTGCAATTTTCGCTCTTGAAGATGTCATCTTTAGACATTTATACTTTAAAAACACACCATTTAAAAAAACGGTGCGATTGCATTAACATTAATAAAATTCATAAAATTGTAAAAATTTGGAATCACAGTTCGCAAAATTATAACACTTTTAGGTTCGTCGCACAAAAGCAACTGAAAATATTGATATTGGATCTTATATTTCTGACGAAAACAGCTTTTTGTTTCCTTGTTCATATTTGGAAGGTATATTACTACCCTTATTATAGAGAGACACAGTGTGAGCACTAAGAAAAGGAAAGGGGTTTTGAATTCCTGAATATTCGCGAAGTACGGCTAAAGAACGAAACTCTGCATTTGACAATACTATCGAAGTTGGACTCGAGGGTATACTGATGAGCATTCCTTTCAGCGCGAGTAGTGCGGTTGAACTTTTTAAGGGGAGGAATGCAGCTGGCTATTTCTCTACAGCATAAACCCTTAACATTACGGTAGAAAGGGTCAGACAAGACATCTCACGACGGTGTTCAAGTGAAGTAAATGAACTTATGATGATATTATAACCAATCAATTTAAATGCTCGACAATGAATATTCTCCAAGAGGTTTAAGTAACTTCCAGAAGCACCATCCTAGAGATGGGAATTATACTCAAACTTTGGACCTATATGAATCTCTTTTTTTTTTTGCGACTTCTCGTATCTGATCGTTTCGCTAGAGGTGGTTGGTGAGAATATCGAGATGTTCAGTCTTCTTTGATACAAGTGCAATCCATGTATAATGGCAAGGGGGGTATATCTCGCTTTAACGATACAAGAAAGAATTGGATTTTTGAAACATTTAATTGCATGCGGTTTTTATTCCCCATCGTAATATTGTTAAGGCCGGGATATATAATTATCATATTTAATCTTTGCAGTTCCACATTCAAAGAAGAAGGATGTGTTTCTGACAACAAATATTAAATTTTAAGAGTTCTATCGAAACAACGTATTGTTTTAAAAGCTGCAGACAGGAGATCATCAATAAAAATGAAAAGAGTGTAGGACAAAAAACGGAGCCTTGGGGCACACCAGCATTTATTTTGTGCTTTTTAGACTTGAAACTATCTAATACTACTTGTATTGAACGATTCGAAAGGTAATTATAAATATAATGAAGGAGGGATTCATGAAAACCGAAAGAATGCATTTTCGGTAAGAGAGCTTGATGCCAAACCCTTTTGAATGCTTTTGAAATATCAAGTGCAATAATTTAACTTTCTTTAAAGCGATGTAAAGATTTGTTCCATTGTTTGGTGAGATGAGACATGAGATCACCATTGGACCTATGGCTACGAAAACGAAGTTTTCGATCTTCGAGGTATTTCTTGAACTGACAGTTAATCTACGTTTTCATGACCTTGGAAAGAAGGGACTTAAGCGTAATCAGACGATAATTAGAGGGTGAGGAAGATTCTCCTTTTTTGGGGATGAGCTCTACAAATGCTGCGTTTCATCCACTCGGAACGAGACCAGAGGAGAAGGACAGATGAAAAAGCTTACTCAATGGTTTTGCCAGCGTTGAAGAACACCAATCCGAACCAGCGGATCTATGTGTGTTAAGATCTCTAAGCACTCTTTCCACAGAACGAGTGCGAAGAAAGGTTGGTCCCATAGTAGGGCAGATTAGAAAAAAACACAGATCTCAAAGCTTTTAAAGCTTAATTAGCACACTTACTGAACCCAGTTCTTTAATTGAATCCTTTGAATGCATTAAATTGAGTTGCGTGGAGCAAAAAAACTTTGAGAATTGGGTCTGGTCAATTACAACTCTCAAGTAATTCTATGTGCGAGTAAAGGTGTTAGGAATGAAGTGCACTTACAGTTTGAAGCCAAATCCGAAGGGCACATTTGAGTACCCATCAAAAAAACTTAACATGGCACAGATAGCGATTGAACCCAAGACATCTGGCATGAAAGTCCTACACACTAACCATAGAAACGACTAAATGCTATAAGATGACTTATATCTAACGCGAAATGAGATCCTATTAAAAGATATTGTCTGTATCAATGCTCCACAGTCGATTCAATGCCTTTAACTTGGAGCTCGTCAATTTATCAAGGCCCTTTAGCCCCAAATGTCCGCATTGGTCATAAAGCATTTCATTAAGAAGGATCTGGTATTGCAACTGTAGCCATGGTGGCCGTTTGCCTGATGTCATTTTTAATTTTAAATGGAATACCTTTCAACAAACTGAACATTCACTGATTTATATTCAAAATACTTGTTTTTTTTCAAATATTTAAATAACACTTCTTATTGGAAAAGTGGACACAAGTTACGATTTTAATTCTTTTAAAAAAATATATTTAAAAACGCTTAAGAATGTCAAAGAAGGAATATCTCAGACTTAGAATCTATTGATATTGATACGTACTAAATATCTTCTAATGAAAATGAAGGATACAAAATTGATGATTGTTAAAACTGTGGTAATAAAATCCTTAACTTCAAGGCGGTCTATTTACCCGTTTTGTGTTTGTCTTCTTTGAGCATACGCTACACACAGTCTCTGAACAAACAAAGCTAAATTTATACCTCACCAAACTCTCAACAAATAATTTAATAAAACCCGACAAACTCGGAAAAACCATCAAACAAATTGTGTTAACTTTAACGAATCAAACTTTTTAATCATCCATATTTTTGTAGTCATGTTTAAAAATATAAAAAATATACAAACAAAAATACAACAAATAAAAAACATAAAACAATAGAAAACTCAGCGAGAGAGAGAGATATGTTAAAGTAAATTTGCATAAGCTTTTCAATTAGCATGAAAGCATCAAGGGCATTTTTGTATGTGGAAGGATTATTATTTATATGCGATTTCCACATAAACCGCCAAAATATAAACAAATAAGAAACAAAACAACAATAAAACAAAGCAACAACAAAAAAAGAAAAACCTTTCGAATGAAATTCACAAACATAATAAGACAATTGTATAAATATTACTTTTTGTATTTTTATTTTTGAGGAAAATGTTTTATGTTTTATATTTTAGTTGTGAACCTCGTCATATTTTCCATCAACGGAATCAAAATATGCAACATAAGGAAACAAACCGACCAAGACTGTATTTTTTATTTTTGTCTACCTAATGTTAGGGATTTTCTTTTTTTTTGTTGAATGTATGAAGATGGATATGTCTGTCTGTGGTGGGTAAGAGAGCAGGAGCATATATATGTTGATATGGACAATATAACGCATATCCTTCATATGCGGGAGGGTTTTCCCTTTAAATTTTATTCCTTTTTTTCACTTTTCTTTTTATGGGGATGTATAGCGGAAGATGTATGCAAATTTTATTAAAAAAATTGAATTTATATTTACTTTTGAGATTTAATATGCTAAAATGGTTTTGAATATGGTCGAATTGATGATGACTACGAGGCGGCGATGTCGGTGGTGTAGACGTAGTCGGTTGCTAGTCGTCATCCTTGTTAGGCAAGGATGTAGTGTAGATGTTTGATGTTAAGTGAAGAATGTGAGTTTTTGTTATTTTTTTGTTTAAGGGATATTCAATTATAACAACGCTTTGCTTTGCACTACTGAGTTGTGACGGCAGCAATGAGAACGACGACAACGAGAAGATTGGATGAAAAAATATGCTTTATGAAATCTCCTTTTTGATATCAGAATTTTCCTTTTTTTGAGATTTATATCATAAGAGTACTCAGTCATAGAAGTTAGTGTGGTATAAAAGTAAGAAGACACATTCTTGATTAAATTGTCACAATTTAGATAGCTTTGACTGGTCTTTAAATTAAACCCGAAAAGACTGTTTTTAGTCTTGCCAATATCGAAAAACATAAGACTTTCGTCTCGTTCTTTTAAAACTGAGTCAGTTCTAGGTAAGTGTTAAGGTGACTGTTGACGGGAAAACTACATCACTAAGACCAATAGATAGTCTACTGTGATACCACATCGATCTTAAGATTTCTTTACTTGTTGAGCAAGGTATGAAGCGTTCGGCACAATAAAAGCCAGAATTTTTAGATCAATAGGACCATTTTAGTAAAAGTCTCCAAAGGTGGAGTCTTAGTCCTTGCTGACCAAGGCCTATCAGACTAGACTTGAACATAAAACGTAAGACACTGTCTTATTTTTTCTTTGTCAATACAGCTTCTGCAAAATTCGTTTTCAAGAGCTCCAAGTTGTACAAGGATAGGAGTCCTTGCTAATGAATCGAAATGAGTTACTTAGAGGGTTTAGCAACAGGGATTGGACAATTAAACTTGGTTGAACGAAAAGGAGTTGTATTAAACCATCTTTGGTTTATTTTCTCTTTTTGGTATCATGCCTTAGCATAAGTTTACAAGTACCCAGGACTATTCCGATGTTGGATTTGTTGCCTGTCAAAGGTAAAGGTACTCTATTTTTTGCAAGTTCACCTACTTGCCAATTTTCTGGAACTTTTCTATGACGCGACACCCAAATTAGTTGCATTCTAGACTTTCACCTTCACAAAAGATGATCGGTATAGTTTCGGGCTGTTAGTGAGTTTATTGACACTGAGTTCAAAGGTGGTTTTTATGACATATTGAGTACATGAGAAGATGCATGTATCGGTAGTCGATACAACCTTTCCGCTCAGAGAAGAGAGGGTTTCTTTGATAGCCAGAAGTTCTGAAACATGTTAACCATCATCTGGTTTTGATTCATCTGTATAAAAAGTTAATTGTTTTCGTCTAGTCTAGGCTTTGTTTCAGTATTTGTGCTTGCGGATTTAAGTATACATTTAAGTCAATGATGATTATCGAGCCCTTCCTGCCATTTTATCGTAAGCGGCATTTTCAATAAAAAAGATAACTTAATTATTAAAACTTGCTAGTAACACATAGAGCCCGGAAGGCTATTGTCATGTCTTAACTTAGGCATAATTAATAATTTCAAATACTGACTATGGGTATACTTGTTGTTTCAAGGACCAGCAGTAAGCTTTTGATTTGTCCTTTACGATCAAATTTATTTTGTCGCTTACGATAAATTGGCGGGAAGGCTCGTTATATTCTAAGAATGGCATTTGAGAAGAAAATCAAACATTTTTGCAATCTTTTTATCCATTTTTCAATAGAAAGCCTTTCCGAAATAAATCTTAAATCTGGAAATATTGGTTATATATGAAAGTTTATATAAACCAATTGTATTTTCAAAATTACTTCTTTTAGTATTTAAAAAATAGTCAAATATACAATTTTAACAATAAACCCAAAATGAGTGAAACATCTTAAGCCCAAGTAAAATGGTTTAAAATATATGTAACTCCTCGTCTTGGATGGCTATTAGTGACTAACTGTCTCGTTATTAAAAGGCGAAAAAACAGAGATGATTCTAGTCTTGTAGCCAGCTCTATAGATAAAGCTATAAAAAGATGAAATTAAAACTTCTTAAAGTATTCAATGTGTAAAAACTACCAATTACTGTCGTGTTAACTAAGTATTTTGAGTTATTTTACAACCAATTGATGCCTTCAACATTTAGTTCTAGTCGATTTTAACATATCCAAAACTTTATATACCGAAACTAGATATTTATTGAACAAACCGTCTTAATACAAGTTTGAATTTGGTTTGTTGATTTTAAGCCTTATTCATGATTATAAATAACCACTTACGTGAGGTGTTTTCCCTTCTTTTTTAATTCAAAAAAACTATTTCCAAAGTCAAGAGCACCAAAAAGTTAAATAAGTTAACAACGTTTCATAGTAAATGGCTTTAAATTTTTTTCTACCGAAAAAATTAGGTTAAACAATCACCCCTATTGTGAGTTTCACTTTTTCAGGATTCTGTTCGAAAAAATGACATTTCACATTTCCCTTATTGTGAGTTCGGCATTTTCACTTCAAAAATGTCCCCCTATTGCAAACTTTTGTTTCCGGTGTCATTGACAACTCTTTCTTTCACCGAAAATTTTGCGGCGGAAAAAGACAACTTTTGCCGAAAATGAAGGAAATTTTTATAAATAACAACAAAATAATCGAAAATAATTCCTACTTTTTATTTTCAAGAAGTAAAACAACAAATAGAAGGCAATGAGAGTTGCTTTTGAACAAACTGCAGTTACACCCTGATATCGCCAAAAACTTTCTGAAGGAAAATAAAGATATACATAATTTCAGAGTTTTGGAAGACAACGGCAAATGATCTCAACAGTGCAGGGCCTCCAAAAAGTCAAAAACTGAGTGGAAATAAGTATTATGTTCTTCTATTATTAAAGAAACAAATGCTTCATAAGGTTTGGAATGATCAGAAAAGATATGTCAGGAAAAAGGCGACGGAAAATAAAGCAAACCAAGGAGCAACCGGAGGTGGCCCTAATACAACAGTCAAGTACACAGATGTGGAAGAAGCTATATTACAAGTTGAAGGTGTTAACGAAGCTATGGGAGGTTTTGGCTCCCCGTGAGAAAAAAAGAAAAGCTTACGTAGTCGAAGAGAATGGAGATGATAAAAATTCATTAGAGGATCTAATGGACTATTTAAATGAAAATGATGATACTTGTGATAATGGTAATATTCATGATGGTTTTCCTTGCGGAACCGAAACCAATGACGTCAAGGAGTCATCAACAAATCTTGAGCCATAACCAAATTTTGAGCCATCAACATCAAAACCAACACAACCAAGAAAATGTAAGACTGTTCGGCTCACGACAAACGATCTCATTTTTGAAGAGCTGAAAGTCCAAAAAGAAATGTGCTCGAATATTTTGGAAGTTGTACTGAAGTTCAAAATAGTTTTAAAAAAATCTACCCCTCTCTGAAACGTCTTTGTGATTTCCTCAAATTGAGACTAAAGGAACAAAAACGTCACCACGAAGTAATTGAAGCATTTCGTAAGAAGGAACTTGGAAATAAAATTGTTGAAACTCAAAAAATGTTGCAACTAAAGGAACTTGAAATGGAAATTATAAGGCTTACAAATAGTTGCGCTAACCCAACTTCCTTTGGTTACCCGCCCTCTGCAATTAAACGTAAGGTGGCTGCATGGTTAATAATTGGGGTACACCAAATTTTTGTTTTACAGGGGGCAAAGAACTGGAAAAAACATTCAACAAATACATGAATTATTTATTCGATAGTGTTGATGAAATCTAAAAAAAGGTTCGAAGTGATTAAGTTCTGAATTGTTTCGGTTTTTTTTTGTTCTGAGTGGTTTAGTTCGGTAATTTGGTTATGGAAACCGTCGTTTGTTTTTTTACTCCTAACATAAACAACATATTTTTTAAAGTTTTTAGTCTCAACAAATTGTTATTTTCATTCTAAAAGGGGTTGAAAATAATAATTCATTTGCAAAACTAGAACACTGATCCTTTCGTTCAGTTTGAATTTGTCTTTTCAATCAACACTTCTTTCTTTTCGAAATGTCACCACTAATTCGAAGTGAAATTTCATTCGGTTGTAACTCACAATAGCTTTTAAAATTCCAGGGGAACAATAATTTTTCGGGTGAAAATTCCGACTGTTTAACTTTTAGTTGAAATGTTTATGTCTTTAATCACTTAATTTTAGAGTGGGCAAAAAATGCTCGTGGATTGGGTAAAAGGGGAAAATGCAATATATTGAAAATAAAAATGAGGCCTATGTTATGAATTTTTTAGGTTTATATTACATCAAGAGAAATACATTTTTTGATTTTGGGCAAGACGTTAAACAGTTGATATCACCTTAAATGGAAATTTGGCAGAAATTCCTGCCACGAAAAACTTTTCCACCATGGACAGGATGTCTTTCACAAGCTTTTGTTTAACATGGTTATCTTATTTGGCTATTAGCAATATAAATACTGAATAAGGAATTTTTCTTTGAGGATAATTTTAAATCACATTTCATTGGTATAAAGCCACAATCCACTATTGGCTAAATTAGCGTATTTGCACGGTTAACCCAGCAAATCAGCTTCTTTAACCGATTAAAATAGTAAAGTAGACTATAAGAGTAGATTATTTAATTAAAATAAGTTCTAAACACTAAAATCTAAAAAATAAGTGCCGTAACTAATTAAGACACTACATTTATTCAAGATAATTTTTAAATCGATTGAAAATGTTTTCTTAATTAAAGTATAAGTCTATTCGTATCCAAAACCATTCAAATCAAGTCTACTAAAAACTTTCTATGATACTTCGTTCATTTTCTATGAATTTAAATATATTACCCGTTTATGTCTTTATATAGAATATAAAATCAGTTTAATATCTTTTTAACATGTTCTATTATAGACAAATCCGAGAATCATTGAAGTGCATACAACAAACGCGATTACCTAAATTAGAGAACAAATATGTAGAAACACAAAAGCTAACAATTATTTTGCAAATTGTTATGCATTTATTTATCCTTATTTGATGAAATATACAAACACACAAAAGATAAGAGTATCTACGAGTATCCATATACATCATGTTCTACTCTTTGTGTATTCTTTTATTTTATCAGAAAAAATATCAAATACAAAAAAAAAGATAGAAAAAAAAATAAATAAATTATAAGTAAAACACGATTCAAGGATTTCACATTTGAATTGCACATCGCAGAAAGAACGTTTTGAATCATAAATTACACAAAAAATAGATATATCAATTTTTTCGTATTATGCACCCCCCAATCGCCCCTTTCCCGTTTAGCACTTTCATATCGTCGATATTCAATGTGTCTATAGAAATTTATACACCTAACATTCTAGAATTATAATCTAAAAAAAAATGGATTATATTTTGTTTGTATTCAATACTGGAATAAAGGTAGAATAAATTGACGTTTGATTCCGGTAAAAGTTTATCTTTCCACATCCATTGTGCATAATAAATTCATTTACTTGAATTAAAGTGGAACACATCACACAGCAAAGGAAAAAGGATTGAGAACAGGATAATGAGTTATACTCGTAGCACATAGACATTTATATTTCTATCAATGAAAGTGATGAGGGTATTAGTTTTGTAGAAGAAGAAGTAGTGTGTGGTGTTTATATTGATACCGCCTATACCGCTTTCAACAACGCAAAAAAAGACTCATTTCAAAGTAAATATTAATATATTTTATCCTTTTTACCATCATCATCAATAGCAACAAATATAACAAATACAAAAACAGTTAAAACCACTTTGCTGCGGTAGAGTACAGAGTGATGCCTATATTCTTTATGTGGCTTAAAAAAATGTAAAGTATGAACAAAAAATAAGGACTATTGGGTATGGTATGAATAAATATTGGCTATATCAACCACCACCACGTAAATGACTATATAAATGTATGTGGTGGCGTGTGGCATATTCGATGGCAGCACCTCTCTCTTTATTCATTCAACAGCATCGATTGCCATTTTCTTGTGTAAATATTTTCATTTCAATTTTATCCTGACAAAAACGTTTTTCTTTGCCAAAATATCCCTTTCCCTATGAATTCTATACCCCTGCTTTACACATACACACTTATAGGCACACTCATACATAGAACAATCAATGGAGAATAGTAAAAATATAAGTGTTTAGGCAAACTAGCGACGACGACGATATGGCCAATATGTGAAAAAAACTTTGAGCATTTGAATAAGGTCGAATTTAGTTTTTGGAGAATGTGTTAGTGTTGCATGTTTGTTATCGATATTATGGTCTAAAGCCGAAATCAAAAACCCAACACGAACAAGTAACAACAAAGCCGATGGAAAAATGACGACGGCCGGACGAAGGTAAATACAAGAAATAAATAGAAAAAGAAGAATACAAAATATACAACCATTCAGAGAATCAAACTTTCATAGCTTCCTACACTCAAAAGAAGCTAAGGACTTGAATTGGGAGGTGTGAGGTGAATATGGCGGTAGTGAGTTAAAAATACAAAACAAAACTTAAAAAGTAAAAATATTATTGAGTCTAAAAAGTTGATATAGGTCAAACCATAAATTACTTATTTAATTCAGTGTGCAAGCAGAATATTAATGAGAAAACGAGAACGAGGTTTGTGCATGTTGAGTTTGCTTTTTTTTCTCGATTCTTTTCTTTTTATTTATTTTATGTTTGTCCGACAGGACGAAAATAAAATCTAAAAAAAGGATATTTTAGGTAGCTGCTTATGGTATACTATTGCAAATTTCAATCTACCAGGAGGTATAGAAATATGGATACGCTGCTGAATGGAAAACTACAATATAAATAAAAGATTTAAATCCTCATGGGGATTTAAGGCATTTTTTAAATTTCAAAGACAAGGACCAGATACTCTTTAGACCACACTAAAACAATGTACGAGTTTATTTTATTTCATTTCTATTATTTATCTTTCTGTAAATTTGTATGCGATTCAGGAAATAATGCTAAAAATGAAACATAAACATTTCATTTCGAAGAATAAATTTTCAACTTAAAAATAAACTAAAAGAAATTAATATGTCATCAGCCAAAATTCGTAGTTTTTCTTCCGTTAATAAATAGACCTTCAATTTAAGACATCGAAGTTCAATTTAAACCTGGATTAGTAAATAAAAAGACTTTAACGCTTGTCACGAAAAAGCTACACGAATCCATCATGTTTCTGTTAAGAGAAATTTCAAGTCAAGAATTCAACGAAAAGGCGTTATTTCCTGATTTTTTTTCTTACAGAAAAAAAAATCGGAGACATAAAGAACTTTAAGAAATATTTTAATAATATTTCAAACTTTATAAACATTCGAATAATTCCAAATGGCCGAGTAATCCATGTTTTGCGGCAACGTCTCGGCATGGTTTGGGTTTAAGAACTAAAAGGTGATTTCTTAGCTATTATCTTTTTGGCAGTATTGGTTTAAACAGCTGACGCAAGTTTCGTGTTTATTCACTGTCAACCACCTTCAGTCTATAACTTAACCAGAAATAGTCTTACAAACAAACAATGCTTGCAAATTTTTGAATTTTATTATCAAAATGCGTGCTCTGTTCAGAAAGTTCATCGAGCGCTTTTTCCATTTTATGGTCACTTAAATCGACCCACTAAAGCGGCTATACGGGCTACGGTGACTAAATTTGCGCCAAATTCACATAGTTGGACATTAAACAACTAACACGCTTACGTAGAGTGCGAACTGAAGAAAATATCGCAGCTGCTGCTGTTCGCAGCATTTCGGTCCCTGTTACTAAAAAACGTGGAAAATTTTGTGGAAGGATTTACAAGCCGAACGACCAACAATGCAACGTAAAATTTTTGGTGAATAGGCTCTTGGAAAGTTGGCAGAAGATAAACTTTTTGACCAAAAAATTGTGTTTAGAGACGAAGCTCATTTTTGGCTCAATGGGTACGTAAAGCAGAAAACAACATCAGCGCTGAGATCAAACGCAGAATAACTCTTGCGAACCGTTGTTTTTTTTTGGACTAAGAAAGCAATTGAGTGGTAAAGTCGTCTCTCGAGGGAGCACAGTGTCGCTATATAAGACCCTTATCATCCCCGGCCTGCCATACGGTGCAGAAGCATGGACTAGCAAAGCAAAGTCCAACGACTAAGATGGCTGTGTCACGAAGAGCGCATGGAAACCAATGTTCCGGCCCGGAAAGTCTTCGAATCCACACCCACAGGACAGTAGAAAAGTGGTGACATGTAGCTTGGGACCGAGCTAGAGGGAGAAGTTTGTTGGGTGAGGCCCTAGTTAACACGGGACTCTAGCCTCTAGCACCACCTTAATATGTAAGTAAGTAACGTAACTGTGAATGGTGAGCGCTACCGTGAGATGATATACAACTTTTTTTTTGCCCAAAATGCAAGAGCTTACTTGCATGACATGTGGTTTGAAAAAGCCCGTGCCATATGCCACACAGCTAGCGCAAAAATTCACTTATTGAAAAACGAATTCGGTGAACATTTTATTTCATGTCAGAGGCTGGTCAATTTTCCGTCTAGATCGTGCGATTTAACGCCTTTAGACTAATTTTTGTGGGGGCTATGTTAAAGTTCATGTCTATACAGGCAAGCCTACTTCAATTGACGTATTGGAAGACAAGCATTTATTCGTGAGATACCGGCCAAAATGTTGAAAAGAGTATGCAAAAATTGGACTAAACAGATGGACCATTTAAGGTGCAGTCCAGGTCAACAATTGCATCAACTTATCTTCAAAAATTAAATAATATGGACCGTACTTTGGATACAAATAAAGATTTCATGCATTTTTTAAAATTGTATGTGTCTTTTTTTGAAAAAAATTTCCTATAGCTTTTAAAAAATCACCTTATACAATCACAGGTATTTTCAACTATTTTCTATGAACTACGGGAATTTCAAAATTCAAAAATTTAGTCAAAAAATGATGATTGCAAATGTTGTTTAACTCATATTTTTTTTTAATCTTTAGTCCACATTGAGTACCATTTTATACTAAATACAACAAAAATTTAACTAAGAAAATAAGTTAAAAGCTTTTTTTAATTATCTTTTGCGTAAAACACTCTTATCTTCAAAAACATGTAAAATCTGAAGCACGCACCCAAAAATACTTCTGAACAGGTTTTATTGAAACAAAGAACAGCAATTCTGAAATTCAAAGTTACAGAAAAAGCAGAACATACATTTTATACACCCATAATCTTGTATAGTTCTTGGCTAACTTAAATTAAAATATATTTTTAAAATAACAAATCGGTTAAGATAGGTACAAAAATAAATTTTTGAAAATTTCAAAGTAGTGCACATCAAAGAAGTTATTGATTTGCATAAGATTAGGTGTCCAATGCCCCAATTGACTTCTAAAGATTATTTTTCAAGCAAATGGATATTAATATTAATTTACTTTTTAAAATTATAATTTATATCAATAAATTTATTCTGAAAAAAAATACATTTTTATATTTTACAAACATGGTATGGTTAGTTGGCTTCAGATGTTTAGTCTTTTGTTCTACCACGCAACGTTTTTAGTTAAAATTTGTTACTTTATAGAAAGCAAAAGGGTTTTGAACATTTTTTAATCAGGATAAAATTTGCGTTTCTGTAAGAACCAAAAGTAAATAAGGTCAGAATTTAAGCCTTTCCATTCATTGTCAACAAATTTATTGCACGCAAAAAGGTTTAACCTTATAAAAGAAAAGAAAACTGTCTCTTAGGTTACGTTAAAGTGGCAGTTTGTGATGGAATAGGACACACTTAGGCCAGTTTAATGGTCTATTGTCATACCAAATGAAATGAGGCTCAATGAAAACAGTTTGAATCCCTTATGAAACGTGAGAGGTTGCCTCTTATAGATAGAAAATAAAGACCAATTATGACCATACGAGGTGTGTTCAAAAAGTACCCGGAATTTTTAAATTCCGTGGGTTTAGAGAGTCCGAAGGTCAAAATTTGTTGTGTTGGTATTCATGTCCTTAAAGTATGATGATGCAATTTTCAGCTACATTCAATGTTTACTTTGTCGGTGGTAGTTGCTAAGGTTTAACGTGTTTTTATGAGCTCGACGATTTTTGCCTTTTTATACAATGTTTGGAAAAAAAAAATCGCACGAACATCGTTCAGGAGCTGTTAACGTCAAACGTCAAAGACGATTCAAGTTTGCTTGAAAGGGTCATAACTGGCGATTAAACATTGGTTCACGGTTACGATATCGAAACCTAAGCACCATCGTCCACCTGGAAGCATCCAACGTCACCAAGAAAAAAAAATCAGGTCAAGTTCGATCAAATGTGAAGGTTTTTCTTCCTGTTTTATTTTATTATAATAGCTAAGTGCATCAAGACAAGACTTCTTACCACAAGGTCATACGGTTAACAAGGAGTATTACCTAGAAGTAATGCAACGTTTGCGTAAAGCAATCCGAAAAAAACGTTCAGATTTAAGAAAAAACAATTCATGGCTTTTGCACCACGATAACGCACCTGCTCACTCGTCTTTGCTTGTTCGTAATTTAATGGCCAAAAACAATACCGTATTCATGCCCCAACCTACATATTCACTAGATATGGCTGACTTTTCTCTGTTTCCAAAGTTGAAGAGTCCAATGAAAGTACGGCGTTTTTCCTCGATTGAAGAAATAAAGGCCGAATCGCTGAGAATGCTCAAGGACATATCAAAAAGCGAATATCAAGAGTGATTCGAAGATTGGAAAAAACGCTGGCTTAAGAGTATTACACCTGGGGGAACAACTTTAAAGGGGAATAAATAAATATTTTTTTGAAAATACGAAAATTCCGGGTACTTTTAGAACATATCTCCTATATGGCTTTTGAAAGCTGATAAATTGTCTATATCGTGACTACCGTCGGAGCTTTAAGTGTTGTTCCATAAATAAGAATTTACATTAATATTAATGAAATATGTTTTGTTTGAAACAAATATTGTTTATAACAATACTAAATAAGATTCAAATGAAGGTTTTGGTGTTGAAAATTTTTTAGTGTCATAGTTTTGAAACATGGTACTTGAATTCGAATGAAAGAAATTTTCATAAAGAAAAAACTATGCACAAGTTATTTGAATTTTATTAAAATATAAAGAAAAGTTATAAGTTCTGAAGATCTTACAATGTTGGAGTTAAACAGTATTGGAAATTATTTTTAAAGCAACCCTACAACCGTGAATATGAGAGTTACTTTTTTGTGGAATAGGAAGAAATATCATACAATATATTTATCCAAAAAATTCATATTATTTAAATTAAATATAAAATTTTAGAAAATGGTATATTTAGTTTTTTAAAGAAAGTTATTGAATGATTTGAATATACAGGAAGATAGTTTTAAATTTTTCAATAAACTTCCAAAATTTAAAAAAGCAATTTAATAAAAGTTATTATGCGTTTTCGATCATTAGATTTCTATTTTATTGAACAATACCCTATTTAAACTTAACGTAATAACCCGAAATAATCAATGGTGTTTTTTATCAACATTTAAACCCAAAACCAAGCCAACAAAATTAAAGTCACTTTTAAGATTTATTACATTTTGAAATCCTAAGTTATTTGAACACAAATTTGTTATTAATTTATGTTTATTAATAGAATTCGTAGGTAGGAATGCGTTTTTATGTTGTGTATTATTCTGAATTTGGTGAATACAAAGATTATGTAAAATAATGATTTTTTTAAATGAAATTATTTCGAATGATATAAAATTCTCTAAAAAGAACAGAACATCATGCCTTCCAAAAATATAGACCTTGCCATTTTTATTTTTTGAAGAAAAAAAATATTTCCAGACTTATATTTATTTAATTTTTCATTTCTATAATTTTGCTTTATCATAAAAATAAAAAAAAACACACACACATAAAACTACCTATTATATTTGTTTATAAGAAAGCCAATTCATTTTGCACACACAATTATTAACAAAAAAAAGAACTATACATTATGGAGGTTTTACTTTTGGATGAAGTTCTAACAATTATGATGAGAGATGATGGTTAGCTACGGACAACATCATTTTAAACTTTATATAGCATTCGAGGTTTACTTTAAAGCGAAACGTAAATTCAAAAAAGAACAAAAAACAAAAAAAAAACAACTAATTTAAATAACTAAAATAAATAAATACATTTTGCCAAAGAACAATTAAAATTTTAATATACTTCAATTAATTTGTGTCAAATTACATTCTGAGAAAAATGTTTTTGAAGATTGCTTCACGATGAACTAAAGACGAATTTCACGGAACTTGTGATGTCTAAGAGACATTTTTTGCAAATATTAAGTTCAAGACTTATTTTAATGGAGATAAAAATTGACAAATCTTCAAAACTTTAATTTAAAAACTATTTAATCATACCAGTTTAGTTTTATTCAATATGGGTTATCGGGGCGTATACGTACTTTTTTGCTTTGGTTTGCATGAATAAAATGTATTTAATTAATTTTTTGGATAACACACGATAAAAAATAATGAATGACATTACAAAATATAAGAATTTTGTTATCAACCAATCATAAAATTGATCACTTATCTTCAGTTATCTTATCTTAATTCATGTGTTGAAAATATGAGTGCAAAAAGGGAAATTTCTCGAATGATGATTAAGCTATTTCAAGCTATGAAGCATTTTCACACAACCATTTTCTTTGGTAAAAACAAAGACTTAAGTTAATTTTTTTTTTTTGGAATGAGCATAGTTACCAAAAATTTTAAGGAAAAATCAAGTTTCTGACTCCAAGTAAACAAATATTAATGAATCCGAAGACTTTTTAATTCTGGATGAATTTTTTTTCCGAAATATCAAACTAGAGCTTAAGAACTTCTATAGTTATTTGTGGTTTGTTGGTTTCATCACGAATTGATAAATGAATTAATCCTTCGACAGTTTTAGTTAAAAAAAAAAATAAAACAAATTAAAAACAACACAAAATAATACGTTTTTTTTTATTTAAACAAACAATTATTTCGAACATCAAAAACTTTACTCACTAAAAACATACACACAGAGCAAAATAAATAAACAAATAATCAAAGCCCAAAAACTTTTAACAATTTTTGTTATAAAAACTTATAAAACAATAAAATAATTTAACTTAATTAAATTAAAAACAAAAATCGTATTAGCAACTTTACAGAGAATAAAATCATAAGAAAAACGAATAAAACAAAAAACTGAAACAGAAACAGGAAAAGAAACAGAAACAGAAAGAGAACAAACCTTGTTAGGAGAAGAATAGTGTGAAGATGGCGATGGCATAGAACAATCAGAAGACGCTGAACTATATCTACCATTTGTAGTATTAGCATTAGTCGTAGCAGTCGTACTAGTAGTTAAATTAGCCATTGAATCAGCACCATCACTACTACCAGGACCACTAATCATATTCATATTTATATTTATATTATTATTATCAATATCATTATTATTACCACCGCCATTTTGTAATAACTCTCGATTTATCAGATTTATACGATTGAGATGATGATTATGATTATTATCAATTGACAACAGAGCACTACTAGCACAATTATTATGATTATTATTAGTATTGTTTTGGCCAAATGCAGGCAGGATGGCATTCGTTATGCCATTCGTATTTGTATTATGAGTATTACTGATAAAACATTTAGTATTAGTATGATTGATATTGCTATTTACATTGTTATTGTTTGTTGGCGAGGAACATGTTGCAAATGGTATGAGTGTAATAGCAGCAGGATTGTATGATGCCATTGTTGCAGCAAAATGATGGGCAGCTGATTGTTGTTGGTGTTGTAATGGAGTTAAGGGCGGTGATCCACCACAGAATTGTTGTTGTTGTGTGGCAGATGTTGCCACTTGCATCTGCATATATGTTTGCAACATTTGTATTTGCTGATGTTGTTGCTGTTGTTGTTGTTGTTGGAATTGCATTTGATGTTGTTGTTGTTGTTGCTGTTGTTGATGTTGCTGTTGGAGCTGCATTTGCTGATGATATTGTTGCAACTGCAATGTTTCTTGCTGACTCTGTTGCAGCGGATGATGGTGATGTAGATGATTTGGATGCGGTAACGATTGGATTAATTGCATTTGCTGTTGATATATTTTGTGGATATATATATATTTGTATAGCGTTAAATTTATCTACATACTTATGTATACTCTACAACAGAATAGAAAAGAAAGAAAATTAACTAAAAACTCAAAACAAAAAAAACAGATTCCTTCTCAAACTAAACAAAAAAGTACTTTCTTCTGAAAGATTCTTTCGACACGATAGGAAAGTATTTTATCACCACCACCACCACCACCAACATCAGATACCTTAATAAAATAAATCAAAAAAATAACATCATCATTCGGATCATTTTTGTAGCCTACAATGTGTTTTAGTACAAACTTAGTACAAATTTAGTACATTTTGTACTAAATTCTGAAAAACTCTATCAAAGATAAATGTTTCAAGTGAATTTTTTAATTCATGAAGTAGTGGCAGATATTCGACATAATATGGCAAGGTCTAGTAAATTTTAATAATCATACAAATAGGTTAAAGATAGATTATCCTGATCGCATATTTTAGTTTTCTTCAATTTAATAAGAAAGAAAAAAGACTGAATTTTGATTTTTTTGGTTTTCTTATGCAAATCAATCTTACCATTATATCTTTGTAGTTTATGTGATTTGATTCACTTGCTATAGCTTCTGATGCAGCTAGTGACGTAATTGAATTTTTATTATTATTTGTAGATGTTGTTGTTGATTGAGCGTAAATTTGTGCTGTTGTTGGATGTTGATTACCAAAACAACTTTGATGATGCTGAACTAATTGTTGATGTTGTTGAATTTGTTGCTGTTGTTGCTGATGTTGCTGCTGCTGATGATGATGATGATTATGATGATGTTGCAATTGAATAGAATCACACAAATTTATTTCAGTGTAACGACTTAAAATAAGTGTTGGTGTAACTGCACTAACAATTGTCGGCGCAAGGGCTGATGGCTGTTGTTGATGTTGCAACGTTTGAATAACAGGATCAGATGGACAACAATGACCACAATAGCACAAGGATAATCCCGAATGATTTGTTATCGGATAATGATGATTTGTTGAATGTTGTTGTTGTTGTTGTTGAGTTTGTTGTTGTAATAATGTCGTTGTTATACCGTTACAATTTGGTAAAAATGAACAACTACTATCTTGGTGATTTTGTTGTGATGGTGTCTGATGTTGTGTTTGTTGGCCAATAGTTGGCGGTATTAAAGGAATTTGAAAATGGTGATGATGTTGGTTATGATGGATATTCAAAGGATTTACAAGGGTATGTGAATGTGAATGATGATGAAATTGATGTTGATTATTAGAATTATTGGCTAATGCACTAACAATAGCCGAATTTGCGGCTGCTACAACTGCTGCTGAAGCAGTTAATTGAGAATTATTAGACTGTTGTTGTGTTTGTGGAGCCAAAAAGGGGGGACAAATAGCGAGGCCCGGTGGGAAATACGTTGTGGCAACAATTTTGAATTGTTATTTTTCTTTAAAAAAAAAAAAACTAAACAACAACAAACTAAATTTTTGTTAGGTTTAAGTTTGATAAATTGATTGATTTTTTAAAAACTACTCTTGCTTATCGTACACATTCAATAGAAGTTTGAATAATACTTATTATAATATAATATATTTCTAATATATGACATTTATTCTAAGTGTAATTTTAATTTTTTAATGTAGATTGATTTTATATTTTGAAAAAAGATTGTCAAGATATTTTTTTTTAGAAGATTCTTTTATAAGATATGTTTTTAAGAATTGTATAAGTTTTCTAATTTTATTTTTTTTAAGGTAGAATTTTTGAGAATATGTAAAGTTAAGAGATTGTCAAAGAGTGTTATTGTATAGAAATAATTTTATTTTTATTTTCAAATATAAATTGTATAGAATAGATGATTATCGAAGTTTCAGTATGTGTTCTTCTAAATTGATTTATATATAATTTGTTTGCCTCAATTTAGAATAGATAAAACACGATTATAAATACGCTAATGATTTTTGATTGTCAAAACGCGATTTCTTATTTTGTGTTTTTGTTTTTTTAAAAGTTCATTTCTCTTTTTTTTTTGTTGTTATTCACATAACCTTATAATTATAATGATTGATTATTATTTATTTTATTCAAACTAATAATTCCCTAAAATTATGTTATATATCTTTTTAATTTGAGAATATTTTAATTTATATATAAAAAAAAACAATAAACTGTCACATCAAGATTGTTTTGTTTTTATAATTCTGTAAGATTTTCTAACAACCTTATATTGACTTTTGTTTTTTGTTTGTATTGTTGTGTATATTATTTTAATTAATAAATTGACCATAAAATAAACAACCTAATACACATTTATTTTTTATATAATAATTAATATATATATATGATTTTTGTATATTTCTCTGTTATATAAAAATATTTGTTTTCTTATTCACTGATTGCACGAAAAAATTATTTAATTTTTATTTTTCATTTAATATGATATGTAGGGAATAATTGAATTTTCCTATTTTTCAAAATTGTTTTTCTTTTTTTAATTTCTGCAGAAAGAAAGAAAAAATATATTTTTATTTTATTGTTAATGCAAACAAAAAATATATTTACATATATATATTTATTTTCTTATTTTTAATATACTAACAAACAACCATTTATTTATTTGCTTACTTTTTTCTTTTTTTTATCAGTTTTACAAACTCTTTGGTGACGACGGATTTTTACTTTATTTTATTTTTAATTTTTATTTAAAATTATTAAATTATTTTTGTTTGCAATGTCGATATATATAATATTGTATATATTTTTTTTGTGTTAGGAATATTTGTTTCAAATTGAAAATATTCTTTGTATATATTTATTTTTATTTTGTTTAAAGTTAAAGCTGTTCGGATATTTTTTCCTTCTTTCAGATTTTTGTTTTCTTTTCTATTTTTCTATTGCACAGATTCCGTTTATCCTGTTTTCTTCCTAATTATTTTTTAATTTTTTATATAAGCTCAGATATAATTATTTTGTTTTTTTGATAAATAAATTTACAGCATAATTTTTAAAAAATTAAATACTGTTTTTTTGATTGTTTGTGATTTTTTTTAAATAAAAATATATTTGATTTTTATTTGTTTAATCAAAAATAAATACGTATATCTATAAATATTGCAACAATAATTATTTGTATCTTTCTCTCTTGTAAATATTTTATTTGTTTTATAATAATACTGATTGTATTTTTTCTTTTCCTTTAGTTAATAATTTTATTATTTTTTATTTATTTTCTAACTTTTGTAAGAATTTTTTGAACACTGAAGTTGGTCGTGTTTTTCTTCTTTAGTATATTTTAGTTCCGTTTTCAGAAAGAGAGAAAGAAAGTTGAAATAAATTTCAATAAATTAAAAAATTATTAAATTATTTTTGTTTGTTTTATGATTGTCCTTAGGGATATTTACTTAAGTAGAAATTTCTGATACTTGAAAATGTGTATGGATAGCCAAGAGAAGTTTTTGAGAAGATATCGCTTTTTTTAAGTTTATGTTTTTCGAAAATTGCAACGAGTCCCTTTTTTGACACACGTCGAGTTTTGCCTCAATTCTCAACAAGGATAAAGGATATTTTTCTGTTTTTACAGATTTTCTGTTTTATTTCTTGAAAAAGAGAAGGATTCTAGGATTTACCACCATTTATGTGAAATGTGAAATATAAATAACCAAAAGAAAAAGAAGTAATTTTGAATAATGTGTTTTTATTGTTTTACCAATTTGTTTTGGATTCTTCGTCCAAAAGTCAGTTGATGTTTGATTCTGTTGATGTATTTGTTGTCAGGTGCGATGATAGATTTTTGTGGTGTTGTTGATTAAAAATATAGGCGAAGTTGATTCTGCTGCTGCTGACTTTTTAGTTTTTTTTTTTTAGTTAAAGTTGATATCAGACTATTTTAGTGTTTTCTTTTTTTTGTTGTTTTTGTTTTTGACGGGGGCTGATGATGATAGTAATTATATATTATTATATTTGTTGTGTTCGAAAAGCACGTTTTTTGTAATTAATTACTTTGCTCGAGAGTCTTTTTGTTTGCACCGAACGAAGATATAAGACATAGAGAAAAAAAAAATGAATTAAAAAATTATGTAGCTAGAGACTTGTTGGTTTTCACTTTTTTCTTTATTTCTTATATTCGTGTGATTTTTGGAATTATGCTTTAGTTAGATATTTTTGTATCTTTTGCACTTAAAAAAAAAATTAAAACAAAAAAAACTTTGACCGATTCGGCAAAACTAACGAACGTAATCAAAGGTAAACCAACGAACTTTTTTCTTCTTTTTTAATTTTTTTTTCTTTTGATTCTAGAATTATTAACAAGACAACAAAAAATAAGAAAAACCAAAGAAGATGAGAACAAAAAAAAATACTTCTACCACTTGCAAGAATTATTGTTGTTGTTTTTTTTTTTTTGACTGAGATGTGCGTATTCTTTGGACTTATATACCTATTTACTTTCTTCGTGTTGTTCGTGCTTGTTGTGTTAGATATTGTATCTTTTTGTGTATTTATTTTTATTATTTTTATTCGTGTAAGAATGAACTTGGTAGAATAGAATAGGCGCGCTATGTAGATGTATCTTGTTCGTTTTATTTTTTTCAAAAAATTCTTCCAAGCGATTAGTTTGCTTTTTTGTTGTTCTTGTGTTTTTTGTCAAAGAAATATAGCAAAAGAAGTGTGGTTATGATTTGTATCTTTTTTTCGAGGATATACTTTTCAGGGATATGTTTGAAAGTTAAAATTGTTGCATCAAAGTATTGATAGCCAAGTGAGATACTTTTTGTGTTAGGTAACTTATTGTTACAAATGTAATCTAGATAAAGTATCTAGATACTTTGAAATTGTTATATGATTCCTTTCGTATATGAAATGAAAGATAAAAAAAAACAACGATAAAACTTCAAACTTTTGTGGTTTTTGATGATTTTTAAGCGAAAGAACAAAAAAGATAACAAAATTTAACAGATTTATCTATTTAAAGTATCTTATTGAATTTTGATGAGTTTTTTTTCTTTAATTTATTCAAACAAATTTTATTTTGTATATTTTATTATTTTGTGAATGAGTGTTAATAATTTTAAATTTTATTTTTTACTTTTTTTTTCTACTTTATGTGTTGAATGTTTTGATTATAATATGTAATAGAGCGGCGGACAGAATTGGAACGGGTTAAAGCAAAGACTGTACGAAGACTGAAGTAAGAACGACTGGTATTCTAAGGTAATATACCTATTTTTTTCGGAGTTCTTCTTCTTTTTGGCTCTCTGGCTCTGGCTCTGGTTCTGACTCTGACTCTGGCTGGAGCAACATACCTTTATTCTTCCTCTTCTCCGCCGATATAGCCACCACCGTCGTCGCCGGCGCTGTAGTCCCATCAGCATAACCGAGACCACCGTCGCCGTCGCTGCCGTCGCCGACATGACTCCAATGGCAAACCGTGCTGCTGCTGGCTGCTTCTACTTCTGCTACTTTTGCTGCTTCGGCTGTTGCTGCTTCTGCTGTTGCTGTTACTGCTGCTGGTTGATAATTTTGTTTTGCTTCTTTTTGTTGTTGTTGTTTTTGTTGTAGATAGATTCAGACTTTTAGTTGTAACGTGAGAGCGAGATATTATTTTGAAGTTGGTTTGAATACCTTGCCTTGCCTTGCCGTGCCGGCTTTGTTGCGGAGGGTTAAAATAATGATTGCTCTTTGGCGTAAACACAGGCGCAGAGAGGCAATTACCACACTTGTTTCTATCTTCTTTTTGTTGTTGTTGTTTTGTGTGGTAAAAGAACATTGTTGAATAACAATAGCCTAATGATAGATTCTTAGATACACGCGGTTAGAGAAGAGATTCTTTCTATTCGACAACGAACTTTAAAAACAGGTTACTCTCTCTCTCTCTCTTTCCCTTCTCCTCTCCCTTTTCCTCACCTTTTTTCTCTCATTTTCCCTTTCTCTCTACGAGTTATACAGGTGAAATATTTTGTAGCAAAATTAAAAAGGGACCGAAAGGAAGTGCGTTGCGTGTTCTCTTCACAGGTAATCGTAGTCGTCGTGTCGTGACGTGACGTCTATCATCATTAGTTGAGGAACGAACAAGTGTATGAATGAAAAGGGTGCTCTTTCTCTCCGTTTGGCCTTTCATTTTCGTCGTCCTTACCTTTTATCCTGTCTCCTGTATAACAGTTTTACACCACTTACTTATTCTCTCAGGCTCTCCGAATTCGGAGTTATAACTATGAGAGAGTTGCGAATAAAATAGACCAATACATTTATGGAAGCTGCAACAGTTGTTGTTACGGGACTATGGCGATAATGTAAATTCAACAAGCTACAAGTTAGAACCATGAGCCCTTTATCCCCTTAGCTCCAGACTTATTCTCTTTTCTGTTGCTTCAAAAAAAAACCCGCGCCGCTCTGCGCCCTTCCTGTCTTTCCCGTCTTCCCACCTTCATCCATCCCTGTTGCTGATGGGCGCCCGTATGTTGTGTTGAAGGTATGAACAGGGGTTTAGGAAACCCGTATACCTTTTGATTGCGTCGAATCGGAAATTGTAGTCGAAAGAGGTTCTCAATTTAGCTACACACAGTGCGACAGGTATGTTCTGTTCAGTTCGGTGGGGTGGGGTGTTGTGTGTTGTTGGTATACCATTGAAAGGGGGTGGTGGTTGTGAGGCGAAATCATGGGTTTGGGGAGAACATACGTTTTACACCTGAATGTATTTGTGCTATACAATTAAAGGTGATAATCTAAGGACTGTTTTCGTTTGCTTTACTTTTTTCTTCCTCCAATTTCTTTTTTCATTTTTCTGTTCGTTCTCGTTCTCGATGTTTGTTATAGTTCATGCTCCGGTGCAGTGGTGCGCAGAGTCTGTAGATACTCGTAGACCTATCTGTAGATACAATGTTGGAATAAAATGATGATTTAGTTTGTTTTTTCGTATCGGGAGTACCAACTTGTGGTACTCTAAGCGTATACGAGTATGGTAGTGGTTTTGAGTATAAGATATTTTCTCTGCGAAAAAATGGAGGTAAGGATGAGGAACATAAGCAACAGTTCCGGTGGTGATGGTGATCCGATTTATAAAGGGTTCAGTCAGAGATACACTAGTTTTTCTCTTTTATGAAAATTTCCTTTTTTTTATCCGTTTTGGTTTATTTTCTGGTTGTTGTTGTTGTTATTTTGATTTGTTTTGGTTTATTTTTGTCAGTTGAGTTTAAGTTTATTTAAAGAGTGCACGGTAAGGTAAGGGAGGTGTTCTCTTTTTAATATTTTGTTGGAAAAGGTTTGTTGTGACTCTTTTTTAGGTTTTTTGTGTTTGTTTGGCTGCTGTTGTGGGTATAAAGTTAAAGAATGCAGTATTTTGCAATTCTGAGCCCTTTAGACCGCTTTTTTCGTGTGTGGATATAAAGCAGGTTGTGGGTTCGTTTCTTGTGGCTAGTTATTCAATTGAGGTTTAATTTTTGAAAATGACATGCAACTAGCGGATTTTTGATGTAAAACATACATTGAATTCTTCAGCATTCAGAAAAATGGTACCATGTCTAATTATGTTTACTGAAAAGCAATTTAACTTGTACAGCTATTAATCATAAATTTCGTTGCCTAATATTTTGTTATTTTGTGTTCGTGCCAAGGCAAATGTTGTTCTTGAAAGTTAATCAATTAGGTAAGAAATTCCTAAGTTACGGTTTTGGAAATTTCCACGAAAACCTTTGACGGCTAAGATTCTAATCGGAAAAAATAAATTAAGTATGAATGAAGGAGATTCAGTCAAACTCAGTCGCTATTTTGTCATCAGCAACTAATAAAAACCACGACGACGATAACTTGATACTTCGCTAATGAAAAATGCTGATTGTGATTTTTAAAAACAAACTTTCATTTCCGAAAGGGAAAGATATCGAAGCAAAGAAATCTCAAAATTTGTATCAATTTTCCAAAAATATCGAACCCCTTAAGCCATTTAATCGTAAGCGACATTTTCAATGAAAAAAGAAAGCTTAATTATTATATTTTGTAAGTAACTCATAAGGCCTTTAAGGCTGTTGTTATATTATATCCTAAGAAAAATTAATAATTTCCAATACTGACTTAAGGTAAAAGTGGTTTTAAAAACTAGCATTAAGCTTCTGATTTGTCGTTTAGGATACAATTTATTTTGGCGCTTACGATAAATTTGACGAAAGGACTCGATACTTGCGAAAAAGTAAGAACAATCTTAAACTGAAATGCTATGGAAAGAATATCGAAAATCACTTTTATAGTTGACATCTTTTGGGTTGGTAGAGATGGCAGTCACTTTTGAAGGGTGACTTCGACAAGATTCAGCAACATTGCGATGACTGGAAGTTGAAAATCAACATTCAGAAATACGAAACTATTCTATTCAGGACTCCGCTGTGTGGAGCCTGAAGGGATACGAGAAAGAACTGGAAAAATCTAATGATCATTGGACCAAATCCACAGCCACTGGCAAATAAAAGTGTAGTTAAGTACTTTGGCATCTGGTTGGATCAGTACTTGTATTTCGACAGACATATGAATTCTGCTCTAGCCAGAGCTAGGGGAGCCTTTTCCCTGACAAAACGGTCGTTTTTAGTACCCGTCTTGGCGGGGTGAAGGTGATTTGCTACTTGTCCCTTGTCCGGCCGATAATTGTCTATAGGTGCCCGGTCTGGTTCAACTTTGCCCCTGAAATGCAAAAGATTCGGGTCTTTAAGAGGAAACGTCTGCGACGTTGCCTTCGACTGCACAGAACACCAGAGTCGGAGTACAAACATTACTAACCAGGTTCTATACAACAAATCCAACATAAATAGAATAGATAATTTCTTGCTGAAGCTTGGTAGGGGTCACATTGCGAGGGCGAAATCGTCGAAAAACAGCTTAATTTTTGGGGGTTACTACCAAAACAATGGAAACATTCCGCCTGAAGCTCTTCTCTATTTAAACAGTCGAAAGTTGGAACAGGATAGAAAAGCGGTTTCGTTAATCTACCACGTCAGCCATAAAACTGTAAATAGGCGACTCCTTTACAGCCGAGACGTCCTCGCACTGGAAGATCCCCAGTGCCTTCGGTTAAGTAGGACTGATTCCGATAGGGACAGAAGACAAAGGGTGAGGCAGGAGAACCAGTTCAAATTGAGAATGCCATTTAAATTTGTTTAGGGCATTTGGTTTGGCCGGTTTAAAAAGGTTTTATAATTAGGTTAGGGTCAGTCAGGGTGGCCCCAACAAAAAAATAATAAAAAAATAAAAAAATTTAAAAAAAAAAACAAAAAAGCAAGCAGCGCTTTCTGCGCGCCGCACTTGGTGCCGGAAAGCACTGTATTGGAACCGTAAAATCGTTTGTAATGGAAAATAAAAATATTGGAAGGTAATGTTATGACGGATTTATATTGACAAACTCAGTGATCCTATAACCATCTCGGAAATTTCATCAATATCTTTAAGAAATGGCCTTAGAACCTGGGCGAGAGCAGCACATTTACAGAGAAAGTGAATCACAGTTTCTCTCCGAAAGTATGGCAGTGAGTTTTGTTAGAGACACCCAGCTTTGATCCATGCTGTCCTATCAGCCAATATCCGGTACATATAGCAGTGATCCTAGCTATATCCTCCCTGGGTCTGCATAAATTTTCGGTAGAACGGTTTTTGTTATAGGTGGCCATATCATCTTTTATATGAAACAGTCCCTTAGATTGTTCCAACTGCGATTGGATTTTGTCAGAAAAATTGAGAGAATTCTGCCGTTCATAGCTCCATCAAAAATATTTACACTTTAAACAAGTGAACTATAAGGTGCCTATCCTTGCCGGTCTAACTCTTCAGCCCGTTCATTTCCATCAATTCTTCTGTGACTTGGAACCTAAATAAGATTAACACGGATGTTGACGTTGAGACTGGATAGTTCATCCCGACATTGTTCGATCGCCTATAGCTGTCAGTGCAGGAAGCCATGTTTTAATATAAGTATGATTTGAGTATTTTGCATGCTTCTCTGATTGCTATCATCATATAATCAGGTAGCCGAAAAAGCTTGAGATAATTAGCGACTCGGAGAAGATTCCCGACACAACTAATGGGTCTATCTTTGACCAGTCAGCAAAGATAGCGGTATCGAAGTCTTTCGTAGCTATGCCATCCTCCCAATCCTTTCTGCCAAAAAATATGACATTAAAATCTTTACTGAAGTTTAAGGCAGCAGGTTTTCGGTAGTCGGTTTCAGTCGCTAAAAATAGTTATTAGCGTTTCTATGCGTATTGCCCATAGGACCTGGAAAAATAGCAGTTTGATTGTTAAAGGCTAAGCGCACTGCACAGTACTGAATATTTTAAGTGTAGGTCTATTGAAAGGAGTTGCTGTAGCGCCGTCACTAGCTATTCTTTGAAACTTTCTTAGTTTATTGATACTGTGTTTCTTGTTAAGCGTATTCCACCACAAAATCGATCCATAAGATAAAATAGGACGTGCAACGGATGTGAACTTAAACAAAATCATATTCGATTAAGGATCAACTTTTTATCGAAAGTTTTTCTACAGGCGTAAAAGGCCATGCAAGCCTTCTTCGTTGAGGAACGAACCCGTTCTTCGATATCTTTCGACTTTTGACAAAGACCAAACTAAGTTATTATTATGAGTATGAGAATGATACATGCTTTAAAAAGACATTGAAACAGGAGATATATTTAACCTGTTGTGAAAAGTCATTCAATCATGATTGTGAATTCCATAAAAGAACATAAAACTTCACAAAGTCTTGAAGGTTTTCAACAGTCAGTTAAAACAAGATCTACATAATCGGCCAATCACCAGCAACTTAGCTGAATAGGCCTTCGAAATGTATCAATAATGATCAGTAGAAAATCATCCTCAATGATGAGTAAAACTTTTGCATTTTGAGGCTCGAGACATCAAAAAATGATTGTTGGAAAGACTGGCTGTGACAATTTCTTAAGAAAAGTTCTATTACCGTAATATTTCTCATATTGGATATCACAAGATCCTGTGAATTAATTACTAAAGACTTTTTAGAAGGGAAAAATAATGCTCTTCAATTGATTCAAGACTTTAAGGATAGAATTTTAGATTTAGATTTAGATTTAGATTTATTCATTGAATGCATACACAGTAAGACGTACATCTTATAATATTAGTGATATGCTAAAATACAAAACATAAAATAGTTAACAGGCTACTTCAAAGATGAATTTATATAAATTTTTGAGTTTAAATAAAATTTAATTTAATTTAATTAATAATTAATAATCTCATTCTTTAAATTCAAATTGATTTATTCAGTTAAAATTACAATTAGTATATAATATTTATGTACATATGTATATTTATACAAATTTTTGTAGTTCAGTTCGTTATTTAAAATCATGTAATATAAAATTCGTACATATTAATCTCAACTCTCAACTTTATGCGAGGTTCTTTGAAAATTAGGCACTTTGAAAATGACTTCGGAGTTCTAATCGAAACCTAGTTTCTCCATTTAAAGTTTTCAAGTTTCTAGGCAGAAGATTCCACAGACGAATAGCGTAAACAAAAAATTGTTGTTCAGAGGTACGACAGGAATAATGAGGGTGCATAAGCATTAAGGATCTGCTTGAGGAACTGAATTGAATCCTATTATATAAACTAGAAGGTTGTTGCGTGTTTATTATGTTACAGAGTAGGAGTAGAGTCCTGTACCGCATGAGATGATCAAAGGAAAAGTTGTAAATTTGGCGTGAAAATTCCGAAATACGATCAAAACGACGTAGACCAAAAATGTAGCGAGCTATGTTATTAAAGGCGACATTCAATTTCCTTCTACTGTTGGCATCACAGTTGCTAAAAACTTCGCAACCATAAGTTAATATTGGGATCACAATCGTTTTGGCAATCATCATCCGAGTGTTCAAGGGCGTAAAATGTTGTGACGACCATAACATTCTAAGAACCCCATAAACCTTACCCACCGCCACATTGATATGGCTGTCCCAAGTAAGTCTCCTGTTAAACAACATGCCTAGATTTCGCGCATTCGATGTAAATTCAATTGGTATACCATTCAAGCAGATGCTTGGAAAATACTCCAGGTTAATTGCTGATTTATTGATGATAACACATTTTGACTTGGTAGGATTTAAGAAAAGACCATTATTCTGAGACCAATTTGATATTTTTTCGAGATCTTGGTTGATAGTATAAGCTCCATCTTCTATTAGCCCCAGGGGACAACTATAGATCAACTGTACATCATCAGCAAACATTTGAATCGCACATCCCGAAATCTGAGTTGCTACAAATTTGTTATCGAGATTTGCAATTGATGTTGATGCTTCGGCAAGTTCTTTTTTGGTTGAAGACAGCTGGGCATTGCTTAGTTCAATTTGGTTTCATTGAGCTCTAAGTTGATTTTAGTCACATCTGATTTTAGGGAATCAATTTCGTTCATGATTATTAAGTTGTCACTCTCGAGTTGTTGAACTTTAGTATTAATAACATTTATGTTTTTGTTAACAACTTCAAATTGTTTTTGAATTGTGTTAGTGAGGTCTTGATTGTCCTGTTTGATTTGTTTAGCTAATAAGGTTATTATGAAATCACTTTGTTCTTTCATCCTAGCATCCAATTTGGATAACAAAGCACTTTCATCATAAGCCATTCTTTTCGAATTATGTTGTGGGGAGATTCGAGGTGAATTTTTAGAGTTTTTTTCTATTTGAGTGGCGTTGTCTGTTGCGCGACTGCGTTTTTTGTATGATGCCGACATATATATGCGTTTAGGTTGATTTTGGTTTTATGTACCAGATTTTCTTTCAGTCTCGGGAGAAGAAAATATTAATTTAAATGGCAAATAATAATGATCAAAAGTGACACAGGTAGTCTATTATTTCACAAATCCACTATATTAGACTTTTACCAACTATTGTCAGAGGCTTTATGAAATTGGGAACTCAATTAGGAGAGAAAACACCAGAGAAAACTGCCCGACTATAAAACACGTCTAGTCTGTAGCCCGCACCATTACTCTTTAATGATTTGAGATAATTTTCGAGCGCATAATTTTGCAAACATTTAAATAAGGCAAAAAAGATTTGGTTCTGCAAACGTAGCAGAGTGACGATTATTTTGCTAACAACGTTTTTCATTGTTAGTGTCATAAAATTGCTTACTCGATGTTTATTCAATATCAAAATGAAACATCTTATTAGTAAGGCTATAAGGCAAAAACTTAAAGAATATCGCTTCCACAGACCATACAACCATATGAGCACAATACTATTGGTTACGACGCGACGTTAGAGACAATTTTTTCTAGATTTTCTTATAATATACTGTGCGGTGATTTCTGTAATCTGTTGGATAAGCGTTTAGCAGAAAATTTCCTTGTTGTATTTAAGGCGCTGAATCTGAGTCCCGTTAACTGCTCCACTCCTAACAACATCGCCAAAGAGTGTAGTTCGCTAATAGATCTGTATCTTGCCAGCGATGTTGGTAAGGTTATGCTTTACAGCCAGCTTTTAGCACCTGGTTTTTTCAGGTAAGATTCACTCTTTGTATGTTAGGATTTAGTTTTTGAAGTTGGTCAACAATTGTTTCAATACTGAGACTTCAAAAACGTAAACACATCTGACTAAGTGCTTGACTTTGACTGCGTAGTAAGGAACTCACTGTACCATATGCGAAATGTGAACCATCATGTCAGGTTTTTACGGCAAAATTTCAATCCACCTTGGCTGAATAGCGACATCTCTGCTCTGATGTCACGACAAGATGCCGCCTACAGTCAATGGAGACGTTACAAACTGGAGCACATGAAAAGCCAGTTGGTGACTTCGATTGTGATGCACTCAACAAAAAGTTTACGTCCATGCCCTTAAACATTGCTTTACCTGTTTATTCACTTACTGAAGAGGAACCAACTGCTATCAACAGCTCTCTGAGTTCTATAAGAATACAAGAGGAAGACATTGAAGAGACAATAATATCGATTAAATCTATTGCTACTGGCCTCGACCAAATGGAATCTAAGTTCTCGAGACTATACTGTTTACATATATACTGCGCTATATAACCTTCATATTTAACAGCATATTGACCACTTCTGAGTTTGCTCAAAAATGGAAGAAGGCTATGATTATTCCCATACCCAAAAAGCAAACAGATACTGCTACAGAATTTCGGCCAATTGCCATTCTTCTGTTTCCTTCGAAGATGTTTGAACGAACTATTCTGGGGCAGATCCAAAGATATCTTATAATCAACAACTGGTTAAGTACCTGTCAGTCTGGTTTTCGACCTAAGCTCAGCTGGAAATTCGCCTTACTTTTTTAACTGATAAATTAAAAATACCAATGGACAATGATCATGTTACATTGCTAACACTGTTAGATTATTCAAAGGCTTTTGATACTGTTAACCACGCAATTCTTTGTAGAAAGCTGCGAATTAGGGGTTTCTTTAGAGTCTTGTAAGCTTGTTCTTTCGTATCTCAGCGGAAGGTAACAAATCGTGGTGGCCAATGGATACTCATCCACATGTCTCAATGCTTTGAGTGGAGTGCCATAGGGATCTATCCTTGGACCAGTCCTCTTCTTACTTCACATAAATGAGTTACCACATGTTGCTAAATATTGTTTAATTCAGCTTTATGCTGATGATGTGCAGCCTGACAAGTCGACCTATTGGGGATAAAAATGATGCCGTAGCGAGGATCTGCTCCGCATTTCACAGTGGTCAAAAAAGAACGATCTCTCTCTCAAATCAACATCTCTCCTCATCTATCGCAAAAACTTTAAATTATCGGGTTTTAACCTGTTAACACTTGACGACGAAACCATTGAATATGTTAGCTCTGCTAGAAACCTAGGAGTAGTTTTCAATCGCACTTTCACTTGAGATGACCACCTTAATAGTGCCATTGGTAAAGTCTAAGGAAGTCTCTGCCATCTACAAGTCACTCGAAATTTCATCCCGATCAAAACTAAACTTCTACTTGCTAACGTCCTCATACTACCAACTGTGCTGTTTGGGTGTGAAATCTTTTGTAAACTATACTGTGTGACTAGCCGCAAATTGAATGTTTCTTGTACCAATATTGCCCGTTTTATTTATAATCTACGTCATTATGTCCATATCAATTTTTGCGGTACAGATTGCTGGTTGTAGCCTAGACAGCTTAATAAACTTTCGCTCTCTGAGTTACCTCCATGAAATCATCCAAACACAATACCCTGATTATCTATACGGTAAGCTGAATTTCCCTCATTCATCAAGGTCCTTTGCTTTAATATTACCCCGATACAAAGACTTGCAGCACTTTATAAGACTCAAGTCCTACCTTGTAAGCGATTTTGAAATGAATCAAATACAAATACAAATACACTAGTCAAAGTATAAAGGTACAGAGATTGACATAAATGTGTGATGAAGCAATGACGTCGTAATTGATAAAGCATCGCTTATTGTCAGTTACAAAACTCAAAGGTTGAAATTTCAGTCCACTCTTTTAAAGGGTTATTTTTTTAACTAGCACAATAAGCAGTAACCAAGATTTCTGCCTTTAACATGCAGACATTGCTATGCACTTTTAATTATTTATATTTGCAATGAAACAAAAACTAAATAATATAAAATATTTATATGCACAGAAAATAATTTTTATTTAACATCGAAATCTTTCAAAAAAAAAGAAGAAAAACACGTCGGACTTTGTTTTTAATACCTAGACCTAATAATATAAAGTTTATAAAGCTATCTATACATAGATAGATATTAAACCCACCCAAAATGTTATCTACTTCCACTTCACTCAAATTCAATGTTAAAAATCTATTCATTAAAAATTCTTACAACAGGATGACAAAAATGGCCTAATAGCGAATATTATGAAAAATTCATGAAAATTCTAATCCTGTCTAAACAAAAGGGGTGCTAGCTCTATCTCTCTTTCTCTCTTCAAAAAGGTCCTGTATGATGTCAAAACAACAAAGCAGAAAAAAATACCAAAACATAACCCTTGCTTTTACCTAGAACACACACATACATACACATAGACAGATATATCCAAAGGAATAAAGGTAGATATATGGATGTATATACAAAGTGAATTCAACACACAATAACGGCACTCGTGTGCGCTTTGTCAAACAATTTTTGGACTGGAAAAGCTCAAAAGGCATTATATTCAACAAAAACAGTTAGATGTGTGATGCTGGAGAGGGGGTGGGGGAGGGAAAGAAGGTGGAGGTTGGGAAATCGAAAACAAAAACTCAAATAAAATATTTATACAAATAATTTCGCATCCACTGGCACTGAGTTTTTATTATGCATATGTATGTATGTATGTACGTATTTTTGTTGTTGTTTTATTTTTAATATTTTTTTTGTTTGGTTCATAGTAAAGTCGTCCTTTAAACTCCCTCGGCCTCAAACTGCTACTGGTCCTTTTTATCTATTTGTGAGATTGTGTGTACGATGAGTTTTCGGGTGAAACTGAGTGAAAATTACTTGGACCTTTAGAGACCAGGTTGAAGGGATATTTTCCACTTGGATGAATTTTATCAGCAAAACGAAAAGGAGTAAAAAGAATAGGTGAGGGAGGTGTAGGGGGGGTTGGCAAAGGAAAGTCAAGGTGTATAGTATATTTATATATGAAGCAACAGCAATCCCTTGCTCACTGTGTGTGACACAGCAAATGATATGATGTCCCTTTGCGAAAGGATTATTATGAATTTCAACTTTTTGTACTTTATTATAAAAGAACAAAGTAACCCTACTTCTAACCTATGTATAGGACCTCTGAGCAGGTTTGTGTATATCATCAAAAAAGAGGAGCCAATTGTTTTAGAGTTAGTTTCGGGCAAACAAATTTGTATATTTCGTATATACCGCATGCATCAGCAACAAAGTAAAAATTATACTAACTTCGAAACAGTGATTTTGAGTTACTTACTTACGTCATCGTTGTCGTTACCCGTCGTCGTCGTTGACGGTATAGTTGACTCGTACCGTCCGACCATAGGGATTAACAATATACATACATACTTAATACGTAGTGCAACTTTGTTCAAATATTTTAACTTTGCTTACCTGAAACGAAACAAAAGAAAATACAAATTAGTTACAAAAAATTCAGTGACCTGAAAAGAGGATTTTAATTTAAAATATGTTTTTTTTTTTTATTTTCCAGAAGAAGTTAATGTGTGTGTTTTGTATTAATTTAAACGATACAATTGTTTGATTTGTTTAGAAAATAAAAGAAGAATTTATAACCCCCAAGAGTCTTTTCTTAACATTTTTTCAGAAGCACTCAAAGAAGGAGTTTTCAGAAAAGCTTTAGCGTTGTAGATGTTTGTTGTAGTGTTCTGTATGTCTTATTATTTTATATTAAAGATAAATAAGTTAAAGCTTCAAAACAAGACTCAAGATAGATTAAATTTTTTGATAGTACATTTCTAAGATCTTATGCCAACATAAGATATGTTGCTTCTTTTTTAGTGTTTCCGAATTCGTTTTACTGTTTTTGTTTTTGACATTATTTGAAAATATGATATCTTAAGTCAAATTCATATAATTGAATTTTTCAAAATTTTAACAGTTGAACATTAAATTGTAGGTAGACTTAAGATATTCGACATTGAAATATTAGAAAAAAGATAGACCCTTCTTATCAGCGGTATCAAAGGGCAGATCCTATTGCCTTACCACAATAAGGAAATGAAACTCAATACGGACGACTTATGCAAAGATTGTGTTATTGAGGATACATGAGGATGCTATACTCATAACCTGTGCCACAGCTCTGCGCTGTACCATTTAAGAAACAGGTTCCTCCCAAGACATTTCTTCAATGACTTAGATGAACTTTCTTCCATTTTAAGCAGAAAGTTGTAATACTTCACCAAAGCTGCGAAATATCTTGAAAAACTTTTACCACCTTTTGGTCCAGCCCACCAACATGCAACATGGAAATCGACTTTTAACCAAACGTCAAAATGCTTTTTTTTTAATAATAAACACACATTCAAGGTGATATAACTACCCTTATTATGCAGAGGCACAGTGTGAGCACTAGGAAGAGGAGAGATGGTTTAAAAGGAGATGTCGGTACACATTGGTTTTCAATGCCTGAATATTGCAATGACTAGGAAAAACAGAGTGTTGTAAGGCATTCCACATTCGCGTAGTACGGCTAAAGAACGAATCTCTGTATTCGACAGTACGGCCGAAGTTGGGCTCGAGGGTATACTGATAAGCATTCCTAGAAGCGCGAGTATTTCGGTTGAACTGTTTAAGGGGAAAAATGCAACTGGCTATTTCACTAGAGCATAAGCCGTTCAAATAACGGTAAAAGAAGGTGAGACAGGAAACTTTACGACGATGTTCAAGGGAAGTAAATGAACTAATGATGATATTATGATCTATCAATTTAAATGGTCTACGTTTAATACTATCACAGAGGCTTAAGTAAGTTGCAGGAGCACCAGACTAGAGATGGGAGTTATACTCAAGCTCAAGGAAACCCAAACACCTTGCGGCATTTTTGGCGACATCGCGTATGTGATCATTCCACAAGAGATGGTTGGTGACACACATACCGAGAATATCGAAGTGTTCAGTCTCATTGATACAAGTGCCATCCATGGATAATGACTAATGGAGTATACCCCGCTTTAAAGATACAAGACAGCATTCGGTGTTGGAAGCATTAAATTCCACGCGGTTTTTTAATCCCCATTGAACATTATGAACAATGCTGTTTAGGTCGGAATTTAATGAGCTTATCATATTTTGTAGTTGCAGTTCTACATCCGAAGAAGAGGGATGTGAGTCTGAAAACGAATATGAAAAACTAAGAGTACTATCGTCAGCGAAACAATATATTGGATTAGATGTTGCAGACAGGAAATCATTAATAAAAATGAGAAAGAGTGTTGGAGATAAAACAGAGCCCTGGGGCACACCAGCATTTATTTTATGGTTTTCAGACTTGAATCCATGCAATACTACTTGTATTGAACGATCCGAAAGGTAATTACTAATCCAATGAAGCAGGGATTCATGCTTGGTACAAATCAACAATAATAGTGTGGAAAAAAGGGCTGATTCTGCGTTTGTTTACCGCAGTTGCGATAGCCCAAGGAGTATAGGCACTTTATCAGTCGTTTCCGTCCATGTTTTGCTGGACATATTTATCACAAATATCCCTGCGCGCTTCACTAAACCCTTAACCATCAAAGCTCTGAGCTCTGAGCTTTGAGAATACGCCTAGTCGCATGGCGTGCTTTCCTATTAGACAGTGTCCGGGTATGACACCTATTATCGAGCTTATATGGGATCTGCTTAGAGATAGAAACCACCTTAAAAATTTTAAATCTAGTGTTGGTCAGATGTTTTTTGTGACCTGACACATGGTGATATTGTTCCACCTGGTGTCTGCCCTACTCACAGCAGCGTCTTGCATTAGCAACTGTTTACAATCAGCGATTGGCATACCTAAATGTGCCAAACGTTGTAGGATGGACTGCACTGTACCGTTCCTTTGTCAAGGGTTTAAGACCTAGGGAACAAAATAATGTTTATATTACGCAGGAAGAAAAGGCAAATATCTTCGCTTAATCTTTTAACCACAATCATTCATTGTAAGCTCTTTTAAGTGATAACGAAAATGTTGTTCTCGAAAAACTCATAGAGTTCGAAGATTCTGTAATTTTTCAATGTAGTTCACGTATTCCTAAGAATAGTTTAGTAAAAGGCTTGCTTAAAGACCTGAAAATATAGAAATCCCCTGGAGATGATGGAATAAGCAACCAGTTATTAAAAGCACTGCCTAAAAAAGGTATAACTTTTTTTAACTTTTATCTTCAATGTTTGTATCGAATACTGTTATTTTCCTGGACAATGGAAAGTAGCAAAGATTATACCTATTGCCAAGGCTGGAAACCCTAAAGATAGCCCTTCAAGTTATAGGATTAATAAACTTCTAAGCGATATTAGTAAACTTTCTGAAAAGGTGTTTAAGGACCGACTCATGCAACATATTGATGTAAGAAGCATGTATTCAATTGAACAATTCAGATTTAGAGCAGTTCACACCACCTCCCACCAAGTACTTCGATTTTAAAAGTATGGCAAAAAGAATCTTGTTTTAAAAAAAATTCGACGCATCTAGTTTTGTTAGACATAGAAAAAGCCTTTGACACTGTTTGGCACAATGGACTCTAAGCTAATTTAGTTTAATTTGAATTAGAATTAGAAATTTTTGAAAAAACGTTTTTTGTTAGTACCTACTGGAGTTGCGAAATCTTCTTTATATGATATTTCATTTGGGGTTCCTCAAGGATCTATTTTGGGTCCCGTTCTCTTTAACGTATTCTTATCCATTTGGGAACTAGGACCTAGTGACTGACAACTATCAACCATTCCTGTGTGCGAGTACTGTTGTCAGGAATGGAGGGGACCTACAGTTTTAAGCCGAATCCGAACGGCAAATTTGAGAACGCACTTTTCATGACAAGAATTACTCTTGGAGAATTTGTCAATTCTTCGCAAGAGGCAGTACCCGTGAAATAACTTTATTAATTAAAATTCTGTATCGGTTTATCAATAGGAAGTCTGACATCTTCAAACAAATCTGGGCTACAGATGGTCTACTCTCACGCCTCGCTGGAAACTACATCCAAGCTTTTAGCAGGCTCTATTGTGGGACTGTTATAGGTTTTTATCTATGTAGGATATCACAATGGGCATTGATCTAAGTGTGACGGTAACAAAACTACCTTTTAGACCACAAACCTAATCTAACCTAAACTGTAAGCATTCATTGAAATTTTTAAATTAACAGTACTGGACCAGTCAAGAATTGGAAGATTATTCCTTATTTCGTTTCAAGTGTCTATCGTCATTATTGTGCCTTTAAAACGACTTCTTTAAGAAACAAACATTGACGGTTTTCAATCCCCAGGTAACTTTAAAAGTACTTAAGTCATAGATTTAAAATTTGCAATACTGATATTTAAAAAACATTACCATATGTATGACTTTGAGAATACCACTTTGAATTTTGGGTCTATAGCAATGAGCAGAGCATAGGCATAGACTACAATTTTACGTGACTCTAAACAAAAACAGTCTTCAGGTTTTAAATCACCAGCCGAAAAAACGACACGTTGAGGATTGAAATTCTTTTCAAGTTTTTACAAGCCCCAAATGCAATACTTCTACTTATTATGACTTCAGAGGCCTAATCACTATGATAATTTTTATGTAAAAATCCGAAACATTTTGACAGAACCGATGAAGATCGACTGGCTTGAGTTCTTGTGTTAAGTAACTTTTTGAGCCTAGGTCTAAACAAATACTAACGGTGTCTGTGTTTTCAAAAGCTTAAAAAGTAAAAGATTAAATTATCTAAAAACTTGATTTCCTTTCAACGCAATATTCAATGAAATTTTTTGAAGAAAATGAGTAATCGAAAAACCAGGATAAGAAGTGAATCGGTGTTTTAGGTAAAATTAAAATAAACTAAAAATGAAAACTTCGACTTAAAAAGCAGTAAAGTTTAAGGAACTTGTAAATGATCCTACATTGACACTGTTTTGCATTTTTAAAAAATGTTCAGATGTTCTTTTCTAAATCAAAATAGAAATAAATATGTATTATAACCAACAAGTTCTTAAGTAGCTCTTGGAATATGAAAAAAAAGATTGAAAGAGGCTCAAAAAATTACCACAATTTTTCAATCACAAGAGAAGAAAAACACATCTTAAGTATCAATTATATTAAGAACCTATAAAATGTTCAACTAACCTATATTTATCCTTCCAGAAAAATGAATCCTAATCATCAGGGAGAAACATTGTAACACTTTTGAAGGAGGAAACACCCTAACTGCCTTCAATGCAAGCAAAGTAAAAAAAATTGAATTAAAAAACTCAAACTCCTTTTCGGATAATAATAATTGAAGTAATTGCAAATATTTGCCATTCGATCATTTTACCCCCTGTCAGTCTTTTTTTCTGTGTGTTGGTAATGAGCAGGATGCAAAAGATTGCGCATAACGAGGCAATGAAACGACAAAACGACTGCAAATAATTTCTTTTTCACCCTCTCCCCCTAATGTAGGTATACTTAGTTAAGTTTTCAATAAACGAAAAAAAAGGAATTATTTGGAAAATCCTTCTAAAGATACCTAAAATGGGTTGCAGCCAACAATCGTTCTTTCGTGGGTTTATTTTTATATTGAAATCGCAGGAGCTCCAAGAGGGACACAAAGGTACCTATACCTATTTCTATATCTGAAAAATATATAAAAAAATCTACAATAAATAAAAGTATCTAAGAAAAGGTTCGAGGATGTTGCAGAGGGAGGACAAACAACAAGAGAGGATCAGAAAGCCAGAGAGACCAAGTCAATCGTAGAAAATTTTCAACACTAGAAATCAAAGTAGCATCTGTGGAAAATCACATCAACCATTCGCCACCTTGTTTTCTCTATTTTTGTGTCCCTCTAGCCTTTTTTCAAAATAAATATAAAAAATAGAAAAGTAGAAGGGGAGACAACCCTACCTAACCAACCAAACAAAATGGAGACCATTTATTCAAAGGACACAAATTCTCTTCTTTTGATTTTTTCTTGTCGATGGAAAAAGGGGTTAAAAAGGTGGAGGAGGAGGAGGATGAAGGGGTGTTAAACAAACAAAACAAAAATGCAAACAAAATTGAAAAGTCAAACAATAAAGAATTTACGGCCACAACTAGCAAATCACGGGTAGTTTTTTTTTTTGTTAAATCGTGTTTCTTATATTTTTATTGTTAAGAAAAGATCGGGTTGGGTCCAAAAGAGTAACTATACAACACAAATCGGATCGCCATTTGCAACAAGAATAAAGAAGAATTATTTCTAGATGAAGATATACACTGAGAGAATTTTGTATAAAGTTTGTACACTTTTTTATAGAGAGAAATTTGAAATATTTTTATAGAATTTAAGGACTTTTTCGAAAATATTAGCTTATTTATTAAACAAATGAAAAGTTATGCAATAAAATATGTTAAAATTGTTGACAAAAACTTCTTTTGGTTACAAAAAAGGAGAAAAATACTAATTTTATAAGACGAATTCGAAATACTTCGTCTTTAGTAAGATTTCTATAAAACAAAATACAAAAAAGAGGCTGTGACGCGATTTATAACTTTTCATCCATGCTGAACTGTCATTTTTCTAAAACTCCACAACATATTAGTAAACATATATTTCGTCAATATCTTTCGTAGTTTTTAAAATAACCTTTTTTATCAGTTTTTGGACGGTTTTGTAGGTTTTCGTGTTTTTAAGAAAAGGTTCTGAATTGATTTTTTCTAATAAAATAACTAAAAGTTAGAAACAAAATTTTACATCTGATCAAATAATTTCATTTTTTTTTTTTGTTTTTGTGACATTTTTAGTCAAAATCGATGTTTTATAATCTTTTTTGAAAATTTGTATTTATTCTAGTTCAAAAATATTGACTAACTTTAACAAATTTTTGCATTGAGTGGAAAAATTTTGAAGGTAATACCTTCATCAGTTTTTACCATAATGGTAGTACCAATGGTATCCAATATTGGCCAATATTAGTAAAGTGGGCAAAGGTTTAGAATAATAAATTTTGAATTTTTGGAATCTAAATAGATTTAATTAAATTTTTGAAATGTTCGCAACTAACATTTATTTGGATAAAGAATTGTTCTGAAGAGGTGTTCTTCATCGTTGGCAAAACCACTGAGTAAACTTTTCCATCTTTCCTACTCTGCAGGTCTATTTCCGAGCGGATGGAAAAAAGCATTTGTGCAACCTGTCCCTAAAATAGCACTCACATCCTTTCTTTCCAAGGTCATGGAAACGGTGATTAATTATCAGTTCAAGAAATATCTCGAAGAACGGAAGCTTCTTCATGACCGACAGTATGGTTTTCGTAGCAATAGGTCCACTTTTGATCTCATGGTTCATCTCGCACCGAACAGTTGAACAAATCTTTACATCGTTTTGGATAAAGTAAGATTATTGCACTTGATATTTCGAAAGCATTTGATAGAGTTTGAAACCACGCTCTCTTATCTAAAATGCATGCTTTTGGTATTGATGAATCTCTACTTCGTTGGATTAGAAATTATCTTTCTAACCGTTCAATACAAGTTGTATTGGATGGTTACAAGTCTGAAATTCGTAAAATAAATGCTGGTGTTCCCCAGGACTCCGTTTTGTCTCCGATTCTCTTTCTTATATTCATAAATGATCTTATGTCTGCCACTTCTAATCCATTAACCCGTTTCGCCGACGACAGTACCCTTAGCTTGTCATACTCGTTTGTAGATTCACATCCTTGCCCTTCGGATGTAGAACTTAAACGGCGGCTTATGATAAGCTTACTAAATTCTGATCTTGACAGCATTGTACAATGGGGACTCATAAACCATGTAGAATTTAATGCTTCGAAAACTCAATGCTATCTCCTGTCGTTAAAGCGTAACACAACCCCGATGCCACTATCTATGAGTGGCACTTAGATCCAAGAAACTAATCAACTGTCAGTACTTGGTAAGTGTATCACAGATCACCTTTAATGGAACGATCATGTATTTCATATTGCCAAAAATGCTGCCAGTCTCTTAGGATTTTTCCGACGGTGCAAGAAATTTTTCACCCCTTCTGATCTGGCTGTAAAGCCTTCATCCGTCCAAAGTTTGAATACAATTCACATATCTGGGTAGGCGCCCCTAAAACAAGTTTCTATCTCTTGGATAGAATACAAAAAAGGGCTTTAAAAATGATAGGCGATAGGATTATAATTGAAACATTTACATCGCTAGAACACTGCCGCAATGTTTCATGCCTTTCGTTGTTCTACAGATACTTTTACAAACAATGTTCTGTTGAACTAGCCAATTGCATTTCACCCTTTAAACGATTCAGAAGTAATACTCGCACTTCCAGGAATGCTCATCTGTTTACCCTTGAGCTCAATTTCGGACGTACTGTCAAATATGGAGATTCTTTCTAAAATCGCACATCGAGAATGTGGAATGCTTTAGCTAAGTCTGTTTTTCCTTCCCATTTTGATGTTCAGATCTTTAAGATCAATGTACACCGATATCTCCTTTTAAATCCTTCCCTTTTTTCCTAATGCTCGCACTGTGTTTAAATATAAACATATAAAGGGTACTAATAACCCCTTGAGTGCCTGTTAATTATAAAAAACAACTCACCGAACAAAGTTTAAGTAGATTTTTTCAAAGTTTAAATTTAATCAATTGAGTAAAACCAACTCAACTAAACAACTTTTTAAACTTTCATCAAAATATGGAGTTCCAAAGAACTTTTCACATCTTTGATAACAAAGATCACATAGAGATTCAAGATTTTTGAACATTACTAAAGAATTAAAGGAGACAGACAAAAGTGTTCAAAATTATGGAAAAAACATCGACATCGAATTAAAAGTTAACAAAAGTTCAAAAAAGTCACTCGTGACACAAAATTATACATTTCGAAGTCGTGATAAAATATTTGAAAGAGTCTGTTTAAAAAGTACGAGATGCATTTTAAAATTTAAAACTATGCTTTATCTTCAAAATTTTAAATGTCATTTATCTTCCCAAAAAAATCCTTATGTTCTAAAATGTTCTTTCATAAATCTTTAGAGCGCTTTTTATTTAAATTGTTTTTGACGACTTTGGAGCATAAATCTGTCTGAATTTGACCGATGGCATCTATTATGTTGTCTTTGGCAATGTCTTGAAACCGCTGGTGGAAAATATCAATCGTGTCTTGAGATGTCGATCTATAGCAGTCACCGTTGAGTGTAATGGCCTGGACAAAATCATTTTCGAAGAAGTGTAAGGACCGATGATACCTCCAGCTCAAAATCAAAACCAAGCAGTAACTTTATTTGGATGTGTTGGCATCTCGCGTCGATTTTAGTCATCGAATGGTAGCAGGAAGTTAGTAATCATCGATCTAAGGCGATCGCCGTTCACGGCAATGGCATGGACAGCATCTTTTTCGAAGCAGAATAAGGACCGATGATGCCTTCCGCTCAAAATCCAAAGCAAACTGTAACTATATTTGAATCCGTAGTCATCTCGTAAATCTCGCTTCGATCCAGACATTTTACTTACTCCAAAAATAGGCCTAATCGCTGAAGATGATATTTCGACCAAAATAGGAAGCAACTTCCAACTGCTCCAAAATCCCATTAGAACGTGTTGTTTGCCTCTGTAATTTTCAATGATGGTTTGTCTTTAGTGACTGATCAAAAGAATATATTTTGACAGAAAGTAAAAGATTCAATATGGCAACTAAAATCTGTCATAATCAACCTGTTCCTATTGGGAAACCCTTTTTATGTAACACAAAATTCTTTTGTAAAATATTTTGGGTATGCATTTTTTTAGGGCTCAGAAATATAAATAAATATAAAAATTAAAAAACTATTTGAACGCTATTGGCTAAGAACAAAAAACATTGAAATCAGTTAATTAGTTCTTTAAAAAAATGTTTGAAAAAAAAATATTTTTATCAGGCGGACGGAGAGTTTCGTAAAAATGTATCTGGTCGTTTTTGAGAATTTTTTAATTTTCGATTTTGTAAAAAAAACATAGCGACTGCTGTTGACCTTGATCTTAAGCAAACTTAAATTACGAATAACGCAAATTTCCTTAAAACCTTCATTTCCAAGTTTGAACTCAGTTGAATTAATGGTTTATTCTAAATTGTAGACCTTGGAGGCGAGACCAGTAAGACAGACTAGACGGAAGGAACCGCAGAACCCACTTTTTAAACTTCTCCACCAACCCTATGTTATGTTTGATTAAAATTTTAAGTTCGAAAGCTTTTACGAATACAACACTAGAACAAACTGGCCTTATTAGTCGCAAGTTTAAAACCAGTTACCGTTAATTGCTTTGAACACCAGGAAACCGATAGATTTAGATCATCAGCAACACTTGTGACTGCAGTACGTTGATGGAGAGGACATACGACATCAGTAAAGCTTACATTCTCCTCAAAGTTCTTTAAAATAACGACCGTAATAAATAATGGTTATGTTTAAATCACCACATTCGTTATAAGTTTTTTTTAAAGCGTTGTTGGATTATTAAGTAATCCATTATCCAAAATGCCAAGCATTTAGATTCAAATAATACCATGACATTTCAAAAGACAACTGAGATTGACAGGTGTCAAATTCAAGCAATAGTAATGTTGCTGATTTAGAACGAACAAGAAAATACGGGAGTCAGACAGGGCTATACATTGAGTCCGAGTCTGTTCGCCTTGTTTATTGAAGAACTTACAGACCTATTACCAGGTGGCATAGACTTCGCCGGACAAATAATAAAAGCATTGCTGTTTGCGAACGCCATTGTTCTTTTGGCAACATCACCTGAATCATTGCAGTTAATAATTAACCGCCTGTATCAATATTGTCAGCTCTGGAGTTTGATGGTTAATGTTAATGAGTCCAAAATTTTGATTCCAAAACGAGGAGGACGCCGCAACTCGGCGAAAGAAAAATGGTTCTATAATAGAGAGGTCATTAAAGTCGTAACGGAATTCAAATACCTTGGAGTTCACTTAACGAAAAATTTGAGCATGAAAATTCACTTAAGAGAGAAACTAGTTAAGGCTTAAAGTGCAATTAGTGCAACTTTGAAAAGATGTTTTTCTAACAAAAGTATAGCAAAAAGCGACAAGTTCAAGATATTTGAAGCTGTATCTTAGTCTGTCACGATTCACGCTGCACAAACTTGGGGAACGAATCTATACAAAAAAGTTAAAAAACTTCTCCGATACTTTATTAAGTGAATTGTTAGACTACCAAAAAATACACCCAACTCTGTTATTATGTTGGAATCAGAATATCACCAATGTTCATACGAGCCCTAAAAATGCAAGTCGATTACATCTTGATAGTTGTGAAGATGAGCAATAATAGGCTTTCGAATATAGCAGCGCTTCAATTTATACGAACCAAAACAAGTTGGTATGCTGATTGGATAAATTTGACAAGAGAATGTGGAATGGAACTTCCTTTTGTGTAATAATCAGGATGCTTTAAAATCTTCTTTATACCAGCTCATTTCCGCATTGGACAAAAAACAACGAGAGAAATACTTGAATGAGGCTACAGGATCTATATATAGACAGCTCTACTGTGAACTAAATCACAAGTTGGAAGAGAGGAATTATTTTAATTATTTAAAGGAAAGGGAAGATGTTTTACACTATGTTGGAAGATGTCCAGTTCTTTAAGAAATAGGAAGGAATACTTTTAGTAGCGAAATACTAACGCAAAATCAAGTTATACTCTTGCTTATTCCCTTGCACTTTGGAAGTTAAAAATTATATCAATTCTGAAGGCTAGCTCTTCTCAATAGAAAAAGAATTATAAATTAAAGTTTTTAAATATATTATTAAGCTATGTTATTTTTTTATGATTTGAAAACTAGGCAGACGGCAGTAAAGCCATGCTTTTTGTTTGTAAACTTTATAAAAAAAGTTTTAATCAACGTTATCAAAATTAAAACCAGTCTCATCAAAAATCTAGAAGATATAGTTAAACAAATTTTGGACTTCTAACAACTTTTGAAACCATCAACATTTGACCAATACAGTTGAGCAAATTAAAATTACCATTTTTTTTAAAGAGATAGCATTTAAAAGAACATCTCTCAAAAAATTCCGAAATTTGTTTCATTAAAATTTTACAGATTCTATGGATTTGTGTTCTAGTTAGTTCACGCAGAATAAACTCACGAAAGTGTTTCATCATAAATAACTTTTTTCGATGACAGACGTCAACAAAACTTAGATATTGAGCCATTTGTAGTCAAAGTTTGACCAATTCGTTGAGTGTATATTTAAAAATTCTTCTTCGTTCAATGATTTTCCATTCTTCGTTTTTGTTATTTTTTGAATTTTCAATTCCTCTTTATTCAACAGAAAATATACAGAGGAAGGTACACAAAAAATATTTGCCTTATAGTCCGACTAAGTCCCAAGTCCCGACTACCTATGCAGTAGGTTAGGTATACAATCTAACCAACCAACACCAACAACAACAAGAGCTAGCGACGACGACGAGTCCAAAAACCTCCATCATCAAAAGAGGAAACTATAATTGCAAATAACTGGTAGATTCATTCGGCCATAGTATTTACTTCTTGGCCGCAAGAAGTAGCGGCTCATTGGCATACAACTTTTTGCCAAACGAGTGACTGGTTTGGTTATATGGGGAGAACGGAGAACGTAGAACCATAGCACAGTACGGCCGGCCGGGCGTCCTATGGTATGGCATGGCATAGCATGGTATGGAATAGTGTGAGTTGCATAGCTGCTCAGCGACGAACCATCGACGAAGAATCTTTTCATTTGCTAATATAGTATTCTGGTTCGGGGGCTTCCAGGATTTTCATCCAGAATATTTAAGTGTGTTTTGTGTGCGATTTGGCGTGTGTATAGACGCAGACGACTTCGACGACGACGACGATGATGACGGAGATGACGACGACAACCATAAGCTTTGCACTTGGATAGGTCTATGAAGTATAGCAGAGACAGAGAAAGGAATAACTGGCAACCAGAAGCGAAACTAGAATTAGTATACCTTGCAAAAAAAGCAACAAAAACAATAAAGAAAAATATAAAACCATAAGAAACGTCTACAGTAGAGGTACAGAACGAACCAGCGCTGCTGGGGACCTGAGCTGCAGCAGTAGGGAAAAACATCACATCGAAACGAAACGAATGACCGACCAGGTATGCCAATAATAAACTAGAAAATTCCATTGTTGCAAACAACCCATCGTCATCGCTGCTGCTGTAGTGAGACGTGTAATTGATGGTCTTCTGGGAGGGTGAACCTAGATGAGTATAAACGGATGGACGGTTTGGACGGATGGACGGACTTTACGACGACGACGAGGTAGGTAGGTAGGTTTAGGCCATAGGTACAGCAGTAGCTTAAAACAGCGAGATGGAAAGTTCTACGGACTGACTCTTCTGAGTATTATTGTTACTTTTTTGCCATAACTTCCAATATATTTTTTTATTTGTACGTATGTTCGAAACTATCCATATCAAGAGGTACCTACAGAGGTTTATGGAGTAATGTTTGGTTTGATCTCATCTGGCCTCCTGATGATGCCTTTCGCATAAGCAGCATAGCCAACCTGATTTAATAGTTTCTTCCAAACATTGTTGGTGAAATATAAAGCAAAACAAAGAATATATTTCTATTTTAAGACACTTACTTCTTCAAGAATTGTTGAGATGAAATGCTTCTTGCAATCCAAGGACTAATATAAATTTATTAAATTACGAGTAAATACAATAATATGTAGGTTGGTATGTCATCTGCCTCAATTTTAATGTTTAATCAATTTTAATTATTTAATTAGAAGAAATACAAACTTTATAATCAAATATCGCTTAGGTTCATTCTGCAAACATCTGTATCTTTAAGAATGCTGCTGATTTATTTTTCGAATTTTGTATATAGTCTTATAGTCTTTATTGTACATTCGGAAAGCAGATTCGGATAATTTGTTTCCTTTAAAATTGTTCCTCAGTCTTTGGCCAGTTAAATAATAACATAACTTGATAAGGACTATCTATCATTGTCTATCTTGTCTATCATTGAGAATGCTGTAAGGAAGTAGCGTAAAAACTCTTTCATAATCAATGTTTTTACTGATCAAAACATGCTATACATTTTTTGAAAGTACGTATACGCCCAAGTTGACCATTGAGTTTTTCAAGAATAAAGAGAAAAACGACTTTATGAATTGAAGGAAAACCGAGGATTTCGGAAAAAATCTAATCTCTGTTTTGAGATTTGAATCAGACGAAATATAAAGATAACTGCGAAAAATTTATACTTGTTTGACTGCAGCATTCCTAAAACGTTTTCCTCTAAATTTTGAAAAGTCAGTTTTTGTTTCATCTAAGATTTTTGCAATTTCTTTGTTAAAGGAATAAAATAAGCTTATTTGACTTGTGGCTGCAGAACTATGTTTGTATTCTGTTCTCCTTTCAATAACTGAAACACGAAACCTACGATCTTGATTTTAAAGATTTAAAACATTTCAAGGGGACCGGAAGTATTCAAAAGAAACACGTATTCATATTTTTTAATTACCTTCTCAAAGACATCATGGATTACAAATGCATGTGTGTACAAACTTAGTAACTTTTTTCCTTGTTTTAAATAAATGGCGCAAAATAAAAAAAAATACCTATTGTTAAGGGGTTTTTTAAAGACCGTACTTGAAATAGTAGTGCAGAGTTTACACGTCAACACTAAAGACACCATCTTTCAAAAGTCTGTCCAATTTCTAGCAAATTCTGATGACATTGACATAACGGAAGAACTCAGCGTGAGGTCATTGGGGCTTTTATGAGCATTGAGGCAGAGTTGGCAAAAATGGGTTTAACGGTTAATGAGGAAAAAACAAAGTCAATGCTGTCGTCAAGAAAGGACTTGCAACACCGACGCGACGTCTCAGTCATCACCATCGACAGACGTAACTTTGAGGTAGTCAAGGATTTCGTCTACCTAGGCTCGGCTATCAACGCAAAAACCAACACCAGCGCTTAGATCAAACGAAGAACAACTCTTGCTTACCGCTGTTTCTTTGGGCAAAGAAAGCAATTGAGTAGTAATTCCCTCTCTGGAGTGACCTTCATCAACTCCGTCCTGCTATACAGTGCAAAAGCATGGACTATAGCAAAAGCGTATGAAGTCACCTTATGTAGTTTTGAGAGAAAAGTTCTTCGTACAATCTACGGTCCCATATGCATCGAACGGGACTAGAGGAAAAGATGGAACGACGAGCTGACCGGTCTCTAGAGCGACGTAGACTTAGCCAGAAGGTTAAAAAGTACGGTAACGTAGAGCGCATGGAAACCAAAGCTCCGGCCCGTAAAGTTTTCGGATCCACACTCTGTAGAGGAAGACCGATCATGTGGTACGCACAAGTGGAAAGTGACGTCATACAACTTTAAGCGCGAAACTGGTGACATCTAGCTAAGGACCGAGCTAGATGGAGAAGTTTGTTGGCTGAGGCCCTAGTTCACACAGAACTATAGTGCCACTTTAAGTAAATAAGAATTGCTAAGGGTTTAACAATTTACTTGTTAGCAATTTGGTAAATATTAAGCAATTTTTTAAGTAAGTCCAAAATTGTAGCTTTGCTAACTATCAAGTTGGATATTGCCTTTTATTGAAAAACAAGCATCCAAACATGTCTAAAAAGTGACATTAACTAATTTTAAAGAGATAGTAAGATGTTAAAATAGTTTAAAAATATTTAATCATCTTTTAAGTTTATAGGAAATTTGCTAAAAATGGCTTTAACATTTTACGAAATCGATTAAAACTTTGCGTCAATACTTTTATTTGAAAAAATAGTCATAAACATTTCTTAAATTATTGAAGTTTTATTGCAAAAAAATTGCAACATACTTTTTGATGTGTTATTATCGTTCTGAGAAGGTCAACGCTCATTTTTGCTGAGATTTGTTTTTTTAGTATAGCAGTTTTTTGAAAATTTTTCTTATGATACGTGCAGCATAGAAAGGAAAACCACATCTTGGTCATTTGATCTTAAAAGAGGCGAAATAAAGCAATTTTGGCTTCCAGATTCCTGTAAATGTTTTAATAAGCTTAATAACAGAAGAAGTCGTCAAAGCGCTGGTTTTGGTTAAAACGGCCGAAATGTGCGGTATGCCAGTATTACGATCAGAAAACCGGAGACGACGCTATAAGAAGAGCCGTTAAAAGATATAAGGAAATCAACACATGCACCCGACATCAGGTCGCCCGGAATGATATGTGGTGCTTCAAAGCCTTCGAGATCGTCACCAAACAGCGGTTAAGCTTTCTCACATACTTTGACCAGTAAGAGGGACAGCTGCAAATGCTCAAAGAGTCGCTTGAGGGCAAGAAGAGCACGGTACAGCACAAGCGAATTCGTCGGTTGGAATTTGCTTACCAAGATTGGACTGAGGCCGTCTGGGTTAGAGTTTTCTTCACTGAAGAATTCAGGTTTCGTCATGCTTACTAGATGGACGTAGCAGATTGTTGAGAAGATCGGGTTAGAGATACTCTTCGGCAATAGTAGCCCAGCGGGAAAATTTCTGGAGAGTTTTCGTCATACTGTGAGCAGGATTTTCTAGGCACGGAAAAACTGAGCTGTGCATCGTGGAAGGATGTGGGAACTGCAATTATTATATCAAAGGCATTCTGGAGGAATTTTGATGCAAGACAATGCAATAATTCACGTTTCCAACTCTCGTTACGAACTGCTTGGAAGAAGTGGAAATCGACATGAATTCCATCAAACACGTTTGGGATCCGCTAGGAAAAATTATTAGGAAGTGACCGGCCCTTTACCATTTTTTTGGAACGTATTTAAACTATTGCAAAATTTCAAGATGCACCACTTTTTTGTCCTATAGTAAATTATTGGTAACTATTCAATTTTTTTTGTGCGATTTCCGATTTTTTTATTATTTTTCAAATTTTTATAGAAGAAAGAAAAAAATACTAATTGTTCAAAAATTAGCTAAAAAGACTGATGTTCAGACAATTACCCTTTTTTTTACCCCCTTGAACTAAAATTTTTCCAGTATTATTACAGTCATTTACTTATTTCGTTGTTGGTATTATGTTCTAAACTTTAACCTTAATATTAAAATTTTTTAACATAACCATTTCTTGATGTGCTTTCTCAAATTAGCCGTTCGGATTCGGCATATAAACTGTAGGTCCCCTCCATTCCTGACAACATTACTTGCACAAAGGAATGGTTGAGAGTTGTAAGTCACTAGGCCCTAGGTATCAGCGGACTGTTGCGCCACCCAATATATTTTATTTATATTTCTTAAGTTTTACTTGACTTTTTGAATTTAAAAACGAACTATTTTTCATTTGAATATGTTTAAGGTCAATGCTGTTAAAGCTTATATTACAATTGTCATGCGAATTTCTGTATATAGGCCCAAACCGTTTTAGAGGTAAAATAAAGCAAGTGTAAGGCTTTCAGTAATTTATTTTTTTTTTGACTAAATAAATAATGAACAATATTTTTTCCTTCGAAATGTGTAAGCTTTTAACTGGTTGTCTAATCTGCCAACAATAATGCAGCATACTATTATATGCGTATATTTTCTCGAAAGCAAATATTGTAAGTAAAAACAGCTGTTTTTCAGAACACCAAAAAGAAATTAGAAACACAGGTCCAGGCTCCTTTCTCTCATTCCGAATTTAAGGAACTCATTTCACCTTTAAAAAAAATCCAATATTTCTACTTCTAATACAATTTAAATCAGTCATCAAGGAAAATTGGTGCTCTTGGTCAGTAACATGTGTATCAATATTTCCTTTTTCTCATCCATAAATTGAAAAACGTATGCCAATTTTGGCAATTACAACCACAAGTTGCAGACAATGCAACCAACTTATAACAAACGTTTACAAAAATTAGTTTTCTTCTTATCAACCAAATTTAAAAAACTGAAGAATCGTAAACAAAAATTACAGAAAAAGTTAGTTTCTGGCTTTAAAATTCTGTATGAACAATACAAATACTACAAATTTTAAATAACATTACTATGACCAAAAAGCATCATACAGAATTTTTGATCATATGCAGAGTATTCGAAACAGAATCCACTTCCGAGAGTAACATTGGAGGGAATTTAGTTCGAAATAAAACTGGAGTTTTTTCGAAAACGCGAATTCTTGCTGATTTTTGTTTTTTTACACAAATTCGGATAAGACTGATAATGATCCTTTGGAACTATATGGCCTTAAAGATGATTTCATAATTATAAACAACATTTCGTCAAACTTCAAACTTCCCATTTCATTTATTTGCGGATTGAAATTTTAACTATAGCTCTGGCAACCTTCTCAATATACCGGGACACCACTCACAACTCATTACTTATTAGAATGGCAATGTTCCATGATGATTATGTGATGATAGTGCATTATGTGGGTATGGGGTTTTTGCCCTTGGCTCTACTTCTTTTGCATTTTCTGCGCGCAATAATACCAAGTAGTATTGTACCTAGTTTGTCCATTGTTGTTTAGCATAGGTTTCTGCTCAAGTTCGAGCAGAACAACAAACCCCATCATCTGCAGTATGTGTAGCATTCCACTTTGGCGTCTTATAGGCATTTGGCCGTGGCATCAGGCGATGAGGAAACAAGTTTTAAGTTCGTTTTTTGTTTTCCTCTATCATGCAAACTTTCAGACACTCATGCCTTTTTGTTTCTTTGGGTTTTAGATACCTTTTTTGAGCTTATATAGGTATAAATTCTCGATATGCTCTCCTGCGTTTTTGAAAATAAAAAAAAAAAATTATTTCACGAATCGCAGAAGATATACAATGACGGCGGCGGCGGTGGTAGTGACCGCCAGACAAGTTAATATGTATCTTGAACGCGAGCAGTAATGAAATAATAAAAATAAAAACAGTCAGAACAAAAACAAGGAAAATCAGCTTTATAGATATTCCCCTTCCTTAGAAGACTCGAATCAGCTTTATACCTTTATGTTCGTAAAGCTAAAGCAGCAAGTTGTTTTGTACCATGCCATGAGCCATGCTTACAAACACCAAAGAGTGAAGAGATGGTGCCATGATGGAGAAGGTGATGAAGGTGGTCCCTGGTTCTGGCTCTGGCCCTGCTGCACTACACTGGCACTGGCACTGTGACTGCACTGACTTTGTGGCATATAGCGCGTTCAAGCTCGACGCGCTTGACTTTTCGAAGTAGGTAGGTTAGGTAAGGTATAGGTACACAGAGCGTACAGGTATTAAAGGTAGGTTAGGTACTCTTTTTATGTGCAAGCGTCATCGTTTTGTTTTGCTTTTTTTTATTGGCCTTGAGAGCCCTTTGATGGGTGTTCGTTGTACCATGCAATAGGTATCAAGATTGCACTATAGGTACCTAACCGACTCGTTGTTTGTGGTAGGTATACCTATACTATGAATGTGTCTTGAAAAGAGTTGTTTTGAAGTTCTTATTTTAATCGCATGGAATTATAAACTATAAGAACATGAAATCTATGGAAATAAACAACCTAGGTAAACATACAATGCCGAATTGAAGGGCAAGCATAATGAGGCAATAAGGATTAAATTCACTTCATAATATGAGAAGTAAGAAATATGTACTACCACCTAACTCAAGATCCTTCAGCTTTCACGAATCATACAAAATTTTTCCAAAATTTTAACGAAACTTAACGAATCACAACTGAACTGCAGTATTGTTTATAGACATGGGGTATGTGTTAATCTCTGGTTCACTGAAAATTGAGATTAATTTATTAATTAAGTTAAACCTTATTATGATTATTAAATTTTTCGGTAACTTTTATTCATCAACAATGAAGCTTCAGAACAAACTGTTAAACAAACGAGACTAACATCAAAGGCTATAAGTTAGCAATGGCTAGCAGAAATCAAGTGAATTATATGCTATAGAAAGTGTTTTCACTAGCAACAACCCTCCAAGTATTGTAAGGCCTTTCAGTCGAATAGATCTGGAATTGAATCGTCAAAGGAGATTTTTGATAAATGACAATCAAAATGAACGAATTTGATAGCTAAAAAGCTGATTCGAAAAAATGTAATAGTTATCTTGCAACAAATATGTCGTTTCCGAACAAAGCTACCAGATACCCACTCAAACGACTGCAGCATGTTTTCAATTAGCTTTATTTTGTTTATCAATTTCTTGTTCTTCTTGTGACCAACACGGCTTAAGATATTTGAAAAAAACCAAGGACAGTAAGAATGAATTTTAAAAATTCTGATCTGAAGTTGTCCGATCGGATCGGATTGAATTGAATTGAATCATCTAAAGCATATGGAAAGCTAGTGTTAGTCACTTATCACCTTAGACGATTCAACCTCTGAAGTATCCCAACAAATACGTTTCAGAAATTAACTTCTAAATTATGAAATATTGATTAACTTGTTAAAGCTGCATCCAAATCTGTGATATTGGAGTTCTTAAAATTCGGTTTCTGTATTGTCAGAAATAATCTTTGTAGATTCAAGCTTTTAAGTATGAAAATTAACTTTACATAACGCTTTTATCGAACTTCTATTTTATGTAGAGGTGATCTTAATAAGATTAAATCTTAAAAATGCAAACGCTTTTTAAAATTGTTTCAGGTGTAATGAGCGATGAAAGGCTACACTTGAAGCAATTTATTAAAGACATATACAAGGTTTTTAATGACTCTTCCAAGCAATGTATCTCATAACTAGCAATTTTTAAATTAATATTTAATATTTTAGCAGCCAAAAGTCGTATAGAAAAGTAGTTTTGTAAATAAAAAAAAAATTCAATCTGTTGCTATTTTGAACAAGTACATTTCTTTCGTCACACAAAATCGAAAATATGAAAGAAAACTACTTACTTTTAAGATTTTTAATGATTAATTTTAAGAACACATTACATTCAACTCTAATAAAAGTTTGGGAGTGACTTCGGAAATTTTTCTAATAATTCCATTTTTTGACCTATATGAAGTTCGTTAGAGGATAATTCGAAGCTCAGAATAGGCAAGATGGCTTTATATAAGCTTCTGGGTACAGTGTGGTAAAGCATTCCACATTAACGTAATACGTCCGAAGTTTGGCTCAAAAGTATACTGAAGAGATTTCCAGGAGGCGCGAGAATTCCCGTAAAACTGTTTGAGGAAAGGATTGCAACTGGTAATTTTACTGAAACATAATGCGATAAAGTAACGATGGTGTTCAAGCGATTTCAATGATAAAACGATGATATCATGACTAATCCATTCAAATGCTCTACTTTCAATACTGTCCAAGAGACTTAAGTAAGTTGTAGGAACACTATCCTTGTGATAGGTATTATATGCTAGCTTTGGACGTATATATGTACATAAGTGTTATAGATAACAGCCAAATTAGAGGTTGAGAAAATCGTTTTGCAATGTATTAAACATCTTACTGCATTTTGGCGACATATCGTATGTGATCCTTTTACAAGAGGTGGTTAGAGGTTTTCAGTCTTCTTGAAGCAAGTGCCCATCGTGGATAGTGGCAAGGGTAGTAAATAATGATTTAATGACAGTAAGCAGCATTGAGTTTTTGACGCATTAAGAATTTAATGAGCTAATCATTATATTTCCGCTGAAGATCCAAATCCAAAGAAGACAGCTGTGAATCTAAAAGCGAATACGAAAAGCTGATGGTTCTATAGTCCCGATTGAATGCACAAGAAGTTTCAGACAGGAGATCATTATTAAAATTGAGAAAAAATCTCGGAGACTGAACAGAGCTGTGTGGCACACCAGAATTTATTAAGAGATGTGCCATCAGGTCAATAGTGGATCTATTGCTTCAAAAGCCGTTCTGTTTTTAACATCAACAATAAATATGGTGTTCATCTAAACAAAAAAACAAGCAATCCATAATAATATTATAAATGCGAAAATAATTCTGTCTGTCTGTATGTTACTCAATCACTCCTTAACTACTTAAATAATTTGCATGAAATTTAGAATGGAGATATCTTGATACCCAAAAAAGGACATAGGCTACTTTTTAGCCCGGAAAAACGTGGCATTCCTATGGGAAAATTCAGGTGGGCCGATTGCTTTTACGCCTAAACTACTGACAAGATTTAAATAAAGGAGATAGTTTGAAACTTAAGAAATGATATGAGTTACTTTAGACCTCAGGAAAACAACGCATTCCAATGGAAAAAAATACTTTCCGGGGAATCTGATCGCTTTCACTCCTAAATTATCAAAGATTTGAATAATATTTGGATAAAATTGGAAAACAAAGCATTTCCAACCGTTAGGAAATAAGTTGTCGAATATGTTAAACTTATCATAAACGTATATTAACGCGGGCTTCGCTTAACTGTGGCTCCAACCAAGTTCCACGTGCTCACTAGTCTCAAACCCACAAAATCTTTAGGTTGTGGCCAAGGGAGAAAAAACAAAAAAAACGTCATATATTAAAACGTATTGCATTAACATATCTTCTTCTTAAAATGTATTAACCTAACCTTACCTATGACAATCACACTTAGTATGGCCTCATCCCATCTCGGCACAATTCAAATATACTCGTAAATACAAAAAAGTACAGCTCAGGTTTTTCATTATAATATCCAAACCCGTGGCATGATGGTTAGTTAGCGTACAGAACCGCCCGAAAGGTTGAGGTTATTAGAATTCTCTTGCAGCGTGATTTCGACAAGATTCAGCGATATTGCGACGACTGGAAACTGAAAATAAATGTCCAGAAGTCAGAGACAATTCTGTTCCGGACTCCGTTGGCTAGGGCCACGAGGGATACGTGTAAGAATTGGCGCAAGATAGTCATCGTTGATCTTCACGGGCAGCCATTAGCGAGCAAAAGTGTAGTGAAGTACCTCGGTATCTGGTTAGATCAGTATTTATATTTCGACAGACATATAAATGCTGCTCTGACCAGGGCCAGAGGAGCCTTCGCTCTGACGAAACGGCTGTTTTTTAGCAGTCGGCTTGACCCCAGAGTGAAATTAATTTGCTACATGGCCCTCATACGGCCAATGATCGTGTATGGTTGTCCTGTGTGGTTCAACGTTGCCCCTTCCCAGATGGAGAAGTTTCGGGTGTTTGAGCGGCAGTGTTTACGACGCTGTACCGACTTACATCGAACAGCCGAATCTTCTTATGTGCATTACTATTCCAACGAGGTCCTATACAACGGGGCTCGAATCAATAGAATTGACAACTTCGTGATAAAACTCGTTCGAGGTCACATTGCAAGAGCTATGTCTTCGACCAACAATTTAATTTTCGGGGCGTTCTATCCGAACGACGAGTATTTTGAGAGTGCACGCTTGAGCGGCTTCATTCCCCCAGAGGCATTCCTCTTTTTAGATAGATGCGGTCTGATACAGGATAGATTGGCAGTTCCGTTAATCTACCACGTCAGACGAAGAACCGTGGATAGGCGACTCCTGTACAATCGGGACGTTATGGCACAAGGCGGAGCAGAGCTCCTTCGGTTCAGTAGGGCGGTGTCCGAACGGGACCGAACTGATAGGGTGAAGCAGGAGAACCAGTTTTGGTGGCTTCAATCGGCACTTGATAGTGGGATAGTCGGGATGGGGTTTTAAGCCTTGGCCGGCTTACATACTTGTTTTATAGTTTTAGGGTTTAGTTTTAAGTAGAATAGGCATGGTGGCACACAAAAAAAAATACAAAAAAAATTAAAATTAAAAAAAAAAAAACAAAAAATAAAAAAAAACATGGAATATAAAAAAATAAAAAAAAAAAAAAATAATAAAAAAAAAAAATAAAAAAAAAGACAATGAAATATAAAAACAAAAAACGTTAGATTTGCTGCTGTGGTTGTTCTAGTTTTAAGTAGTTTATAGGTATAATAGGTAGTTTAAATTAGTTTTGAGTTTTATTTTAAGGACCTTATTTTAAGTAGTTTTAAAGTAAAAATAAAAAAGAACCTTGATATTAGTTTTTTCTCATAATTTTCTAATAAATACAAAATAAATAAAATTTAAATTGAAGTAAAATATATCTTAGGGCCGAAAGGTATTAGTAGTTAGTGTCATAGTTTAACTTAGAGTGTCCGTATGGGACCATTAAGTTAGTTGTAAGTTATGGATAATTAGGCTAGTTTTATGAATTTTTGTCTAGCTTTAAGATAGGTTTAAGATTGAATAAATAAAAATGAATTATAAAAAAAAAAAATTGTGTTGGACTGTCATGCAAGGGGTCTTGGGTTCAATCCCTGCCTGTGCCACCTTTATTTAAAAAAATTAATTTGCACGGGTACTGCCTCTTGCGAGGAATTGACAAATCCTTCAAGAGTAAATCTTGTCATGAAAAAGTGCTTTCTCAAATTAGCCGTTCGGATTTGGCCTTAAATTGTAGGTCCCTTCCATTCCTGACAACAGTATTCGCACACAGGAATGGTTGAGAGTTGTAAGTCACTAGGCCCTGGTTCACAACGGACTGTTGCGCCACCCAATTTAATTTATTTTTAATCCAAAAAAAAAAAACTATCTTACGCGGGTAAAAGCTAAATTTTTAATATTTTCAAAAATATTAAAAAATTAAATCAAAAATCTTTTGCAAAAGGTAAAAAAGCATAAGCAGAAAATGAGTCGTCTTATGTATCGATTTATTTTATTGTTTTTATTTATAAGCAATTCTGATTTTGGTAAAATATCTCAAGTTGTTTTTATGTTCAAGAAAAATCCGCTTTTTGAAAAACTATAAAAATAGACTTAAGATTTTTAAGCTTTTGAACACAATTATCAAAGAAAAAGGTTTCCTCAATTTGTTTACAAAAAGTTATGTTAAGTTTTGTTAAATAAAAAAACGCTGATATTTCTAAATTCAATCAAAAAAATATTTTTATTTTGGAATACCAGTAAATCTCTTTGTTTTTGTGGTTACGTCATTTAGTTTCTCTTTGATTTATTTAAAATCATCACCATTATCATCGCATTATCCTTGCATTCCTTTGTTGAATGCAGCAACAATTTTACAGGAAAATAATCCTTTTTATGTAGTTTTGTCTTCTTATACTTCTTCAAATACTTTCTTATGCTGTGCTATTCATGTGGGCCATCCACAAACTTCGTCCTTTTTCGAGATATCATGAGTGTCTCTTCTATGGATTTCCTTTAGTATCACAATAAGTATAAGAAATAAATCATACACAAAAATACTCAGTAAAAAGTTTTGTTTTTGCGACGTAACAGGTTGATGTTAAAGTATCGCATATCATCGCATAGGATTTTCGTCACGGCCTCTGATTTCATACAAAAATGAATCAAGGGAGAAATTCCGTAGAAGAGAAATAGAAATAAAGAGAATTTCGAGATAATTGTTACTTAACCTAAGAAAATATTTCAATTTTCAACTAGAGCAACAAGCAACTAGTGAGAAAATGAGGGTGAATGACGTAAGAAACTGTTCTATTTTCATAACAAAACTTCCCCAGCTTTTCTTCGTATAAGAGATGCAACTGGACTCTTATACTGTTCTCTTTATTTTGTCTGTTTTTTTTTTTAGAATCCTGGTTTTAAGAGAGTTCAGAGTTAGTTTCGTAATTCTGTTGAAGAGATATAAGAAAATATGACATTGTGTAGTTATTCTCACGACCGCTTTGGCAAAATTGCAGTTTTCTCGTTCGCATAGTAGATACGCCAACTACTTTTTGTAGACCAAGTTTTATGGTATGCAACCAGTTTACATTATTGGCATGCAGAGTTGTAGGGTCATCAGGAGCAACATCAGCAACAACAACGACAACGACGACGAGACTAAGACGAAAACGAAGACGACTACGATAGTGATGATGCCAACAACAAGTACAATAACAACAAGATTCAAGAAATGATGCTATAAACCAGTTAAACCACATTGCAATTCTTCTGACGCGATATTGCCTCGAACTCTGCGAATGAACCTTTTTTTCCTTGCATCAACTTTACAGCAGCTAAAGCAGCCCGGCTAGCGTCTTTTCTTTACAAAAGATACATTTGTTCATGAATATTATGCAAAATCCAGTCTTCTAGATAGTTTAGCTAAGAATATATCAAGACCAAGGGGGGGCTTTACGTATTGCTATATATACTCATACCTACCTGCACCTAGGTTAGGTATGTTGCTGTGAATTGTGATGTGTGGTTCTACCGCATAAAGTTGGGTATATCCGAGACACGAAGACTGACGGATTTTCCATGGTCTTGAATCTTGAATATCTTGGTCTTGGTCTAGGTGAGGTGGTTTTGGTTTAATGTTTTTCGGTTTTCTTATTTTGTTTGTACGAATAATGAATGAAATTGCATATCTCCTCTTAATCAGTCCTTTTGGATACGAAGTCGAGTGTGAGATGTATGACCCGCCTACGGCGCGATAGTATCTAAGGCGACCGTCTGAGTCTGATATACTTAGAGCGATGTTTGTGTATATGGTAAATACAAGAATTTGATGCAATGACGTTGCAAAATGCATCAGGACTTAAAACTCCGTGGGAAAATAGTCCAGTCATGTGTGTATCACAAAATCATCGTAGACTATAATATTGCCATCTAACAGCATTTGAAGCAGCAGCAGCATCAGCAGACACACCAGTTGCGAGATGAGAATGTCTAACGTCTAATTAATTGTAAGATGACGCTAACGAGTCCGTTTGCTGCGTCGTCATCGTCGTCGAAGTTGTCGGGCGATGTCGGTTGGCCTGAGGAATGCAGACATTCATGTTTTTAGGGTAGTTTTGTTTTATATATAGAAAGAGTTGTTATAGAATGTCTGTCTGACTATGTGTTTCATTTTTTAAGTTTTTCAAAGGAAGTGAAATATTTGCTAATTGAAGTTTGAAGTGGATTTAGGAAAGATAATGAGGTGTTTCAATTGTGAATAGGGATTTCTGCACTTAAATAGGTAATTAATGAAGTATTTCTGGCCTTCCGTTTGAATGACCTTTAACACTCTACGCCTGTTTAACATTCGCCTGTTGTCACTCCGAGAAGACAGTTTCTAAGTTGGTGAATATTTTTAAGTCGATGCAAACGGTTGAGTTAATAATACGTTGCCTATAACCTGTACGTCAATAAAGCAGAATATTTCTTAAGGAAATGTCGTTTTTGACCTTGATAGAAAAATACAAAATTAAAACTTTAGCGTTTCACAACTTGGATTCATGAGTTGGTTCTTAATTTGGACAAAAACAGAGAGAGAACGCAATTGACAATTACGGACGAGTGTTCGAAAAAAAGGGGTTTCGATACTCAGCTATAGGAAACACTTTTTTGAATACATGCGAGTTCTTCAACAAGCTACTTTTTAGATAACCCAACAAATTGTCCTTCATTGTGTCCAATTTTGAATCAAAGTGGATCCATCAAACAGACCATCTTCGACAACAGCATTTTATGTGGGATTGTGTTGGACTTTGAATTTCAGAATCATGTTGCACAATCAATGGTCTTCGTTTCGTGCTATACAACATTTAAAGTGCACTGTTCAGTTTTCATGAATGATTTCCGGAAATAGTTATCTCTCGCGGAAACGATGTTTATTGAGAACAGAAATTGTAGGAATTGACGTCTTCCTTAAGAGCTTCCTAAGGTGAATGGGAAAAAGCAGTTCGGAATATAGAGCCAATATTTTGTGTCTCGCACGTCTCAATTTGGCAGCACTTTAAATTACTAAGAGACTAAATAATGCTCATCAAACTGTGGAGTGGCATTTGAAAAAATATTGTGAGACCGGGGCTACTATCTTCTTGACACAGGGTAAGCAAAAAAGACGACCCCAGTTGAAGATAGTTTTTTTTTTGTGTTATACAGTCATCTGCACATAGTACCCGTGGCATGGTGGTTAGTGCGTTGAACTGTCATGTGAGAGGTCTTGGGTTCGGTCCCTGCCTGTGCCACCTAAAGTTTTATTCAAGGGTACTGCCTCTTGCGAGGAATTAACAAATTCTCCAAGAATAATTCTTGTCATTAAAAAGTGTTTTCTCAAATGAGCCGTTCGGATTCGGATTATAAACTGCAGGTCTGTACTTGAGAGTTGTAAGTCACTAGGCCCTGGTTCTAAACGGACTGATTTGCAACCTAATTTAATTTTATTTTTATTTTACAGTCGTCAGCATCAATTCAGGACTTCAGTTAACCTTAAAAACGATCCGTGCCGAGCTACAGATGAAGAATTTTCGTCAAGTTCGGTGAGAAAAAGGCTCGTGAAAGCTGGACTTAGAGTACCCAAGCCAAGATTTTCAAAACCAAGTAAAAAAAACAATTTCACTGGGCTTAGGAGCAGCTACATTTTACTTAAGACATGTGGAACGATGTTATCTTTTCAAACAAATCAAAATGCAAGCTCCATGTTGAAGAGAGGAGGATGCTTTCGCGAAGAGAACCGAAAGAAACACTAAGTTCTGATTGCATTTTGCGGATGCTTCCCAAAATTTAAGATGTGATGGTTTGGAAAGCATGGTTTGAAGCATGAAAAAGTAGAATGAGCTTTCTAGAATCCAAAGTCAATGCAAAAATTTAACTTCGATTCCTGGAAAACATATTGAAGCCCATGATAGTAATGCTTTTTGGGGGCACTTTTAGTTTAATATTTCAACAGGACAATGTTAATTGTCATACAGCCAAAGTTGAAAGTATGAACTTGTTTAAATTTGTACCATGCTTGCTTAATATTAAGCTTTAAAAAAAGATAAAACTTTTATGACTGAAAAATATGCTTTTATTTTTTGTTTTTTATTTAAGTTTTAAAAGTACTTCGAAGAAAGAGGTTGCAAAAAAGCGCCCAGCGTTAGTTGATTAATTAAAAAAACTACTTACCCGGACCTTAAACACGATATCTGCATCCACATTTAAAAACCTATCTTATTTAATGTCTCACTTACATATGTGCACCCGTAATAAACGCAATAGGAGGTCTAACAAAGTACTAATTAGATACAACATGTTTCTGAGAAGCAATACAAAAAAACTTCACCAACTTAATCCTTTAAAATCACGCAGGTACTTAAAATATCTGATTTTTCGGTATAATAACTTTTTGTTTCCGTGACCATTTTAGACAAATCTAAAAATACTTATTGTATCATAAAACGATTCAAATCGCATAATAAAACAAAACCTCATAAAAAAATATGTTGTTTTTTCATCACACTTGACAAAATTCGAAAAATATCGAAACAAAAAGTTTGACAAACATTTTTCGAACGGCACTTTATCAAAATTAGTGCATTGGACCCACAACTTTTTTCATATGAATTGCAAGGAATTCACAAAGCTTCCAATAGAAGAGTTCTATCTCAAATCAACGGTCCAGGTTTTTAATTTTTGCTTATGAAGAAAATATCTACAGCAATTGCCGTTCAAGTACTCAGGTTTTTTAATACTTATGTGCTTGAAGCAGCCTCACAAAATATTTTCCAGGGACAACATTGACTACGACCACTACGGCTACGAATATTACGATCCAAGATAAAGCAAGGAAGTACTGTGAGAAGTGAGAAGACGGCTACAATCGCAAGAGACTGCCATGTCCTTTTCCGATCTAGGTCGATTAACCTCTTAAGGAGTCCAATGCCTTGCAACTATCAGAGATACCGCCTCTGAACTGCTAGGTTTTACACGGCCACAACAGCAAAACCTCTGGTTTGACGACGAATGCCGGCAAACTCACGCAGCGAAACAACAGGCATATAACACGGCGCTGCACAGAAGGACCAGAGCTGCTCGTGGGCTCTACGAGCAGAAGAGTAAAGTGAAACACTTACTTTAAAAAAAAAGAGCATAAGAAGCTCGCGATCGAAGATATATAGGTATGTCACAACAGGAATGAGGTGCGTAAATTTTAACAAAAGGTAAAAAAAAACCTCCTAAGGGTACCAGCCACGAACCGAAGCCTGTAAAGACGATCAGGGGAACATCGTTGTAGAACCGCACTCTATGCTGAGAATATGGAAAACCACTTCTCCGTATCATGACGAATTCAATTCTGATGTAAATGAGATAGAACCACTCAACCTACCCTACGCAGAACAACAATTGCGCCTACTCGACCTCGACGAAGTGAAGATAGCTTTATGAAACTGATATCCAACAAAGCCGCTAGAGCTGACGGCATTTATGACGAATAATTCAAATCAGCAGGCGATGACTTGGTAAGGAGCAGATATCAACACATCTGCAAAATATGATCGGAAAAAAGCATGTCCGATGAGTGGAATCTCAGCATAGTTTGCCCAATAGGAAATAATCGGAATTACAGAGGCATCAGTATCCTGAACATTGACCCTTGCTGTCGTATTATGTGAACGTCTGAAACCGCTCGTCAACAACCTGATAGGTCCGTATCAGTGTGTCTTCAGACCAGGAAAGTCCACTTTCGACCAAATATTCTACCTAAGGCAGATCTTGGAAAAAACCCAGGAGCTTTAAATCACTACCCACTATCTCTTTATCGATTTTAAGGCCGCGTATAACAGCATTGATAAGGAAGAGCTCTACAGAGCAATGTCTAGTTTTGGCATCCCTGTCAAGCTTCTCCGTTTGTTCCGAACGACGATGGAGAATGCACGCTTCTCTATCAAGGCGATACACTGTCATGCGACTTTTTCAATATTGTTCCAGAGGCACAATCTTCCAAAGGTCCATCCAATTACTTGGATACGCAGATGATATTGACATAATTGGAAGATCAAAGCGTGATGTCAGTGGAGCGTTTTTGATCATTACAAGGAAAGCGAAGAAGATGGGATTAGTTGTCAATTAAGGCAAGACCAAGTATGTGCTGCCATCAAAAAAGGACATTGAACAACGACGTCTTGAACAAAACGTCAACGTTAAGGATTTTGTCTACCTAGCCACCGCTGCTTCTTTGGACTTAGAAGGCAATTGAGTAGTAAAGTCCTCTCTCGGGCATCTAAAATCACCATCTATAAAACACGCAGAAAATACAGGACAGTGCATCAACTTGTTTAGAGTTTTATATCTTCAAAAGAATCAAACAAAACCTGGAAGTCTCTTTCTATTAAACATACTCATATCTTCATTTTTGTTCAATCCGAACAACCAAAACTGATTTATATTGGACATACAAATGTTTAAATAAAAAAAAACACAATTTCAAACTGTATGAATGGACATACAAATCTTTACACTAAAACATAAACAAGAGATAAATAATTCATGAATTTTATTAATATTAAAATCAATTTCAATTTCAATGAAATGTTTGAAATTTTGTTGTTGGTAAATTCCCAAAATATATTAAGCTATGTAAATAGGAAATAAATGTATAATTTCCATATTTTAAGGTTTTTCTTTAAGTGACTTTTTTTTAATAGAATTTCAAGAAATTGAAGAAACTGAAATTCATATCAAAACATTTCTCATACGAAACAGGAACGTAAATTAGGATTCACGACACATCGCTGAATTTAAAATAATGAAGTTTTGTTTTCCAACTTATTCGGTACAATACCCCACATAAGTACATTACTCAAAACAATAATATTGAAAACAACAAGCTTTCAATTTATTAAAATATATCAGTGCAGTGGCTCACTTCGTTTAGGATTTAAGAAAATAAATAATAAGGAACTAATATTAGAATTCAATTTCTTAAGTTCGACTCTGTTGTGTTGTTTGAGCATCTCAACCCAACATTGTTAGTATTTGAGATTCAAAAACCTACCCAAACTGATAAATCTATTTGTAAACAAAAGAACAAACAATCAAAAACAGAAGAAACAAAAAAATACGAAGAAGATGAAGAAGATGAAGAAGGATATGAACAAAAAAAGGAATTACTTTTCTCAAGTTTTCTTGACGCAAAAGTAAAAAGCAATAATCTAATTCAAAAGTTTACCTATCAATTGGGAAAATTGAAGATTTATTGCAAACATACACCGACTGCTACTGCTTCACTGGTCAGAACAGGACTTCCACTACTGTTCGTATACATAGGTGTATACCTATAGAAAATCCTGCAGAAGCATCTCTTTGGCTTCTGAGTGGCAGCCGTGGAAGGATATCATCATCATCATCAGCAGGAGTAACATCAATCGACAGAGAATGAAGAAAGCTACAGAATATCAAAAAGGGCTGATAGGGAGGCAAAAGCATAAAAGTAAGGGGTTATATTCAAGGGTATTTCGTGAGTGTGGAAAGGCAACACTCTGTAGAATGACAACTTCATATTTCTAATTTAGATTGGATAGTTCGATTTTGATCTGGACGTTTGTTTTTATACACATCTAACATCCATATAAACTATAGGCATGTTATACGACAGTACGTACAAAAATAAATAGTCATGACTCCGGGTCGCACGTACTTAATCTTTAAGATTTTTTTTTTTTTTTTTTATTTTATTATTAATTAACATATAATAAATTACATATTAACTTAATTATTATAAAGCCATAGCCACCAGGCTTTCAGCTAGTTTAAAAAAAAAAATTAAATAAATGTATCTAGTTGAAGAGAAGTTAGTAGGTTATATGTATGTTTAATGTTTAACTCTGAAGGAGATGATAGTATATCACATAAGTTAGTGTCATTGAAAAAGGTTCTTGAAGTTTGTTTAATTTTTGGGCAATCATAAATAAAATGTTGAATTGTAAAAGGCGAGTTGTTATGGCAAAATTTGCAGTTCGGTTGGGTTTCTTTACTAATTAGATAGCTGTTTGTAGCCAGAGTGTGTCCAAGTCTGAGTCGAAGAAAGCATTTCACCATTCGGTTTGATACAGTTGTTGGATATATGATGCGTGCACCTCTTGGATTAATTTTTGAATAATGATGAGTATATCCACTCCATTCAACTTCAACTTTGTTTCGATGAATGTTTTGTATCCTTTTCTTGATGTCTTCTTTGTTGTTGACTGAGAAAGTAAGAAGAGGTTCGCTTGACGCGATTCGTGCTGCTTTGTCTGCAAATTCATTACCTGGGATTTTTGCGTGCCCAGGAACCCAAACTAGTTTGAGGGTTCTTCTGTTGGCTATAAGCTTGTCCCGTATAATTTGTATGGTTGCGTTTTTATTGTCGATGTTTTGAATGGCATTGATTGTAGAAAGGCTATCCGTACAAATGAGAGTTTTTTTACCTTGATGTTGGTTTGCAGCTTGTAAGATTGCTACAGCTTCGGCTGTGTATACAGATGCAAATTCAGGTAATAACCCTTTGGCTTGAATGTCTCCCTTATCATTAACGACAGCAAATGATGTTCCTTTTTCGCTTTTTGATCCATCTGTGTAGATAAAGTTCCAGTGGAAGTAGTCTTCTTGGATTTTCTTGAATATGTGTCTATAAACAGTTGGATTTGTTGTGCTTTTCGGAAATGAAGCGAGTTCAGTGATAATTGATTCTTGTGGTATCAACCATGGAGGAAATTTTATTGATCGTAATCCTTGCCCATTGATTGAAAGTGATATATTCATTTTTTGAGAGGCGGTGACAGCATTTGATAACGTTGAAGGTAGTTTGCTCGTTTTTTTACGGGATAAAATTTTGTTCACATCTGATATTATGGGTGAATTTTGTGATGTTGCAATCTTAGCTATTAAAAGTGACGTCAAATATTCAAACCGATGGGTGATAGCTGGCAGGCCACTTTCTGTGAGGATGTTCTTGATGGGTGTTGTTCTGAACGCCTTAAGACTAATTCTGGCGGCTGCGTGATATGGTGATAAGACTGCTTGCATATTTGACTTAGAACATTTGCCATACACAACTAATCCGTAATCGATTTTGGATAAGATAATAGATCTAGTTACATTTATAAGCGAGTTTATATGACAAAAGCTATTTTTAGATGATAGTACTTTTATAATATTTAATCTGGTGACTAGGTTTTTCTTAAGTTCTAGACAATGCGTTTTAAAACTATAATTTGAGTCAAAATACAGACCAAGGATCTTAAGATACTTATTATTAGTTATGTTAGTATTGTTAAAATTAAGATCAATATTTTTTGTACAACTGGTTTTTTTACAAATATGTAATATTGTACTTTTCCCTAAAGAGATCTTAGCACCTGACGTATTGCACCAAGTGTGTATTTTTTCGAGAACATTTAAGAATAATGTTTTCACTATTTCTAGGTCCTTACATTTAGTGAAAAGTACAAGATCATCAGCATATAGCGAGTATTTTACAGAATTCATGTTTTTTAAGATATCAGAGATGTCGTTGAAAGCTACATTAAACAATATAACCGATAACGGGGATCCTTGTGGAATTCCGTTTTTCAGTTTTTTGACATTTGAGAAAACTCCATTTGCTCTTATTCGAAATTGCCGGTTGCTTAGAAATGATTTTATAGTTTTAAACATGTTAGGACCGATTTTCCATTTTGCCAGCTTATTTAAAATGATATGGATACCTATCCGGTCGAAAGCTTTTTCAAAATCTATTGAAAGAATCGAGATATGGTTTTTGCTTGATAAAGCTGTTGTAACATATTCGTCGATATGCAGCAATGCGTCCATGGTATCTTTATTGTGTTTAAAAGCCACTTGGTTAACATCAAGAAAATTTTTCTTTTCTAGGAACCAAGAAAGTCTTTTTGCAATTATTTTTTCAAGGATTTTTCCAGTGCAGGGCAGAAGGGATATTGGACGGTATCCTTGTGTTGAGGTGGGGTCTTTTTTCGGTTTAGGAATTGGAACAACTGTGGCTGTCTTCCAGATTTGAGGTATGATTCCTTTAGTGAAAACTTCATTAAAACAATCTAAAAGCCTTTCTTTAAAAGAAAGTGAAGTATTTTTTAGCATCTGGTAGTTGATTCTGTCAAATCCAGGTGTGTTTCCTTTTGTTGAGCCTAAACTAGAGTTCAGTTCAATCATATTGATGGGAAGGTCAATGCTTTCAGTTATGGAATCTGGAATTTGACGTGAGTAGTTTGTCTCAGTAGCAGTATTAGTTTTGTTGATTAAAAAATTAGGATGGAATTCAGAGTCGTTTGAATAATCTGACCAAGTTTTGGCAAAATGTTCTGCGATTTGATAAGGACAGGTTAAAATCTGCAAGCCTTCCGATATAGTTTTAATTGTGTGGGGTGTAAAGTTCCCCGTCAATGTTTTTATATCGCCCCAGAGCTTTTTAGTGGAAGTGCTCGGGTTTATGTTGGAAGTGAACAGTTCAAAGCATTTTTGCTTTTCGATTCTAGCTGTTCTACGGAAAAGAGCGTTAAGTTTTCGATATGAAATAAGATTTATATCGGTTGGATGTCTTTTAAAGAGGTGAAAAGCTGTTTGTTTCTCGGTTCGAAGTTTTTGAAGTTCTTTAGTCCACCACGGGACTACGGCTTTGTGTTGTGCATTTTTTGTTTGAGGAATAGACATATGAGCTGCATATCTTATCGACTTTGTGATTAATGCAGCTTCCTTATTAATATTATTGGATATTGGATGTGAAGTTAGAAATTCATCGTTTTTCTTTTTAAATAATTCCCAATTCGCATTGTTGGTTTTGAATTTGGGTTGAAGTTTAATAGGTTTGTGTCTGATATCTATTGGTATTTTGATCATAATTGGAAAATGATTGCTTCCGTGTAAGTTAGGAAGGGTTTCCCAGCAAGCGTTTAATGTAATTTGGGAGGTAAGAAAGGATAGGTCTATATGTGTAAATGTTCGATGTGTAGAAAAATGTGTCGGGGAGCCGTTGTTTAAAATAGACAAATTTGATGTAGATAGGAAATTTTCTACAATTCTTCCTCTAGTATTAAGTGATGGAGATCCCCAAAGAGGGCTCCAGGCGTTAAAATCTCCAATCATTAATATGGGCGTGCTTATATTTTGGATAATTCCGTCTAGTTGAAAGCTTGTGAAGCTTTGATTAGGAGGAATATAAATACAGATTATAGTAATTTTGATTCTGAGATGAACTTCTACTGCTACTACTGATATAAGGGAGTTGATACAAATTTGATTGTGTGGTATCGAGTTGTGTATGAGTAATGCAGTACCCTGTTTAGCATAATTATTGACCTTGGGGTGAAAATAAGAGGTGTAATTTTTGGGTGGTTTTATTGTTTCTGGAGTTTTTATGTGCGTTTCTTGTAGAGCGATTATTGCAGGTTTATGTTCGTTTATAAGTAAATGTAGTTCATGAAGGTTATTAAAATACCCGTTTAGGTTCCATTGCAGAACTTTTAAACTGGGTGGGTTTTGGTATTTAAATCTATTTATATTGTTTATTGAATTTTGATTTAAGAAATTTGTGTTGGCAATGTTTCTTTGTTCATTTCTTAGACTCTGCTGATCGGATGTCGAAGCATTATCGCTCACGGGAGAGCGATGATGATTCGAGACTCGGTCAGCAGAGTCTAAATCAGGGTTATTATTGTTGTAATTAAACGTCGCCATCGTGATCACAACCACAATCCTCTGGTTCAGAGGAATTTAAGAGTGAGTGAATAATAGGGTATGAATTTTGATCTGTGTGAGAGGTTGTTGGTAAATTGTCAAAAAGACTGTTTATGGGAGAAGAGTAAGAGCGAATTCCACTCTTAGAGTAGTTTGATTCATTTGTTGGTATTGATTGGATATTGGTGTTGATTGAATTTTTGTTGTTGAGTGAGTGGTTTTTAGTTGAGTTAGGGGGAATAGCGATTGTTGTTTTTGTATTTTGGAGATTGATTATTGTTTTTTCTGTGTTTGGTGGGATGGGAGACGGTTGGGAAACAGATGTGGAAGTTTTCGAATTTCGAGCTGTCATATTAGTGTTTTCTTTAAGTTTTGTTGAGTACAAATTGGAATTAGGGACTATTTGAAGTGGATTTCTTTCTTTGTAAATTCGTCTAGCTTCAGCTAGAGAGGATTTGGTTTTTGTTTTTATTGTTAGGATATCTTTATTTTGTATATATCTGGGGCAGGTTGTTGATGAGGCTGGATGAGGACCTTGACAGTTTGCGCACATGGTACGGGTACATTCAAGGTTTTCATGTGGAGGGAGATTGCAGTTCACACAAGAAGGTGATTTTTTACACCATTTAATGGTGTGGCCAAGAAGCTGGCATTGACGGCATCTCATTGGATTTGGTATATATTCAGTCACTTTTGTTTTATACCATCCAACTTCGATAAAGTCGGGGAGTTGGAAGAGGTCAAAAGAAAAAAGCATGAGACCAGTTGGTCTTCTTTTGCCATCATATACTTTTGTAAACTTATAAACATCGGTTACCTTTTGACATTTCATCTCAGAGACAATTTCTGTTTCTGGTATATTTATAAGGAAAGGGGCATATGCTACACCTTTTGTGAGATTAAGGTTAGGGTGAAGTTTAATTGTCACTGGACATAATTTGTTCAAAGCATTTGAGTTTATGAATTTGTCTGCGATTTGTTGATTTTTAGTCAATATGAGAATTGAGCCATCTTTCAATTGCGAGATTTTTTCATACTCTGTGCTTATAGAGAACAAAGACGCTAATGGATGTCAAAGGCTTTTCGGAATTATTCGAAGAAATAAGCACAAAACGTGGATTTTTTGAGTTTGTTTTCTTTGGGAGTTCGGGGTATTCGGAAAATATTATGGAGGAAGGTTTATGTCTCTTATTTGGTCTTTCAGGGGGATCTGGGGGATCTGATAAAGAAAAATCTTCAAGACCCCTGAACCTATTGCTAGGTTGAGGTTGTGGCTTTGGAGCCATTTAAAATCAAATTGGTTTTCACTCACAATCACACCGGAAAATTAGAAAATGTGCGGTTTAAAGAAAAATGTATCAAGAAGAAGTAAAAGGTTTTGAACAAATGTCGAAAAGAAATAAGTTTCAAAGAAAATCTATAACTCACCACGATGTGCACTGTTCGAATGTCAGCCGATGACTGAATCTTTAAGATAAAGTTTAACACCATGAAAGAGTCTGTCAAGAGTTGATAAAATAAATCAAACACACCGATAAGGCTTTAAATATGTGAGTTGTCTTTTGTTGGAGCTTATCTAAGAGGATTACTAAGTCAGCAATAAAAATGAACATGAGAGGACAAAGTAAAAGACGTAATTAAATGCCCATTAATGTAAGCTAATACCAAAATTTATTTTTAAAAATTAGTAGGGCCCTTTTTATAATTTTTAAAATGGTGAATTTCAAACTTTAAAGATGAGTTAAGAACTAAGTCGGAGTAGTTCGTTTGCAGTGATGGCCGTTTTCGCTCGAATTACAAAAAGACTTAAAAGACTCTCTGGATGTCTTCTAGGTCTTGAAATATAAAAGCCCAAGTGTTTAAGATAGTTCAATAAAAATACTATACCTAGAAGACGAAAAACATTTTAAATCTTTTCAATCTAACTTAAGCTTCTTCAAAATTCTGGGCATAATACATTATCACAAAACTGGTTTTAATTTTTTACTATCTAATACTCATCCTTCCTAAAGGGCAACCCATTTCCTAAATAAATATTGTGTTTAAAACATGAACCAACAATAGATTGGCAGATTGTCAAGTAATTTGATAAGTCTTTGACTATTTAAATAAATGATTGAGTCGAAATATTCGACTTCTTCGAAAATGTAATTTTTCAAGTATTTCCAGATGAAGAACACCGAATTATGATTACAAGCATTAACCGGGGTATTGCGCCGAAATTTAATAAACCTTTGTTGGATGTCTCCAGAAGTAAGCACGGTTTGTACATATTAGTGATCTTGACATATACTCTTAGCTGTGTCGAAATGGCTTTTATTCAAATAAAACAACAGCAACTTAAGGTCATCAAATGCTCCAAAACATTAAACAATTCTCTTAGTGAAACAACCTGCCGTTTCTAGTATCGTCACTTTAAAAACCTTTAAAGTCACTTATTTAGAAGCATTGTTTTATAAGGATCTGTAGAAGAGGTTCAAAACTTCTTCTAGTTGCAAGGGGGGGGGGGGGAGCAGGCTATTTCTATGCCTTGCAAATAATTCAAAAACAGGAGTTTTTTGTTCACTTATGGGTATTTAATATGAGCTGTTGAAACCAAGTCAATCGATCACAATTCAGCAGAGGCTCAATAAAGTAAGTAATAAATACAGAATATAAACTCTAGATGCCTGGAAACGCTTAATAGAAATAACCTACAATAGTATTTTTTCAATCTTGAACTGTTAGTTTATATTTTATTCCGGTCGACATCACTAGTCTTTTTAAGCAATAGTTCCATTCAGAACAAATCAAAAAACTGCTTCATTTGCGGACAGCACCACAAGATGGACACTTTTACGGTAAAAGTACTAGAGCCCTACCTGAATTATAAGCCCGTTGGGAAAAAGTTGCAGAAAATGATGGCTAATATTTTGAATGATCCATTTTAAACCATTTGTTTAACAATAATGTTGAGTTTTCTTAGCTCAAACTCTTTACGAATAGTTCGAACAAGTGAACTTTTTTTTAAACAGTCTTTTTGAAGTTGAACTTTTCTGAAAGACTACTGCTAGGTCTTACAAACTAATGTTAAATGTACCAAATGGTTATTTTATTTCAATAATCGTTAAAGTATGATTTTTTATTACAATTTTGTTACAATACCTTACTAATGTTGGATTTTCTTAGTCAAACATACCTGAAACAAAAAAGAAAACAAAATTATTAACTTTCATTAAAGAAGGAAGAAAAAAATCTTAAAATAAATAACTTAACATTAAGTAAGAATATATTTGTAAATTTTTTTAAATAATTTAAAATTCAAAAGCAAATTTACATTGATTACTTTGTCTACAGAGAATATGCATACGTATACGAACTTCCAAACCTCGAAAAGATAGACAGCAAGTCATTTTCATCTTATTAATAAATTAAATTCGTTAAGGGTAGAAAATAAGGGAAATTATAATCATAAAGGGTACGCAGATACATGTGGTAGAAAATCTACACATGTGAAAGATTAAATCTAGATCTTTTCTGCGAAAAGAAGACAACAGCAAAATATCTTCCTTTCTTGGATTTGTTTTATACGCAAAATTACTCCTTAATTCCACTACGCCCTTAACTAACATCATACACTGGCAAAAAGAGCAAACACAATGAGAAAAGCATAAAACATTCAATCATCTTATGAATAAAACATAAACTAAAAGATTTACAACACTGTTCTCTCCCATCACCTATACCTACCCGAGTCGTCCTTCGTAACCCGTATGCCATCATGTCCCACTTTAAGAGAGTAATTGTGAATGGAATTACGCTATAGAACGCAAACAAAAAGGATACGATTGTTGCAGCCAAAAAAATATACATTGTGAATTCGACTGTAATTGTGACTGCTGTGAGTTGTCCTCGAATTTTCTTCTTTTATTTTCAACCAAAATCTGATTCAAATCAAGAATGCAACAAACGGAAAACGAAATGCAACAATTTTTCACTAGAGAAAAGCGCTAGAGAGATATTAAAAGAAAAGGACTTTATTTTCCATTCAAAAAAAAATGTAAACAAAATTTAATACAAAGTGGAACAAAGTATAACCAAAATCGAGCAGGACACTGTTGGAAAAGGACTTTGTGTTGAAATAATATAAAATGTGGTTTAAATAAGAAAAAAAAATACGGAATTACTTATACTTTGATATCCACCTACCTATAATATAGCTTAAGCTTAGTCTTTGTGGTTTGTTTTGTAACCGTCACCGCACTATTGCCAGAGAAAAATCCTTGTAAAGGATGTCGTATCGTATATTTTAACATTAAAGCAAAGTCATCATTAAATATTTATTTTCATTAAGAAACAGATGAAAAAGAACACACACACACACACCTTTAAAAAAAATACCATACTCATTCATTTTATTAAATCCACACCGAAGTATCCAGCAAAACAAAAAAAAAAACTGTTAAATTTGCGAATGAACTGAAATTAATAAACAGTGTGTTTAGCAAGAAGGAATACATTTTTCTAATGGAATATCTTAAATTGTGACTAATTTTTCTTGATATTATAGACACAAATTTGAGCTTACACAGGAAAGGGACACTTGTAAGTTATATTAAGTTGACTTGTGATGTTTTTCCATATGTAAATTAAACAAAATAAATCACCTTAACCTCAACTTATCATGAATTTTTTTGAAAAAAGGGACGATTGAGAAACTTGAGGTATTCTATATACTTCTTTCAGCAATTTTACACGTCCAGTATTCTAAGTTTGATCTAACAAAGAAAATAAAAAGAGATTTAAGGACAAAAGGGTCCTTGAAGTCTTTTGAATTAAGTTTAATAAAACTTAGCATTGAATTGGATTTACCTACAACATATTGTACATGCTTCCTTAAGTTTAGTTTTGAATTAAACAACACACCAAGGTCATTTTTCTCCAAAACTCTTTCAAGAACAAATTTATTAACTTTGTAATCAAAAGACATTTTTGAAAAATTGCGACAAAAGGAAATAATTTGACATTTATTAACGTTCAAGAATAATTTGTTAGTTGTACACCATTCTGTTAACTTTTGAAGATCATTTTGCAAAAGAATACAATCATTTAAAGAATTTATGCATCCGAAAAACTTTAAATTTTTTGCAAATAAAACTTTACTAGAATTTAGGAAGATATTAGCCAGGTCATTGATAAATGGTAAAAAAGAAGGGGACCAAGATGGCTTCCTTGTGGAACACCCGAGGTAACAATAATTGGACTAAAGAGCACTTGATCAATACAAACGAATTGTACACGATCCCTTAGATAGGACTCCAACCATTTCAACATATTTGAGTGAAAACGAAATTGTTTCAGTTGATGTTAATGGTAAGAACAGATTTGAGAGCATTTAGGGAGAACTCATGAAAATTAAGAAAAAAGGTGGAAAGGTTAATGTTCACACAAGAGTTACTTTCCAGAATATATTTGGATTAATTAAAGATTTAAAGTTATCATCCGAAATTTGAGCACAATTTTTATAAAAATGACGACCGCAGTAAAAACCACACTTGACGGATTCAGAACTTTGGGAACGTTTAAAGGGTAGATTGCAATTTGCTCAATTCTTCAACATTTTAGGAAATATTCTACAACCAATTTAGAGATAAGTTGGTCGAAGTTAATTTGGGACAATTATTATATTTTCAAAGGATATCCTTAAAGTCAATTCTTTTAAATATTTTAGAAGAAGCTGTCAATTTTATATTTTACTTAGATATTTTAGTAAATAGATTGTTGATCTTGGGACATTCTTGAGATGATAATAAAGTGTTCTATTTTGTATCTACCAATCACGGCTACATTCTTGGATAACCTTAAAAGGCAAAGACAATCAATTTATCACTTTTACAAATCTTTACTAAAAAAATAGCTTCTTCTAAGTTTACAAGCACTTTGCTTTACAAATTACGTCAAAATTAAACATTGTATTCAAGATTTCGAATATCCTCTTTTAAAGGTTGCCAAAACTTCACAAAATAAGTGTCAGTAAATAAATATTAGACGGACTTCTATAAATGATTAAATTTAAGTTTTCTCACATTTATCTATTTTTATATGTCAAAATGTTTCTTTTCAAGTTCTTAACATAATACACAAATGTCATAAAATTGAAATATTGTACAAAATTTGGAGTATCTTTTATTTAAAGTTGCCAAAACTTCAATTTTTGCTTATATTTCACTGTAAAAATGTTTGTTTTTATGTTCACTTCAGGATTTGAAATTATCAAAAGTTAAATAAATTTGCATCCAAACATCTTTTTAAATTTTGGGACACGTTTTAAGAGAGGATAGCTCTACGTGTTTCGTTTTTATCTACATCTAAACTATTTACTGTCAAATTAATTTTTAATGTCTAACGAATAATTACTTTGCTACACGGGTTGAGGAAAATTTAAATGCGGTGACAATTTGGGGACGACATTTAGAATTAGCCTTTGTGGTGACGGCATATTCACAAAGAGCACAAAAGTATTATAATAATTTCTTAATTTTGGAAAAATAAAATTATAAAAATTGTTAAAATTTGTACTTAATCATAGTTTTATATAATTCTCATTTCCAGCCACTACTCATTTGACAGCAATTTACGATAATTCTAATTTTGAGACGAACGTAAGTAAAACATATGTGTTTTAACATTAGCTATTAATATTATCAGATTATATTTTATAACTAGCAACAATCCAAAACAGCAATTTCAAATCTTGTCCTTATTTTTGGGACAATTAAAAAAAAGAAACTATGATATTTAAATTGTGCTTAATCTTAATCATTGACTTTTGAATTGTGTTTAAATGTTTAAAATAGTCTACTTTTTTAAAAGTATAAGAAATTCGAATCTCGACCTTATTTGGGACACTTTTAAAATCAGGAAAACATCAAAGGAAATAAATAAAAAAGGTAGGACAACAGTCCTTTGAGAACGAGAGCCTAGTTACCTACAACTTTCAACCATTCCTGTGTGCGAGTAATTTTGCCAGGGATGGATGGGACCCTCAGTTTAAGGCCGAATCCGAACGACTTATTTGAGAAAGCACTTTTCATGAATAGAATTAATATTGGATTTTGCCAATTCCTCGCAAGAAGCAGTAACCGTGAAAAAAACCTTTAAGTTGGCAAAGTTAGGGAATGAACCCAAGACCTCTCCAATGACAGTCTTACGCAGTAATCTTCATACCACGGGTACTACCAAAAGACAACATATTTCTCAATCGTAAAACAACTTTAAGAAAACTTTAACAATAATTTTTAAAACTTTTTTACTAAATCTTAAGCCACATCGTTTACAATATTTACCAAGACGTCACAACAAAATTGACATTATTCACCTCCTGTCCTTTATTTGGGACAATCGTGAAAAGAAAGAAATCTTAAATAAATTATTTTTTTTGAAACTGAACCTTCAACCTTCGAATTGAATTATTTATGGTTTCTAATACTTTATTGCTATTATGACAGACATTTAAGATCATCCTTATTTTGGGACAGTCTTAAAAAGAGGTAAATCAAAACATTTGTGTTCTAAACTGTCAAATTGTATTTTATGATTGACAACACTCTAATATACAAAAAATAGCAATTTTAGATCTTGTCCTAATTTTGGGACAATCTTAAAAAAAAGAATATTTGTTCTAAATCTTAATTATTAATTCTTGAATTGTGTTTAAAGGTTTCCAATACTTTGCTACACAAATGATAGTTAACTCAAATCTTTTCCTTATTTCGCGACACTCCTGAGATTAAAAATTGTATCTAAGAAACATTTTTTGTTCAACACACTGTCGTACTATCTATATCCCTTAACCTACATACGACACCAAAAAGGAAAATGAAAAACACCAAATTACAAAGGAATAAAATGAACAAAAAGAAGTAAAATAACAAGAAATAACATATTAAGGACACCCACCCCACAAAAACCAAATCTCTGATTGTGTCTATGAGAAAGTAACATAAGTACCAACCGAAAAGCTCGGTCCTGCCACTGCACTCAACCACCATAAAAAGACCGCCAAAGCTACCCCCAAAAACAAAATTTCAAAAATAAAACCCAAACTCCATACGTACTATCAAAAAATAAACCAGAGATGATCAACAGTTTTTCTTTTACACACAGAATATCCTCATCCTCATCGTCGTCGGCGTCGTCGTATACACGAGGAAACAATTTCTTTTCGACTTTTTTCGTCCTTTATTTTTGTATTATTTTTCAAGTCGAAATATCTGCGGCAGAAGGATTAAAAATGAGAAAAGTATGTTCGTCGAAGTAAAATGCTATAATGCAGAGGCAGCAACCAGAAGCAACAGCAACTGCTGAAGGAGGACATAAGTGATAGAATGGGTGGATGGGGGGTAGTAAAACAGACTATACAGATCCTGAAACAGCAACCCAATGAGTTAGTGATTTCTACTTTGGTATTCTTTCAATTGTTTCTTTATTGTTTCTGTACATTTTTCTTTGCGTTATTTTTGTTCGTTTGTTGGTTTGATGGAGATACAAGTGTGTGTATATGAATGAATAAAAACATCCTTGCTGCGAAAGGACGAGGACCATGATGTGTGAATGATTACATTTTTGGGAGAGAAGTTTTTTCCCCCTGGCACACTTACCCATCACGTATAGCCATCATTTGTAGACACACCAAAAACAACAAACAATCAGAGAAAATAAGGAAATTTCGTTTTTGGAAAAACTTGTTGTTTTTGGGTTTTCCAGTTTCGAGACTGAGACTAAGACTGAATCGAGGACGAGATGGTGATATCCTGATATGTCTTTGTTTTGGGATCTGCTTTAACAGCAACAGCAACAGCTAGCAAGTGGCTCTGGCATCCGCATATATTGATAGTAATGTAAGGAGAACGTGTGATGAAATTTTGCCAGGATTATACGCCAGTTGGGAAATCTAGTTAAGGGATTTACGCTTTTCGGTTTTATGACTGGTTTCGGAAGTGTGCCAGTGGGGAATCGGCCTTTGAATCAAATTAGAACGATTGTTATTACATGACTTACAACAAGGAAACCAGAAACCAGAAACAGAAACAGTAGTTTCAAACAAAGAAGGACACAAAAAAAGATATTATAACAATATAAGATAACTTGGAGCAGGACACCTTGGAGAGAGGTCAACAGGATCGAAGAAGAAGTGAATTGTTTTTCGATATGCCATTTTGCCAATTCCGAAATTGTTTGATGGAGATATGAATCTGTACTAATTAGTTTGGACATCTTTTCGTTTATTTTTGTCTAGATTGAATTTTTGCTATGATGAGATGACTAAGTAAAGAATATTCCTTTCAAAACGTGTATAATTGGATACCTTGATATACCCCTTGCTCTGCTTTGGTATAGACTATAAGCTGAGACATTTCAATATGCGTGGCAGAACGTCACATAAAGATTAAGAGGACACTCTCTCCTTATAATATCAGCTCGCCAAATCCATTTTGAGAATTCTGAATATTTATTTTTGTTGCTTCTTCTGTTTTTGTATGATGTTTTGGAATAACTTGCAATATTGTCTTATGTTGTCTTAGATGCCCTAAGGGAATTAAATTCTTATATAAAAGGATATGGAAGAGGGATTCGTCAGTAAAACATTTGTATGCATATATAATAATAAAACTTAAAAGGCAATCGAATTGTATGCGGTGTGTGTTCGGACAGAGGAGAAAGTTTTATTATATGACAGCATTTAAGATAGAGTTTATAACGTCTAGAAAAGATACCTATTTAGTTTTTTGTATTGTATCCTATAAATGGAAAGGGTAGATATTAATATATTTCGGAATTGGAAACAAGGTTTGATGGGGATATTATTTGTCTGTCAATGATAACATTATGTTGGGGACCCTATTTTTTCTTCTTTAGGAGAAAACTATTTAAGACAATATTTTTTTCACAAGGACCTTTAAACGTCTCTCAGCAATGTACTTAATAAAGTTATTATTCATACCAATATTGAATATTTCTAGACAAAATTAAGAGAAAGACAAATTATCAATCCCTCAAAAAAGGCTTAAAATATTTATAAGAGTTAAAGTTCATTCGAACTATTGTTCTTTTTTTGTTTACATTTTATCAAAATTACGCGTACACGTCTTATAAGACACTTGAAAAGACATCCTTAATAATACTAATAGTTCTAATTACAGTTGTGCAACTTAAGATAAATATTGTGAAAGGGGTAATAAAAAATATATATATTAATCAATTTGAATCTTAGCCTTTATTCATTTACATGAATTCAGTTCACAGAGCAAATGTAGAGCACCTTTTTATCATATTTGTAAATGAAATTTTTAAATTAAACAATTTAAACGTTAACCTATTTGCACATTGATTTATTAAAAATTGGGGGAAAGTATACAAGACTTAAGAAATAAGAAAAACCTTGCTCATAAACTTAAACTGAAGGTATGCAGATTTTCTTTAAAATTCTGTTGGGATAATAGAGTATTGTCATGACTAAGGCTTGGGTGTAATCGCTGCACTGTATCGATGCCATCTTATATTTTATTTCACGGGTTCCGACTCTTTCGAGGACTTGATAAATCCTTCAAGAGTAGCTCTAGACATGAAAATTGCTTTTCAAATTTTTGATTCAGATTCACCGGAAGAACTGTAGCTCTCCTGAATTCCTGACATTACTTGAACACAAGAATGGTTCCGAAATGTAACTCACTGGGTCTTGGTTCTCTAAACGATTGATAGCTTTTAACTTTTATGTTTTTCCATTAATCCGATCCTTTATTGCAAAAAATAAGGGAGACGGACACAACTCCGAAAACAAAAATCAGGAAAATCCCAAAACCGCAAAAATCCAGAAACTCGTATAATTTTGTCGGGAGTTTGGGTTGCAAAGGTTTTCGGTATTCTATCTCAAGCTCAATAACAAAGCAGATAAGTTAAATACTATTAAATTCATAAATCATAAATTAGAGCTTTGAAAATATTACCACCCATACCTATGTACATATTGCGTTACTTCAAACCCATTTTTAAAACTAGTTTGAAAAATATTTCAAAAATTTGAGACTTAACAACAACGTTTGTTTCCGTAGCAAGGCTTGAAGCATTACGCTTAATTCTTTTGCTGGCAAGTTTTAGCATAAAGTAATAGGTGATTTTTAGCTATTATCTTTTGGGCAACACTGGTTTAAAAAGCTTACGCACGCTTCGTGTTTTGTTTCACCGTCAAACATCTTCAGTTTGGTCAATAATTTAACCGTGAATCTTCTTACGAACGAACAACGCTTGTAAATTATTGCATTTTACTATCAAAATTCGTGCTCTTTAAGAAAGTTCATCGCGAACTTCTTCCATTTTATGGTCAGTTGATCGCCCCACTGAAGCGGCTTTTCGGGCTATTGTGACTAAATTTCCCACCAAATTAATGTTGTTGGACATTAAACCACCAACACGCTTACTTAGAGTGCGAACTGAAGAAAATATCGCAGCTATATCGGCCAGTGTATCAATTATCGATTCATCGCCATTCGCAGCAATTGGGCCTCTGTTACTCAAGAACGTAGACATTTTTTTTGGAAGGATTTAGAAGCTGTACGACCTTCTACATCGTTGGCCGAAGATCCATTTTTTTACCAAAAAATTGTGTTCAGGGACGAAGCTCATTTTTGTCGGAATGGGAACGTAAATAAGTAGAATTGTCGATATTGGAGTAAATATCATCCAGGAGCATTGCGAGAGCTACCAATACATGCAGAAAAAGTCACAGTTTGGTGCGGTTTATGGGCTGGTAGCATTATTGCTACTTCTTAAAAGATGATGCGAATCGTAACGTTACTGTAAATGGTGAGCGCTACCGTGAGATGATATGCAACTTTTGTGCCCAAAATACAAGAGCTGGACTTGCATGGCATGTGGTTTACACAAGACTGTGCGTTCAAAAATTTGTAAAAAAAAACTGAAACACTTTTTGTGACAAAGCTAGTTTTAAACAAACTCAATAATGTGAGCGTAAGGGATTGTTTAAAAAAAGTAATTGAAAGGTTTTTTGCCTTTCCTTGTGACTTGGATAGGGACAAGCTTTTATCGTTTTTTTATTTGCCGATATTTCTTAAACCCTTAAGTTTTTTTGAAAAACTGAAATGTGGAATGAATGGGGTATGTATAAACTTTAAATTGCAAGCAAACTTTTTTCGATTAAGTTAATAAATACAAGTTGTATGACATGTTTTGTATGTTTTGTGCCACATGGATAAGGACAAGATCTAAATGAACTTAATTAAGAGTGTTTTAAATCAGAAAAAAGGACACTGCGATTGCTTGGGAGCTTAGTAAAGTATTAATTTGATAGAATCAAGAAGTATGGATAGAGGTAAGGGTCTAACCAAGGAGGAAATAGGTCAAGTTCAAACTAACCATGTATCTCGGCAAAACCAGTGGAAATTTTTAAATTTCAGCAAAATCAGAAGAAGTTCAAATGATGTATACAACAACCTTAAGGACCCAGATATAGAAACAATCAGAAAGGAAGAGTCAAGAAAGCCGCATCATTTCAGAAAGAGCGGGTGATAGTGAGAGCTGCTTCAAATTCAAGGCTTTCCATTAGTAAATTCAAGGCAGAAGCTGAGGTAAATGCTAGTAGTTCTTCTGTTGTTCGGTAATACAGAAGGCAGACTATACCTGACACGAAAAAATTAAGAAAAATAACTATATAATGCTGCACGCCTTAATTTTGCAACAAATCACGGTAGGAGGAATCTTGCTTAGCACATCGTCTTTTCTGATTAAAACAAATAATTTGGACGGACCTGATGGATAAAGAAAGCCAAAAATCTATCATGAAAAACGGCACAGCAAGGAAGCGGTGTAATGGAATGGTGATACCCACCTGTTATTATACATTAGAGCTGGATTTTAAAAGCTCTAAAATGACGGCAATCACCTACAAGGACATTTTCTGAATTATATAGGCTTTCAAGAAAAGTCTAGAAAGAAGGACAGCAGTACGAAAAAAGAAAACGAAGAGATTATTGAAGTCATAAAACGGATCTTGGCACAAATTTCGCTCAATTATCTGACTGCATTCTATGAATCCATGCACCACAGGTTACTTGAAGTTATTCAAAAATCAGGAAGCAGCACACATTACTAAAAATTGTTTTAATCCATTCAACCAGTATTTACCAAACCATAAGATTTGTTGTTATTTTCTTTATTTTAAAGTTTCCTTTAGGTAAATTTAGATTTTGTCCCTATCCCTTTGACACAAAAAAGAGGTACTTTTCATGAGCTTCTTTGGAAAAATCGTCATAGGACTTGTATTAATCAACTTAATCCAAAAATGTTTGGTTCCAATATAAACTTAATACGTTTGGGTTTTTCCAAAAACAAAACCTAAGATTTTTATAGAAATATCGGAAAATAAAAAACCAACAAATCTTGTCATTATCTATGTGACACGAAGTGTATTAGGGTTTTATAAAACATGTATGAGACACGATGTAAACCTACCACTTTCGAAAGTGTTAAAAAATATTTACTTCGGAACAGAATTCAAAACTAAAATATTGCATATTGCTTTACTCTTTAGACATCATCTAAGCAATTTAGTAACTTTATCTAAAATTATTTTATTGATACATTCAAATTCCCAAGAAGGTCCTGTCATCATTAACCAATGTGTTGTAAGGAGAAATTAAGGAATCAAAATTTGTTGAAACATCAATATTACGATGTTTATTACCTTTTCAATCAGAATAAAGTTAATCTTAAACACTTCCATCTATGAGCATAGAATCAGTACCATTTTACTCGTGTTTAATAATATTGATTAATTTAATATTTCATCATTTTTGATCCATTTTGTTACACTTCTTGTTTCAAATGTGTGTAAATTGTGCGTATGTTGCTTTAAAAATAAAGGATAGGATCACGTCATTTCTATTTTGACATAAATGCTATTCCATTTGTCACCTGTCACTTATAGTGATAGTAGTTTGTTTGAAACTGATGCCGCCGCGCTTCGCAGCGCCACCACACTGCCGACATCACTGACAATTATAATATTAGCTGATGGTTGACATAAACCATACCATGAGTTCATTTGAGTTTGAATGTTGACACTTTTTTATCTTTTTGGGATCATATTATTATGTTGGCACATTTAATGCGTTGACAATTTAGTTGAATTATCTGAATATAGTGAAGGATTGTATGACAAGTTTGAGATATTCAATATTATTAAACATTTATGTAGAAAAAGACAAATTTAATGGGGCAAGCGTGTTAAGTTTTTGATTATGTTTTTATGGAAAGTATTGGTTGGTGGAAGAAATAGAGTACTTATTAGAATTATATTGGTTTCGTTCTGCTTCGGTTGATGAATCCACCGACTAAGATATAGTACAGCTTTTTAAAATGATTTGCTTAATGCGAATTTTAAGGTACTTTTTGCAAATTGTTAAGGACGTATAAAATAAGCTTTCCATCGAAGTTCAGCTATGGAGACATTTTTTTTCGAAGTAAATATACAAATTATTCTTTTGATTTTACTAGAAATATTTCTTTTTTAGTTTTATTTGAGATTTCATAAGTGATTGCAGAAAAAAATTTGATGCAATATCAATAAATCAGAAGGAAAAATAGTCTGATTACAAAATAATTTCGAATGAAGGAGGGCTTCATTTTTGACAAATTCAGGGTTAAAACTCTGGAGACTTAAAGGGCTGTTTTTTTTTTGAGTGGCAATAGCCGAAAAATTGATTTTTTTTCTGCCCCACAGTGAAACCATATTTTTTCTAAGGATAAAGTGATCCTGAAGTAAAGCCTTGCCTTATGATTTTATGTTGGTTTTGCAAAATAAAAATCTTCTGTCTTTTAAATGCAGTTCTTACCTTTTTAGATATATGTTCAAATGGTAGACATGTGCATTCAAATGGTAGACATGTGCATTCAAGAGGACACAAGCGTCCAAAGGTTTTTTCTCAAAACCAACCTCTGTCTATCAACTCCTACTCTCGCCTCCCCGCACAGTGGTCCAGAATGCACATTTAACGCGAATTAATTCTGGGCTTTGTAAAAACCACACAAAATGACAAAAAATCATTAGTTATAGTAGTATTTGGAAAATAGAAGTTGCATTTTACCAAAACAAAACAAATCTGTTGTTTTTTTCTTATTAAAAATCAAAATTATAATGCTAAATACTTCATTTAATAAAAGGTAAGGAATTTGAGTATTAAAGGCTTATATTTATTTCTACATGAGGTGCTTTGAGCAGATTCATTGCTTCTAGTTCCATTTTTTTCTTTTAACAACATTTTCCCTGTAAACTTAATTCAGATATGATTAAATCTGATGACAACAAAAAATAATTAAAAAGATCAATGTTGGTATGCTATGCTGTATCTTTTCTGCTTCTATGTTCTCTTATGAACTTAAAATCTTTATTTTTGGCCTCTTGTGCTTCCTCTCCTAACTGTCTAATAGGCAAAATTGCTTGCTTAATAACTTCAGATCCATGAATTAGCACTTTGTGAACACTTGTCGGTATATTATACCACGGATACAAGGACAAGTACTGTTTTGCAGTTTCCAGGGAAACGCTAATGCTTCGTCTGAAGACATGGGTACAGGTATATTTTTTTCTGAATCTTTTCTGGTCCTACTTTTTTTTTACAGATGCCATTGATTCTACAACAGTTTCTTTAACAACATGAGCGGCATCTCGCTTACCACTCTTCCATAACGCAGATTAAGTTGCACGTGAAGTTTTTTCAAAGAATTATTATCAACTATATTTTGTACTTTATTTTGTTAACATCTTATACCAGCATCAAGGAAATTTTTTGATGGCCTTCCAGCTTTTGATGGTCTAGGTTGACTATCCACACCCTCATTAACAGACAATTTTATTCTGGTTTTTAAGCCATGTTTTATTGAGTTTCAAAAATCTAAGTCGGTAGTTATTTGGTTTTTTCTAACGAGATTCAACATTTTTCACAAAATTTTCCAACTTACTTTGAATACCTTCGGTTTTAGGTGCTTAGTGTTGTAAATATGCAATTCTAATGATCTTTCACATTTAGCCCTAGTTAAAGTTTTGAATTTTAACCATTTCTCAAATAATTCGAAGTACGTAATTTCAGCAACCATTTCTGAAAACAAAATTAAATAAAATACTGGGGCAACGCGGGGACTCAAATTTTTTTCCCGTTATATTTCTTAATACATGTACTAACTAATACAAAGGTAAGTAATATCTGCAATGATCTGCAATTTTTTATAAGACTCGATACATTTTAACTTTTCATCAAAAATACAATAACAACTAAACAACGGAATAACTAAAAATATATAACATATACTAACTGTTTTTTATAGTAGATATAATACTTAAAGCATTAAGAAATCACAAAAAAAAAAAATGCACCGAAAAACGTTCAATGTCGTAACGAAATCTGCAAAAGCGTGTAACTCTTTGTTTTGATAATAAGTTAAATGTTAAGAATTTGTTAACTTTGGTGTTGCCATACTACTAAAATATGTACAACAGTCATTAACTTAATGCGTTATTACATAGTTTCGGTATCCAGCACTCGATTTATAAGCCGTTTGGGTCAAATTATTATATGTCAGAAATTTGAATAAATTCGTTTTGGATGTCGATTCTGGACCACAGTGCCCCGTGGTGAACATCGGGTGCCTAGTACCTCAACTGGAGATTGTGTTCCAACCTAAGTCGAAAGTTGTTGGGGGCAGCAAATGAGAGAGGTGGGGAGAGGTGTTTCCACTAAGGCACTTCTCCTTATCCAGACGGCAGCGAGATGGAATCAACGGCGGCCAGTAAGGTTGAACTACTTAGTAAACACCTTATAGGGCTTCTTCGACTTATTCGGAGCCCAGGCCTATAAGGAGCGGTTTTATCCGGCTCCCCATCCTTGGAGTTATACTTAGGATCTGGCCCTCCAGGTTGAGGGTTGTGCGTCAGGGTGACTTCTTGGCCACGTTAAAGCTTTCATAGTTGCGAAGCACCAACAAGCCTCGGATACGGACGGGTTTACTGTTGACAACCAACGCAAACGAATAAAGGACAACGAACTTTGGATATACACGTGGAATGTTAGGTCCCTTAACAGACCACGTGCGGCCGAACAATTAGCGGAGGCCCTAGACCGCTATAAAGCTGATATCACGGCCATCCAGGAAATACGATGGGATGGGCCGGGCAAAAAGAGGATGAAAAACTGCGATATTTACTATGGTGACTGCTACCACGAAAACCAACAGCGCTTATTTGGTTGCGGCTTCGTCATCTGAGCCAGACTTAGGCAAGAAATCTTGAGCTAAAGGTGCATCAATAAGCGCCTCATGACCATACGCATCAAGGCTAAATTCGGCAACATTAGCCTGATATGAGCGCATGCCTCCACAGAAGAGAAAACATATGAACAGTGCCCTAGCTACGATATTAAAATAGTCCTGGGCGATTTTAATGCCAAACAAGGAAGGGGAGACATCTTTGGTGGAATAATCGGGAAGAACAGCCTGCACGACAACACTTCCGACAATGGATTCAGGCTCATAGATTTTGCTGCGGGGCGAAACGTCATGGTCACATCAACATCCACAAGGGAACTTGGACTTCTCCAGATCAATCTACTGCCAACCAGATTGACTATATTGCGATCGACGCCAAACACGCTTCCAGCATTATGAATGTACGAACTTTCCGAGAAGCTAACATCGACTCGGACCACTACCTCGTTGTAGCCAAGGTAGCACTTCGGATTTCCAGACCCAAGGCAAAACAGGGAGGTGCTGGGAGAAGGTACAACGTCGAACGGCTCCAATCGCCAGAGATCGCCAAATCCTATTCCCACCGAGTTACAAGTAACGTCTCTCGAAGTTCTCTGCCGCCAATACAATGTATCGAAAAGCAGTGGAAACAGTGCCAAGATGCAATCAGAGAAGCCGCCTCTGATGTGCTGGGTTTCAAACAGCCATCAACAAGGAACCCCTGGTTTGATGAGAAATGTCGGCAGGCAAATGCAGCCAAACAACAGGCACGTAAAACGGCGCTGCATAAAAGGACAAGAGCTGCTCGTGAGCTCTATGAGCAGAGAAGGGCGAGAGGACCGCCGAATTCTCAGAAGGAAATAGAGAGGGCATGAGAAGCGTGCGGTCGAAGACGTTGAGAGGTTTAAAAGCAGGAATGAGGTTCGAAAGTTTTATGAACAGGCGAAACGAAATTCACATGTACATAAACCTAGAACTGAAGGCTGAAAAGACGAAAGTGGAAACATCATAGTGGAACCGCAGTCAATGCTGATTATATGGAAGGACCACTTCTGCAGACTGTATAACGGCGACGACGAACTGAATTCCGCTGTCAGGCGGGATGATCCATTCAATATAGACGACGAAAGCCAACAATCATGTCCTCCCGACTTAGACGAAGTAAAGATTGCCATACCTAAGTTGAAGTCTAATAAAGCCGCTGGAGCGGATGTCTTGAATTCCAAGCTCTTTAAAGCAGCTGGAGATAAGTTGGTTAGGAACATGCACCAACTTATCTGTAAGATATGGTCGGAAGAAAGCATGCCCGATGAATGGAACCTCAGTATTGTTTGCCCGATCCTGAAAAAAGGAGACCCTCTAAACTGCACCAACTATAGAGGAATAAGTCTACTTAACATCGCCTATAAAATCTTCTCTGCCATAATTTGTGAACGTCTGAAGCCCATCGTCAACAACCTGATAGGTCCTTATTAGTGTGGTTTTAGACCAGGAAAGTCCACAGTTGATCAAATATTCACATTACGGCAGATCCTGGAAAAAAACCAAGAACATCAAATCGATACTTAACATCTTTTTATCGATTTAAAGGGCGCATATGACAGCATCTACAGGGACGAGCTAGAGCCATGTCTAGTTTTGGCATCACTGCAAAACTCGTTCGTTTGTGCAGGATGACTAAGGAGAATTCACGCTGCTCCATAAAGTTGGAAACAACTTAATAGAACCTTTCGATGTAAAAAAAGGTTTTAGACAAGGTGATGCGCTGTCATGTGATTTTTTTAACATCGTGCTTGAAAGAATAGTGCAGAGCTCACCCGTCAACACTAGAGGCACTATCTTTCAAAAGTCTTTTCCATTACTGGCATATGCTGATGACATTGACATAATCGGAAGAACTCAGCGTGATGTCAATGGGGCTTTTGTGAGTACTGAGGCAGAGGCGGCAAAAATGGGTTTAACGGTTAATGAGGGCAAAACAAAGTACATGCTGTCGTCAAGCAAGGCCATACAACACTGACGTCTTGGTCAAAACATCACAATCGAGCGCTGAGATCAAACGCAAAATAACTCTTGCTAACCGCTGTTTCTTTAGGCTAAGAAAGCAATTGAGTGGTAAAGTCCTCTCTCGAGGGACTTGGAATACAACCTTCGTTTTTAAATATCTGCTCAAATACAACTATCTTTAATGCCATAATTCATATTTTTAATATACAGTCGACTATCCCCAAGTTGAAATTTCACAAAATGTCATAATAAGTTCGAGTTAGAGGAAGTTTTTAAACTCCTTCTATGAAAAACCTCATTTGATATACGGTTTGGCCAGAAAATCCTTAGGATGTTACGAAGACATCTATTCAGGAAGGTTTGAAGTTTTGTTGTAACGGCTGAAGTATCCTTTCAAGTGCTGCATCCATAAAAAAGCACAGATTCGACATTTGTGCGAAACAGTCGTAGCTTTTTTCTTAAGAGTCAAAAAGTTCGAGTCAAAAAGAAATTCGACTTAAAAGGAGCCCACTGTATTTAAAAAAAAAAGGCTGGGATGCGACCCACACTGATAACTTCCCAGAACGTCTGTTTGTAGGTTTTCGTGTTGTGTTAAAAAAGTTGTCAGTTGAATTATTCTTCATAATTTTTATATTAGCAACAATATTTTGCATATAATGAAATCGTTTCATTTCAAAACCAAGTTTTGTTAACGACATTTTTAGTGGAAACCAATTTTTCCCAATTTTAGTAGCATTTCTAAAGTTTTTATTTCTTATATAAAAAATACAAATTGGATGAATACAACTAATTTGAACGATAACAAGAACCGAACTTCAATTTTTTTTTGTATGAAAAAACGGACTATTGGATTCTTATACAAAAATTGCTGAATGTCGAAAACAATATTTTCTTTGAGATTAAAAAAGTTTGAAGCGAATATTTTAATTTTTGAAAAGATATTCGAGTCGAAAATCAATTTTTCCCAACTTTTGCTAGTTTTTTAGGTTTTTATTTTTTGTAAGAAAGTGTGAATTCGATTTTCCTCAAATTTTAGTTGGAAGTCCTAATTTCAAATGTTTGAATAGATATTTGAGTCGATGATCAATTTTTACCAATTTTACATGTTGAAACGTTATTTTTTGTTGCACAAAAGTGTTTGAAGATGAAATCATTTTTTGTTCGTAAAATTTTCGAGATGAAAAATAATTGTTTTCAGTTTTTTTTTAATTTATACAAACCGTTAATTGGATTTTTTCTAAAAATATATTTCTTAGGTATCGTTATACAATATATAATATCAAATGTTTTCAAGTCTCTAGGATCATTGGTTCGTGTGATATTTAGGGTTAACCAAATTTTTCAACTTTTCCTTAATTGCTATGGTAATAAAACCACAAACTCAATTTTCTTGAAAGCAATCTCTGCATTTTTCTGCCTTATTATCTGTATAACAAAATTCATTTGAAGTCCATATCTCACACTTAGTTACAGACATTTCTCTAAAAATCTTTTATTTTGACTTTAGGTACCTTGAAACGTCGAGAAATGTCAACATTTTTAATTTGACAAATCAAACCGATTACAATAACTTCCTATGGGAAGCTTTGTTTATAAATGAAGGAACCTATACAAAGAGAAAGAAATGATTTAAAGGATGCTTTCTGTTTTAGCAGAAAAGGTTTGGTGTAATTTTATAACTTGTGAAGATTGAATATTGAAGATAAGGATTATACACTTTGAAAAACCATTATAAATATTATTGAATTTGAGAAACAAATTATTTTTGTTCTATTTATTTGAAGTTTTTATTATATCCTCTATAATCTTCATTTTTGATATTGTATAAAACATAAAAAAAGGTACAAAAGATCTTTGAATTTTAAACTTATCACTTATTTGATCGCAAGGTTACTACAAAGTCTTCATTTCAACAAAATTTAATATTACAAAATTATTAAGAACTTTCATTCACATTAATCCGAAAAATCAAAAAATTATACAAAACTGACTAAAAGTAGTTATATTTGGGACATTTAATTCTACTAAAAAAGATTTCTTTAAGTCTTCTAGATTTTCCTTTCATATTTAACTTAATTCCTGCTTTTTACGAAATCAAGTGTGGCTCTACCTTAACTCTGTCCAAGTGTACGAAATAATTTGAAAATGTACTGTTTAATAATTGATTTCAAAGTTCCCACTTTTCAAATTGGATTACATTGGATTACATAGTATTTCCAATACTATTTGGTTGATTGAAAACCCATAAATGTCAAATGTCAGAAAAAAAAGAGAAAATCAAACCTTTTAGACTCTAATCTACTCTCAATCAGCGTTACAGGACCAACTTTTTTGAATTTTCGTTACTCATAGTAAAATTTATAAGTCGATAACAATAATTTCAACTAAGAACTGGAAAACTTATGTTTTCTTCCTTAGCCAAAATTCTAAATCATATATTTTGAACCACAGGATAGTTTTCCTTTGAAAAAATTATTCTAAATAAAAATGTCCTCCATATTTTTCATCCCCATTATAGACCATCATCTACAAATAAATAAATAAAATAAAAGTAACATCCTGTCATTTACTTTCTGTGATAGCTTTGCGCTCTTGGGATGCGTCTTCGTCGTCTTTTTCGTCTTTAGTTGGTGTTGTTTATACAACATATGTATAAAGGTAGCAATATGAGTTCCATTACTTTACGTTTACCTTCCTAGCTGTTGGATTGTACAAATAATTTATTAGAAAAAGTGTACGTCAAAGAAAATCATTAATAATAAATCAACTCGCAAGTCAATTATTTAACTATGCATATATGCTGCTTCCTACCCACTCAGCAGTGGTTAGGTCCTTTCTAGGTAAGGTATTACATCCTTACAAAAAAAAAACACCAAAAAACACATCGTCCTGAGAAAATAGTTTAAATTACCCAAAAGACTAAAACTTCTTCTATATTTTCTTCTCATTTTGATCGTCAACTTGTTGGTTTTAGTTGTTGGCAAACGACGACGACGAACGTATCTCGCTCCTATAAGTCAGCCTCATGCTCTGCTCATACGTATCTTTAAGAAAATATATATGAATGTTCAAAACCTTGGTAAGAAATATCAACAAATTGTGCGGAAAAGTTGTTTGGCATCAGAGTAAACTTTCAATGTGTCGTCGTTTTTCCAGAAGTGAATAAAATTTCCTACATCAATTCTTCGACATCGCATCTATCCCCCCCGAAAACCCAATATTCTTCTGTTTTTTATATATACATATGTATGTGTTTGAAGAGTCCAAACATACGCCCAAATAAAGAGCCATAAGCTTCTTATATACGCCAAAAGTTCATAAATAAAATAAGCTTCAAAAAGTAGAAGAAACAGAAAGAAAAAACAGGAATGAATAAAATGTCGGACAAAGTTATTCACTCGCTCTCTCTCTCGCCTTGTGCTACAATCTATCCTGTTTTGAGTGTTCCCTACCCTATACCCGACTATAGCAACCCAACAGCTTACATATATAGGGAAATATCCTGCCAATGCAATTTCTTGCTGTGAATTTTTTGTATTTAAGTTGAAAATGGAAATGAAATGAAATCCCGAGTGTATTGACAACAGATGTCCTTTATAAGCAGCTCACTCTCGAGAGAGCCTTTATCCTAGGCCGATAAAAATATTGGATCTAGGACTGGGACACAAAAACGAGAGAGGAAAAAAAAAACAGGACGAAATAAAGGATATTTCTGTGGAATTTAAACTTTTAATTGGACATAGACTGGACATAACTCTGCAATATTATGCAACTTGAGTGAGTTCAAAAGGTCCTGTACCTTCCTATAGTTGCATAAATACGTAGGTATACTCGTACGTATTTACGTATACCTTCATATATAAGCCGACCCCATTTGGAGGGTATATGCAAATGTTCAAGAATATGTAAGGCAATCAATGCAGCTGATATGGTGATTTGTTTTTGTTGAGTTTTATTTTTTGCAGCTTATAATGCGGACTACACTTGCTTCCTGAAGCACTCAATGGCTGGCGGCAGATTGTCGACAGGATAATTTGTACACACTCAAGTTCTAGTTTTAAACAATGATAAGGCCTACAATTAGCAGAAGGTATTTGGATTTCAGATTGTATCTTTTTGTATACATGGATAAGATTTTAGCAAATTTATGGACGACCTTTCTGACAACTTAATAATTTTACTTGAAGATGTTAAGGAACAAAAAATAATATTTGCACCTGAAAAGATAGGAAATATTGCGATAGGAATTTTTATTTGTCAAATAACCAGAACTGTTTTTAGAAAAATTAAAGAAAATAAATCATTAACCATATTTTGTAAATCTTGGAATATTGTATAGGAAGCGCAGTTCAACGCGATATAAAGCTTTAATAACACTCTAAAATAAGAGCAGGATGTACAAGATGTTTAGTTAAATCAGGATCTAAGGTTTTTGAAGAAGGTCGAAGAGAACGCAAACTCCAGTAGTGCATATTAGAAGAATTATATAAAATGTTTGTTCCATTTAAAAATAAAACATCAAGCAACAAGTCGGTTTGGTTCAATTCACGTCTCAGGACACTAAAAACTAAACTTAAAAACTTTGGAAAGGACGGAATTTATATAATGCAAAATTGAAGCAATATTTGAATTGGAGGAAGAAATATTAAACTTTACAAAAGGTCTCGTATCAGTAATACTTATTGAGCATTGAAAGTAACATTAAGAATAATCCTAAAAACATTTGGTCTTTCTTAAAAAGTAAATAGCAGTCTTTTGGCTTGCCAGCTAATATGATTTTTAAAAATAAGATAGCTGTTGATGAACAGGAAGTTTGTATTATGTTTGCATAGTTTTTTTCTGAAGAAATTATGTTCGTAATCATTTATCGTAGTGCATTGGTTATGAAAACATTAAATCAATTGTAGAAATGGGAGATTTGGTGATTTTTGAAGAAGCATTAGTCGCTCAACTTTCTCCTCTAGACTCATTAGGTTAAAAAGGTTGCGATAATATAGCGCTTCTTTTTTTGAAAAAGTGTAAAGTAAATTTGGCCAAACCTCTAACAAGGCTTTTTAATTCATCTGTTCGTAAAGGTGAATTTTTAGACAAATGGAAACAATCATATAAAATACCGATTCATAAATCGGGTTCAAAACAATTAGTTTCCAATTATAGATCCATTTCAAAACTACATTTGGTACAAAAAGTTTTGGAAGCTATTGTTAAAAACAAATTTTATGGTTCGGTAAAAAAGTGTTTATATGAAGCATAACATGGCTTTGTTAGTGGTCACTCCACGGTGTCAAATTTAGTTTTATTTTCCAACTATATAACATTTATAATATTGAAAAAGCATATCAAGTAGACACTATTTACACGGATTTCTCAAAACATTTGATGGGGTACAACATATTGTTCTTATAGAAAAGCGCGAGCTTTTAGGTTAACATTCAAACTTACTCGGGTGACTCAACAGCTACTTAACCGAAAGAATGCAGCTTATTGTAATTGGTTCAAAGTTTTCTAAATTTATTTCTAATTATTCTGGTGTACCACAGGGAAGCCATTTGGGACCTCTTCTCTTTCTCTTATTTAATAACGATCTTCCAAGTGTTGTTTTATCTTCGTCATGTTTACTTTATCGCGATGATTTGAAACTATTTCGAGCAATTAAATCCTGGTTTGACTGTGAAATTTTACAATCAAACACTAATCTTATATCTGCGTGGTGCAAGGAGAATTATCTTTAATCATAAAATAAATGTCTGCTTCGAAAAAAATAGACTAATATTTTAAATATTGTTCAGAAATTTGAGTAAGAAATACCTACGGGTGCTACAAAAATATCAAAAACGAGTTAAAACTTGGTTCCAACTGAGGTCTGAAATTCTTTTAATCTATTTTAGAACTTCGTCAAGAAATTGGTCGTAAGAGTTTTTAATGGATTTAGTACAGTAAATTATTTTCAAGGGGTCTTTTTTGAATATTTATAAGATCTTCTTTTCGCCGGAGAATGCATTTATCCATCAGTAATAATTTACTAAAATATGACACATTATCAGAGAGATCGTTTTTAAATAGCGAAAAAAGGACTGGTTCTAAAATTTATCCTTGGGGTACACCCCGATAATCAATTAATGTACTTAAAATACCTTGATTTGTGGTTACTTTTTGAAGTCAATAACAAAAGTAGTTGCATTATAGTATTAAAGCTGTTTTTAGAAAAATGGAACTTGAAACCCAAATTTCATGGTTAGGTTAGGCTGGAGAGGCTGTCCAGATGTCAATGACGCACGTAGACCTCAAGGGTCCATTGTGATACCACTAATAAGGTTACTCATGGGCGAGTAATGAACTTAAAAAACCCTTTCGTACTTTTAATAAAGTTAGAGAGACGTTTTGTGTCAATCGTTGCCAGTTCACTGGTGTTATCGAAGAAGGGGTTACTGAGAAAGTTATTCCTTCTAATGGAGAGTGCTGGAAATGTACATAGAAGGTGTTGGACTGTTTCCTCTTCCTCCTCGTCCATGCAGCTTCTACAAAAGTCATTTGTGTAGACCCCTAGCCTCAGAGCATGTCTTCATATAAGGCAGTGTCCTGTTATTGCTCCAATTGTTGAGCTTATACTTTGTCTACTCAGGGATATCAAGCCTTTTGACCTTTTTAAGTCTATGCTTGGCCGTATTTGCTTGATTGTTAGGCAGGTAGTACTCTGTGACCATCTAGCATTTGTTGCTTCTAGAGCATATTGTTTAAGAAGATATTTGCATGTAGCAGGTGGTGATTCTATGTTATGTTTTTGTCTAACATTAGGCAGAACTGTTCCGTTTTTGGCGAGCTCATCAATTTTGCAATTTCCCGGAATGTCTCTGTAACCCGGCAACCAAATGAGGTGAATATTAAACTGCTCCACCATCTCATTCCGAGGTGATCGACAATCGTGGACTGTTTAAGAGTTTGTGAAAACAGACGCGAGAGATTTAAGAGCGGCTTGGTTGTCTGAGAAGATTCGTATATCCTTACAAGATACAACGTTTTCTTTGAGCCAGGATAGTGCTTCTTTAATCGCCATTACTTCTGCCTGGAATGCACTACATAAATTTAATGGTTAACACATTCAACATCCAAAACAACAAAGCAAAAAGTAATTTTTAGGAGCAGCTCAAAAAATGCCAAACCTAAAGTGTCGGAATACCAAGAAAAGTAACCTTCCGATGTTGTTTCCCTTCTCCTAAAATTGTCTGCACTCAAATCTAAGGGTTTAGAGTCTTTTAACTGCGAACTATCGGATCTTGCCTCTCAATATTGGTTGAGAAAAGCCAAGGTTTCCAGTTACAAGAACCTTTTCCTCAAGTTATTAAACGGGGGCTATTTGGGCTGGGGATTTTATTCTCAAATTCTAAATAATTTAGCCACGGTTGGTGTTCAAATCACCAAGTTGAAGGAGACCACAAATGTTTTGCTGGTTTTTTAAAACGGAATGCTCCCCAGCAAAAAAAGCTGGTTGTTTTAGTTAGACCGAAAGAGAAAAGCAAATTATAAAAAAAGGTCAGAGTAAGATGGCATTTTAGTCGTGGCTTCCCAGATGAGGAAAGTTCGCCATGAATTTAGCACCTTTTAGACAGGCGAAGGAGAGTGGGTTGATTTAAAAGAAAAAGTTAAGGCTGTGAAAAATCTTAGAAGAAAGAAAAAAAATCGCGTTTGATTTGTTAATTTTACAAGATGTTTTCTAACCTATAACATTAAGTTTTTGAACTATAGTACAATTATACGAAAATGGTATTCTAAAAATTTGAGCAAATATTAAAAATAAAAGCTTTAGTTCGAGATCTGCAAAATAAAAATTAAATCCTAAACGTATTTAAAAAAAACACACGTCCAAAATTCCTCAAAATTTTATGTGAAATTAAATGAAGACTCATATCATAACTAATTAAGATAAGGAAGATAGCTTCATCGCTCAACAATATTCGCTTAAGAAAACACAAAAAAATGAACTATAATTTTCAAAATAAAATCGTATCAAAAACGTAAGATTCTATGCCTCTGAAAAAACATCCTTTCTATATAATTATGGGTACAGTCTTATAGTTTAATGCTTTGAAATCAGATCACATTTTTTCCTTACTTTGTCTTTGGTGGTCAGAAATTTAATAAGTTAAAAAGCATTTAATACGTGCGTCTAACGGCTTATTATATTTTCAAAAAAAAATCTCAAATGATACATGTTTCCGCTTTATACCTACCTACCTATTTTTTTTGTCACAAAAGAGCCCATTTGAAGGCAAACAATGAAAACACACACCCACCTGATGGCAAAACCAATCCTTTCTCCATATCCGTATTAGCACACAGTAACCAACCTCCCAGATCTATGTCTTAAATCATGCTATCAAAGCCGACCAAAACCAATTACGTATTATTTCTAGATATAAAAAAACCTAACGAAGAGAACATGCAAGGAGCCAACTTATACCTCCTCATACTCATGTATAGCTGCTACCTATATGTATAGGACGAAGATGAAAGAAAACAACAAGAATCCAAATCCATATCCATGTCCTACAGTCAAAAGGATCGAGAGACGTTTTGATTTAAAGCCATTGCCTTCTGTTGCAAAGAGCGAAGATACAATCGCTTAAGAATAATGGCAAATAACCATTTCTAATCCCTTGTGCAACAGCATAATAGAACGAATCCTTTTTTTTTCTTCTTCTTTCATTCTTTATATTTTTATTTTTTTTTGTCCTTTCAGTTATTTTTATTTTTTTATTGTTATCGTGTCCTTCTTCTTCTTCGTTTGCCATGTTGGAGAATAATAAAACACACCGACGACTACAATGACTACAACGACGACGACGATGACTAAAAGAGCAACAGTCTTCAAAGAGATGCCCCAACTCCCCATCGCCCACTCCCACTCCCACCTACACCTTTGCCCCATCCTCTGTCTCATTTTTTGCAATAATCTTTACCTACTCGTAAACCTAGGCCTATTGTGAAGCTGCTCGGAAAAAGGACGAATACGAAAGGAATAACAAAAAAAAAAATCATAAAATCAAATAACAAATGCTTAAAATTCCAACTACGAGTAATCCTGGCAATAAATCAGGAATAATATTGAACGATTTTTGCAATTCGATGGCACATCTTAAGCGCATGTATGTGTATACGTGTGGATGTAAGACTATAAGGCGGCTCGGCTCGAGGACTTGCAGTGATGGCAACAGTCGCGGAATCATTGTCATCCAAAGCCCCCATCACAGCAAACCCTAATCCTAACCCCTTTTGTAGGATATAGGTATATGTTGATATGGAATGGGAACACTGGAACGCTGACGACTATTTATTTATGATCCTGACAAGGCCTATAAAAAGAAGCACAGCGTACATAACGCTTAAGGACACCAGCGCAGCGCCATCCATGAGAAAGCAAAACAGGCACAGCGCATAATAGTCAGCAGGTTGGTTGGTTAGATGGTTCAAAGATGATGATGATGATGATAAAGGTAGATATAGTGCGGTACAGCAAGGAGCAACATCATATATGAGTACACAAAAGACAAACCTGGAATATGGCCTAGGACACGACCCATAATGCAGAATATTCCATTTTATATCCTGCGTAAATAAAGTTTGAGCTTACATTTTTTATTTTTATTAGAGTTTTATAGCCTTGCATAAATCTTGTCGAGTGTACAAAGCAATAACTTTTCGCCACTCCACGTGAACAACTCGCCAGGTCGCTATACGCCCGCCATCGCCACTCACCCAACGCCAACACCACCGCCACCACCGCCTCTGTCATCAGCGCAAGTATATGGAATGTATGTCAAAGGATGTGTTTTGTTAATGTGCTCTATATGAAAGTCATCATCATCCTTGCAAAAGTACACACGCGAAGCAGCCAATATCACCTTGCAGGACTTAACTATACTGGCTTCTATACGGTTTTAGGTACCTACTCTCGCACCACGCCACGCCATCAATATGTGACATCTCAGCGTGTTCCCTCCTCCTCCAACAAGCATCCAAAGGACTAATAAACCACACAAACACTATACAAAGCAAGGACGTCAAATATCATTCCTAATATACATAGACATGAGAAAAAAAGCAAAACGGAAGAAGGATAATGTTTTGTGCCCTTTTTTCAACTTTTCTCTCTCATCTCTTTCTTTCCCTCTTAACTCTAGGAAACCGTGTTGAGGTGCGCTTTTGGGATGGCCTGGTGATGGTGTACGACGAATTTCGACAATGGGTTCCTAAATTGGGAAGATTCCTTGTTCCAGATATCCTCTTTAATATACCCTCGTCTGTATGTTCTCCTTGTTGTCGTGCGTCGTCGTTGTTGCCGTTGCCGTCGTCGTCGTAGTCGTCGTAGTCCGTTGTCGACATCGTTGTCGTGTCGTCGTCGAAGGAATAAAGCAAAACTGAGAGAATCGTTAGTCTTGTCTACTGTCATCTAATAGCCAAATGGCACGGTTGGGAATTTGAATTGTTATATGCTTCGATAGGCGAATTTTGTAATGATAATTGATGGCACAATGGGAGGTAAATTAAAATTTATTTTCTACCTCTATCAGATTTTTTGTTGTTGTTTTTTCTTGTGCTTCCTTATATTTTACACAAAGAAAAAATGATTTATTGGTGATTTATTATTTTTTGTTTGAACTTCAGGAATAATAATAATATCCAAGTCTGACCTAAAATAATTGAGGAAATAGGATGAGCTTTCTTCATAGGTAAATAAAAATTGAATAAAATTCTTAGATGGAAGTTGGACGGGAAATGTGATTTAAGAAAGCCCGCTGATCATTCAAAGCCAAAAAGGATCTCACCGATGCTTTTGATGTCAAACACAAACTTAGTCAAGGTGATGCACTTTTTCAACATCGTTTTGAAAGTATTGTACAAAACTTAATCGACAGTACAAAAGGCCCAATCTTCCAAGGGTTTGTCCACTAACTTGGATAAGCCAATGATATTGAAGTAATGGGAAAATCAAAGCTTAATGTTAGTGATGCGTCTTTGAGCATTGCAACGGAAGCGGAAAAGATCGGTGTAATGGGCAATGAGGACAAGGCCAAGTATCAGGATTTTTAATAAAAGCGCTAAAAAAGTTTTTTTTTTTAAATAAAACAAAACGGTTTTAGATATCAATGTAATTCTTTATTCATGTGAAAATACGTTTGATGCCATTATGTATGAAACTCGATTTCTTTTGCACGTACACGCTTCCAGATGTCCAGAATCTTTGAAGCGAAAATGGGCCGATACCTTTGCAATTTCAAGTTCGATATTCGTTCGAAGTTCATCAATACTCGCTGGCTTGTTGGCATAGATCATAGACTTGACATAGCCCCACAGGAAATAGTATAAGGGCGTCAAATCGCACGACCGAGGCGATCAAGCGACTGGACCATTTCGTGAGGTAACACGTTCCACAAACTTGGTTTCCAATAAATTGTTTGTGACATTCGCTGTTTAGCTTGTGGTACCACGCCGCGCCGCTCCGGCCGTCCTGTTGGAATCACGTGTCTTCCATGTCATCCAATTGCGGCCAAAATATTCGGCTATCTTTGAACGGTAGCGATCCCGATTCATAGCAACGTGCCGGTCTTGATCATCACGGAAGAAGTACGGCCCATTAACGCCACCTGCCGATCAACCCCACCAAACCGTAATTTTTTCCGTATGCATTGATGACTCATGGAGTACTTTTGGATTGGTGAGTGATCGATACCGCATATTTTGTTTATTGACGAAGCCATTCAGCCAGTAATGAGCCTCATCGCTGAAGATGATTTGGTGATGAAAATCCGAATCACTTTCAAGTTGTTGCTGACCCCAATTCACGCCCAAACGACGCATTTGGTGGTCAAGCGGCTTCAGTTAATGCTTCAATTTAATCTTGTAATGATTTAGGCTTAAATATTTTCGCAAAATTCGCCACAACGGCTTCAGAGATGCTTAACGTTTGAGAACAACGTGTGAGAGACACATTTGAGCTTTCTGCAACTGAAGCCTCAGCGGCAGCAATATTCTCGACACTACGGGCACTTCTTTGTCTCACTAGCACGGGAACTGTGCCTGTGGATTCAAATTTGGATACTAGACGCTCAATTGTTGATCTGCTAGGACGATTATTTCGACCATAAATTTGACGTAACTCTCTTAACGTTGAGGCCACTGACTCCGAATTTCGGTGGTAAATTTTAATAATATCGACCCTTTGTTGACAGTATTTCTTTCCATCATGAAATGGTAAACCTTACTGAAGAGAAATGTCAAAAGAGCGGCAAGAAATATGGTGTTGTTTGCTGTCCCTATCGCTCTACTTTTGTAGCGTACCTGCTAAAAACCCTTGTAAATGTGTTATCAAGAAAGAACATTGAACGATGACGTCTTAGACAAAATGCCAACATTGACAACTATAACTTTGAAGTAGTTTTTGAAATCCAACGGAAAATAACTTCTAAAATGGCTTCTTCTCTGGACTTAGAAAGCACTCTTTCTACCATTCAAAGTCACCATTTAAAGACATTCATTAAACAGGTTCTCATTAAAGGCGCTGAGCCTTGAAACTTGTCAGGCATGATGAAAACGTTTTTGGAACGTTTTGGGTGGTTTAGGTCTCGTCTTCATAGATATAAAGTGAGGGATAAGATACAACGACAAACTGTAGGGGCTGTACAGCGACACTATTCTGGTCAAAAGAATACAAACAAAACGATTTTGATAGCAAATGCACATTAACGCTTTAGCCCGTGAGATCTTTTAATCCAATCTCGAGGTACTTCGCAGTAGAGGAAGATCGCGACTCAGGTTTTGAACTTTGGTTACGGCTCAAGGTTCGTCCTGGACAGTAGCGCCACCTTAAGTAATAAATATCTTTCAAAAAAGGCAGAAGATTTAAAACAAAAAGCTACAACTTTCAACTTTGTTTTAACCAAAAATAATTGTTTTGTGTCGGCAGCCTTCTACGTGATTTTACATTCAATATAATCGTTTTACCGAGGTTACTTTTCCAAGCAATGTGGTTAATAACTCTGAGACCGTTGATAAATTAATTGAACGTATTTGAACTTAAAGAAAAACCTATGCGTTCATTCACAGAAGACAACTTGACGTATTTTGAAATGCTTCATTCGACGCGGGATTGCACTTCTACGATATTAAATTGATTCAGCAGCCTTAATTAATAAACTATAGGCAACGACGTGATTTCTGTGGGCCGATAGTACAGGGTCTGACAAAAAAACTTTTCGTATTTTTAGACGTTTATATGGAAAGCTATTTATAGTGAAAATGGTATTCTGGGAATAGATAGATAGAGATCTACGTGCCGTTTTTAGTAATCATAATGGCGTGGCCCTTATGTGACAGTTTGGTGTGCTGTTGTTTTCAAAAAAATGGGCAAAAAGGTACAGTTAATGCGGATCGCTACTGTCGCATCATTGAAACCTTCCTCAAGACAACATAAATCTGTTTACTAGGAAACCCAAAAAGTCTGGTTTATTTATTTCCCATTGCCTTTTAAAATATGGAAGACCTTTTTGCCGGAGCTTTTTACGTTTAGTAAAATAAAATTGTTTTAAACAATGGCTAAACTTCGAAAACAAAAAACGATAAAATCCAAGACCACCCAAAACTGTTCTTATTGAAATTTGTCAATGAAAATAAATTTTTATGTTTAATGTAAACAAACAAGCTTTTAAAGTAGCCTTTAGTTTTTGAGGAATTTCACACACCGAACATTTTTACTAAATTCCAAATTAAAATGACTTAAAATTAAAAGTTGAGGATGTTAAAATGCAGAACTAGGCCTAAGTCCAACTTTGTCGGAGTTTGAAGTGAATTTTTAATTTATAGTTTTGAACTGTAATGGAACAACTAAAATCGAAACATACAATTGGTCAAAAAACAAAGTTATCAAAAATTTTAGACCATACCAATCCACATGAGCTTTAAGAGTGTCCGATATAACCAATGCATGATCTTTTATGACTTTTATCTAGTAATTTATGAGTCGCCAGTTCTATACGAATTATTTTCATTTTCTCAGATTTTTTAAACTATGCAAACTTAGAACTATTCTAGAGTTTGGGAATGACCAATCTACAGCCTAAACGGTTTCGATATATCTTTTTTTATAATGTAAACATAAAAGGTGAACGACTTTCTCTTTCCACCTGATTGTATCCTTTATTCAATTCTTTTTTTAATTAAATATGTAAAGTTTCATCTTTCCATAAGGTAATTCGTCAGTGCAAGCCAGCAGAAAAAGCTTACAACTTCATAATATATTCCATTTTGGGTACCTAGGCACACAAATACCTAACATGAAATCTTATTCTTCCCAAGACAATTTAATCTCTCATCATCCGGGTTCAGAAAAATTAATTAATCATTCTTTGCCTATTCTCAAAATCAACCTTATACAACTTACGTACCTTTTTTTTAAGATATCAATTTATTTTTGATAACGTCTTGTTATATCGTCGTCGGATCACCTGTAAACCACCCACCAAACACCAACTCATTACTTAAGAAACCACCCTCCTCAAATATTGCACCCATGCAGAAAACTGCGTTGATTAAAATTAAAAGAAAGAAAAAAAAAACAACAAAATTTCAATAAAACCAAAACCCAAAAATAAATTGCGAGAAAAGACAACCCCAAAATAAAATATCTAAGTCTTAATAACTTAACAGCTATATTCATACATACAAGTTTATGTAAGAGAAAAGAAAACAACGTGCGGTAAAAATCATTAATGTTTTGGTATAAAACTTCAATACCTCAGAATAATAGCCAAGGTTTTCAACCTATACACCAGTACTAGGTAAGGTATCTATATAGGAAATAATAAAGCCCATCACTCCTACAAAATTCTCATGCTTTAGTCTTCGCTTTCGTCTTGCCTTTCACCGTCCCGTCAACGGCCAACACGATTACCTTTTTTGAAAGGATCTTAACTCATTTCCTGTCCCATAGCACATTTAAATTTTTAATAACTCGACTTGCGTTTAAAAACCTCACCACTTCCACACAGAGAGATAAAAAAAGAGAGAGAGGAGCTCAGCCACCATTTCATAGCCTAATTACAACCTTGAATATTTTATAACCCATGGATGCCAAAATGGGCCACCGCATAGTCAACGTTTTTGTTTATGAGAAGAGTCTTTTCTAATCCTCTTCTCGTCTAATACTATATGCGCTATGGATGGTACTGATGATGAGGGCCTAGGACGGCTTGTGCAGTGAAAAACCAACCGCATGAAATGGACTGTCCGTCGTCCGAAGCACCGCCGCGCCGCGCCGTCCGACGTCACTTTAATTTTCGCCCGTCACGTCCGTCAGAGTTCTAGTCGTGTCGATATGGTATCTCGTACCTCAAAATCCGTCTCTTCGTTTCTGCCCACAAGCAAGCAACAGTCTGCAGGATGGGAAAATAAAATAAAATAGAATTCGACCTCGTTACCCTAATTCGCAACCAAATTATGTACCCAGTATTTTTCAACAATAAAAATCACGAATAAACCCTTTTTTCGTGGTCGACCCTATTTTTTGGTTATTATTATTTGTTTTTGGCTGATGGTGGTTTTCTAGGGTTCAACATTGGAATTTAATTTGGAATTTAGACTCAATTCAACTTTAAGCTTTGTTTTACTTCTATCTACCTTCTATAATCGACAGTAAGGGAATGAGCGATTTATTTAGCAATTTTTAGCTAGGCGATATGACGACAACGAACGGTCACGGTAGTATTTTCGTCTCATCTAGAGGCTAAATAAATAATTAAATCTTTTCAGAGATAACGCTGCTTTGTATAGAAATTCAGTGATTTTTTTAAACTTCGTTTTTGTTGTAATTTAATTTACCGTCAGGATAATTTATAAAAACAAGCGCGAAACAAATTTTAGCATCCTTAAAAATAAAAGAAAAACGAAGAAAGAACATAAATTAGTCAAAGTGCATAATTTTATCCTCGTCAGCAATAAAGCTTATATAAAATATTCTTAAGGACGCGCGATGTCGGTGTAAGAAAAGAAAAAAGTTAAGTCAAAGAAAAGAAAGAAAGTTAAAAAAAAAACTAAAGAAATCAAGGTAGCAGGTATCTTTGCCTATGATCTTGGCTTGATGGGAATAAGGCTACACAATAGTCCATAATTTCCTTTCTCTATCTCTATTCCTTGTTTTTTTTTTTTTGAAAAAAAGGACTAGGTAAGGTATATTAAATCGTGGAATATGCTCATGTCAAAGGACTTCAAATAAGGGTTAATTAATAGCAAAATTTTATGAAACGTAACTTCTTTGATATAAGATAAAGAAGATACTAATCAAGGTGGTGTTTAAAGTATAGCAGTTGTTTATATGATAGTTTAAAATAATTTTTCTTTTCCTGCGATACCAGGGTTGCAAGGAACTTAAGTTGAATAAGAAAACAGGTAATTAATCATAATATATATTATTACGTTTTTAAGTGCCCCTTTTCTCTCACATTGTACCATTTTTAACAATAAAAGTGTCGAAAGAAAGAGAATGTTCTGTTTTTTTTTTTCAAACTGAATTTTTATTGAATAATAATTAATTATTTTCGAAAAACTTAACTTTTTATTATAATAAAAAAGATATACTGGGAAAACATTACACCAACAGAAATGGTTTGTGCGTTTGATAGAACTAATCAAATACACAAACCATTTCCTTCGATAAGTTATTTTCCCGGTATTTCGTATTTTTTGGGATGAGTTCTATTTTTCTTCATAAGCAGTTTTAGGATAAGATAAGGTTGAGGGGATGAACCGTCTGGAATGTTTTGTAAAGTAGTAAACGTAGCCCATTTCAACACAAACCTCCAATATACGTTATACTAGAAAAAAACTCATCCCCAGAAAAATGTAGCAACATTTTGTTGCGATTACGAAAACAGAACGGCTAATTTGAGAGAGTACATTTCATGACAAGAATGAGTTTTGGAGGATTTTTTAAATGATCCTAAGAAGAAGTACAATTGAAAAAAAAATTAAGTTGCTCAAGCAGGAATCGAACCAAGGACCTCTAGAATGACTCCTGCGCACTATTCATAAAGCCACGGGTTCAACTATTGAAAGCAAAGGGTCGTTTCATTTTAAGGGAATGGCCAATGTCGATTCTGAAGTAAACACAATTTTTTTTTTTATAATTAGCAAACACTAAAAAGGTTTTTTATACCTTTAATATGCCAAAGACACAGTGTGAGTATTAGGAAAAGAGGAAAGGGTTGGATAGGAGGTGTCGTTGTACATTGGTTTTAAATTTCTAACATTGCAATGACAGGGAAAGATAGAGCGTGGAAAGACGTTCCACATTCGCGTAGTACGGCTAAAAAAAAACGGCCGAAGTTGGGCTCAAGGGTAAACTGATGGGCATTCCTAGAAGCGCGGGTATTACGGTTAAATTCTTCAAGGGGTGGAATGCAACTGTCTATTTCACTAGAGCATAGTCCGTTAAAATAACGATAGAAAGGGTGAGACAAGAAACCTTGCGTCGATGTTCGAGTGATGTAAACGAGTTGAAGATGTTAATGTCACCAATCATTTTAAAAGCTCTTTTTTGAATACTGTCCAAGAGGCTTAAATAAGTTACTGGAGCACCAGCCCAGAGATGAGAGTTATATTCAAGTTTCGGACGTATATAGGTTTTGTAGATTGTAGCCAGATCAGACGGAGAGAAAAATTTCTTGCAACGTCTCAAAAAACCTAGACATCTTGCGGCATTTTTGGCAACATCGCGTATGTGATCGCTCCACAAAAGGTGGTTGCTGATGCACATTCCGAGGATGTCAAGATTTTCTGTTTCGTTGATGCAAGTGCCACTTATGGATAGTGGCAAAGACGGTTTATCTCGCTTTAACGATGCACGACAGCATTGCGTTTTCGAAGCATTAAATTCCACACCATTTTTTATTCCACATTGTACAATGCTGTGTAGGTCGGAATTTAATGAGCTTATCATATTTTGCCGTTGCAATTCCACATCCGAAGAGGAGGGTTGTGAGTCTGGAAACGAATATGAAACGCTATGAGTGATATCGTCAGCGAAACAAAGTATTGGATTAGATATACCAGACAGAAGATCATTTATAAAAATGAGGAAGAGGGTCGGAGAAAAAACGGAGCCCTGTGGCACACCAGCGTTTATTTTATGAGTTTCAGACTTGAATCCGTCCAAAACAACTTGTATTGAACGTTTCGAAAGAAAATTTCTGATCCAACGAAGAAGAAATTCGTCAATACCGAAAGCACGCATTTTCGATAAGAGAGCAAGATGCCAGACTTTATCAAATGTCTTTGAAATATCAAGTGCAATAATCTTACTTTCTCCAAAACGAGGTAAAGATCTGTTCCACTGGACCTATTGCTACGAAAGCTGTATTACCGGTCATTAAGAAGCTTTCGTTCCTCAAGACATTTTTTAAGCTGATAATTAATCAGCGTTTTCATGACCTTAGAAAGAAGGGACGTTAGTGCCGTTTCGCCTTTTTTTAGAATTAGCTGAACAAATGCAGTTTTCCAACTACTCGGAACGAGCCCAGAAGAGTAGGATAGATGGAAAAGCTTACGCAGTGGTTTTGCTAGCGTGGAAGAACACCTCTTCAAAATAATAGCGGGGATACTATCTGGGCCAGCGAATTTATGAATGT